>NC_139349.1:72750603-73350603 GCF_055883805.1 Amblyomma maculatum | reverse complement strand
CAAGTAATAACGCAGATTCCGGCACATTTTAAAACGATGTTAGTAGAAGCAGGGTCAGCAAAGCGGAGTGGAAAAGGCCAAGGAAAGCCTCAATTTATACCCTACGAGAGACGAAAATCAGGAAGACGGGAAATTGGACCCAGGACATTACTTCTCCATTTTTGACTCGACGTGACATCAAGGTCGTAGACAGTGCGGCCTGAAAGCATTTCATGAGAGCAGACTCTACTGCAAACACCTGACTAAGATAGCGGCTAGCTGCCCTCGTGCGAGTTTATATATCTCCGCAGTATATATCTGCGAACCACACAAAAAAAAAAATAGCCTGTTTTTAAATTCATTAATAATAAAGACATTAGATATGATCTGCCAATCAAATAGGGGTATTTTACGAAAGCAAAGCAAATATTCATTGTCTGAGGTTTTTTTTTTTTTTTTAATACTCATTTCAGGAAACCGTGAGCCATTTCCTTTCCGGCTAATTTCAGGGGCCTTTTTTCCCCTATAGGCGCGCCGTAGGTTTGAGGAAAGAAATTTCTGGTTCTTTATTAATGGGTTCTCATGGGTGTGGATAGGATTTGTGCGTCCTCGAGTGTGTTACACCGTGTTTGTTGAGAAATGAATTGACTGCTAAGTAACAAATTCCTGTATAAGATAGAGGATGAAAAAACGTGTCTGTGTGCCTAATAGAGTTGATGTGATGTAATAATTTAATTGGTTTCTTTTGGTTTGTGGGGTTTAACCTCCCAAAGCTACTCAGGCTATGAGAGACGCCGTAGTGGAGGACTCCAGAAATTTCGACCACCTGGGGTTTTTTAACGTGCACTGACATCGCATATCATACGGCCACCTTGCTTTTCGCCTCTACTGAAGAGTGGCCGCCGAGGCTGGGACTCGATCCCGCGTCCTTGGGAACAGTAGTCGAGCGCCGTAACCCCTGCGCCACCCCGGCGGGGCAATTTGTTAATTAATTAGAGCCAAAAAGTAAATTAGAAGTCAATGTAGCCAAGGAAATTGATATGGTGTGCAGACATTAAAGCCGCTTCGGACGTCGAAATTGTGCAAAATAGGTCAAAAGTGGCCAAAAAACGAGGGAATTGCCGAATTGCAGGGCTCGTCTTTGCGTTACATTGAAAACAAAGAGTCAAGAGTAGAAGAGGAAAAGAGTAGTCAGAAAAGGGATGAAAACAGTCACAAAATAAAAAAAAAAAGAATCAACGGGCTAAAAACAGTCAGAGTAGTAAAGAAAGTTAAAAATGAACAAGAAAAGGCCGCACAAAGAAAGTAGGAAGCAGGAAAGAAAAAAAAAAAAGAAGAAAGTGGCTGAAAGAGCGGCAAATGATTCCAGGCAATCGATGAAAGGGCATTCCGCCTTAATTACCGCACTTAAAAGAAATCCAAGTGCTTTAACGAATTAAAACCTCCGCCCCCCCGCCAGTCCCGTGATCGTTGCAGCCTTTGCACTCCCGCGCGTCTTTTCATGATTTGTTTGCTTCGTGAGCTCCCTTGGCGGCTTTACCGTTGCTGACCAATCAAGCTGCAGGCCATATTGCGCCGGTCATTGTAGTCTTGTTCTTTCAGGAGTTCATGATGTGAGCATCTCAGTGCAACCTAAACTATGACGATGCTTCTCTTTGTGCTCGTAACGTTAGAAATCCGCCTTTCTCTGGAGATGCCGCCTCTGTTTGGTTTCACTTCCACGGCTTGCGCCAGCTGTCTAGCTCCGTAAATAGAATGCAAGTCGGCTTGTTACAGTCGCGGTGATATTTGCTGCCTAAGGCCTTAGTGTGGAGAGGGGCTCGTTTACTACCCTTACGTTAGAAGATGAGAGTGGGTAGTGGGCCGTGCATATTTAGGTTTCCAGCTGCCATAGAATTGCTTTGTTTCACTGGGACGGCACCGCATATTGAAATTTTCTTCAGAAAGCTAATTAAGCACGGTTCCAGGCGAAGCAATAATAACATATGACGCCAGAGGGGCCGATACATCGTAGAAGGTAACGGAGTAAGCAAAGCGATGCGAGGGCACTCAGTTACTTTCCGCAGTGATGTATGTATGTTGTATTGTCACAAATGTCACGTTCGTTTCTTTTCGAAGAAATGTTCCGATCACGTGCAAGGCTTTACTAAATCATATGAAAATGTCTAGTTTCTCACTCTCATACTGCAGCGGTTAGTCTGCTCAAGAGGTAGCATGCAAGTGCGCGCTGAAGTGCTTGAGCTCTCGCGAGTTCCCTTTAATGCGGTTTGCCGCCTATTCTGCCATTATCACTGCGGGCTGGTCTTGCCAGAGCGAAAGGGAGAGAGAGGCTGTTTTCCGGAGACCGCATATGTAGTGCGCCCGGATTTGCGCCAGCCCTCGCAGATCCAGCGCGACAAGCTCGCTGCAACAATGGAGAAGTACGTGGAAAAATGCATTAAGGGAATTTCGTAAACGCTTGTGCGCGGGCACACCCTCTGCACATACTACCTCCGGAAATAACCCAGCAACTACACCTCCAGCGCGCGGCATGAGCCAGCCCGTTACCTTCACTTTCTGAAGCCAACATGAGCTGAGCACTGCCTGTGCAAATGTTACAAACTCGGCTTCGTTCCCCTCCTCTGTGGGATTTTGGCGAGTGAAGGTTTCCGGAAGGCGGAGCCAAATGGCCGGTAAGAGAGTGAGGATGATGGAGGCCGGAATGTTTACACGATGGAGGTTAGGAAATGGAGGGTGCGATAATTTTTGGGTGGTGATAGTAGGGTAAAACGTAAATGTGGGCGGAAGCTATAGGCCACAGATCAGCTATATTTAGAAAACTCTCCTTGCACTACTTACGCACAAACACAAAAAAATTAAAAAATTGGATGGAAAGCAGACTTAAAGTGGACAGAGACAGATACAGGGTTATAGTGAAAGGGTTTATAATTGTCCGCATAGGGCCTGTACGTTTTTTTTTTATGCCCATACGTAGCTAATGACAGAATGCACTAAAATAAAGTATTTCCTCGTACACACGCCCAAAATTATGCAATACAAAACGTTATGCGAATTTATTATTTCTTTTTTGGCGCGATAAAGATCGCAAAGAACTACTTCCGTGTAGTGAGCGGTGTACACAGAAATGTGCTCTGGCAGAGGGACGTAGAGACAATTAAAAGGCAAAAAACCGCAGCCGCGACAGAGGTCTTCTGTGTCTACGCCACTGCGATGCATGCATTTTTCAGACATGTCGTATTGTTGAGGAACGAGAAAAACTGCTAGGAATGTTCGCTAACCATTTCACTACTTTCTGCGCTACAAGTACAATGCGTGTTGAAGCACGCTTTAACAATTTCGCAAGTTCAAGGAGAAAAAGATATTGTGTCTTCAAGCCGTGCAGGTAACTGCGCCCAGACTAAAACGGTTATTTCGGGCATGCCAAAGAGGAACGTGTTGTCGGTATACGCAACTTCGAAAGCCCAGGATAATGAAACTTCGCAAATGAAACCCCAGTCAGTTTCAAACATAGGTGATAACGAGGTATCGTCTATACAGGGACACCATTTGCCCTGACATGCCCGCCAAAATGAAACATAGGTAACGGTAAAAAATTAGCTCTAGCTGCTTGGTAATGGCCATTCAGTGTCGAGTACTACTGTTTAGTTTTTAGTTACTGATTGCAGGAGTGGCAGCAGTGATACAGTGCCTGATCTAGGCAGTAGTATGATAGCACGAAAAAAGAATGTGCTATCACGATTTCACACGAAACAGGTTAATCGACGTTATACATTTATTTTTTATTACCAGTGAACCTAATAAAGTAGTGTGCATAACCGACCGCGTTGCTACGAAACCGCATAATCTGTTAACAAGTTTGTGAATACTGCGAACGAGATTCTATCCTTGAGGCAACTAGCAGGACATTTCATGGTGGTGCTTAGTAAGTTATTTATAGGCACTACTGTGACTAGATTTGCAACCTCTGACACACTACATTGCAAAGAATCCTTATTCCTCCTTGCGTCCTAGACTATCAACGAAAGAATATGTTATCACGGACGAGCAACGAAGAAGCGGGCAGTGGCGCTGGCAGGAGCACTCGCTCTAGGCCCGCTAACATTTTCATTAAGCGTCATCTACCATCGCCATCGGTCATGTTCTGTCGTGTTTCTTCATCGGCTTGCCGCATCGTAACATTTTAAGGACGAGCAACGAAGAAGAAGCGGGCAACGCCACTGCCCGCTTCTTCTTCGTTGCTCGTCCGTAACAATATTTTCTTTGTGTTAAGGAAAGCCGAGCGTATTCTCTGCATGAAAGCGCACAACCAGAATGCGAAAGCTTCCTCTTGGCTAATATTCGATGTGCCTTACTCCCAGCAGGAGACTTCTCATGCAGCTATTACTATCAACATATTGCTGTTTTCGCTATAATATCCTGCTTAGCTTAAACACCGTATGCTGTCCCAAGAAGCGACTTTTGAAGAACACTGAAAATTGAAAAAATGTGCTTTATTAGAAAAAAAAAAGCTATTTTGGGAATTACAATAATTATTCCAGTTATTTATGATTAGTTGCAGTATTATTTATGAAGCAGATAAATACAACCAGTGATCCTCGTACTGCTTCAGGCTAAAAACGCTTCGAGCGGGAAGACAGTGAACCACGCCTAATAATAAAACACGTATCTCGCGGAATGCTGTAAGATAACGTAATTCTTGCGATAAAAAGACTAATGAAAAAGCACTTAATATATTTCCGAAACCGTAATCCACACTTGCCGTGGCCAATGCAGAATCTTGTCTTGTTTTTATTTGGTTGAAGACAATTATTATGAATATGTAGGACATTTTTTGGGGGGAGGGGGGATATTGGGGCAAGGTCCAAGACATTACAAGAAAATTTCAATAAAACTCTCTATACCTCTGTTTTCTCAACACTGTGTGGTGGCTAGTTGGGCTACAGCACTGTTTTTTGTGACATTATTAAGCGGTAATTACTTATTACTTACCAGGCACTTACCCAAATGCTCTAGTTCATTTTATTAGTAGTCATGTGATACAGCAGACTACCTTGTTCGAGCTCGTTTAATTAAGATGTGCGTGGGATCGTATTGATGGGCTTCTTTATGTTCACATTTTTTGCAGTCGTGAGAACAGTATTATATAGAACGAGCATATTTGATTTTGTCTTCAGATACATTAGCGCTATTAGAGCCTATCTGGCTCCCTTGCGGCCGAAGAGCCTGATGTCGTTTCTTCCCCATTATGCTCCGGTGAGTCTTGCTGCCTGTCGTACTCTGTCAAACCAGCTAGATAGCTAAGACGACTTCGCCGGCAAGTAAGTGCAAGCACGATCTAAAAGGCGGAAATGATGTGTCCTACTGCACGCTAGACTTGCAGCGTCTTACTTAAGATGTAGTCAGCAAAATGAGCGGGCAGCTGCAGAGTGCCAGCGGCCTGACTGTCAGACACGCCTCACTGCATCATGTTCTGAAACGAGTTCTGAGAGCCTGCCACGGTAGTAGAGTAGCAAAAGAGCCCCAGATGAGGATTCTGGTTATCGTGACGCAATGTGCTACGTACAGGAGTGGAAGGAACTCGATGGGAAGTTGAAAGCTTAGGGGAGTCAAACTACTTAGGTACCGGAAAAAAAACAAGTGGTCATGCACTGCACATGATGCCCTGCTTCTTAAGAGGTACTAATGCCTATTTCATGCTGTTGTATGTTATGCACGTGAGGCAGAATCTTTCGGCGGAAACGGAGAAAGACCCATAGCGCTTCGAAGTCAGTTACAAAGGTTCTGCGTTATTCCACAACGAGTGGCATACTATATATCGGGCACAAGTTCCTGTCTAGGGAACAAAACGAAGAAAGAGCCGCTAACAGACGGGACGAAAGGAAAGGCAAGACAGACAAATGCGCATGTGTCTGTTTCGCCTTTCCATTCGTCCCGTCTGTTAGTGCTGTTTGTTTGTTTTGTTCAACATGAACAAACCAGCCTGACAAAGCCCTCTTCCTGTCTAGGGCTTCATCCAGTAATTAATAGGCTTTCCAGAATTTATTTCCTTTAGCATTCTTGTATCTTGTATAGTCCAATGGCTGAATAAAGGCTTTTTTTGCCTCCTGGGATTACAGCGAGACGATGAAGGAAAAGTTTATGGGAGGGGGGAGTGCATTTGACCGGTATTCTCGATAATGAATAGCAGGTTACCGCTAGTCCTCATAAATAAAGTGCATAACAGCCCTATCTTGCTGGCACTCCCTCCTGGGGAAGAAATGTGTAGGTGAACGACAGGGGTTAAATAAACACCGCAGCCAACTGTAGAATTAAAACTGACCGGTAATTTGCAACACAGGTCGGGTTTGAACTCCGGAACAACAGTTCATTCGCCGAGTGTCTTAACCACTGAGCCACAGAGGTGGGTAAATATGCTTATAGTAAGTTAAGATTTTGGTGAATAGAATGAGCTGTATCTCTCACTTCTCGGTGAAAAGCTACGGTTAGAATGAACGATTAGAGGTACTTATGCAGTAATTTCAAATCCCTATTTCAATGTTCCTTTAACATGGTTAGAAGAAGGTTACCAAATGGGAAGCAAAATGATACGCCAACCTTAACGCTCTACAACGAATGGTTGCATTATATTTTGGATGTAAAATCACCTGTTCCTTTTTTTTTCAAACCTGTTTGTCTTAATTCTTAGTTACGGTAGAAGCCAACGCCATTTCGGTCTAACAAGTGGCTGTTGCGTAAAAGTCGACAAAACATTACTCATCGCTTTTAGGGCTCAATATTATTGAATAAAAGCACAAAAAGTTAGAATTCATTTGAACACTAAACTGCTTTGTCAGTGCGAGTAGTTTTCAAAATAGTCATTTTGTAATGCCGTCGTTTTTGGCATGCCCGTTCCAATGTGTTGCCTCGATTGATTATTCTTATTAAGAGTGACAATAATGACCGCCTTAGGGCTTATAGCAACTAACTCTCGTTCTGCTAAAGCAGTGCTGGTTGTATGACTTTCATGAAGACATTAAAAAAGCATAAGGTTTCTTGCAAAGTGCCATTATTATTCTTTACATGTTTAAACAGTAACATGCACATATCGTTCGACATTTCTGGGGTTGTTTAGTGCAATGTGTAAGTGCAGCAGCATGGCTGCCGGTAATTCTTGTCCCAAGGCAATCATTTTCGTCTTTACTAAACTATCTGCCTAGCGTTATAGCAAAAACGCAAGGAAGTGCTAATAAGATGGATGATAAGGAAACAGATATAAAACGGGGACACAGAGAGCGCACCCACTCTGTGCCCACGTTTCGCGACCATACCTTTGCACATTTTCAATAACGTCAAATAAACTTTCCTATCTTCCGGCTTGATAGCCCCTAAGCTTGCATGTGTGAATTCTGGTAAGTCTGAAATATGCAGACACATAATTTTAGAAAGTGTTTCCATTTCACTCTTTTTCAACCGTCAAGCGTCCCATTTGATTTTTTAAGAGAAATAAAACCAGCTGATAAAGACTATGTACCTAACTCACCTGTATCAGAGTCTATGTAAAGTTAATGCATTTCGGCTCTTCAAATAAGATATATACGCAACAATAGTTGCTTCTGCTTGCTGCCGACTAGCGGTTAGCTCGAATTCCAATAAAAGTGTAGTAAAGCGCGCTTTATATTTGCATGGTTCTATACATGAGCAAGGTGGCCATATATTGAATCGCAGTTTATGTGCCGACAGACAAATGCGGTTTAAGCCGATTGTGACCGGAAGAAAGATCTGCCAGAAAGATTATTCCCCAGCCTACGCAGAGGATAAAATGGAATAAACTGAGAATAAAAATAAAGGGTCGTTGTTAAGCATTCGTAAATCAGAACATCGAGAACACATGTTGTTGCCAGTCGTTACAGGATCCCGTTTGTGTCCAGCCGAAATAGAAAAAAAAAAAATTCCATTGAACAAACACAGTCTGGATTGCAAACCCGCTTTCTATTGTGGCGTTTTGTTTGCTCCATATATATCCAGCCATCCTGATTTCTTTTTTGTTAGTGTTCATTCATGCGATTGCGTAATACAGAACATGACTGAAATTTAGGTTTTTTTTCATTGAACAAACAGATCCAATTCTGAGAGCGCTCACAGTAACGCAGTCGTCGGAAACACTGAACACAGCTTTGCGGCAATCTCCGCTAGAAGCTCTTCCGAAACGCACTTCGATTGAATTGGTGCAAAGGCTTGCAAAAGCAGTGAAACCTGAAATATAATATCCATTTTCTATGTTGTTTCGTTTTTTTGATAGTGTACGCTTTGTCTTGAATTCCAGCTGGTAAACAGCGTGGGTAACGTGGCCATGCCGGAGATTGGGGTCCATGCACAATGTAAGACTTTCAGCATTTGAGTTGAAATACTTTGCTCTCTCTTTCTAACAAAAGACTTATATCGCAGGACTTGATTGTGGTGCTCGTTCAACAAAAACACGCACGTGCATGCTCACGTGCTTCCGGACATCCGCACTATAGTGAACATCTCTCGAAAGGCGGACAGGGGACAACAGTGGCGCCATTAGCGGCTGGCTTACAACTCAAAAAAGATGCCGAAAAGTGCACGCACTTTTTTTGCACCTTGTTCACATTCTTGCGCCTCTAAAAGCTATAACCGGTACAACCAATTAAGGAAAATAATTGAAAGTGCTCAATAGGGCGCTTTGTTAAAAGGCATTCATATTGATGCTTTGCTAAAGGATGAAGTTTTAAAGAAATGTCCTTTGTGATCATAAAGGTGGTAATTGAGTTACAGTAATTAAACTATCGTAATTTCATTACTTTTCATGGTAGATCTTCATTCAATGATTCAATATGTGATCGGATAATATAGTAATGTAACGAATACTATTAGTGCAGTAATTTCACAACAAAGTAATTAATACCTTTCGGAATTAATTCCACTAAAATGTATCGCGGCTATTTCAATAGAGAAAACGGTGGAGTGCGCGGAAGTAGGGATGACGCGCCAACGTTGAGCTAGCGCAACGAATCCACAAAAAGAGACAGAATTGAGTATAGAATGCTGCGTCTTAGATGTGAGGTCACTTGATGCGGCTACTATTATATGCGTCGGCTAGTTCATAGATGTACCTGGTTGGCGTGGGAAGGAAAGCAGTCGTAAAGATCCACAGCGTGAACATTCAAAAGCGCAAAGCGCAGAGCTCATTCTTTGAACCATGGAAGTAATAAATAACCTGGCTGTTTCGGGAACTGCAAACGGTGGAGACAGCTTCGGGCCAGCAAGACGCGGGTTCAGCCGTTCGTTTCTGTGTTGAGGGCAATGACAGTTACGAGTGTTCGGCCACGCCTCTGTTTTTGTATTGTCGCCGTTGTCTTGTCTTTATAATGGCTCCTATTGTAAAAAAAACATGGAGGGGAACAGTCGGGGGCAGAATTTGACGGGAAGACAAAAGAGTGTTGGCGTTGAGTCTGGGGAGAGGTCTTTTTATCTGCTGGGCTTACTTAGTTTTTGTATGAATGATTGATTTGGTTTGATTTATGAAGTTTGACGTTCTAAAGCAACCCAGACTATGCTAGAAGCCGTAGTGGCTTCGACCACAACGGCAAATTTCGACCACCTGGGGTTTTTTAACATGTCTTGATTTTCGCCTGCATTGAAAAGCGGCCGCCGCGGCCTGGATTAAGTTCCTCGTCCTAAGGCACAGCAATCAAACAGAGTGCCCTAAACACTGCGCCATCACGGCGAGGCTTTTGTATGGATGAAAACGAGAAAGTAGTTTAAAATTAATCGCATCACTCAGCAGAAGTGGATGTAATGTAATGTCATTACTTTTTTGGAGCAGCAGTTAGTAAGGAAATTTAATTACAATTTTGCTCTTTTCGGAAAAGGAATTCGTAATGTAATTTAATTCATTTTCAAAAGTAATTTCATCATATATATCTGAAGTGTACCTAATGGTCACGCAGGCTGAAAAAAACAACAAAGTTTAGCCAACACCACCGCAGTAAAGTCCTCCTCACTTAAATCATAAAAGCACCGAGGGAACGAAGAAAAAACGATAAAGGTATCGAAATGCCCATTTAATGATAAAACTAATAGGCGCTTTTTGCGGAGATCGACGTCTTGTGGCAGCGACTTTTGATTTCTCGGTCACTGTAGTATTGATTAAATTTCTAAAGCCGCTGTTGCCTCTTGTCTTTCTGTCGAAAATGAGCTTAAGGTAAAGTTTATATACATTTAGTTTGGTCATTTCAATTTTATTAGCATGATAGCCTTAAAGGCCCCGCTAATCGGAAAATACAGCGCCAGCGTTGATTTTATAACGTCAATGGTTTTAGCTAATGGCTCTGGTAGGTTGTAGATGACAGGAGACATGACCGGGCTCTGATTTGTCGGTTGTACTGTGATGTCAAGAGCCCATATGACGTAGCCGACTTGTCATATGTTTACAATTGCAATTTTTTACTTGATATAGGAAATTGAGGTCAGGATTCAATGGTCAAGGATCACTGTACCCCGAGTCAGATATGCTACTTCGTAGTCACAGAGACATGCTGATACGGCTTGGATAGAGCAGTGATCTGTATTAGGTCTAAAAAATCTTACTTTCCTCTTGTAGAGCGTGAATAAGATGTCTGAGTAGAGCAGGAAGTGGCAACAAAATTATGATACTATTTCGTATAAAAAAAATTGACATAACCTTTCTTGTAAAACATAGAGGATGTTGCCATACCGTTCTTTATCCCATTTCATATTCATATGCTGGTACATTTTCAGGCTAGCTTGTGATATAGATTCAACCCACGCAGTATACATCTCCAAATTTATACCGTCAGTTGTAAGTGTATGTGTCGAGACTGACAAGCGAGATGGGTAGTGGACTTTTCCTTCCATTAAAAAAGAAAAAGAAACAACTAACGACGTTCAATAGTTTGCCTTGAACTCTGTGTCAGGCGCTGCTACTAACAACTCGGTTGCTAGCAGCGCCTGTCCATGTCTTCTCTGTGGTTTGTCTACTGTTCGCGCCTTTCAATTCCGCAGAAAAAGAAGAAGGTGTTGCTTTCATTGTAAATTGGTTTATAAGAAAGAACAGGCGCAGTATCTGTCAAAGTCACTTGGTGGTGGTGGTGGTGAAAACCTTTGTTTTCTGGAAGGGGTGAAACCGGAGTTCCGGTACCGCTCGCAAGCGTCCAGGAAGCCCAATGTCACCCTAAGTGGCAGGGGTTAGTGGACGAAGCGGTTTGCCGCTTCGGCTGCCAGATGGACAATGTTGGCCTGTGTCGCCGCATCTTCGCTATGAAGCGTGGTCTCCCATGCTTCTACGTCTTTGAATAAACTAGTAGGTGAAAACCAGCGCTACGCCGAAGGCTCCAACTACCTGCTATAGTGAAGCTTTCACTTCAAAAATTATCCTTGGCTGGCGCAAATTCGCCAGTTTGCTCCGGACAATGAAATCGACCATAAAGGCCAAACAGTTAGTTGCTTATGTTGGCGTCGGATACTAAGGCGAAATGCTTTGTAGCATTATGGTGAAAATCTCGCGTCGGCGAAATTGGTACGCAAAATGAGTCAGCGATAATCCGCGAGTGACAGATACCGCCTCTTTCCTTTGCTGTACGCCTATTGTCCAATTGTAGAAAGCCGATGAACTTTGATGAGCTCAACGGAATGTTGGTTGTGTTCGACAAGGGGGGCGCTATGTACCGTCTGCAGCAGCAACGCTCAGGATTTCACTTTTTACTGAAGGTTCTGCAATTCTCTCGAAAATTTTCCCCTCAATTCTCGGGCCCCTCCTCCTTTTCTTCTTCCTCCCTTTTTTCTCCGATGGCTTTTCCTAAATGCCGTCTGTGAGTGCATATACAATCTCTATGTATCAAAGTAAAAGTTGTTTGAAAAGTACTATACAGAATTTGGACGCTATATGCACCTGTGTAAGCACTGCTTATCAGGGGATATAGGTTTACTCGGCGGCCACAGCAAGCATTTTCGTCGCACATTCTCATAGTGTTATCCTCAACGAGTTTTCTACCTAGTGAGCAGGCGCGTCTTGTACAGCGGCGCGGCTTTTCTGTTGTTGTTTTCGGCAAAATTGCCGTGGCGGAGGGTGCAACTTATACAAAGGTACGACTTATATACCTGAAAACACGGTAATTTTATAATTTCACATTAGATTACTTTCACGACCCTGCAATGTGCCTGCAGTTGTGACGGAACTGTTGCACCTGTTGCCAAAACAAATTAAACATCGCTGCACTCGAATCGCGAAAAAAAAGGAACGGGAAAAGCGCACTTTGTGACGTGGTCTATAGCTCAGTAGCAAGCTTGACAAAACTTTTTTCTTTTCACGATCATATTGTAGCGATCAATCAAGTACGCCAACGCAGAAATACCGCTCTCGCGAAGGTATTGAGCGCAATGCCGCAGGCTACGGTTGCTTATTCTAATATATCAGTCAAAGCGATCTATCATTATTGCTTCTTGAGTGCCACAAGCTTTCTTTCTGCGGCATCTCACGACAAGGAAGGAACACTATGGTGCGACACACCTGCGCTGGCCATCTATTTGAGCTATACCTAACATTTCACTCCAACTTCCACATTACTGAGCCAAGAAAAAAACTTTTCATTATTTTCCTAGTCACCCACGAACCGCGGTTTGTGCTTCGAATTAGACCGCTGCGCAGCCACCCTAAGTGGTGTAGATAGAATGCTTGTGGTCCGCAAAGAACGTGCTGTTAGTATAATTAGCCAGGCTGAAAAAGTAATATACTGCATTGAAAAGGGAGAAAAACTAGATATGCTGGTCGCTTCAGACCCCAGAAAAACCACAAAAGCTGGTTCAGTGATAATAGTTGGATTTCGTGAATAAAGTTATGGTTTATGTTGCTTTTAGCTTTGAGCGTGTGTGGCTTTCAACCTTTGCGGTTCCTTCACTCACTTTCGAACATTTTCTGTTGAGTGGTTTAAGACACTGAGAAGGTGTCCTTAGTTTCGATCATATTACATAAAGCAATTCGCGGCAGATGTAAGACACCACTAACGATGACCAGGCGCGGTCTTTCTTTAGAACTGCTAGCGCGCACGTACATTGTTTACGCAAAGGTCTAGCGCATTACAAGCATTCATAACAATGGCCTGTGTTTCTTCGAGAAAAATCCTTCTTGCCGGGCACATTTAACATTCAAAGACATGAAAAGAGGCCTTCACCGGAGCCGAAGCAAGACTGTACCGGTAAGAAGATTATGGATACCAGCAATCTTGACTGAAAGGAGCGGCGGGAATAAAGAGCTTATAATATTATCCCCTTTAGCGAGTCCACCGAAGAAGGTTCGCGCTTAATCAGAATGAAAAGTTTATCTCCTTCTTTTAAAATTACAACGCTCATCAGATCCTTGACATTTTGAAAAATATATTCTGTGGTTTCGCTCCGGTTAAACCAAGTGTGTTGCGAAAACTTGTACGCACGGTTATATGTAGTAAAGCGCTCTTTATTTTCTCAGCGTGGTTATCTTCTGTTGGCCACCCATTAAGCTAAAACGTATGCAGTGATTACCCCAGATCTGGGCTTCTCGGTCTCGTTGTCGACTCGCCTTATACCACGCCGCAATTTCATGATGCTCTGGCGTGGCTTCACGCAGTCGCCGTTAATGACGGTCACAGTATACGCGCGGACTTTCCACTACTTCATTCATCGTTCATCTGAAGAACGAATTGTTGGGTTGCGATTGTTGGAAGAAGGAAAAGAAAATGCATGGGCCTGCGCTATAGCTCAGCCACCTCCGCTGCCTCGTGAGGACTGAAGAGAAAATAGAAAAGAAAGAAAAAGAAGAGGGAGAAAAAGACGGACGTCGCAACAGCCGTCGTCCACACCAAAACGGTGGCGGGTCCAATGACGGCCTACAACAGGTACAACCGCCGATGGCAGGCTAGCGCCCGCCATTTGCGGCGGGGACCTACCAGTCCCGTCCCTGTAGGGCGAGAAGCAGCCACTTCCCCTAAAGAACGAACGCTTCTATGCCTCCTTCTATAAGTGGCGGAGTAATGACGTCATCTGCAGCTACTGCGCATGCGAGACACCCACAGGAAGCCTGTGGAGTCGGCGGTGACGTAACTCTGACGTCATGCCTGTCACATATCTAACTACTGCGCATGCGCAACGCGCACAAAGAGGCTGTGGAGTTCGCGGAGGCCCAGTGGCGTACTGATTATTCAGCGCATGAAGGCAGCGTAGTCGGCGGCGGCAGCGCCGGCGCTGCAGCGCTGACATCACGCGCGGCGTACGTGTTGTTCTGCGCAGTGAGGCTGCGGAGTCGACGGCGGCACAACTTTGACGTCATGCGTGACGCACCTGTTGCTCGGCGTATGCCCAGTAGCGGCAGCGGCTCCTCACGGCAACCTTGCCTTTACATGGCATAGTGAAGCTTTTGGTTCAAACCAGATAGGGCTTGCTGCGCATCTCAAATCAGTCTATATGTCTTTGCAACTTATTTCAATAAGAATAAAAATTACAGGACCCTTGGATACCGTCTCAAGCATGTTACCTGTATATCACTCAGGCGCATTCGTACGGCTCGGTTAAAGCAGTTCCTTAACTCCGAAATAACAGCCTAACGCATTTATCCACTGGTTGCCTTTAATCCTCTATTCGTCCCCTCCCCTTTTAAATGCGGTTTCACATTTCACAATTGTACCGTCTGTTAGACGCGGCAGTTTTTTTAATTGTTGCTACCTACCACGGCTGACAGATTGCGTATTAGGTTGACTATGCCAACGACTACGACTTTTGCATTTGCTTCTCACTTTTGCGCTCCTTTAAGCTTCCTTGCGCGTTGACGCAGTGGTTACGGCTCTCGACTACTGTGCCCAAGGAAGCGGAATCGAATCCCGGCGTCGGCGGCTGCATTGCGATGCAGGCGAAACGGAGTGGCGTCCGTGTGCTGTGCGATGTCAGTGCACGTTAAAGAACCCCAGGTGGTCGAAATTTCCGGAGTCCTCCACTACGGCGTCTCTCATAGCCTGAGTCGCTTTGGGACGTTAAACCCCACAAACAAACCAACCAACTTTAAGGTTGACGGTGGCCTTTTTCACCGCTTTCATATCATTTACGTACTGACTTGTCATAACGTTTGTTTTGCTTTGTATGCTGATGTTTACATCCACACACTTATTGACTGTTGGCAGTTTGCGCGCGCCTGATCCATATTACTTGTCTGTTCTAATAAATATTAGTCGTCAGTAAATCCCTGTGCTGTCTTCTTGTCACTGCCTTGTCGGTACGGCGGATTTGTCTTACAATATCCCTCCAACTGGCCTACAGCCAAAATTTTTAAGAGGACTATTACTAAGACGCGCAGTCTAGGAAAGGCGCCTAGAACCCGCGTTCCCATTGAGGCATCCAATTAAGGGTTATTGATTGATGGAGTTCCGATGTGCGTGTACGCGAACGAGTATCCACAAAGCGAGCCGGTAGAGGGGGGTGGAGGGTGGGGAATTAAAGCTGTGGCGTCAGATGCCTAATTATATAGTTTGCGTGGCACCCTAATGTTTATTATTTCAAAACAATGCCTGTAAACGTGCGCACCATAAAACAACTTGAAAAATGTTTCCCGCACAAAAGCTCTATCGGAACGCTGCAAACTGTAAAATTCGGGTCTTTTAAGAAAACTAAGACGCACCCAAACTCTAAAGAGCCTGTGCTGATAAGGATTTCTGGCGGAAAAGCATTGATGACAGGCTCCATTGACCTACTTTTTACAAATGTTATTCACTTCCTTGTAGACTGCTGTTCCGACATTCTTTCCTCCAGCCTTGATGGAGGCATATCAGTCACCATCGGTTCCAAGCTGTCTAAAACGACAACATTCTGGAGTGAGTCATGAGTTTACACAACCTTTTCGGCCACAAGAAGTGAGGCAGTTTTAGGGCAGGCTGATACCTGCTGGACGTCAATTGGTGGCGACGAATACCCGATACCAGATAATGGTGCTATGCATGTGGCAATATATTTTTCCTAAGTTCTTGTAATCTTTTTACAAGGGCCAATTTCTCATTGCGGTATTTGCGGTGTTCAGTGGCGGTTTTGAAGTAAGGGCAAGTGCGTTTTACAAGCAGCGATAAAATAAAAACATGAAGATAAGTGGCCAGCAAAAGTGGGTCAGAACCGTGCCGAGAACCGGTTCGGAACGGTTCCTCCAATTTGTTCCGCTTCGTCCTCCGATTTGTTCCGCCTCGGGTTCAGTTCCAAGATGGCGGGAAAAGTACAGGTTCGGTTCGGTTCCTACCAAAATTCTGGTTGTTTCGGTGTTGGGTTCGGTTCCGGTTTCGGTTCGACACCCCTGTTTCGCCTCCATCCAAACGCAACCGCCGGCAGTCGGGACCGAACCCAGGTACTCCTGCACAGTAGTCGGGCACCTTAACCACTGTACACATCCGCGGGGCTCCGAACTTGTCGTATCTGGCCCAGTTTACATTTCTTTCACATAAGTTCCTTTTTAGGCAAAAATCCCAAAAACGTCCCTACAAGTAGGAGCGATTCTGTGGAGACTTGAACTTCTGGTTTTTGTTTCCCCGGATTTTGATATCTTTAGACAGTCCTTCCTCTGCAGTTTCTTTGCCATCGCCTTACACGGCGTACCATCTATGCTCCTACCTCAAATACTTTCCTTCCGTCATAAATTCTTATTGAACATCTGCGTGAAAGTACAGAGAAAGATTTCAACGTGAATCTCAGGAACTGGAAACATTTAATTAGCCTTATCTTTTGAAGAAGCAAAATAAAGAACGCTGGCTTAGTAACAACCTTGTGACTTGTGATTATTATTTGCTTTCTCTAATGACTTCATGTCGCATAAAACAAACTGTATTATATGTGTGCGACAGATGGTGCACAATTTTAAGGACGAAATTAGATAGGTTCATTGGCTTTTGCTAATGTTATTTTACCAATTTTCAATATACCTTGGACGAGCAAACTGATTAAGTGGAAAAACCGAATACGAGTATATGTTCAAGTCACTCCTTTGCTGATTCCTATTTCTTGTTGTATAGGTATATAATTACAAAGTTAACGAGCAGGATTATTTAGATGTAATAGCGTGTAAAAGCAAAGTTCAAAATTTGAGCAGTTTATGTTGCTTGCTTGGAACTTGTTTTGATGATCTCAGACAACCAGAAATAAAGACTATATGCGAATCGTCTAAATTACTATTAGAGGAAAGCAGGCTGAAGTTCATATAAAATACTTCCTAAATATATTCCTCTGCACGCCGCACAATATTTTATTGTCTTCCTTTGTTCCGTATGAATCTAGGGGCATGTTGAGAAAGTTTTTGCGAAACGTGTATCTCAATCAAGACGAGACTTAGTGACGTGCAGGCTTAGGTTTACCGAACTGAATTTAAGAAGGTTATTGCTTCAAGTGTGCCTAATTGAACCGCACATCAAACTTTAAGCTAAAGATTAGACATGTAATATTTAGTTGAACCGTCTAACTGGGGCCAGAGTGTCACTCTGCGCTGTCGGTGGCGCAGCATCATATTTTTGCAGGTGCAACTCTGAAACTAAAGACAAATTTCACAAAGCATTTGGGTTATAAACCAATCAGATTGGAGTGAAATATTTTTGAAGTCAAGGAAATCAGGCGGTATGTAGGGTAGAGTAAAGAAAGCAACCTTCGATTTCTGGTTGGGTTGGGGCTTTTATTCCGCTCTATATTTTCATTGCCGTAACGATTATAGTGTTGTTCATTGTGTCTATCATGAAGAAAATTTTACCTTAAAGCATTTACGCGAGACATGCTTAAACTCTTTAATTCGATTATAGCACTGGTATAATCAAGAGGTGAATGCGAATAAGTACTGATCCTCTCCCAAAAAACGTCCGTTTGTAAATGATCGCGCTCCTCCTGTTTTTGTTAGTGCGATATTAGTTGCCGTTTGAGTATTCACCTCTCCACAGTGTTTTTGAGAGTTTCCAGTGAACCGTTTTGTTAATGTCGAATGCATTATAACTCTAAATGCAATAAGTATGCTGGACAGCCTATCAAGTGTCTCAACGATGATCCTGGACATCACTTACACACTCGTACTGAACATACTGGGACTGACTCAAAAGAGGAAAATAGAAGCTAACGTACAATTATCCTCTATGTAGCATACACAAAAGAAGTCGCTGTACGGATGCGTTCAGGGCGACTTCCCGAATTAGTTCTTTTTTCTATTAGCTAATATGCATTGATCAAATTCACTGCTTCCGCGAGGCTAATCGACAAATATGAGAATTCCTCTGGGTGCTGTAGCGTTCTCACAGAATAGCATGGTTAGGTGTCATAATATTACTCAGAGGTAGTGGGCCATTGTTTAGACTACGTAAATTCAGAGCTCGTGAGGCCGGAGACCATTCATGCACGGTTTTAGAACACTTTCCGCAAAACAGCATCGAAGCAAAACCTAATTCAAATACTCTAAAACAAAAAAATCCCTCAGTCTTGACCGCGTTTACAGTTGTGTTTTTTTTTTTTGTCCAGCTCGTTAACAACAGTTATTTTTTGTTTTCGAATGATTAAATCTCTTTTTTTTCTACCATCGAGAGCTGTAGATCACGTGTACCTTGCAATGAGAACGCTTTCGAGAGTAAGGCGCGTCCTTTTACCTGCAAAGGCGACCAGAGGCAATACACTCCGTGACAGTGCTTGGTTATTGTTAGCTCTTGCAAAGCGGAGTATTTTTTATTAATCGATTGCCTGGTTTGTGTGACTTGAATCAAAAGCTCTTTCCATCTTGTAGCAGTAACTGATACAAATCTAAGTTGATCATCAATTGAAACGCATTTCTGGTATTCAAATGTATCGCGACCTTTTTAATTCTGAGAAAAGAGCCATGCTACTTCATTTCCCAGCTTCTTAAGCAAGTTGAAACACGTCCGCGGAAATATGGAAACGCCTTCAGTCTAGCCTGGTATCACTGCAACTGCATCAGCTGTTAATAAATCTTGTAAGATGAATTTTAAACATACATGACCGACGAAAGTTGTAAAAATGCCCGTTCGTTTATTTCTTAGTTATTGTTGCATGGCAGCAGGCCTAATTGCATCCAAAAACAAGCTTGTGAGTTGGAACACCAAAATAAAAATTTAGAGCCTCATTTGTATTCTGTTCCCAAGCTTGTAAATTCCACTCCGGGGTGCACATTTCTGCCTACTGCAAAGTAACACCAAAATTCGTAGAGATTGGGAGGTTGGAGTTGAGCATTAAGAACTCCAGCTGACGTGTTAAAGAAGGAAGCTTTTGTTCGACACTTAAACATCGCCTTGATGCGTATGACACGTACAGCGTTAGTAGTTCGTCTGCGGCTCCCTTTGGCCACCTTCGTTCGCGTAAATGCAGTTTGATATTCGCTTAATCAGTTGTGCCTTGTTCTGCACCTCTCTAATATCACGCGAGGTCCTGGGCTTAAACTTGAATGTTTATACATTGCGTGCAAGAGCTTCCAGCACAGATAACCCACTTTAACCATGACCTCCAACGTGCTCGCAGCCTAAACGGCAGCATGTCAGGCTCAGGATCTAAGAGTTTTCGTCAACTTCTTTCAGCTTGCCAGCCCCATGTCACGTGGTCTCGTGATGTCACACAACCCAATGACCAATTAGCGCCCGGCTATCTTATCTGCCAACTATCACCTACCAAAGTTTTGCACGACCACAGAAATGTGACAAATGCTTACAAACCTTAAGTGGCCACGTGAAACATCATGTCCTCACTCTGTCTTAGAGCAAACTCTAGTAAATATTTATATTATGACCGAGATATTAGTCTTAGTGGACTCTAGATTACTAATACAACCAGGGCCCCACACATGACTGTATTTGCTAGAGAACAGACACAAACAACTATATCAGCCAATTATTCACTAAACGGATATATAAATATATATATAAAGCGAAGTTTATCCAGCGTGACATTCCAGGTTAGTCCTCTTGGTTCGCTTACTATTGATCAAGTTAGCTTTCGACGGATGGAGCTGGCAGATCTTCGCGTATTTATATACTTAACTGTCTACAATTTTTGCCATGGAATGGACATGTGAATGGCATTCCCAAATTATGTGATTGAGAGTGCCTTTTTGACCACAGTTTTTGCATTTCGAATCATTTTCATCTCGGGTCTGTGCCAGGAAGACCCAAACTGGACAGATGCAATTTCCAGCTTGATAACGCCTACAAATGCCGATTTCCAGGCGCCGGCTTAATCCTAGATAGTAGAGAAGACTGGGAAGCTTGGCTACGGAGCGGAGATTCCGCCTCTAGCAGCCAGCCATCCGCCTGACCGCTGAAGCCGTGAAGAAACGATGTAGCTTCACTAGTCCTTAGTCCGCGGGGTTTTTCCTGACCTGCGCCTCCGGCCTGCGTGCCGGAGTTGGGGAATAGGAGGCCCCTTCTCAGTAGATCAATAAGGTTTTCATACATACATGCGGATAGCATGTGGAACTAGGTTTTTACAGAAAATGGTGCAAAAATATAATAAGAGAGGCCTGATGTATTGCATGTGGTAGCTTAACAGTTGTAGTCGTTTATGGTTTACTCTTAAGCGTACGCCGTGAAAGGCAGCACCAAAATTGACCTCTTCATAAAAGCGGTGACCTTGTTGCTTAGAACACAGCATGCGAGCAAAAGGCAAGTTCGTTTCACAGCACTATCCAACTCATCAATCTTTGCGGTCGGGGCTAACGACTACATCTTTATTTTATCATCATCAACAGGCTGTAATTACGTTCTCCATGCTTTTTCAGTTTTTCCTCCTCTCAAATTCCGGATTCTAGGCCAGCTTGCATGCAAAACGGGCGAAACAGAAGTGTTTGATCGTCTACACAAAACGTCACTGCTAACATGAAGCCCGAACCAAAGCTGCATATTAAAATAACTGCCTGTATGAAACATATCGCATAGAAAAAAGCGAGAAAGAGCGGAGAAAGGTTGCAGGCTTGGAGGAATCAGAGCTTGCGCGAACCTCCTGTAAACCCCACGACGTGGCGCCACCTCACACATGGCGACGAACGGCCGGCGAGTCCCAAAGCCAGCGGGCAGCTCGATTTTCGAAGCGCTGACTCCGGACCACAACGGCTGCAGCAGTGCTCGCGCCGATAACACTCGGCAACCTCCCGCTTGGCGGGCTCTCGGACTGTGGCATGCTACTCCATGTAGGGAGGCCTGCGCCTCTGCGTTCCACCTGTGGCTAGCATATTCTAATGATCTTGTCGTCGCTTCCCGAAGCTCCTGTCCTATGGAAGGGCGGTATCACTCGCATGCTGCTCGTCATTTTTGCTGTTACGCACAGTAGTCATTGTGCCCTGTGCCTCACCATAGCAAATTTTGTTTGCAGGAAGCAGCATTGGAGACGAGGGAGGAGGCACTTTAGCTAAAAGACCCTCATCGGCCCTCGAAACTCCTGGTTCTCGCACCAGACGACGACATGTTTCCCCACTCGTTGCACAAGGTCGTACCAGCTGTGATGGTTGCTGTGGAGTACCTTTAGCATCACCGAAACCATCCGCCACTTGCATTTGACCACTAAATCACCGGCAAAGGGGACGTTTTCCTGTGTCTGACCTGTTAGTACTTGCTGGCCCTCGTGGCCCGTTACAGCGTCGAGTGTGATCTGTCCATGCTCACTTCGTCGGGCCAGAAAGACAACTTCGACACTAAGTACACCAACTACCGGCTGCTCACTCGCATGAACGGTTACTTCACACAGGTGGCACCGCTTTTCATCTGAACGCTGCGCCGGTTCAGGTGGCGCACCTTCCTCTTTCATGAGTTTCGTGAGGGCACCAAGGGCCACTCAGACTGCTTCTTCAACCTGGCGGCTGTGTTTAACGCTCTGCGAGGAGGGCACATCATCATCATCACCACCATCATCATTATCAGCCAGACTATACCCACTGCACGGCGAAGGCCTCTCCTATATCTCTCCAACTAACCCGGTCCTGTGTTAGCTGCATCCACTTGACTCTTGCGAACTTCTTAAGCTCATCCGCCCACCTAATTTTCTGCCGCCCCATGGTATGCTTTCCTTCCTTTGGAATCCAGTTTGTTACCCTATGCGACCATCGGTTATCCTCTCTTCGCACTACATGTCCTGTCCATGCCCATTTATTCTTTTGTCCTGCCCCCTGGGGATCTTCAAACGGCCATTGCGGCAGAACCGTTTGTCGCAGGACGCTTCAGATGGCGTCAAACGATTGATCGTTCTACGCTGTACACATTTCTAACTTTGCCTCACAACGTTCATTTCGTGTACAGTAAAGGAGTATACCGGATATAACGAAATTGGATCTTTACTATTAGATTCGAATATAAACAAAGTTGGCATGCCAGATTAGTGCAAAATCTATTCACTAGATGGCATTGCTTGTATTTAAACATATGGCGTTTCGAGGACTCTCCCCTAGAGTTACTATAAAAACTATATGGTAACTCTCTCTCCCCTTCCATGTGTATATAAACGTCCGCACTCGGCTTCTCATTGTCACGCGATGCTGGAAAGGGAGCCAGGCATCAGGCCTCTGCGGGGCAGTTTCCAATGATTCATATTGTTACGGACGACAAGGAAGAAGAAGCGGCCAGTGGCGCGGGCAGGAGCGCTCGCGCTAGGCCCGCGAACATTCATTAAACGTCATCTACCATCGTCATCGGTCATGTTCTGTCTCCTGTCTTCATCGGCTTGCCGCTTCGTAACATTTGGTTGGAGGTGCGGCGTACGACATCCCCATCCTCGCCTTGGAGCATCGAGGCCATCATCAAGCCGGGACCATCACCGAGGGCCCAGGGACATCGCCGAGCAGCTTCGCCCCAGCCTTTCAAGCCCATATCTGACCAACTACCACCGCCCAGCCCCCAGCCCGGACCTGAAGACAAGGAGAACAGACATACCGATCAGAACCGAGATGAAGGACCCGAAAGACCCGAATGAGCCGAAGGAACCGATGGACACGAACACGCAACCCCCGCCCAAGCTGCCCGTCGTGACCTCGAGCTATCGGTCCCATGGACTCTGGTGACGGATGGTTGACAGCTCCAAGGGAGGCGGGTCACCCACGCATCAGACATCGTACCGGCAAGCCGTTCTATTCTTCCTTCTTCCTCTTCTTCTTCAAGCATCCAGACACTCCCATCATCATGCCATAAAATCAATAACATCGCCAAACTTCCTCGTCCACGATCGGGACGATCGCTCGGTGGCCCCGGGTCATGTTACGGACGACAAGGAAGAAGAAGCGGGCAGTGGCGCGGACAGGAGCGCTCGCGCTAGGCCCGCGAACATTCATTAAAAGTCATCCACCATCGTCATCGGTCATGTTCTGACTCCTGTCTTCATCGGCTTGCCGTTTCGTAACAATATTAACGATTCCTTTATGAGAGTGCCGCTGCCTCAGAAGCGTCTCAATTTTATTATTTAGAATATACTGCAGGCCCTGCAGGGCCCTATCAGGATGAACAAGAATGGTAATATTATCACAAAATCCAAAAAAAAAACTTGCAAGCTGAACACAGCAGTCTGAGCAGCCAGAGGTAGTATAACAATCACATTGAGAAACATTTTAATGGAATACATCAATATTATTAATAGTGGAAGAAAAAGAAATTCGTTACTGCAAACACACAGGAAATTCATTTAATGTGCCAAGATCTGAGCAGGTTAATCGCAGGTAGTCAATATTCAACAAGTAAATTTAGTCGATGGTATTTGTTAAGCGAGGTGGCAGTAGGTTCTAGTCTTCTACTGCCTTACAAATATGAAATATCTAAATATGTCTTTAGTATAGAAGTGTAAGGAGGTAACTAATTCACGTGATGGTTTCCCGTCAGTCGGGTGTTCAGCGGTTTCAGGTAAGGAAAGGGGTTCATGAACAATTATTGTTTCAGCAAGAACAGAAGTTTAAATCTATGAATATTTCTTCGTAATCTGTGTGTTGGATGTTATGTTGCTTCATTAGTTTTGTTGATAAGATGACAAAAAAGTAGTGTTTGACAGTTAAAAAATACTTGGATACCTGATACAGGATAGGAGAAAGTGTGTTCGGCGTAAGAACCTAAAGATGCCCTTTGCTTGGATGAACGCCCTGAGAAAATTAGTCGCGTATTGTATGATTTTATACAACATATAACCACATTCATCCAGTATTCAGTCAAAAGGGCGCTTTTTCATACCTTGCACAACGCCACATTAACACGTGGCCTTTGTACACAAACAGCGGTCGGGCCAGAATTGTTTAAAAAAAAAAACCTGGACAGCAAGGCTGCAAGTCGCGTGCAGTGGATTACGTTCGTAACACATAGTGCCTTAGAAAGTCGTACCACAGTACAGAAAGCAGGAGATGGGGGTGATGCTAATGACGCCAGCTCCTGCACGCAACGATGACAGCGGACTGTGCGTAGATTCTATAGAATCAGAGTTCATTTAAATGGAGTTAATGATAACCTGATTATGAATTCCCCCCGAAAAATACAGCCATCCTTATGAATGTGCCATTAAATTCAGATGTACATTCCTGTGGGCTATGATGCTGCGCTGCTTCCCGACCCAGCCACGCAGATGGCGATCATGCTGTGCGCGGTCAGCACCATCTAACTATAATTAGGAAAGGTATTATGCCGAAAAGAAAAAGGTTCTGATGGCCTTCCCGTAAGCCCACAGGCATTCGAGAAATATTTGATGTCCGCATCCTCCATCCATTAGGAGGAGACGAGACAGCCAGCGAGCTGGGCGCGGTTGTTGCTGCAACCAGGTGTCGAAATGTAAAAACATGCGTCTGCTTCGCTCTTTTGCTTTTGCTGCAATAATTGGCTCCAAGCAAGGAACTCAGGAACAATTAATGCGCGAATCCAGAAGCTCGGCTCGGGCAACCAACTCCGCAGTTTCTGCGGTGAACGCGATTTGGTAATCTTTTGTATCGGGCTCCTTTGGTCGGTGCATGCAGGAACGCACTCATTGGTTTCCGCTTTGAGTGTGCAATACGTGGGAATAGGAACGTCCTTGGATTGTACACCAAATAGTATAGTTGTACATGTACATGCAGCCCTTCTGGAGCTGAGATACTGGTTCAATTTGCTGTTGATTTTGGTGGGCGTGATGCTATATTGCATTTATACTAATCGCGTTCTAGTGACAGATTGTGTTGGTACTGCGCTCTAAGCATTCCATACTACAAGAAAATAATTTTGCTTCCCTGTTTATGCAGAAGGACAATGCTTGTTGGAAACGCAACCACTGAAACGATATTTTAATGTTATCAACACAAGTAAGAGTTACAATTCACATTAATGTCTTCTTCATAGCAAGCATGTCAGCAAGTGCATTGCTACAAAAAGCTCGCCATTCGTTACCAGTGCACATGTTTATTTGTTAACACATAATAAAGCACTTCTCAAATAAATTTGGAAACTCATTTGCATGCTCTCAGTGCAATGAATATGTACAGATGCCCAAAAGGTTAACCAGCGTGCGTGACGGCCGCTTTTCTTGTGCCCCTGACCCTTAGGGCGCACAATACTTGTGGAATACGGTCAAGCTTATGCAAGGGCTTGATAAACCTGTACTTAGGCTTGATCTATTCGCCAGTTAGATAATTTTTGTCGCACAGGAGCAGAGAAAAGGCTGTTGTCGATTACTCTAAGTAAACATTTGCCCGGCTGTACAGTAATGGACAGAATAATACGGACCACTCTTCCGCGTTTAACCTCTTTCATCGCGTTATGTAACGAGCATATAATGTTTAGTGTAGCTGGGCAAGAGTAAATATCACTTTCAAATACATCAGGGGGCAAATATTTTTGCCAGGTAACAGGTCAGAAAACATTGGCCGCCGAAGCGTAGTGTACCTTGCATTCAATTTCTTCGAACTACTTCCCGACTGTTTTGCACTTTCCCTTCGACTTGAGAGATAGCATTGTATTTTAATATTCTCACCTCCTGTTAGGTCCTCTAGGCCAGTACGGAAAGCTCGCAAGCGCATAGTTTTCAAAGTGCATAGTTCTCATTCATGTAACCTCAAGCGTAAGTACTGCAGAACATTTCAACTATTCTAATCCGCTAGGTAGAACAAATTAGATTTAATGGTCTTCAATCAGGGACATATGAGTTAAAGAAATTTTCCCTGTCCATTACTAACGGAGATGATTGATAATATCGTTCATGTTCGTCCCACAGTGACCATCACATCGTGGCAAGCCTTGGCCTTGAAAATGATTACTACACACTTGAAATAGAGCCAACACGTCATTTTTGTGAATACCTGCGTGAAATACAGACACCGTAATAAAGACGCTCATCTTCCCTTCCCAACCTAAGGCTCGATTTTGATATGATTGTTAATAAACGTAAGAAATAGATAGCAACCACTAGAGCGTAATCGCACACAGTATTATTTTGATTACGCATCTCCCGAAGCTAGTGCAAGTTTTCACATTCACCGGATTTCCAACTTATGGCTCACTTTTACACGTTTCTATCTGAGAAAACGTCGCAGTACTGTCCGTATTTCGAGAACAATAAGTAAACGAATTTCTAGTCTCCATGCTGACTGCAGAGTATCCGCAAAATTCCAAGCATGATCGCTTCGCTTTAGCGGTGAACTGCGACGCCCTGTGTAAGCAGGGAACAGGGAACTCTCATAAAGAAAGCGTCACAGAACGGTTGCTAAAGCATACGTGCATTTCTGTCGTCTAGAATTTGAGAACGGTGAGGTAGGTACGCAGAATCGCGACAGGTAACAACAGAACCCAGCGACGCAAACACCCACCCTCGTCCCACCGGAAACCTAGCGCTCCCATCAAGTAAGAAACATCCGACAACAACTGGCATGTCTGCCTTCATTTCCACCTTCCGGAGCATCCATGTGCTGCTGTCAAAGCTAAACATTTCCTCACCTCCTCCAGCCCATCGACACGCTCCGGGGGAGCGAAGCGCCAATAATAGCTAGAAATGAAAGCACAGGAATAGTGAAGAAAGGTGCAAGAGAGGATTGACGGGAAATCCTACCTTTCTAGAGTCGCTCAACGTTTCCTCTATAAGCATGTAGGTACTGTCGCAATATGGCGCCTATACACAGCTGTTGCCTGGGGCTGTGGCGACGTGGCACCGTCGCCTTTTTCTCAGCCCTCATTGCCTTCTTTTCTTCTTCAAGTGAATACTCTTGAAGACAAAGCCTGCTGCGATAACTCAGTGATTACGGTGCTCGAGGGCTCTGCTGCTTGAGGATGTGGGTTCGATTCTGACCACTGCTGCCGTGTTTCGATGGAAGCAAAATGAAAGGCGTCCGCGTGCTGTTTGATTGCAGTGCACGTACGTTAAAGGATCTCAGGTTGTCGAAATCAGCCCTCCGGTTTATCTGGCTTCCCTTGTAGTGCATATCACTTGAGGGCTTGAGGGCCTTGATACCACATACCTTCAAGACTCGAAGGTCATACTCCGGAAAGTCCCCCAGACTGTGTCGTTTTGCGAGTTCTGCTTTTCTACCACGTCTTTTAAGCAACTGGCAACTTAAGGATCCAGGTATGTCAAGTGTAACTGCAGGAGAAGCATGAGAGCAATAAAGGGTAACTCGATTTTGCCAATAAAAATACATATACGAAAGATGGAGCACCTTTGCAGCGTTTAACTAAGCATTTGTTTCACATTTCAGGTCGTTTTGCTAGACATACAGATGTACGGGACGCAGCTAACAAGTATTAAAAAGATTGCTGCATAACGTATGGGGGCAGCAGGTGCCTCAAACTCAAGTTTGCGGTTCAACGCGTTGGATCATTCGATCATACTGCGTGCTAACCATAGGGTAATATTCTGTGTTATAATAGGCGTCCACTAGTTGGATTATCTCTATGAAGTGCTTCCATTCTTGTTTCTGTTTATTTGTTTATATACCTTGTATGGGTTTGTAAGAAAATGCTCCACGTCTGAGTTGCACTAGCGATGACCCACTGTACATGCAGTTTCTAATAATTTCAGTAGTGACGAGCAAAAATAGTTAGCTTTCTATGATTTCCTGAAAAAGAAAAAAAAAGGATTTCGGGCTTGTTCCCGCCCCTTAAAGGGCATTTACGCTTTATTCATACTTCGAGTGGGCGCTGTGTTTCCAACATTTCGCATATTTGTGTGGCCAACCAATACTAGTGGCCTTTTCACTGCCATGACAATATTTTTTAACAGAATATAAAATGCATAAAACGCGCCATGCCCCGATTTCAGTTACAGCTTCTTACGAAATAGTCGTTAGAAGTTACTATCGGACAACATTTAGTAGCAGCAGGATACGTACTTTGGATATATATATATATATATATATATATATATATATATATATATATATATATATATATATATATATATATATATATATATATCACAAACAACTTTTTATATTGACTATAGACATCGCTGACGCATTCTTGTCAGAATGTTAAATGCTTTCACTGGCAGGCATCCGTACATTGAAAATACGGTCTGAAAATGTCACGTGCTCCTGCACTGAAACCATTTTTTACCTTATTACGTTACACCTCTCAAGCATCGCACCGGAAATAATCTCTATACCACCGAGCGATTCAAGTGGACCGCACAAAAGCCAATAGAATCCTCGGCAAACAAAAGAGAAGCGAAGGAGAAAAATAGAAGAAAACCGCAAAAATATTCTCGTTTCTTGTACGGGGTAGAATATTAATATATTAATTTCAACAAAAGCACGCAAACCACGCCTCTGTGAGCTCCACAACAACGTATGGTGTGCACGTGAACTGATGACGATTAACAACGTGACAACATGAGCGACAAGAGAATGCGGGTAGTATATAGAGAGATATATAACGGCTCCTGTCTATGTTTTGGAACCAAGGCTCGACGAAGGTGGTTGTGATCACGAACAGACAAGATAAAGGCGTAAAATGGGTTGCATGGGCGAGCGGCAGGTGAGTGCATGCAAACAGAGTATGTGGTACATGTAAGGTTACTGGTGCTTTCAGCTCCTTTTAATAGAAGCTGAAGGTCGAGTGAATCAAAGAGGCACGTATTCTCAACGCGCCAGCATCGTTTGCAGCGAAGGCGAAGTGCGAGTTTTTCTGCGAAAATGGGCTGAGAGGACGCTACTATGTAGAGCCGCGAACTGCTCATTTATCACCTCTAACAGGTGCTGCAGAAGATCGCGTTACATGGGCGGCATGAATGATTTGGAAATGACTGCTATGCGGTTGCGTTAATGAGTGTGCTGGCCTAGTCCGAGCTGCAGAGAGCCCAAAATTATAACTTTTGATTGACGTAGTTCTGTTAAACTCACACAGGCTTCATGTATAGGTGTTAAAAAAGTAAAAGCAGCACGCTAGAGATATGTAAACTACTTTAAAGTGTGCTCTAATGGGGAAGCGCGCCGACAATGTGGTTCTGACCTACACGTCTTACAGTTTTGATGCCCGCCTCATCACTGACACTGACGATGCTATGCCTCTTCCGTAATTGCTCTTCAAAGACTCTTTTAATGCTCCACACGAGGACTTATCGTTGGAAAGCATGGTGCTGAAAATATTTACCTTCGGTGGCCTGCGAATTTTGCCTTGGTCCCCACTGCAACCATTTTCGGAGTTAGGGATTGCAAGTATGACAGGGCATGCGTTTCGCTTCGCAGTTATTCTTAAGCCATCGAATCACGCCGTGCCAGCTGTGACAAAAGTTTTCAGGAAGCATTTAAAGCGCCCTCGACGAACTCTACTGGAAGTAGCAAGCCTGCGCCAGTGCCGAAGGTAAGGCGACCATCCGAGCTTCAAGATGGTTGCATGCGCATCTGCTGATAGAACACGCTGGGAAGCAGGTTTGGCAACATTCGCTTGCACCGCATTACATTTGGTGCACTTGTGCATGCAATATATTTCCAGAGAAGGCGGCTAGCAACAAAACCATTTTTCCAGCTGAGACGACCGACCGCGGAATGAAATGAGGGACGCCAGCGGCCAGTAAACACGCGATGCTTCTAAACTGACGCCTTGTAGATTGAATCCTCGTTTCACAACCGACTCCTGGGTTCCTTTAAAACTCGAAAGATGACGGGTGAGAGATTTACGATCGCAAGAGGCAGCGTTGATGCCATGCTCGTTTTGTCAGCAATAGCTTTTGAAACTCCGCAGTAATTTCCTATTTTTGGAAATAAATTCCTTTTTTCTTTTTTTTTTTTTTTTTTTTTTTTTTTTGCAGGCGGTGCGATTCCTATCCAACCAAAGCACTTTATATACCACGAAGAGCACCGGCGCCAGCCTTATCTTTTTCATATCACACTTCAACACTACGTGCTCTGCGCTCTGCAAATCGTCGCTTGACGACACCCTCCTTCGGCTTCGAACGCGCGCGTGGGCTTTGTGATGAAATTCTTAGCTGATTTGAAAACAAACGCGAGCCGTAAAACTTTCAGAGAATAGCATCTAAAAAAAATATTTTTCTGCATGATACTATTTTTGAGTCTGACTTCCTGCTATTTTTTTATTTTGTCATTTCTGACATGCACATTGTTATTGCGCAAACGCATTTGTTGCTTTCAATGTCTCCATAAAAGAAGCCATGATGCCACTGAGCTAGAGGGGACTAATATTACTGTAGAATGTATTGCGTGCATGTAGGGCAACGTCAAATTAAACAAGTTCTTTTTTTTTTTTTTTTTTTGCGGGCGAGGCAATAAATCTACTACCAAAATGGTACAAATACTTTCAAGAAAAAGTAAATTGTTTTTCACTGACTTGCGGTTTTTTTTTTTTTTGTCGATATACAAAAGGTGTTGTTTAGTGGTAAGAAAAAAAGAAAAACCTGAGAAAGGAAAAGGCAAATTTGATTTCTAAAGAGACAATATTCATTTGATTAGGCAATAACAGTTTATTTAAATATCGACGTACGTATTAGAGTGAAAATGAAAGGCGGTAACTCTGAAGATAAATCTGTTTTAATATTATCTGAATCCTAAAAATCGGAATTTGGAAGCCCACTGAGGTGGCTTTCAAGTAAAGCACAATGATAAAATGGCGTGTTTGCGCATAGCAACGTTGCCAAAATAATGCCACCTAATCCATCATCGAACGCAGAAAAGCCAACTAAACAAGGTTTAAATGCGCATTTTTGACATGCACTATCGCGACCTATGTTGCTGATTAACAATTGGGCGTTGATAGGTTTCGGTGTTGATAGGCGTTAGTTTCAAAATATTTGTTTTTAAAACGAAAACTATGAAGTTAATTTGCTAACTTTTGTTAATTATCTGTTGAATCATTATGCTATATCACTCACATACCCCCGTGCAGTACACTGCAACTACACAGGCCACTCCGGTTTATCTCAATTTTTAAATAACAATTACCTGCCATCAAGTTGATGCATAATGATGGTCTCAAAAAAAAAAGATCCCTATATGGTAAGCCGTACAAACGCTAGGAAACAATAAACGTAGAGAAGAGTTCTCAAGCACATTATTGCTGCCCCTGCCACAAGGCACTTATTCCTAGGCGCGCAGGGGCCACATGAATGCGACAAGCAGCGGAGTACTTTGACGTTTTCGGTCAAGATGTACCACATCAACGACACCAAGAGAGATATGGTGTGAGGTTTGAAACGCATCCTGTTCATAGCTCTAGAAAAGGCCAATAATTTTAGCAGGACAAGGCGGAAAAAATCGTGACAAAAGTTTGCAATATATCTTTGTCTTAAAAGCAGAGTATATTGCAGACAAGGTTTCCTTGGCATCTGAGCTAAGCTCCCAGTAGAGCTGACATCATTCTTTTAGCATTATAACTATATATATATAACTATAGATTGTAAGAACTGTCATCTAGCTGATCTTGAAGCAGCGTTTTGTTCTTATTCTTGCATTTATTTCTGTACAGAGAGAAATGCTAAGTAAACTGAAATTAAAATATTTATCCGTCATGAAAAGAAGTCAAATTTGTCTCATTCTGTCTCAGTCCTCGGAGAAAAACGGGACTCGAATTTGGGCAAAATTATACATCCCAACCAAATAAAAACAAAACTCCACTCCGTGCACTCAGGGCGCTTGAAGCGCAGTCCGCGGGCCGTTAAAGAGCAGCTGCATCACTTTTTGAGAATTTCACGATATTTAGGGATTCAAATCTACATGGGCTGTAAGTAATGCGCGCAAAGTGTTTTTGCGCTAGCATTCGAACTGATGACGTAATCGACGATTAAACCTCGCGCTTCTCCTCACAGCACTAAAGTTCTGCGAAGAAGTTCAGTGATGACGTCACGGACGGTACTATTTCTGATGTTCGTTGCCTTCGCCCACTTCCTGCTGCACATTTTCTGACGGTGCTAATCAACATTTCTAGGGCTTTGTTTTCGGCAGCCTGGCTTTCATTTCTTCAAACCAAGTGTGTCTACGCAGAAAACGTACCGGTACCGTCAATGACGTCATCATGCGTTGCTGTGCAGTGCGGTGAAGCCTGATAGCCGTGGCGATTTTAATCGCTAATTGCGCCATTGTTTCAAGTGCTAACGCCAAGATATTTCGCATGCTTTATTAAGTACAAGCTATAATGATTCAACCGCTCGAAACTCATCGAAATCTCAAACCGGTGCACCTTCCCTTTAAGCAATCTTCGGTAGCCCACCTAACAAATGTCTTCCATTGGATCTTAACAGATCGAGGCGTTGTGTTGCTCCATAATTACTCGCATACGAGGCACTCCCATTCGCATATGTTAATTGTCGAGCGTCTTGCGCAACGTTTTTCGTGTAGGGAAACATTACGTATTCACAGAGCACTGCGCGGTTTTCTGCCGACTACATTCCTATCTCGTTTTCTCGTTTTGTTTTCTTCCAACTTCATCTAACTTCTTGAAATCTTTCTTTGAACTTGAGTTGCCTCGTGGGGCCCAGAAAAGGTCCCTGTATATGTAGATTAAGCTGTACAGGCTCTTTTCTTGTTTCTCTGAAGAACTCGTCTTTTTGATCCAAGATGTTTCCATTAAATCACTTTCAGACCACTCGGGTCTAATTTTCTTCCCTCGCCTTTGAGAAGCATTCTCAGGAATGGAGACAACTTACGCTGCAGGCCTAATAGAATTCTTTCACTTGTGCTTGCTTTCGAGGGCTTTCATCACAGCTATGCATTCCAGATAGTTTCTATATTGCGCCAGTCCGGGCCACTTTAGAAAATCTACTTAATTCAGCAATAAACCGTGCACGAGCCAAAATTGAAACGCGGCCAAATGTCGAGTTTCGCCCTAGCGTCGGCTCATCATTTCATCAATTTCATCGTCACAGATACGACGGCGTAGTGTTAAAATTTTGTGCATGGTTAGCTCAACACAGTATCGTAATAAATGCGCACCTCGTCGCGGTAGAATAACGCGGCTTTGCTGCACAACTTCAAGAAAATAAAACAGCATTAATTTCAGACATTTCTGTCCAAAAACAGTTGACAACCAGCGGCACTGCTCATTTGTATAATGATCCTTGTCACATTACCAGATTTTACGCTATATAACGATAAGAAAGGCATGTCTCATTTTGTTCCACGTCTCATCTTACCTTGACAAATTGTACATGCATCCGTCTAAGCCTAAAGAACATGGAAGGAGACAAACATCAGTATTTGGATATAAATGAGGCACTTAAAGTGATCGGTGTGTTGTTCAGAGAAACTGCAGAAATTAGTGTTTTTTATTTGTTCCACTTTACAAGAAGCTTGCCTGAAGATTTGAGTCATTGTTCGGTCGCCCTATTTCTAAGTTCGTTTACTGCTACGAGACACTAGATGACAAATTGAACACATAAATGTTGTATTTGCGCTTCACCCAATTTTCCCGTCACTTTTTGTTCTGGTGAACTCTGAAATAGTGAAGTCTATGCATCAGATGAAAGTTGGGTAGGCAATAAAAACTGGACGGAGCATGGAATAACATATCCTTTTTTGAGCGATTCCACTAAAGGCTGAGAACTCGAAACACAAGAAACCGTAATCTAAAGTAAAAATTAAAAAATTTCCTCTCTGGAATATGTTTTTTCGTCTTTTTTTGGAACGCTACTGTCCCCGTCTACGTTGAAGCACACAGTTTGTGTTGTCAGGCACAAAGTCATCACCTGCATGCAGCGTAGCACTTCGACGTCGTCGACGCTGCCGAATACATGAGCTAAGGTAAGGCGGTGACAATGGCACTAAAGCTGATCACTTTGTTTCATCCTTCGTGTTAACTATTTTCTCTCAGAATTCCAGGAAAACACTAAGAAATTAAAAAATTCTTCAAAGCAAACCTTCATAATGCCTTTTTGTTTGCAATTGAAAAATTTATTTCTTCATGCGTGTTCACATGGGCTCTCAGCATGAAGTGTCTAGTGCACCATTTCTTATTTTCCTAACGACGTGGTTCGTGATTTCCTTAGATTATCATTTCAAGTTTTGTATTATAGTTCGAGTATTTTTCTTGCGAGACACAACATTACATGGACGCTCCCATTTTAGTCGGCTGAGCTGACTATTTTCAGGTAATTAGTGATTCTACTTCGCAGAAAGGACTACACACTCACAAAATATTATTCGGAAATAACATGCTCAGGCGGGCGAGAGTTGGACGTCTACCACAGCACGCGAGGCCCTATTTTAGGGCGCTGTCCGTATAGAAGACGTTGCTGGCCAGGACAGGTACCTTGCACGACCCTACGTTAAAATTCTGCGTTGGGTCTGCCCCTGATAGCAGCAGATCATTTCCTGGCTAAGACGTCGCAATGGCGTGCGCTTATGTACACCTCTTATATGCACACCTCCTATCGGGATCAAGTAGCATAAACGGCCATCAATCATTGTGGCACTTACGAGCTACGCAAAATGAGTGGCTCCGTTTCGACCATGGCACAAGTTACGCTACTCAAAATATTGGGCGCAGCTTTTTGTGGTATACACATATTTCTTAGAAGCTAACATATCAGTACGTGCCTAGGGTAAAGGGGGTACGCCTCAGTTCCCAGGTCGAGCCGACATTTCGACAAGTGGACTAATTCATAAATTTAGAACATCGGAACCAGCAGGAATAAATGTATCTAAGGGAACGTTATAGCTCCTTGAGTATATTCCCTCTGCATCATAACTATTTAGGAAAACAATCCCACATAGCGTTAATTGTCCCTTCCGCAATTGAATAACCTGTACATGTTTCTCCAAACACATTTCCTCCTTATCACTTGTTGCCTGAGTTTGTCCTCGAACTGAAATATTATTTGTTTACATGTCAGTTGTGGTTCACTGTGCGATTATTATCCTGTGACTTTGTACTTCACCCCCCTCTATCCCCACCCTACCTTTGCAGAAAGTTTCTAGAATTGCCCCCTTAAATATATTCCTTATCAGGGCTATTTGCAAAGCCTGTCCCTTTGTAAGGTGTATGTGCACCAATGTCACAAAATTGGCGCACATTATTATCAAGCCGGCGAGGCGCGATGCCCGTACGGCGCCGCATGGAAGTTTCCACAAAGTTCGAGAAAAGCCTCCTTCTCCGCGCGAGAGAGCGCGTAGCTTCGTACGCGTCGCCGTCACCCTCTTTCACTTCACCCGGCGATGACGGTGATATATAAGTCTGGAATACGCCAGAGCTCTCCAGAATTTTCTGCGGGTCCAAGCCAATGACGACGCGCGGCTCGACGGGAAGAAAAGGGAGCGCTCTAACCAGCGAAGCTACGTGTGTGTGTGCGCGCTAGCCTTAGCGCGCCTTAACAGACAGACGCGGCGCGCGCTAACAGACAGATGAGCGCTAGTGCTTCGGCTGGACTCCCGGGGATCACCCGCTGCTGGCAAGCCAACGTACCTGCGAGGGAACGGCGCTCGTCTTGCATTGCGGCCACATCGTGACTCTCGAGGCGTGGGACTGCAACAGTGCCCGGTGAACAATTTGGTGTTTGTTTATGTGACTCTCGCGTGTTTGATCTGTGTTGTAAAGCCTCTGTGTTATTGAATACCTCTGTAGTTGCATGCTTAGCGTTTGTATTCTGTGAACCTCTCGTCTGTGCATTTCAAGTGTTTTTGTGTATTCCTTAGTATCGTCTCTTGCTGTGCATAAATTGTGTTTTGTTTGTTACTTCCGACTCCGATCCTTACTGTGGCTTGAACCGGCGATAGCTGGGCACCAAACGGCCACCCCCTTCTGTCACTACAAGGTAGTTGAATTCCGGCTGAGCTTGCCACGCAGGTCGAGGGCATCTCCTTTGCGACCAAAACAGCTACCCCCCCCCCCCCCCTCACTCTAAGGGTGTCTGGGAGTGTGCGCACTGTTAAGCGCGCATCGTTAATAATCCCCTAATTATTAACGGGTGACAACCAAGCCCGTTTACGTGGTAACTAATCATCTACCCGGTATTGTAGTTTTTCCTGGTACTGCCGCTTTTACTTCTTTTGCAGGCCACAGGATCCCTGGTTCCAGGCTGAGAAATACATATTGAAGAATTTTTTTTTGTTCACTCTATGACTTACTTTCGCCACACCCATCCTCTCCTCCCCACTACTTAGCCTACGTTCTTCTCACCCACTTTCCCCTCCCCAGTTATTCTTCTTCGGAAGCAAAAGTATATTTAAACCCCTGCCAGTGATGATCGCTTTGCCCAGACGAAGACAAGTCCATTTGTCGAAACGTCGGCTCGACGTACGAACTGAGGCCCTTGTTCAGTGCTCCTTCATACCGTGTACACCATCTTCTTCCTCTCGTTCTACCAGTACGTGCCTAAGTAACTCTTGATGCTACGAGAAATACTATATTAATTTAAAGCTACCGGAATGTGGCAATAAATTGGCTTTCCCTGATTATGTTAGACAGAGTGTTACAGCCAGCTTTACAGGGTTACGGAAAACGAATCATTCTAGAAATTGCGATTGCATCGGCTTTTTCACAATAAGAGGTTTGAAGTGGCAGAGCACGCTTTACAGAGTTATTGGGATAAAAAATAGCGAGGCCGGAAGGTGTGGAGTGACAGGGCATGTTTGAATTCTTGCCGATGTAGGAATAGAAAGCCATAGTAATGTATTGGCGCTTGCTATAATGATACGGCTTCTAATAAAGCGGTCGTATTCTTGAGTTGGGAATGACATTTGTGACCATCCGAATGTTATTAGGGAGCCGCTCTGAACGTGTCCAAATCATTTGCTAGTTTTCTGTTATAATGTTACAGCGCAGCAAGCCGATAAAAACAGGCGAATAGAGTACAGAGAAATGATGTTCGATGACAGTGAGATGAATTTTAATGAAAATGCTAGCGAGCGTAGCGCGACCGCTCCTGTCCGCGTCAGTGCCCGGAAGTTTACCGATGTTGATGATACCATGGCACGATGATGGGCGTGTCTGGATGCTTGCAGAAGAAGAGGAAGAAAGAAGACTGGAACGGCTTGCCGGCATGACGATTCCTGATGAACCTTGGCTCAGGACACTCTCGGGCCACACGTTGACACGACTCGATTGCGGAGGCTAAGGCCCGCACCGCATGGCATAGGCAGGCGAGGATGTCTTCAGTCTTGGGTCGTGGGGTCTTTGGTCGGCACATCTGGTCAGTGGGGTCACATATGGTCATTCGGGTCTCTTCTTGTGTCTTGTGGGCATGTGTGGCCCGTTTCGGGCCACTCTCTTCTTTGTCGTGTCTTGTGGTCGGGGCAGGGGGGACGGTGCGGAGGAATGGAACGGTCTTGCTGGGTCCGGCAGGCTGAAAACAGCCATGTGATGCCTCCTAACCTTCGGCCGACGGCGTAAGAAGTTGCAGGGCGCCGAAGCTCCAAGCCAAGATGAGGGGGTGATGATGAAGAACCTCGCACCTCCAACCGAACGTTACGGGGTAGAAAGCTGATAAAAACAGGTGAACAGAGAACAGAGAGTTGATGTTCGATGACAATGAGATGACGTTTAATGAAAATGTTAGCGAGCCCAGCGCCAGCGCTCCTACCCGCGCTACTGCCCACTTCTTCTTCCTTGCTCGTCGGTAACAATATAATTATAATTCGTTTACAGGAAAAGAAAGACGCAGTATCTGTCACACTTTCTCCGGCAAGTGTGAGTTTGGAAGGTACACCATCAGTCCTGTCGCGAGGCATTCCATGGTGCGCGTTCAAGAGTGGCAATAAAGATGGCAGAAACTCTAGACAATAGCAAATCTCGTGGAATCTTGCTAAACTAGACAGATCCCTCATAGTTCTCGCGCACAACTCTTGCGCCAAGATTTCGTTACATGAAACCAAAAAGGCTTTCGCCTTTAAAAAATCGCAGGCTTATTCGTGATCATTGCATACTTGTTTCAGTTCCCAGCAACTTGATGCAGTCACTTACCACCACTCCTGCCATGTCTCGGTAGTTAGGGCGTTCGCCTGCTGAACCCTAGGACGTAGGATCTAATCCCGACCGCCATTGTCTGCTTTTTAATGGAGGCAAAAAGCAAGGCCGTCAGTCGTGTACTATGTGAGATATCAGTGCAAGTAAAAACCTCAGTTGGTTGAAATCTAATGAGCCCTATACTACTGCGTCCTTCATATCCTGGGTGGCTTTCGGACCCTACAAACCAGGCGACCACTGCAGGCTGGTGAGCCCGACAGCAGGTTAGGCTGAGGTGATGTATTTGCACTACGCTGCCTGTTTGTTGGTCTCTAAAGAAAAGCGTTGACAGTTTTATTGAATTCGTTTTTGGCCCGTTCGTGGAGGTCAGTGTTGTGTCGTTTACCAGCTGTAGCTTCAGCCACATAAGTTAGCACCACATCGTAGCGCCATCCTGGGGCTTCCATGTCGCTTACATGCTCGTTTTGCATGATTCTTCGCCAAAGTAGCGAATATTAGTACAAATCATTGAATTGTATTTTATTACCTAACAAGGATACACGCCCTTATTTGATTCAGTAGTTAATTCACAGTACTTAAATATATTCCAGACTAAAAGCAATGTTGCTAACTTAATTCACGCGCCTCTTTAGAATAAAGTTAATGCCGTAAGGAAGATAAAAAAAGAATGACACCACAAACATAAACGCCACTAATAGCTAACCGCTACTAACGCACCTCACATTTTGAATATCTAGATAGTAACTTCAATCTGACAAGCTGACGCGGGAAGGGTTACACTAAAAAGCACGCTCAGGGAGCCTCAAGTCATCCAAATCTTGAAGAAAAGATTACAAAAACATATTCAATTCTCGTAACTGTTTCTGAAAACCGTGTTAGCCAATAACTTCCATTGTGCTGACACTCGCCGATCTGCAAATAATTTGAAAATGTCTGGTAGCCTTAATCCGTCTTCACTCTATAGGGATGTGCGAGCCATTATTTTTCTAAATAGAATTCAAAACAAATTGTATAGCTGAAACAGAATACAAAACCAACCTCCCCTTATCTCCTTTTTGTGCGAACATTTGTACAATAATCTCGTTCAGAATAAAAAGTTGAAACGCAAGCTACTGCGCTATGGTTACGGCGCTATAGATTATAAATTTAAATCTATAGCTGGTATAGAATGCAACAGGAGCGGAAATAACAGGATGCAACAGGGGCGGAAAGAACGAATTGAGTTGTTAACTATTTTGATGTTCATGATAAAAATGGTTCAAAGCTCCTGCTTACACAGGTAAAGTCGTCAAGGCTGGGTTTGCTCAATTCGGCTAAACCCTGCGGGGCGTGCAAGCTTATCCGCCAAACGGTGAGCAATATGAATGCCGGCACATTAATGGATCGCATTTCGGCGCTCAGCTCTTCATCCCGAGCATACTGATTGTGGCAGGATGGTAAGACGCGTCGATATAAGCCCTCTTCTAGCTCAACGTCTAACTCTATTATTGATATAGGCCCTGTTTTAGAACAGCAGTAAAACGAAATAAGCCGGACTAAATACGAATCTTGTACAATATACAGGAGGGCAACAAAAGCATGCTTGAATATGCATTAAGCATTCAAAAATGTTCTCCAGAGAACGCATCAGAACATGTGAACTGCAGGAGCGCGACCCATTATATTCTGCCCCCGAATATACACTATTTTATTCGGTGGAATAGTCGAGGGAGAAGACATTCGTTTCGCTATTCAGAATTTTCGGATACTTGCATGGCTGTTGCTACAGGGGAGAATTATTAAGAACACATGAACATCAGTGTTTCCACTTACGCTTTCGGAGCTATTATCACTCAGTGTGCATTATGCTTCCCTCTCATACTGGAGCGACATGCAGCTCTTTCTCCCATTCGAGATTTTATTTCGGCTTTGTGCCTGAGTGCAATATATTTTTTAGAGTCCATCTTTATACTATAACGCAATTGATTTTCTTAACACTGTGCGCGCGTATGTATACATTTTAATGATGTAGCGATTCAGTTCCTCTTTAAGAAAATTAGATTGCCCACCATGGTTATGAAAGATTACTTTCCTTCCTAGCCATGCGGAACCTAAACTCTTGAGAGGCAAAGGCATATAGTTCAAGGTTTAAATGTGTGCTTAGACCGGGATGGTCACGCTTCAGAAATCACAGCCGGCTCCAATGCTGCCGCCCCTTTCATCGTTCACTATACTTTGCATAAGCCGAGAGGGCTTCGATTAACGCCTAATTTCACGCTCTCGCAAGCACAATACTGACTAAACGGATGCGGCTATCATAGCGGGTGCTACCCGTACCAGAAAAAGTGTACGCGTCGTTTGGGTTTCATATATCTCATTCGTGCGTGTCGTATTGCTTGACCCCAATCGATTACGTTATTTTTTTTTTTTTCATATTGCGTTCAAGGAGAATCGTTTGGTTCTGTTTTGTAGGGTTTAAAGTCGCAGAGATACTCAGGCTATATGAGCGATACCGTAGTAGAGGACGCTGGAAATTTGAACCACACGGTGTCCTTTACCGTGCACTGACATCGCACAGTACACGGGCGCCCTGCCTTGTGCCTCCATCGAAAGAGAGCGAAAGCCGCAGTAGGAGCGCTATTTTGAAAGTTATCCATGGCGCTGAAAATCTTGCCCTATACAACGGACAACACAACAACAGGTAAGGGAACAAAATTAAAGAAGTTAGAAACGGGGGGGGGGGGGGGGGGGGGTTACTATAGCTACACTCATAAAGAAATGACACACAGCAACATTATTGGTTCCTTTATCCGGCTCTACTTACATATCTCCGTTCGCATACATGCCCTTTGATACTCGCTTAAGCAATTATACCTGAATTTGTTCCTGTATTGTACAATCGTAAAATGCCACAATATATACAATATCAAATAACACAGATATAAAACCTTGGATTACCCAAGCCGTGTGGATGTGCTCCCGTGTTCTATGATTCGCGGCTCTAGGGACGATATGTTCGCCACAACCAGTCGAACGCGAATCTGGGGACTGTTGATCCGGCTTCCGGAAGATTACTTCAAAAAAAAAAAAATGCCTTTCAAGAACTGCAGCACAATTTTTGTTGATCCACAACTCTGTCATGCGTATTCAGAACTTTAAGGTATTATTACTGCTTTAAATCTTTAACGAACATGAATAAAACCCTCTCTTCTTCAAACGTCTCCCTGATATCCCCTGATTATATATGCTGTAAAAAGCAGTTATTTAAAGCACAGCTCAAGTTAGCCGTTGCACACCATACGTACGCATTTACTGCCGGACTGAATCTTGTTGATTTGCTTAGGTACCTATAAGCCCTAATAAACTTCTCTCTAACTGTAAAATGCTGTGTAGAAAATCAGTGTTTACACTGCACAGATATGACTTGAAATCTACATTAAAAGCAAAATTTACTCTTTATTTGACAGTCCAGAGCTCATTATCTAATGCTTAGAAAGCCATAGTATGAACAGGCTGACTTTGCACGCAATGATGCCCAACTTCCCCATCCCTTCCTTTTTTTCTCTCTTTGATCGCCGTATTGACAAGAACACTTTAAAAAAATGCTAAGGGAGACTAATGTTTTTAAGCCTCCTGCTTCTAAACTGGTTCTCTGAAAACATTTTACTACGATACTCACAGCAAAATCTGGCCGTACGAAAAGGCCTGTATATTCACTGGCCTCATATTCCTTATAATAAATCTATACATGCGATGGGTGTCTTTTTTTCTGGTCGAGTTTAGACTTCAAGAAATATAGTAAGTCTTACAGCAAGTGAAAAATCCTTATGGGCTTGGCACTCGAAGCCCATAAAATTTACAGAAAGTCTAGAATTTGAAAAACCTCTTTCATGACCATTGTTCCTGACTGAAATATTTCACTTTCTGGCTGCGCAAATAAAAGCAAAATACCCATTCATCCCACAAACAGGCAGCCCCGGCCGAGAGTCTTTTTCTTTTCTTTTTTCCCTTGAGTGTTCATTTTGATGTTGAACGCAAAGATGAGAGTTCAAATTAATTTGTCCACCCACGCACATGCCGCCGCGCAAACAAGAGACTCGTGCAAGCTAATTCGCTGAGTCGGGTTCCCTGCCTGTGAGTCACGTCGAGATGTGCAAAGGAGGTGGTCGCCCAGGACCGAGCTTGGGTCTCGACCAATCGTTTTTTTATCTCCTTTTTTCCTGCCAGCAATAGGCATGGCTCAGGGATTTTCAACATATACTTTCGTTAACCGAGAAAAATGCGATGATAATAAGCTTATTTCGACATGTGTACATATAAAAAATACTATAGGCCTTTACGCAGTTCACCGCCCCGGCCCGACATATTAGCTTTTAGGAGCGTCATTATTGAAGCTCGAAATTAAAGTATACCACCCGTGGTTCTTTTATTATTCACTGGAATAGCACAGCACACGGGCTTCTTTCTGTAGTCCGCCTCGACGGAAATACGGCCGCCGTGGCCGGGATAGCTTAGGATATACAACTCAGTGCTAAAGCCAGAGAGCTACTGTATGGGTTTTATGCATGAGGTAATAACAAGAAAAACTCGTTTATAGTGATATTACAAAAAAGAACGGCTGGAAAAAATGGCTGGAATGAAAGAACGGGCAGATTAAAAAGGATGTCAGCATTGTGAAGAAAATGTGCCCGGAGCGCTTCATAGACCTTCGCATTATCGCACACAAAAAAGCTTTGGGTGAGACAGCGGATAGATAACCCCTAACCGGATTTTAGTCAAGTATGCACTTTTACTTGTGACACAACCTGCCCTCTTAAGTATAATCAGAACCGTAATTTCAGACGCATGCCGCCAGACTATTCCTTTGAATTTATGCGCTCCCTGACATCAATTGATATATTCTACATTACAAGTGCTTCAAAAAAATTGAAGAAAACGTAAACAGCCGCGTACATTCAAATATTATCCATTACAAGTTTTTCACAAAAATGAAAGAAAACGTAAACAGGCGCTTACATTTAAGACCGCATATTTGCAGTACCGATAGTAGAAGGAGCAATATTGTAGAATTAAACGTAAGAAAACACGAACGTATAATAAGAACCTGGATGTTTCTTGTCATATAAGCAGGCGCCCGTTAACCACACCGGCCTCAGAGTACGCAAACCATTCGATAGTGAAGAAATTCGAATACACAGAGGAGCGTTGCCTTTTATTCGTGCGGGCTACACACCTTAATAACTGTAACAACGCTTACGTTTTTGCAACGCATGCCATTTCTTTAACACGCGAGGCCAGCCAAGAAGAACGCGTTCGGCGATGGCTAGAGTGCTATGAATTCATGCACAGCATAAACTTTAGCTTGTGTATTCCGACATCATTAGCGTCGAGAATATGCATCCGCAGTACTTGAGAAGAAAGGATATGTACTGTTAAACATGCATCACCGGGAACTCTGCACTATCACAGAAATAAGGGAGTAGAACAAACGAGCATTGTCCCTGATTGATGGTTGTTGTGGTTTTTTTTTTTTTTTCAGCAATGAAACCTACAATGTCAGAGGTAGCATCGGATATAGCTCTTTTGATATTTGCAGGTCTTATAATTTGCTATGCGTTTGTTAAAACTGTTTTATTCCTGCTTTTTTTCTTCTGCTTTGCTGAGGGTAAAAAGCTAGTGCCCCTTCTTCTCCCCTTCTTTTCCCATTCCTACGTTACTGCTATGTTTATGGCAGTCATTTCAATGCTTTGCACACGTACTGCACAGGAGCCACAAAAAAATTTAATGTAGCGAACTTTTGTTGTTTTGGCGCGTCTGGAATGGCAGGCCATTAGGAGAACTTGAAGGGCCATGTTAAACTTTCAAAGCCAGTCTGATGCAGGGACATAAAACGGAGAACTCTGGCCAACTTCTCCATTTCGGAGCGGATAGTGGATGTAGCAACTTCTGGAAGTAGTGCGTCCCGACTCCCAAGAGTTGTGGCACGTTACGGAGACAGCTTGATGCATGGCTCGGTGGTTAGGTCGAGCGACCAGCAATACAAGTAACAGCAGCGTTTAAATTTTACTCGCAATACAGATGTCTAGCTGGCTGATAATGCTTTTAGACTTTAAAAAAATTGATCGCTCTTAGTAAAATCCACACTAACAGCAAAAAAAAAGAACTTTTTTTTTTTGCTCATTTCGGTACATTTTGTATATTTGCGCGTCTTCTCTGCGTCCGAAATCACTTGGACAACGGTTTTATGTTGGAGTGGGTCGTTTGATATAAGAGTGATGCAGCTACGTTTTAAACTCTGCACACTCTGACTGCCCAATTTGGCAAGGAAGGATAAAACAATTACAGCTCCTCTTAGATGTCTCTTAGGAGATGGTGAAAGCCTCCGTTCCTTCTTCTATCATTTGGCTCTCATTGTTTGTCTCTTATTATTTATCTCTTTCCCTCGTTTCCAGTCCTTTGCGGTCATTCAAGGTGTCGCTTGACATATTGGTCGTTTCGTAGTCATGCTGAGTCATGCCTAGCCGTTGTAGTCATTACCACTCAGAACTAAGCATATTTCGAGAGCACTGTGGAATCTACACTTCAAAAATGTGAAAGCCTTAACGCTGCTGCTGCACATAGTGCATCACGTGTGCTCTTATATCATTGTCAACTAAATGCACTGTCATTATGATCTCTATACTGTCATCATTGTCATTATCACTAACTGCAGCGTCATTGTCATCGCTGCTATCATCCTCAAGGCAGACAAGAAGAATTATGATGTGCGTTCATGATTCAGTTTAATGAAAACCAATTGCTGAAAATAAAAAAAATCCCGGGCGTGGCGCAGTTGGTTAAAGCGCAGGGCTCCTGATCCAAGGTATGGAGGTTAGATACCGGGGGGAAAAAGGATATTTTTTTTTCATAAATCCATAATTACAAGTGACAAATCAGCGCACAGATCCCGCACACTACTCTCACGCACGGGATTTCGTTCGATGAGCCTAGAAAGGCTACAAAGGCAACCTGTGCTGCTCGTCGCGGACGCAGCGGCATGTCGCAAGATGCTCCTCACGCTGTTCCGGTGTTCCCACCGCTCTTTTGGCTTTAGGCCATCGCCTTCTCTTCCGTAAACTTTCAGCTCTCAACGCAATGTCCTCCGAATCGTGAGATGCAGCCCACCAACGATCGTAACAAGCACGGTTGCTCAGTTGCTCTTCCTCAGAGTTCATTCGAGCAGAGCATTCGAGAGTCGAGCAGGCAGCCTTCATATATACTCGACATTAACGGCCGCGATCATGTGTCTCGCCGCACTGCTTCTCACGAGTTAAGCTACTAGCCACGTTATTGACCTTTGACCTTAGCCTTTTGTGAGAACATAGCCATCCAAAATGTTTGTGGCGTAAGTTTCAATTTTACCTCGAAGCTATTTGAAGGTCGTCTGAAGCACACGGTAACCTTGACTGTACCTCACGTAGCGAAGCTGTCGCTTCAAATGTTCGCACCCTAGCAGCTGCTTGAAGGGAGCGAGAGAACTAGCGAGCAAGCAAGAGAAGCAGAAGTTAGAGGTGTGGCTGGCATAACGAAAAGAAATTAGAGTAGGCATAAAAAAATATGCCCTTGATCTCAAAGTACGCTTTGCTAACGTTAACATTGAAGCCGTACCAATGGGACAGAATATTTGTCAAGTGCTAGGACGCCATGCCTAGCAGCAGTCTGTCCAGGAATGCTGATGACCAGTTTACTGATAAGCGTAATGATATGCATGCTTATCTGTGTCGCTTTGAGCGAGTACAAATGGGGGAATGATGGTATAAGAAGTGATTCTTGCCTTTCTCAGGAAGGCGAGAAATTAACAGTTTTCGGGTGGACGCCTTTCTCAGTCGAGAGACTATAATAAGTTAAAGAAAACACGGTTGAGAGGTTTGTTCAGGGAGACTTACATCTTCCTAGTTTTTAGATTCACATCAATATCAAGAGATAGATATTCGACTCAAACTGATAAAAAAAATGTCTCATTTAGTAAGTGAAGTCCTTTGGTTCGTAAGAGTGTACTGCATCGCTCCAGAAATGTCATTAAATTTTGACAATGGTGAATGGCCAAATGACTTCATATGTCTAGCCTCTTGACCACGTAATTAGCCGTCCATCTTCTGCTTTCAACAATCAAAGAAACTGTTGGAGAGCGGAACTTGAAGTCCAAGTTTCAAATCTTGGGATATTCGCCCGTCTTTGTTATGAGCGTCTGGTGAATTGGTGCACAATAAGTTTTGACGTCATAGCACCAAAGAGTTTTTTCGCAGCCACTATACTTCACCTTTCGACTGTCTTCCGAGTAGCGCTCGCTATATTACGGGACGTTCTACGTCCGCTGCTGTGGACCAAAGGGGTACAGGTGGACAAGCTTAATATGAATCTACACGCAAAACAACTATACAGAATGTTGAGCATCCACCACCAAATAATAATAGTAGAGGTCTCGTTTTCGAACACCGCAGTAGGCACGCGGCTTTTTATCAGATATTTATTAACACGCATTTCGGATAAAAGTAATTACAATAATGCTTTCCCACTGATCAAACGCGTGAAGTGTATAAATGTTAACCAATATTCGGCGCGTTTCTGAGTCTTTGTGACTGACGGTTTCCTTCATGTGAGTGCCATAACGAGCCCCTAATTTCTGTGAACTTCAATGTTAATCACCGATGACAAGCAGGCATAAAAACGCGCTTACGACACTGTTAATTTGGGCTTCTACTAAGGTTTCCCTCGCCATCTTTTCTTTAGTCCTCTACAAGTCCTTACAAATTTGTGACAGACGCGCTGCACACGTGCATGGACTGCAAACTTTGGCATCTTTTCTGGCTTCTGTGGCGTTCGAGAAACCACACCAAACGGCAGCAATAAAGTTCCCGAGAAAAAAAAAAAGTCATTTACTCAGACAATTCCGAGAAAGGAAAGAGCCAGCCACTCCAGGAAAGAAGTGCGCCCTGTAGAGTGTGATCCTTGTCACCGCGACTCGAAAGTTCCCGAGAAAAAAAAAAGTCATTTACTCAGACAATTCCGAGAAAGGAAAGAGCCAGCCACTCCAGGAAAGAAGTGCGCCCTGTAGAGTGTGATCCTTGTCACCGCGACTCGCGGCTGTGAGCCAGCTTGTTGACACGGCGGCGAGCAGATACTTCTGCTCAGGCACGCAGACACCAGTGGTTTGGTTCTACGTGCGCCGTATTAAGCAGCCACCTAAGTGAAAATATAAAAATGGCAATGAAAGCAGTGAGCTTCTTTGTTTGCTTTCACTCTGACTGCTAGCTTCTTTCAAAGCAGAGAGAAAGGTGGATAGCGTGTTAACTCGCATGCCCGTACCCTCCTTGCTCTGAGTCTTTGGAGTGCTAAAGGTTTTTTTTGAAAGGCCATGGGTTTATTTGCTGGCATCACGCTTGTAATGTTTGCACGTTTGAATACCTAGAGAGCTCCTCGGGGACTTTTAACGAGTTCTGCCTATCTTGAAGGAAGGCTAATCATTCAAAAAGTGGTCTTTGCCGCCTTCTTGCTGAGTTCAGATGTTCATGTTTGAAAATATCATTAAAGTTCGATAATTACAGCTAGATTCAAAAATCAGTTACAAGAAAGGGAGTCAAGGCAGAAAGGGAGGTTTCCCTCGAGTTAAAGGGAATATCCAGAGGGTGTTAATAGTTAACTTACAGCGTTGTGTGACTTCAGTTCCACCTTTTTCTCCAGGTTTTTTATAACTAATGCTACAGATGAATACAAAATGCTATCTAATACTCTCGATATCTGCTTTTCTTTTTCTGTCTCGCCTTTCGTGCTGATCTCAGTGTACCAGAGCCACAGTGGTATGTTTACTCCACACATATATCCTTCGCTGACTCCAACGCTACAAATAATTGTCAGCAGGCCCGCCATCAGGAATCCCGTCATCATGCTGGCGTTCCAGAACCGACTTCAGATGAGCAACACGCGAGCACTGAAGCTATACTTCATCACCCTCACAAAACTAACACCGTTACAGTGCACACGGATAGCCAGAACCCTCTCTAACTTCGCCACGAACATGTTTCCGGCACACACTGACGTTCAGCTAAAAACTTATCTTGAACGAATAATATTTAGGCGAATCTTCTAAGGTAGAGTAGATTTTTAATAAGGAACTAATTACTCATTGGCATCCAACTACGCGCTGCCAAACGGCTATAAAGGAAAGCTAAACAGCTTCCTCAGAACTCAGAAAAAATTTAGTTGTGGTTTAACTCTGGCTAACCCTAGTTGAATTGCGATAGCAACGGCGGAAGCTTCTTTTGCCTGCTACATTATTCCCCTGTCACGCCCTATCAGTGTAAGGTGCTGCATTATTGGAGACACCTAAGCTCATCATTTAGGAGTATGACGCGAGAGCGTAAGTTACCAGCCTCCTCCTCCTCCTTTGGGGACTATTTTTGGGGGTTGTGCTTGAGTGCCTTGCTCTTGTTGTTGGAGTATGTTGTTGGAGCTTTATTTTTTGGATGGTTTGAGGGTGCGCCTACTGCTACCCGCCAGTGTGGAAGAAAACTCCGGTCCTCTATGAGACACGTTGGCTCAGGAGGTTCTTGAAGCAATGAGCTATGTAACAAATATACTAGAATAGAAAGAAAGTATTCTTAAGAAACTTCCGTGCATGAATTGCAACAGGATGTGATGGAGGGTAAAATTCAAGCAACTCGCCTAGAAAGTTGACAGTTTATTAGAATCCTTACCTCCGACACCAACAGTTAGGGTAAACGAATTAGAGTCGCAGTTTATTCGATTAGCAGTTGTAATGCGTATAATGTACTAATTAATCAAGACTAACTGGACCGTTCGCGCAGGAACAACTTACTATTTTATGCTTTCCCCGACACTGCTAAGAAAACGTGGAATGAATCAGAGATGAAAGTTCTCAATATCTGCGAAAAACACCTGGGCATAACCATTATCCCAGCTGGAATAGAAAGAGCCCGCAGAATTGGCGAAGAATTCGGTGAAGAGAGAAGGCCACTAATTGGAAAATTTAGCCCCTTTTTAGACAAGTATCTCCTTCTGTCTGCCGCTTCAAAATATTAGGACATTGGCTTTCCTTTAGGTGAGTATTATTCTAAGAATATCCGTCAAGCAAGGAGTAAGCTAATTGCGTATGCAAAGGAGGACGATTTCAAATACACTCTTAAAATCGTCAGATTAACAAGGCAGAGATAAACCTATGTGTCTCATGGCACTACTGGTTCAGTTCGAGAACTTGTGCAATAGCAACCAAAACATGCCGCTCTAAGGCATTGCTCACTTACTTATGATCGACTGCACAACTGCAGAAGCAAGGCGGCCGTGTGCTGTGCGATGTCAGTGCACGTTAAAGAACTCCAGGTGGTCGAAATTTCCGGAGTCCTCCACTATGGCGTCTCTCATAGTCTGAGTCGCGTTGGGACGTTAAACCCCACAAACCAAACCAGAAGTACGAATAATAAGACCGTGGAATGCTCTGGCCTAGTTCACATTTCTCAGCATGATGTTTTCATTCCCACGGAGTCCTGATTCGACTATGATATTTCAAGCGCTGATTTTTCCCGTCCGAGTACGCAACTTACCGCAAGGACCGTAAAGCACATGGCAAGGGCCTCTTTGTTCTCATGCATAACCGAATACAGAGTGTGCCTTTGGACTGTGGTTATGACTGTTCAAAATCTGTTTGGTGCAAATTAATCCTTTCGACCGGGAACAGTCTTACCGTGGACTCGTTTTAAAGGCCTCCTACTTCAACTAGAAAAGATCCTTTACGTAGCCTCTCCCGCTCGCTGTCCGCTCTAGCTTCTGAACCTATGCTGCTAGGGGGTGACTTTACTGGCCACACATCACATGGAAAAACCTTTATCCTGAAGGGAGTCGTTCTGTACATCGTTGCGCACTGTATGAAATTGTAAGGGTTTACGGGCTGCGTAAAATCGTGGACTTACCTACGCGTGTTGGATCGAATGGTGCTCTTTTCTAATTGATGTGATCTAGCAAAAACCTAGTAGCCACACCCGGAACTAGTGATCTGGAAGTGGTAACGGCAACAGTCGTATGCAAACGAGTAGAAGTGTCAAAGCAACGTCATAGAAAAGTTTATATATATGAAAAAGGTAACTATGATGCCATAATTAGAGAACTTGATTCATTTTTTTACGGTTTTCATTTATAGTTACATTTTCTCTGATTTAGGTGAATTGCGGACAGCATTTAAGAATAAAATGTTGTCTTTCGTTGATCAGTTTATTACCGGAAGTCAGATGTAATCTAATAAACTAGCGGATATACCTAGGATCAATAAAAGACTAAGTGCATCATTTAGAAAGAAAGCTCAGGTGTTTAAAAGGTTTTGTAAAACATAAAAAAACATCTCTTTACTCAAACTTTAAGAGCAAATTAAAAGCAGCAACGCGCTTGTACCTATCCTCATTGGCAGACAAACTAAAAACGAACCCAGAAATGTGTGGCACCAAAAAGGATGTTGTTGGTATTCCTGCCATCAATGATGGCGACAGTTTATTGAAAGACGATATAGCGCGAGCACAGTGTTTATATGTATATTTTCATTCCGTCTTCTCAGCTGATCAGACGCAATTAAAGAACAGCTGAATATAATTCCAGATATGATTATAACCGAACAAGGTGTCAATTCATTGCTACATAACCTAAATGCGCATTCAGCACCAGGTCCTGACGCATTCCCATCTTTTATAAGAATTAGTCCTTTTGGTTACTTTATTCAACAAGTCACTAGAGACCACGAAACTACATAAACATTAGAAAATAGCCAATGTCAGACCACTTCACAAAAAAAGGTGATCGCAGCCAGATCTCAGATTACCGCCATATATCTTTGAGATCTGTTTTCTTCGAAGCCCTGGAGCGCATAATCTATTCTGGACTTGTAAAACACCTTCAAGATAACAGTTTTTTCACATCAGCGCAGCACAGTTTTCGATCAGGGCTGTCATGTGCAACGCAGCTAACTGAGTTCATTCGTAACATTGCATCCGGTATAAACTATTTTAAAATAGACGCCATTTTTCTAGATTTTAAGAAGGCTTTTGATGTTTTGCCGCACCACCTTCTTTTTCAAAAAACAATACTATGCCTTGGTCTTCCTGACTACCTCTTCGGTTGACTAAGAGATTATTTAAACACACGCCATAGCAGGTGGTAATTAATGGTGCGTCATTCTCGCCTGTGGATTATTTATCTGACGTTTCACATGGTTCTGTGCTCGGATCGTTACTGCTCTTCATATTCATCAATGACATACCTATCGACCTCAGATCCACTGTCAGACTGCATGCTGACAATTGCGTTTTGTATTCCCTGGTCACGTTCCTTAATGATTCGTGCGTATTACAGGCTGACCTTGCCTGTGTTTGGGACTGGTGCTTGAAGTGGGGCATGATATAGAGTGATCTAAGTGTATCCATGTGCAATTTACAAACAAACAAAGGGAAACTCCTGAATCGTACCTCTTAAGCCATGACACTATCGAAACTATCCAGTTCAGTTCAGGCGTTCAGTTGTGTCCGACTCTTCGTGACCCTATGGACCATGTCACGCCACGCTTTCCGGTCTCTCACTATCTTCTTAACATCACATAGCTTCATCTGCAATGCCTCAAGAATGCCATCTAACCATCGCGTTCGCTGCCTACCCCTTCTCCGGCGACCCTCAACCTTTCCCAACATCAAATCTTCCTCCAGCGACTCCTCTCTTCTCATCAGATGTCAGATGACCAAAGTAGCTGAGCTTTAACTTTAGAATTTGACCCTCCAATGAGCAGTCAGGGTTTATGGTCGGCAATATCGACTGATTTGATCTTCTGGCAGTCCAAGGAACTCTAAAGAGTCTTCGCCAGCACCACAATTCAAACGCGTCAATTCTTCGGCGGTCAGCCTTTTTCACAGTCCAACTCTCGCATCCATACATCACAACTGGAAAGACCATAGCACGGGTTATACGGATCTTGGTCAGCCTTTTTCACAGTCCAACTCTCGCATCCATACATCACAACTGGAAAGACCATAGCACGGGTTATACGGATCTTGGTTGGCAGACTAATGAATCTGCTCTTTACTAGGCGGTCAAGGCTAACCATTGCTCTCTTTCCCAGAAGCAGGCGTCTCCTAATTTCATGGCTGCAGTCTCCCTCCGAGGTAATCTTGGCGCCCAAGAACAGAAAATCTGTCACAGCTTCCACTTCTTATGGAAACTATAGATAAGGTTAAATATCTTGGTGTTATACTCACAGCATCCCTATACTGGACAGCCCACGTTGACATGATAACTGCCAAAGCTCCGTTTCTTTTGTACTGCTTCCAGCGGAACTTTAAAAGCTCTCCCCAGGTACTAAAAGAAACATTATATTAACAATTGTCAGGCCAGTATTAGAATATTGTTAAGAAGATCGGCAGTGGCGCGAGAGGAGCCGTCGCGCTAGGCGAACCATTAAATCATCCTTCACCCTATCGCCATGTTGTGCTGTCTTCTCGCTTTGCACCACGTAGAATTCTGGTTGGAGGTGCGACATACATCAGCCTTGGAGCATGGACGTCATTCGTATGCCGCGACCATCGACCGAGAGCCTTGGAATATCGCCGCGCAGCATCGCCCGAGCCCTTTCTGCCCAGAACCGATCCGCCACTACCACCGCCCAGTCCCTAGGCCGGATCTGAAGACAAGGCGCACACCCGAGCTGACCAGAGACCAGATCAAAGCAAAGACCCGACAGACCCGAAGAACCGAAAACCGCGAACACACAACCCTCGCCCCACCCAGCCGCCCGACGCGACATCGAGCCATGGATGCTTTGATGGCGGAAGGCTGAAGAGCTCCAGGGGAGGCGGATCACCAAAGCATAATCGTGGTCATCGTCATCGTGGTGGCAATAACATATTTATCTTCCATCTTTTCTTGAACACCTTCACCGTCAAATCACCATCAACTTCAAGCGAACCGATCCGGAAGATCGCTTGGTGGCCCCGGGAAATGTGACGAAGCAGAAGACCGGCAGTGGCGCGTGAGGAGCCCTCGCGCTAGTCCAGTCATGAAATCATCCTTCACCCTATCGCCATGTTGTACTGTATTCTCGCCTGGCACCACGTAGCAATATGCTTGTGTAGCACAGGACCCTTTCACGGGTATACTCACTGACACGTTATAAAGAGCACAGAAACTCGCTGCAAGGTTTGACACTTTTCACATAAACAGCTCAGAACTTCGCGACTGCATTGGGTGGAAGACTTTGTAAACCCGAGGAGAAATCTGCAGGCTGAAATTCTTGCCCATCATATGCAATGATTGTATCGGTAATAATAAAAATACTTATCTAAAGCAGCCATATTACATTTCGGAGAGACTAGACAACACGAAAAAGTATAGGATTGATCTACCCCCATCCATGGTCATGGCCCTTTCTATTCAATAAAGGACGTTCAATCAATCAATCAATCAATCAATCAATCAATAAATGCATCTATCAAGAGTTATCAATGGCGCAATAACATATATATGTATTTGTTTTTCTCTAACACAATTCCGGACAGGAGTAAGCTTCTGAATGATGTGGTTTGTGCACCAGATTTCCAAAGTGCTGTTGAAATAATAATCTGATGTACTTCTTTCTGGTCTCTTGCGTTTACAAGTGCTGTAACGATGTATGTTATGTTATCACTGATACTAGTTGTGAATTCGTTTAGTCTTCTTTTAATACGTTTTAATACATTTTAATACATTTTTCTCAATATCTTCATCGCATAGTTTATTGTATGTAGTTATATCCCCCTACATAATGGCACATAAACTGGGTGTACGAGCAATAAAGAAATAATTAAACATTTCACCATCACACACACACACACACACACACACACACACACACACACACACACACACACACACACACACACACACACACACACACACACACACACACACACACACACACACACACACACACACACACACACACACACACACACACACACACACACACACACACACACACACACACACACAGAGAAAGAAACACGCGAGCGCGTTTAATAAACGAACGAAGGATCTTGCTATCGGGTAAATGAAACCTAGAGGAAAGATACAACTTAATTCGAAGCGCTCAAGATCGCTTGTTAGAAGGGATCTATGCCGCCTTACGAAACGTCATACAATATCCGGTAAGGCTAAGGAAGAGAGTGAAAGCCTCGTGTACGTGGCTACGCTAGAATTTGGATTAAATACAATGGGCGTTTCTCCAAACATAAAGCCCGTTTTGATCGGTCTCTTCGGCACGCCGCCTTTTCAGGTCCGCATTCCGACGTGCCTTCGCGTTCCGACGCGCTGCTGCAGCAGGGTGTTCGTCCTCCATCTCGCGAAGTGTTGTAATCTAGGCAGGAGCCCTGCTGATTCTTTAGTACATGTGTCGCCCCTCTAGCGCCCGCTACTTCCACTTCACACTGACGTCATCTTACGGCCTTTGACCTTCGCAGACGCCACGGGCCACTTGGCCTACGTGACTTCCCCAAGTCACATGGCGACCACAGGCGCAACACAGAAGTTTGACATCTAAATCTCCCTCGAGGTGAAAACCGTGCATACCCGATGGCACCTCACGTGACCTCGACCTTGACAGTGGTGACAGCCCATTTGGTGGCCTAAGTAATTAGGCCCCAAAGTCCGATAGCGACCACCAGGTCAAGCGATCTTGACCCTGACTCATCATGGGCCACTTGGTGGCCTACGTGACTATGACCGTCACATGGTGACCTTCAGGCTTAACACAGAAGTTTGACCTGCAACACTCCCTCAAGTTGAAGACCGTGCATACCCGATGGCACCTTACGTGAACTTGATCTTGACATTGGTCACATGGCGACCACCAAATCATGTGAACTTGACCTTGACATCGACAAAGGTCGCGGGCCACCTGGTGACCTACGTGACTAAGCCCCAAAGTCACATGGCGACGACCACGCTTACCGCAGAAGTTTCACCTCTAAATCTCCCTCAAGATAAAAACCGGGCAGACCCGATGGCACCTCACGTTACCTTGACAGTGGTCACGGACCACTTGGTGGCATACATGACAATGCCCAAAAGTCACATGGCGACCACCAGGTCATGTACCCTTGACCTTGTCAGCGCTCATGGACCACTAGGTTGCCTACGTAACTATGCCCCAAGGTCACATGGCAACAACAAGGCTTAACACAGAAGTTTGACCTCTAAATCTCCCTTGAGGTGAAAACGGCGTATACCCAGTGGCTCAAACTACATAGCGTAGTGAAGCTTTCGCTTCAAAAGCTTATTTAAACCCTCGCCAGTGATGACCGCGCTGCCCAGACGAAGACAAGTCCTCTTGTCGAAACTTTCGCTCGGTTTGCAAACTGAGTCTCCCTCTTAACCCTTGTTCCGTGGTCTTTGATACTCTGTAGCCATCTTCTTTCTTCCCATTCTATTCTTGATATAGTTTAGTTATTTGCCGTTGAGTTGGTTATTTCCCTGAGAGTGTTGGCTGGCGTGGCCTCCGATTTTTCTTTTGAGGAGGAGGGGGCGACGTTGGCCATCTGGTGTCCACAGAAAAAACTGTGACAGACACTGCGCCTCTCCTTTCCTCTGAACCAATTTACTTAACTTAAAAGACCGTTATGATTGCAATTTTATAATAGAAAATGTACACTATAGGGTTAGCAAAAATATGGAGAAACCGCGGAATAAAAAGACGGTGTTTAAAGTGCCATCTCGTCTACCCTTAATGCGAAGCTTCAGCGTCCCTCTTATTTAAACCGTCAACCTTGATAAACCATTCAGGACTGCGCTTAACAGAGCTTTCACTCGAGCAACTAGGTGCAAGCTACGTTTAAACCCCCCCCCCCCCCCCTCCCATTTTTTCCATAGTCGCGCCACCTCGTCCAGCAGCGTTACGTAATGTGACCAACAGGAATAATGTAGCCGACCGAACTATAGAGCGGTGCAAAGAGGATATTCCCTATACTGTGTCGGAGATAAGAACGTAACTGGACAACACGATATGCACAGGTGCGTTTCCGCTTCGTTCCTGCTGCAGTGCAAAGATGTCTCCTGCGAAGCTAACCAGAGCAGCCAAGTACTGGAGGCTATCCGAGAAAGGTTGACAAAGTACACAAGACTATTGAGGCTAGGGCTTAATCATTGGCCCGTGGTGACAGGTGGGCGGGGCGGCACTCAAGCTCATTGGCCTGATAGGAATAGTGATGTGGAAGAAAATAGAGTGTTATAACGTTGGTGCCCACGCAGAAGTCTATCGTGAACTCAAAGGAACCAGTTATTTCTGTTAGGAGTCAATTGTTTGCTAAAGCCTTCCTTTGTGTACACATTCATCAAAAATGAGAGAAAAAAATATCAAATCAAAACTGAAGGGTGAGACAGGTACTGAGTAAGCAATAAGGGAGGGATATGCAGGAAGGGAACGAAGGTGGCTGGTTCCGAATGAGTACCAGAAAATATATCGTCTTGCGCCGTTGAAGGCACTAAGGCAATATTGCATATTAACGTAGACAACGGAACACTAGAGAGAAACCCGTTTATTGAGCTGCCAGCTCGCTAGAAGTAGTGGCGAACTGCCGGCAGTGAACGACTTAAGAAGGCGGGCGCGTACGCTATATTATTTACTTTGAAAATGAAATGAAAAACCAAACAAACAGATTACTCTCGAATCCTAACCTTCCACTGCTATCCGAAACTCCGCAATATGCAGGCATTCAGGCAAGGTTGCATGTACACGCAGGCATAGAAGCTCTAGAGGGTAAACTATATATTGAGCTGGGGGGCCTTCAAGTGAATCTGAGCTTGTTTGCAATCTGTCAGCAGTGAGTGGCTGTATAAGAGGGGCGTGTGCTCTATAATAGTGATTCTGAAAACGAAAAACCAAACAAAAAGAGTACCCTAGAAAATTAGCTTTCTATTTCTATCCGTGGCTCGAACATGGACATAAACTTCTCTCAGCACAGAAAAATACCTTTGCACACATCGCAGGTAGTTCGCGGCAATATTTACTTGGAAAGCTGCCAAACTGTATATTTTTGTTTTCTTCGAAAGTCCAAAACGACCTTCAAAAGAGCCACCCATGCACAGCAGCACAGCAGCAGCAGCACCCATACGCAGCAGCAAGTTTTTGCACGCAAAACAAAAACACTTTCGTTACACGTGGCATTGAAAGGAATCTTGAAATAAACGCTTTGGAAAGATGGACAATATGCCTAAGCAATCAATGTGACCTCCCATTTGAATTTTCCATCTTGGAGGGGTGCGCCGATTTAAATTGTGAAGGTCAATCCAATAGAAATAAACGCTCTCCAAAGAAAGTCATAAATGCGAACACCTCTTCAGACCACGCAAGAAAGAGGCCAGCAAATAGATTATGCATGATTTATAGCGGATGGAAGAGATTTTCACAGAAACAGATTGAATGTGCAAACCTTTATATCACTCTGCGGACGGATATGTTGGTTTCTTCGTTCTCTGTAGTGTAGAAGGAAAACCTACTCGTTCTAAGAAAGCGTGCCCATATTTGCTTATTACGAAAAGTTCCTTTCTTCTTTCCTATTGTTGGACTTCCACACACTATGTTCTGCGAGTTTAGTCGTTTTTATCAGAGTTTCGTCGATATCTTCTCATCTTTCGAGGTTTCTTTGTTCGTTTGTCTGAAATTCTTAAATACGTGACGGGCTTCCAGCTTCGCTTTCATCCACATAAAATTCTTCAAAGCATGGATTACGCAAATCGCATGCGGAGCCCTAAAGCAATCTGCCAAGAAGAGTGTGAAAGCCAAGGCACGTATAACAAGATGAAGAAATAATATCAACTACTGTAAAGTGTCAGCATTGACACAAGAGAAAAATTGACGTTTGCTTCTCTAGGAATCTCGAAAAAGCAATCTCGTGGAAGCCTACGCTTCGCACACGCGCGTCAAGGCACGATATAGAGTTGTACAGTATATGCAAAAGCTGCGTCAATGCTCCCTTGATTCAAATTTTAGCGATGATAATATCAAGGCTATACTAAAGTATTTTGAGTTTTTCTCTTATCATAAACAAGAAAAAGTGATCGGCGGCCACTTAAAAAGGGAGCAACGCACGAGTAGCGTGGCATGCATATATCTTCCTTCAAACCTCTGCAACGCGCTCATAAAAAGACGAATTACAGAAAAACACACGTAGGAGAGTATACGAACACAGACGTTGCCCCCTCTTTCTATTCAATGTCTTTTTTATGTTTGTGGTTTTACAGCTTCGGATTACGATGCCTACCTAAACTGCCCATAACTCCCCGCTATTACATATCCTAGCCCAGAAAAGGCAAGCGCACATTTGAAACCTTAGTAGTAAAAAGAAACGCAATGACAATGTTGCTTATTCTTGGAGGTTGATGTCAATCAATCAATCAATGAACCAATCTATCAATCAACTCCATTTCTCGAAATAGAAACAAATGGAGCAGAATCTAAAAGCTCCTAGCCTGTCAGAGGCTCCTGCCCCTGTACACAGGATTCAGCGTTTTGGTTCGCACCAATTACAAGCAAGAAAAAAAACGAAACAACTCTCAATTACATAAACACACTTAAATTCCTAAGAGAAACACAGAATTCGGCACATGTCGCAGCATGACATTGCAAAAATTTATAAAATGCGCTAGAATCGTATAATACGTTACTATTTTCAGTGAAGAGAATAAGCGATTAATCCCGTACCTGTATGTAAACTTAAAATTATACCACACTTTGTAATATACTTCTAGAAAAACCTAAATGCACATCTCAGCACTGAAAAAATGTCATGCGCTTACATTGATATACACACGCATATAGCACACGATGATCCGATAACTTTTATACATGTTGATTAGACTGAAATTCTGACAAATGAGAACGTCTTATTCAGGGTAAGAAATAGGCTCCTTTAACAAATATGATTTGACATATTTCTTAAGCTTAGGTTTTGACATTTAATTTCTCCTCCATGCCATTCAACAAATAAAGCACTTAGAAATTTAAATTCTGCCTGCCTTAGTTGGCAGATCTCAGGGCTTTATTTTAATTTATAAGCAAATATCAAATAAAATTACCAGTTAACAGACAGAACGTGTCAATACCTACTCGGAGAAGGCCCGTAATGCTGCAATGGGCAAATGACTGCGAAGACTTGTGGAGGAGGAAGGGAATTGAGGGTGTCACTAATTACTAATTCATGCACCGTGCAGGAGAGGGAACCGTCGCAGATGCTGGAAAGAAAGGGAAGAGAGGAATGCGCGCAGGTGTGGGCGAGTATTGCGCCGAACCATAGAATGTCGTACAAGAAGCTGTCGTTGTAAAGCACGAAAAGAGCCGCCAGGGAGGACACTCCAGAGAGAGGAATGCAGCGAGTGGATGGTTCGACCAAACTCTTCTTCTCAAACTAGAGCAAAAGTGAAAGACCAGGCTAGAAGCTGATCATCAATGCGCATTTTCCGCCATTCAGTTTTCATAGTTGCAGTGGCAGTTAAATGAGCTTTGTATAAACAACGTGGAATTTATATAAGATTCACTCAGATTCAACCGTCAAAGGGATAGTCTCTCCTATTAAGAAGCGCCCTTCAAATGTTCTGCTTACGGTACATCGCTCTTGCAAACATGCGCCTAGACCTTTTTACCTTTCGTTTAATAAGATCATTCTCTCTCTGGCTCTCAATCATACGCCCTAATTATAAACGTCATGCATACTTCTTACAACTAACATTTTGTGCAAAGCTTTGGTTAGCATTGTTAGCGAGCACTTTTGCGCTCAAACCACTTGTACCACAATGGAGCACATTTTCCCTTGCGGCTGACTGCTAAGCCTCCCGCGAATAGAGAACATTTTATGTTATATATAGTTATACATATTAGATTGATATTTGTTTTATACGATATCTCGAAATTTAAAATGCGTTAATAAGAAAGCACGTATTTTTGGCACATATTTTTCCAGAATCCTGCCCATCTTCTTTGTGTAACTTCTAAATGCCAGCGCTTCGCTCCGCCTCACTTCACCCTGCGCTGTTGTAAACTGAGCAGGGAGACAATAGGCAGTTGTTTTTATCAGATTTAAAAATGGTTCACATGCACAAGGATGTGTAGGTATGACCTGCATCGTTAGTAACGCTTTCCATCGCCATTCAGTTCTTTTAGCTTGTCCGACTCCACTTATCTTGCGCCTCTTTCGATGTTCTATGCACAGTGAGTCGCTTATACGCGCTAGCATCAGCTACGCGGTGACACGAATATTTGTTTTCTAGGCCTTACGAGGAGATTAGTGGTTACCGGGTTTTGGGGCAACTTAATCATTTCGGTTTTAATATGTACATGTCATATGGTATTAGTATCGCGTCAAACAAAGTTTGTCACTAACCTAATCACCTGTTTTCAAGCAAAAGACCACGACGGCAAAAAGCGTAGTGCCGCGATAGCTCGTTTAAAACGTTGAATGGTCTTCAGTGGAAAGAAGCGAGTCCACTGCCGTCGCCATTCATTCCTCTATTCCAAGTGTGGTTAAACTTTACCTTCATTATAGGGGCAAAAGACGAGAGAGCCATGCAGCATGCGGGCTGGTTAGAAGCTTTCAATTATGTCTGCTGCCGTCATTTCTATTTGCTAGTAGAATGCGATAGCGTAAAAGCATTACGAGGTAATAATTATTTGGTTCAGTATTACCGTTTTCAACATGTCATAGCTCAAATCATTTGCAATGAAAATGACTAGTTCACAGCATGAAGGAGAGTCATCAGCAACTAAATGCTCAAAAAGAAACGGTAGGCCGGAAACGTATCTGTTTGAACGCCACGGATTTTCTCAATCGCATGGGTTCCGCGGAGAAGTAATTTTCGCATGCGAATCGCGATCTTGGTCGTTTTCATTTGAACCAGACAAGAACACCACAAATGCCCAATGCAGAAGATTTGCTTCGGAATGAAATCTGAATAATCGGCTCGACATTAAAAGGACGGCATCAAACGTGCAGTTAAAACGGTGGACACAGACAGTATTTAAATACAAGAAGAGCTTCGTCCTTCCTTCTCCTTCTGTGTCGCTCCGCGCGCAATTTTTGTTTGCTTCCTTTATAGAAGATTTGAACAGTGAACCGTTACAGAAGCCTAATATGAAAATCCAGCAATTACAGAATGAAAGGGAGAAGCGCTTCTGCGTCTAGGGAGCAGTGATCGCGGCTTTTGCATATTCAAGTTCCAACAAAAGGCTCAAAACACTTCGAAGTCGGGCGCATCTTAGCGAGCTGCTTGCTATACGAAGAGCAGCAAAGGGGAACGCGACTGGACGCACGAGGTTTTGCCTGACGACGTAGGCTCATGTGCGTGAGGGAAATATGCATGTCTGATGTACACGGGTGCAGTAGCCATCAAAGTGATATGGGAAGTGGCTATATGAATCAGCGTGCTTGGGAATTGTTTTTCGTAAAGCAGTAAAATATCAATTGCCTCGATGGTGGTGGGTGAAAAAAAATAAGGTGGAATTCGGAAATGAAAATAAGAAACAAAACCACAGGGTTGTTGTCAAACGTACTACACTCCGAGTGAACCAAAATAAATATAAAGAGTAATAAAAGAGCGTATAACTAAATGCCCTCAAAATTATGTTTATCTAGGCAGGCATTTTTAAACATACTGAACTGTTTGAATTTCTTTCATATTAACATACTGGTGGGAACTTTCTTTTATTGTTTGTTTGGAAAAATTGGAGGCCTAGCTTTTCATGCCAACTTGTAGTATCAGTTTTACTTGTACTGAACGTGCGGCCCACTGTTCACAGCCATACAGTATGCGTTATGCTACCAATCATTAGCTGAAACATAAGTAAACCCATTGCCGTGCACACCAAATGAAAAGGCGTTTTACTTTGCAATACATAGAGCGCACTCAGAGCTGGCGCTTTGAAACATTTCTCTCCCCTGTTTTATTTGTGGTTAATGATGGCACATTGTGTAATGTTTATTTATATATTTATGTATTTATCATAATATCTAGAACGCCATTATACAATATACATGAGCAGAAAATAAAGGGCAGCTGCTGAACGTCGCTGAGGTTTTTTAAATACTCTAAAGCAGTGATTATTGCGTAAGCGCTCTTACGGTACTCTTGCTAGAAAAAGACACTACTGCCTATCTGTTCCTTCTCGCCTCCTCAATACCCATAGGACTGCTTATATGGGGGCAATAAGTTTTCATCGTCATCACTTACCTGAACAATTATGATGTGGCTCCATCCCGTGGGCTGTGCTTTTGCTGCCAGCCTATCACTGACCTTTGGTGTGGCTTTGTTTGCATTCCTGGTGTTGAATCTTCCAGACCTGCGCCAAAACAAAACGTGCAGCATCACTGACAGGATCATACGTGGACTGGCTGCGAAGAAGCCGCCGGCATCACGTCTGAGAGAGACAGAGGTTTTATTTTAAAAAAAAAAAGAGAGAATTTAGCCGGCGTTCATGTTTCACTGGCATGGTAATCTGCGTTGGAAGGGGAATTGGGGAGGAAAAGATGGAAATAGAATGGTGAGGAAAAAAAAGGAAATGAGGGGGGATAAAATGCGGTCATTAAATGCGTTTAAGGTGCATCGCAGAGTAATGGTATAAACTGAAATGAGGAAATGCATAATCCGACAAGTGTGCTTATAGAGTTCACAGCATGAAAAATGTTTGAGGGTAACATACAAGGTGAATTTAGAATTTGTCACGGAGTCTAATCTCTTACAAATACGTAATTAAAAAGTACATTGCGAGTCTTCGGTGCCTAGGGCAGGCTAAGGGACCTAAAACACTGTCCATGGTTAAAGGCACTGGGGAGAGCTTCTCCATGCTATCTTCCTAGTACGCACGCTCATCAGCGTACGGAGGGTACTGAAACATGATATGTTCCACAGTTTCAATCCATCCACAGTTGTCACAATGCGGACTGTTCCTTTGACGAAACAGAATCGCAAGCCATTTGTATATGCACCATTCAGGCGAAGTCGGTGGTAAAGAGTTTCTAGTTGGCGAGGAAGTTTAGAAATGTGTCCTGATCTTACATGTGGGTCAACTGAGTAAAAAATTGGTAGTGATGTGTCGACAAGCTCCGAAGTCGATACTTGATTCGGAACCCATTTTTTAGCCAATTGGGATGCATCAGATTTTGTGAAGAAAGACGAAATCTAGGCGGAGGAAGAAAGTACTTTATTTAACGCATTACTAAGCGTCAAGAATGTCATGGGCCAGGGTCACCAAAGCCAACTGATCTTTCAGCTGGTCAGAGGCTAACCAAGCCCGCCACGTTGGAGGAGGAAGGTGTGGAAAGTGAGGTGATTGAAGTGCGACAGGGCATGAAAACATACAATGTTATAAATTTGCATAGTGTTCAGAACAATTGGGGCATGCGGAGGAATGTCTGATTCGGCATAGAAACGATCGGGCAGGAGTAAGAAGTGTATCTAGTTGTTTGCGTCTAATAATGTGTATTTGCGCGGCTATAAAAGATTTATCAGAAAGTAGAAATGTACAAAACGTTTATTCAATGTTGTCATAGTGAATGTTCATTTTTTTTTCGTAGTGAAGAACAGTGTCCCACGTGCGTGGATAAGGCCAGGGAATCTCAGGCGCTGGGTGTTGAAGTTCGCGGGCTAGGTGATACACCACCTCATTGTCTAGAATTCCAGCATGGCCACGAATTCACCTCAGTGTGACAGTGTTGGGACGTAGTTTGGTGAGAGCTCTGTGTAGATCATCCTGCAGTTCTTCAGAAATGCGACCCGTATAAATGATGCGTATAGCCTGTATTGAATTAGTGTATATGGTATATCCTGAAGGGTTAGGGGGTGCTTGTGCTAAGTCTTGAATACTGGCGACTATTGGCAGGGTCTCGAGAGTCTCTGCAGGAGGATGATCTTTGTAAAAACCGAGATTATCCACCACTACTTTGCTACAGCTCTCAATTGAGCAAGAAGCCGCTCCGACGTTAGTTCGTTATGCTTCTGTGTAGTGATTGGAACCGCGAGCTGAACGTCTTCCTGAGTTAGTATAGAGCGCAACGTTTTCTTGGAATGGGGGTTACTCTGAGGTTATCCGGGGGCGGAGAAGGAGGGGTAATTATAGGGAGGCCGATAGGTTTGAGTGCGACTTGCTGTAGTATTCCACGCCCTTGTTTGTTGCTAGAAAAACGTGCAATTTGCTGGTCTCGATGTTGTCGTATGAGGTCTGCCAGGGGCAAGAACAGCCCCGTAGAGTAAGGCGCTCCGTGGACGTATGTATCCGGAGACGTTAAGGGCAGCTTTGTACAATATATGAAGCGCAACCTCAATCTGATGTCTTTGGCGACAGGTTAGAATAAGGTATGGAATTGAACATAACATTCAGCTCAGTGCTAATGCGTGGACACGTTGCCTGACTTGACCCTCGCGTAGCCTGGCGTGCTCATTGACAATGCGGCGTGCTAGATGCGTAAGCTGACTGCAAATTTTAACGGGTGTAAATACATTGGCCTGCTTAGTTGACTCATGAATATGAATTCCAAGGATCCAACCGGGCGTACGCCAGAGATGGGGTGACCTGCCATCGTGATATTGATTAGCTGGTCATGTTGCTTTTGATAGCCAGTTTATGCAATCAACAGCAATTTGGATTTTTCAGGTGCCGAAGATAGCTCTACTTTATCAAGAAAACTAACGACTGCATCGATACCTTGCTGTAGGGTCTCCTATACTGCTACAGGAGACCCAGAAGTGCAGAGTAAGGATGTCTGCATATAATGTATGTTAATATGCATATTTATCTTACGAAGTTTAGAAAGAATGAGCGACAAGTATAAAATGTTGCCGTTAATAAAGATCATAGAAATAATCTAGCTTTATTAAAATCCTTTTTCTAACATTCCACCAAGCACATTGCCACGGCGATGCTTTATATTTATTGCTAATTTAATGTTCAAAACATCACTTTAAAAAATCAGGGAAGTCGTTTGAAGGGCAAGATAAAAGAACTTTTTACTTCATGGTAAAATAATAGTGTTCTCTAACATGCGCAGTAGTAGAATAATGCAGCTTAATATGTAGGGTTCAGCTTTCCATAGATAAAACGTAACTTGGGAAAAACTGAGTGTTTCTGCACTGGCGATGCGGTTGTCCTCTTCATGATATTTTCTTGGCGTTTTTTCTATTTATTTTGCAGGGAAACGGAGAATAAGGGGGCCAGCAAATCGGTCCTTTGTTGAGTTTCTTTGAAACAACCGGATCAAAAACCTTTCGTCCTTAGTGCGAGGAGTGAATGTAACGAAGACTGCACTGAAATTGTGAATCGGTACTAGAAAGCGAGGAGCAATTAAAAGAAAGAGTGAGATATTATAACAAAGAACTTACGTAACAAAGGATCGAAGATTCTCTATGATGACGAGAAAGACGAGAATACCAAGTGAGGAAGGTCAGTCAGAGGCGGGGAGCAAGCATGACAAAGCAGATTGAACCGATGAGAAAGTGAAAGGCTGCTGCGTCTCTGCACGGGGTCTGCCTTTCTGGAATCGATATTACAGACTGCGCTCGCTCTGAAAGGAACGATGGCAGGGGTTGCTGAACGGCGACTCAGTTCAATGAAGTGTTGAAAGCATGAAACGAGTCTCAATCATTGGGTAGCAAGAATGTGAGCCGGGAAAAGAAACGGGAGGAAAATTGGGACCACGTTACGCAAAAGAAGACTGAGAAAAGTGAACAAAACGTCGAGTCAAGCTGTTATGATTGGCGCACCGGCATCAATAGGACAGTAGGTTTTGTTCACGCAACTTATGTTCTTTATCCGTGTTTGTTGACTGGGCCATTTACAACGGAGAACATTGTACTGTGGCGGTATTTTTCGGGTTCTCTTTAGTCGATTAGTCTATTCAGAAAGGGAAATAAAGTGCGACAGCGATTTTCTTCTTCATAAAGCATCTCTATTTTTCTCTGTCGTTTTGTGCTGCTAGAAAATGGTCGCTTAGATAGAAGATCGCTTATTTCTATTCGCTGTACCTTATCTCTCGTTTTACGTTCCGGCGGAATCGCATTTAGTCGAACCAAACACTGAGCTATCATTGACGAATTCTTTATATATTCTTCTACAATACTTTTAAGACGCTACAATTCTGGAGACAAAGCGCGGTTCCTTTTCGTGAAAGCTTATCTATCCGCCAACTATGGAGTTTCACTTCATTGGACACCATCTAATGCATGCTACTTTATATGCTTTCGTAAGAGTGTTGTCGTGGAATGACACATGATTCGCTCCTCTTACGGCATAGAATTTCGACATACCCTTCGAAGAAGGCGCCTGGAATACAATGGCAGTTTGTACAGCTTATAATCATGCACAATGAACGCATAGCGTCATGTAGGCACAGGAGCCTATTTACGAGTATTATAGCCCCGAATACTGCTCCGGCTGGTGGTACTTGTGAAAGAAAAGAACCGAAAGAAAAAATCAATTGTTACGCGCAACAGTCAACCAGCGCGGTCACCCCATATCTGCCTTTCGCGCTCGAGAGCCGTTAATTGCAGCCAATAGATGCAGCCTAATTACACACTTCAGTGAATTGCTTTCGAGAGTGAGGGTGAGGTAGACGCATGTATAGATGGAGCCGAGCCCCAATTCCTCCGTGTTTTAGTCGAACTCGAACTCCACTCGAGCCGTTACTGCAAGGTCTTCTTGAAGCTCGAATACTCGGACAACGCAGCGGTCCGCATTAGTGCTCCCATCGGAGCCTCGTTAGGGTGTCGGACGCTCTCGTGGCGCTCAGCGCTGTCGGTCTCATGAGCGCCGCGAGTCTCCCGCGATGCGCGCGCGACCAGATGCGGTGAACTCCGTAGGATCTGATGAAATTACCACAGTACACACTGTTAACTTCGGTCTTGCAATAGAGTATGGTGCTTGACCTTAAATCGGTTCATCAGAAGCCCAATATGAGCACCTTAAAATTGTGCACCGACCGTTGTCCAGATCGAAATGTAAACCTGCTCGAACTCGCTTGCCTTTGTCCATGTGGCGGGTGCTCCAGACAGGAAGACTCGTTCGTATATCTGGGATGAATATTAGCGGTTTTATTTAGTTCAATCCTTCACTGGTTTTAAAGCTAGATTAGGAATCTCAACGTAAGTTTTACCTAAATCTTTGCATCTCGATTTATGCAATCCTCGCCAATAAAGCGATCGGGGTATTGCCACTGCAAGCTATCTAACCATCACGGCATTCGTCATGTGCAGAGAATTTAAAAAGTATCTAAATGAGTTTTATATAATTGTACTGTGTTTCACTGCGCCACTGCCGGATCTTTGCTTATTTTGACTATTTAAAACACCTCAGGAGCAATACGGAGAATGAAGAGAGGAATGGGTTAACAAACAAAACTAAAAATACATATCTGAAGTGTCTACAAGAGTATAAATTTTAATAACAATGATATAACACAACAATAAATACAATATGTACATACAATATTACATACATACATTACATATACATATACATACATACATATATATATATATATATATGTGAAGGAAAGAAGCCAACAGTCGGCGAGGCCAAGGAAAGCGTTGGGGATGGTACTTTTGTCTTTTTTTTTTTTAATGTCTACTTGGATAATCACAGAAATTAGTAATGTAATCTGTTAGGGGAAAGATAATTAAACACAAAGTAGAAGAAAAAACAACGTGCCGATGGTGGGATCCGAACCCACGACCTCCGAATAACGCGTCCGGTGCTCTACCAACTGAGCTACATCGGCCGCTGTCCCCCCTGCTACTTGCTTGGGTATTTATGTTGTCTGTATACGAACCTTGAGAGTGTTCACCAGCGCCACCCTCAGCCATAGCGGCGGACGTAGAACGTCCTTTGTTACCGCCAGCGTCACGTAGAACGTGATCAAGAGCTAGGGTGAAAGCTGTGCTACAACCCTCTTACGCTACCTATGGCTTCAAGACTGCCAGAACCGAGACCCCCGTGAGCTACAAGCAGATCAATGAAAGGGAAATGAGGGTGCTCGTTATAATACATGAAGGAAAGAAGCCAACAGTCGGCGAGGCCAAGGAAAGCGTTGGGGATGGTACTTTTGTCTTTTTTTTTTTTAATGTCTACTTGGATAATCACAGAAATTAGTAATGTAATCTGTTAGGGGAAAGATAATTAAACAGAAAGTAGAAGAAAAAACAACGTGCCGATGGTGGGATCCGAACCCACGACCTCCGAATAACGCGTCCGGTGCTCTACCAACTGAGCTACATCAGCCGCTGTCCCCCCTGCTACTTGCTTGGGTATTTATGTTGTCTGTATACGAACCTTGAGAGTGTTCACCAGCGCCACCCTCAGCCATAGCGGCGGACGTAGAACGTCCTTTGTTACCGCCAGCGTCACGTAGAACGTGATCAAGAGCTAGGGTGAAAGCTGTGCTACAACCCTCTTACGCTACCTATGGCTTCAAGACTGCCAGAACCGAGACCCCCGTGAGCTACAAGCAGATCAATGAAAGGGAAATGAGGGTGCTCGTTATAATACATGAAGGAAAGAAGCCAACAGTTGGCGAGGCCAAGGAAAGCGTTGGGGATGGTACTTTAGTCTTTTTTTTTTTTAATGTCTACTTGGATAATCACAGAAATTAGTAATGTAATCTGTTAGGGGAAAGATAATTAAACACAAAGTAGAAGAAAAAACAACGTGCCGATGGTGGGATCCGAACCCACGACCTCCGAATAACGCGTCCGGTGCTCTACCAACTGAGCTACATCGGCCGCTGTCCCCCCTGCTTCTTGCTTGGGTATTTATGTTGTCTGTATACGAACCTTGAGAGTGTTCACCAGCGCCACCCTCAGCCATAGCGGCGGACGTAGAACGTCCTTTGTTACCGCCAGCGTCACGTAGAACGTGATCAAGAGCTAGGGTGAAAGCTGTGCTACAACCCTCTTACGCTACCTATGGCTTCAAGACTGCCAGAACCGAGACCCCCGTGAGCTACAAGCAGATCAATGAAAGGGAAATGAGGGTGCTCGTTATAATACATGAAGGAAAGAAGCCAACAGTCGGCGAGGCCAAGGAAAGCGTTGGGGATGGTACTTTTGTCTTTTTTTTTTTTAATGTCTACTTGGATAATCACAGAAATTAGTAATGTAATCTGTTAGGGGAAAGATAATTAAACACAAAGTAGAAGAAAAAACAACGTGCCGATGGTGGGATCCGAACCCACGACCTCCGAATAACGCGTCCGGTGCTCTACCAACTGAGCTACATCGGCCGCTGTCCCCCCTGCTACTTGCGTGGGTATTTATGTTGTCTGTATACGAACCTTGAGAGTGTTCACCAGCGCCACCCTCAGCCATAGCGGCGGACGTAGAACGTCCTTTGTTACCGCCAGCGTCACGTAGAACGTGATCAAGAGCTAGGGTGAAAGCTGTGCTACAACCCTCTTACGCTACCTATGGCTTCAAGACTGCCAGAACCGAGACCCCCGTGAGCTACAAGCAGATCAATGAAAGGGAAATGAGGGTGCTCGTTATAATACATGAAGGAAAGAAGCCAACAGTCGGCGAGGCCAAGGAAAGCGTTGGGGATGGTACTTTTGTCTTTTTTTTTTTTAATGTCTACTTGGATAATCACAGAAAATAGTAATGTAATCTGTTAGGGGAAAGATAATTAAACACAAAGTAGAAGAAAAAACAACGTGCCGATGGTGGGATCCGAACCCACGACCTCCGAATAACGCGTCCGGTGCTCTACCAACTGAGCTACATCGGCCGCTGTCCCCCCTGCTACTTGCTTGGGTATTTATGTTGTCTGTATACGAACCTTGAGAGTGTTCACCAGCGCCACCCTCAGCCATAGCGGCGGACGTAGAACGTCCTTTGTTACCGCCAGCGTCACGTAGAACGTGATCAAGAGCTAGGGTGAAAGCTGTGCTACAACCCTCTTACGCTACCTATGGCTTCAAGACTGCCAGAACCGAGACCCCCGTGAGCTACAAGCAGATCAATGAAAGGGAAATGAGGGTGCTCGTTATAATACATGAAGGAAAGAAGCCAACAGTTGGCGAGGCCAAGGAAAGCGTTGGGGATGGTACTTTAGTCTTTTTTTTTTTTTTAATGTCTACTTGGATAATCACAGAAATTAGTAATGTAATCTGTTAGGGGAAAGATAATTAAACACAAAGTAGAAGAAAAAACAACGTGCCGATGGTGGGATCCGAACCCACGACCTCCGAATAACGCGTCCGGTGCTCTACCAACTGAGCTACATCGGCCGCTGTCCCCCCTGCTACTTGCTTGGGTATTTATGTTGTCTGTATACGAACCTTGAGAGTGTTCACCAGCGCCACCCTCAGCCATAGCGGCGGACGTAGAACGTCCTTTGTTACCGCCAGCGTCACGTAGAACGTGATCAAGAGCTAGGGTGAAAGCTTTGCTACAACCCTCTTACGCTACCTATGGCTTCAAGACTGCCAGAACCGAGACCCCCGTGAGCTACAAGCAGATCAATAAAAGGGAAATGAGGGTGCTCGTTATAATACATGAAGGAAAGAAGCCAACAGTCGGCGAGGCCAAGGAAAGCGTTGGGGATGGTACTTTTGTCTTTTTTTTTTTAATGTCTACTTGGATAATCACAGAAATTAGTAATGTAATCTGTTAGGGGAAAGATAATTAAACACAAAGTAGAAGAAAAAACAACGTGCCGATGGTGGGATCCGAACCCACGACCTCCGAATAACGCGTCCGGTGCTCTACCAACAGAGCTACATCGGCCGCTGTCCCCCCTGCTACTTGCTTGGGTATTTATGTTGTCTGTATACGAACCTTGAGAGTGTTCACCAGCGCCACCCTCAGCCATAGCGGCGGACGTAGAACGTCCTTTGTTACCGCCAGCGTCACGTAGAACGTGATCAAGAGCTAGGGTGAAAGCTGTGCTACAACCCTCTTACGCTACCTATGGCTTCAAGACTGCCAGAACCGAGACCCCCGTGAGCTACAAGCAGATCAATGAAAGGGAAATGAGGGTGCTCGTTATAATACATGAAGGAAAGAAGCCAACAGTCGGCGAGGCCAAGGAAAGCGTTGGGGATGGTACTTTAGTCTTTTTTTTTTTAATGTCTACTTGGATAATCACAGAAATTAGTAATGTAATCTGTTAGGGGAAAGATAATTAAACACAAAGTAGAAGAAAAAACAACGTGCCGATGGTGGGATCCGAACCCACGACCTCCGAATAACGCGTCCGGTGCTCTACCAACTGAGCTACATCGGCCGCTGTCCCCCCTGCTACTTGCTTGGGTATTTATGTTGTCTGTATACGAACCTTGAGAGTGTTCACCAGCGTCACCCTCAGCCATAGCGGCGGACGTAGAACGTCCTTTGTTACCGCCAGCGTCACGTAGAACGTGATCAAGAGCTAGGGTGAAAGCTGTGCTACAACCCTCTTACGCTACCTATGGCTTCAAGACTGCCAGAACCGAGACCCCCGTGAGCTACAAGCAGATCAATGAAAGGGAAATGAGGGTGCTCGTTATAATACATGAAGGAAAGAAGCCAACAGTCGGCGAGGCCAAGGAAAGCGTTGGGGATGGTACTTTTGTCTTTTTTTTTTTAATGTCTACTTGGATAATCACAGAAATTAGTAATGTAATCTGTTAGGGGAAAGATAATTAAACACAAAGTAGAAGAAAAAACAACGGTGCTCTACCAACTTGGTAGAGCACCGGACGCGTTATTCGGAGGTCGTGGGTTCGGATCCCACCATCGGCACGTTGTTTTTTTCTTCTACTTTGTGTTTAATTATCTTTCCCCTAACAGATTACATTACTAATTTCTGTGATTATCCAAGTAGACATTAAAAAAAAAAAAAGACAAAAGTACCATCCCCAACGCTTTCCTTGGCCTCGCCGACTGTTGGCTTCTTTCCTTCATGTATTATAACGAGCACCCTCATTTCCCTTTCATTGATCTGCTTATATATATATATATATATATATATATATATATATATCTCTATACATATATATATACATATATATATACATATACATTATACAATATTAGGTAAAGCGGCATGAACATTTCAGTTATCTGTGATGGAAACAATATCTGCGGAAAGATGGTTTCATTCAGTAGATGTTCGAGGTATGAATGGCTGCAATAAGCGTGTTGATTGCACCTATCGACGACGATTTTAAAATGGTGATCGATGCCATGTGATGTGTAATGAGGTTGAAGAAAGAACTCATTACTCAGGACAGAATGACGATACAACTTGTGGAAAAAAATATTAAACGTAGAAACTGAAGGTCGAACTTTGTGGCTGTAATACTTTCTGTTCGGCTGTAATCCGAATGAGGAACAAACGGAGTTCTATTGAACACGTTTTAAGGCGATGATAAGGTTTTCTTAGCCTGGATCACACACGGATGATGCATACTCTTGTTTCGCGTGTATAAGTAGTTTATATAAAATAAAATATACAAGGTTAGAGCTTTAGAAAATTACGGCGCAAGTAACCAAATATGCGGTTAGCGTTGTTAATTACGTACTAGGTATGGATTGCCTACGTGAGGATATAATAAGCAAATGTTGCCTGGTACTCGTATGAATTCATTGATGTTAAAAGAGCTTAATTTAAATAGTAAACATGCTGGGCATTAGTCTTCCTAGGTATTCGCATAGATTTACTCTTACTATAATGTTAAGTTGCATTCCCCATTCTTCACGACAGGTAGCAATCGCAGTGAGGTCAGCCTGTAGGACAATCAATATCAAAGAGATTTAATTTCGCGGCAAATAACGCAGTCATCGGCAAAAAGGTGAATCTTAGAAGGTATGTGGGAGGGAAGGTGATTAAGATAAACTAAAAATAATAAGGGCCCTAGCACAGGTCTTGAGGTACACAGGAGGGCACTTAAAAAAAGAAATCATGACTGTTGAGTGAGGCGAATTCCGAATGGTTATTGAGAACACACTCAGTTCATTAAAACATTTTAGGAACTTTAGGCACAATATTAAGATGATTAAGTTTGTGAAGTAGTGGTTTTGTGACAAACCTTGTGGTAAGGCTTAGAATAATGAAAAGGTATGCAATCAGAGAATGAATATTGGTCCAGAATGCGGTACAGGTCATGGTAGAAAGATGCGAGTTGAGTTTCACAAGATAACGAATAGCGGAAACTATCATGTGTCATTGTAAAGAACGAGTTTTACCAAGACATTCTGTAAGTACCTTAACGATGATATGCTGCAGTAACATACAGAATGTGCTTACTAGAGGGATCCGCCGATCAATGTTTTTGCATAGTGACTTATCAACAGGAACCACTTTTCCAATCTTCGACTGTGCAGGCAAAATACATACGGGAAGAGATCGCTTCTTCAGAGCATTTTTTCAAACATTCGCATTGACGGAGTCAAAACAGGGATAAGCATGGCAATCAAGGTTCTCGATAAGTTTAGTAACGCCAGCTACGTCTATACAAAAGTACCAAACATTATTAAGTAGTTACAATCTGTTACTCAGAAAAGTGAGAACTATTGCTACAGAAACACGTTTTAACAAAAATGTCGTTCAAGAAAGTCGTGCATTGGGAATCAGAAACCTGCCGGCCTGAGAAGTTCTGTAATATAATTATGCTTTTAGAGGAACGGCTATTTATACACGCCAGAATTTATGGACGTTAGATTTCAACACGGATGGGAGTAAATGAGGCTTAGCGCTTTTTAAGTTGGTTATGTGCACAAAAGAAGCCAGTTTATATGTCGACCATCGTGAGTTAGTTCGCGATGCTTTATCTGCACGATAAAGACATTTTAGTTTTGGTCAGAAAGGCGCCTGATATGATCGCTGTACCATGGGGTGTGTAGGTTAAGCTGATAGTGCGGTTTGGGAGAGCATCTATCAGTTAAATCATTTACTTTGGCCGCAAAATTATCCAGACTGCCGGAACCGTGTGGTCGTAAAACTTGGAAAAATGTCAAGAAATACAGACAACTCGCTTTTGAATGCATCGAAGTTGGCTTTCTTACAAACGAATACTAATTTTCTTTTTCTGTTCAGCCCAGGACAAGCCAGGCTGAGGATGAAGTTTATTAACCAGTGGTCATTTATACTGGGAAGGAAAATAATGCTTGAAGCAAGGTTGGGCTTACTAGTTAGGATTCAATCAAGGTTGAAGCAAGAGTGGTGACACTTGTGGGACGTGATACTACCTGTATTAGAGAAAGTTAGAGCGAACATCTAGAAATTCTTCGGGTAGGGTTGAAAAGAGTAGCAAGATAGTAAATGCATCGTTTCATGTAATGTTTAGAAAATTAAATTCACCCAGGAAATGTATGAGTGATAAAGGATATAATTATTCAAACCGTGTTAATGACGCCATGAATGTCGTTGTTTAATGAAGCGGGATATGAAGGGGAGCAAAACAAACACCTACGATCATCTGCTATCATCTTCTTTAGATAAAAGCTGTCTTGCTGACCGTCAAAGGCTGGGAAGGAGTTCGTATCTGTTTTAGCTTCGGTATTTAGCCTGTTATGTAAGATTTTTATTTTGACCGCCCTCCCTCCTCCTTTCTGCAATATGCTTAACGCCTTGCAATGCTGCGCCTCAGGCGGCACTTCGGAGGTAGGCAGGTACACAGGTACACAAATTTAATTAAGGTTGAACGTTGCTCAGGATAAGAGTTTTATTGGGGAACATGAGGGCGACACAGACGTGAACACTCAGGACACAGATGCAGTCACTGTAGGGTGAACATCCCTTCGTGAGAAAAGAGGTAATTAGATGCGTTAGGAGGTCTTCACTCTTTTCGTCCACCTACAAACGTGCCAGCTGACGTGTGCGTAGGGAAGCGCTCCCATGGATCGATCCTTCGTGTAATGTTACCGCTAATAAGAAGGCCACTTTTGTGATAGCACCAATCTAATTCAGCATTATTGCACGCCATGTAGTCGATGGCGAGGCGTGTTGCCGAAAAATTGCTCCATTGTTCGCCATAGATGTACACATACCACCGTCGTTTATTTGTATCGCTATAACTTCTTCGAAGCACCCTAGAGAGCAGGTAATTTTATTTTCTGGAGCACGTTTTCATGTACAGACAGCAGCAAAAATTTCCAACAAAGATACTATTTTATTTTTTCCATACCTACGAAAGGAAGAATGCACAAAATTCGGTTTCCTGATAACAGAAAAAAATTGCAAGACAGAAAGGAAGCCTCAATACGCTAGCTATTTTTTCGACAAAACACATTGACAGTTGTCCTCTGGCCATGGACAAGTAACAATTAGAAATGTTGGACAGCAGGCTAAAGGTTCTTTCTCGCCTATTAAGTGTTTCGCCCTGCCGAAGTTAATACAATATTTAAAGCCACTTTCACAGGTATTCCTGAAGTGTTATGCCAGGATTGTGTGACTCTTCATAAACAATGCCCCTGAAATAGACGAGTATGGTGCAATAATTTAATAAAGCGGCGGCCACGAGTTACGGCACGCTTCAGCTGCTTCGAATTCAAAGATATAACGTAACAGCGTGAATAGAAAGCTTAAGCCTCGGATCTTTGCCACGCAGAGACCGGCACTGATTCCGCTTTTACATTAAAACGTTGCTTAACACGCACCTCATCATAACACACCCGGTACACATCTGCATGTTTTCCAGAATAACCTACAAGCATACAGTCGTTCGCGGGCAATAGGCAGCTTTAGTATGTCAAACTTTGCTTCACAATGTGCCTAGCGGAATAACGTGTCTAAACGGCGCATGCACGGAAGAGTAACGTAGAAATAACATTAGCTTAAGCACGCAATTTCGAAACGTTACCGTTGCGGATGTTGCATACTTGGCGTGAAAACATGGCGGCATCATCCTGAGCGAGAGACGATTGTTCAGCGGAATGGGTTGCTGCAATTGTGTCCGACATATTAAGGCGAAAGCCTTTACTGGCTCATACTATGGGCGTTCATTTGTTAGGTCACACTACAGCTCTCAATTAAATGACGTCACGATGACTTCATGACGACGTCATTAAAAAAACACTATCCCTTGCATCCCCAGCCAAGCGCTTTAAACAACTGCGCCACCCCCGGGGTTTTTCTTTTTTTCTTCAGCATGGTATTTATTACATGCCTTTATTTTCAGCATAGAGCTATATACATTATTTACAAAGTAATAAGCCTGTAGGCGAAAAGTTGTATTAAAACATACAACACAATACCGCACAACTAGAATACGACTTAGCACAACTTCACTAAAACGGTGGCAAGGAAAGACAACACATCAACAATAGTAGTCAGTCAGGTTGATAGTCACTATCTTCGTAAATGTCTCTAAGCTGGTGCACCATCTGGCCGAAATGAGTAGTGGGGGAGACGAGAAGCTCAACATTCCGATTTAACATACGCGTTTTCCAGAGGCTGTGTAGTCCAAGGAGGAATATCATGTCAAAGGATTCGTGGTTATCTTGGTGGGCATCAAATAACGCACACTTTGGGAATTCAAAATGAAGTCTTTCTTTAATGTTCTCTGCATAACGTCCCAAACTAAAATTGCATCTTTGCAGGCAATGAAACAGTGTTCGATGGTTTCAGGTGTATCACATAACCGACAATTAAGAGAAGAAACGAAAATATCTTTTTGTGGAGTCACACTTTAACAGGCAAAACTTCGGCATGAAGTTTAATAAAAAACGTTTTAGTAGAAGGCGAGATCGGCATTTCGCGACCCCTTTTTAACACATCATTCCCCATACAATTAGAATAGAGTAAACGATATAAGGGAGGCGGGAACAACATAGATATCAATTCTTTGTATAAAGTTTTCCGGGAAACAAAGAATAAGTACACATAAAAGAAGTGAACTGCCACAAAACAAGCTGAATCATAAACTTCTTTTATAAAACCAAATAATAATGGCCGATCGGTAAAATTGGAAGAGACCACTAAGTTTGGAAGGAGGTTCACAATGTTAGTTTGCAGGGATGCTCTGGTAATTGGATGGGAGTTATTACGAAAAAAAAAAAAGAAACGAGCAACTAACTGTCTGACATAGAGATGTGTCAAACCTAGACCGCCCGCAGAAACTGGCCTGATTAAGTTATCGCGCCGCATAGGCTCGAACCTGGACGACCATATGAACGCCGCAAAATTTCGTTGAAATCTTGGAAATTCCTTGCGCAATGGAGTACCTGTAAAACATAATAAAATTTTGTACCCAGAAACATGTTACATGCCTGTGCTCGGCCAAAAATTGATAGGCGGTGCGGAACAAAAGTCTGAGCATAGCTTTAGTGCCGTGATCCGCTTTTTCCAGTAACACCCCCTAAACGTGAATGCATGAAGGGGAACTGCAAAGTTACTTAGGGAGAACAAGATACCATTCAATTCCAGCATAATGAGTCGGCATTGCTCCCCATGAACCGAACCACAGACCCGAACTTTTAGACCTATTCATTTGACGCCAGATACAATCCCGAACTGCTTAATGGTGGGCATAATGTTGACAATGTTGGGTTTGTCAGTCCAGAAAAACGCCAAATCATCGGCGTACTCAAGGACTTTGACTTCATTACTGAAGGCAACATAACCACGGATATTGCGGTTTTGCAGTATACTCAAAGTGGCTCCAGGTAGAGGGCAAAGAGTAGCGGTGACAAAGGACAGCCTTGCTTCACGGATGATTGAATTGGCACAGGCTCTGAGAGGTGACCATTAACAATCAAGAGAGTGGAACAGTTGTCGTAACAAAGTTGCACCCCTTTCAGTACAGTTGATCCAACAATTGCACGCTCGGGAAGAGAAAACAGAAACGAATACCGGACACGATCATATGCCTTCGCAAGGTCAATCTGGAGTAGAGCAAGCTGCTCATAAGAGCCAGAGCAAGATTCGAGAATTGTACGTGCAATATGTATGTTATTTTGTATGGAACGTCCCCTCAAGCTCAAATCATCATTATCGTTATCTACCGTGAGGATCATAATAGCGATGGCAACGACGCTGAAATTAGTTATAATGAGAATGATGGCATTAGCAATGAAAATGGCGGTGGATTTAGTTAATAATGATAATGAGCGTAAATGTGATGCGCCGTATAAAACAGCAACACTTAGGCTTTCGCATTTCTGCAGTGTAGATTTGCCAGTGCTCTCGCAATTTTTTACTGTACTCTTTGCCCTTGCTGGCTTTCTCTATGAATGATTTTCCTTCGAGGATTAATTCACCATATGTTTGCAGATACATACTCGATTCTGGCGTTATAGGGTTACCGGTCGGTGTGCTACCGTAAGCAACAACTCAGAACGGTGCACAATTACTAGGAAAGAAATAGAAATGGGTTTAAACCTTTGTGGCAAGTTTTGCATTTTCCAACACATTAACAAGGCAATCTAGATGAAAAGAACAGAATTATTTCCAGCACTGCTTGTCGTCGGAAGGAAATTATACTTGTTCTAGCTTTTGTTTTTTGCATTCTTTAACTAGGCGGCCCCATTACTACATTTACCTTTGTTGCATATAATTTTAGTTGCCGAGGCATTACTTGGACTTGATTCCGGAAGTGAGTGTTTCCGTGTTTCTTGACTACAAAAAACTGATATATAATACGTTTGAAACTTAGCAGCAGGTCAGCCAATGACAAAGAGCATCTCGCCTCCTTGCAAAGTACACCTCTTTTAACGGTGCCGGAATGCTATACTAAATCTCTCAGTTGGGAAGTTGTCGGAATTCGGCTTTGAAACTCCCTTGAGGGTTAGTTGCTTGCGGCAAGCTAATGAAATTCTTCTTATCAAGCCGAAAGCTTTACTTGGCTACGTTTGTGAAAGCGTGTCCGCAAAACGTGGAAGTAAAACATGGAAACAAAATGTAACGTGTGATATGACGTCACATTAAGATAAGACTGGAAGTCATGAATGTGTACTTAATGGCAAGCGGTATATAAATGTCGTGGCATGACTAGTCATCTTATGTAAGTCATTAGAGTTTAGTCACGAGTCATAATGACGTTATTAATCAGCCATCCAAAATGCACGACTATGAAGTCCACGACTTATATAGTCATTCAAAGTCACGATCATTACTAGTGTCCTGTCATGACTCTCAAGATTCTAATCATGACACTCAAAAGTGATTAGTTGTGACACTCGAAAGCGCTTAGTCATGGACCTCAAAACTGCTGATTTACGGGCCCTAAAAGTGCTTAGTCATGGAACTCAGAGGTGCTGAACCATACTAGTCAAAGTGCCATGACACACAAAAGTGCTAGACATCACAAAAGTTATGAGTCCTTACACTCAAAAGTGCTGAGAGTGGAGCAAAAGCTTTGGCTGTGGGCAACCGAGCGTTGCGTCGAACCCAATCAGCATTACAATGAACGCATCAAAGTTAACCAGTGTTCTATGGAGAACCCACTTGCATGCCCTGCACATGCGATTCTGGCAGACGCTTTGGTTTGGTTTGGTCTTTAGGGTTTTCGTTTAATGCTACTAAAGCTACTAATGCAGATCTCTACAATACCCTCAAAGGTTTTTCCACTATTACTTCAGCGCAATACTAAATCCCTCTGCCAATAATCAAATCCTTCCGCTTGCTTCCACATGCACTTGTTTACGCGCCTAATTTATACATCCTTAAATAATGGTTCCCTATTTACATGCGTGTAATTTACCATAGCTCACAATTGTTACCGTGTTATGAAGAAACCAATACTACGCAGGGCACTTAACTCTGCTTACCTGCTGAGAAGGCGAAGTCATGGATGTGTGATCGTCAGTAAACATGTCGATTGGAATCCCTGTCATGAGCTAGCCTCAAACTTGACTGGCAGCTGTATGGCATGTGCAACGAGAAATCGAATGACAGCACTGGAACGTTGTGTGATGAGTGATGGGGTGACGGTTGTCAAATGAAACTCGAGCAAAGGTTTAGCATTAGTACTCGTACATACGTGACCGGTCAGAACCCGCCCCGAGCTATCCTGCAGCTTGACTAAGAGACGTAGTTACGTGTAACGTGAGATAGCATGGCATCACTAGGATTGATGTAAAACAAATGATTTCGTCATAATTGAAGGTATGCATTTCGTTGTTTCGAATTCTTATTTCAAACTACCTTCACTATAGCAGATGTAAGAGGAATGAGGAGTTATAGGATATGCTACCGCCTTGAACGCGGTAAAAAAAATTGTAAGGTCACATTTATTTATTTTGATCATACTGTTGGCCTCGTTTAGAGGCTGTTACAAGAATGGGCAAAACTTAACACAGAGCTATACAGAAAACTAAAAATAGGCACAGGAATTGTATGCTAAATATCGGCCACAAAATAGGCCATCATTTATAATGCCAGTGTGGCAGTGTATTTATGGAAAGAGTATTGTAAAAAAGAAAATGAAGTACTGTCATGATTACACAAGGCAAATATTGAAAAGTAAAAAGGGCTCATTTTTTCAGTTTTGATAGAACTACAGAAAGGGACGGGCTGCTAACTGTATCATTTGCTAATGCGTTCCACTCCCGAACTCACTATGAAAAGAAAGAGTACCTAAAAACGTCAAAATAACATCTAATATCTGGTAAATGTTTAGAGCGATTTTAACGCGAGTTTCTTGTTAAGGAAGAGGACAGGTACTGATCAACGCTCACTTTCAGAGCTTGACTAAATAGCTGATAGAGGAGCTACTGGTGTAAGAAATGGCTCGGGCAATTAGGGTGGGAAGACAAGCTTTATTAAAGGGGTCCGTAGGAGAGTCACGACTGCGATACTCGTTATAAATAAATCGAACTGCACTCCTCTGAACACCCTCCAGTTTCGCAATTAGTTGCTTGGTATGTGGGAGCCAGCATATAATATTATATTTAAGTATAGAGCTAACCAAGGATATGTAAGCCATTCTCTTTGTAGCGGGGGAAGCCGACGGAATTGATCGGTTGAGGGAGAAAAGTGCAATGAGAGCTTTATTTGTAATGTACGAAACCTGCTTGCTCCACTGTAGGTCAGATGAAAGAACGACACCAATATATTTGAACTCTTCCACTGATTTTAGTTCTGTGTAAATAATTGTATAAGTGAAATTACACGGATTTTTCCTCCTCGTCACTGACATACATGCGGTTTTCTCTGAATTAATGAAACAAAATCACGTGACATTTTTGGTATTTTTTCTGACACTTTCTGCTCACACTGCCTATTCCCGCCACTCTTGTACCAAGAAATGCTTTCGCCTTAAAAGGACAACGCCACATATATGTATTCAGCTCCACTCCCAACAAGCCGTAAAACTTACCTGATTGGCCCAAGGTATCAGGTTCGATTACCGAATAATTACTTCAGCCCTCCCTTCAGCGCAGTTTATTTACTTTACAAATTTACATGTCCTAAGAACGCCTGAGATATGCTGCGGCGTTTTATTACCAGTATGCTTATGCATTAATTACTTTTCATTTCACACACTCCACATGTCACGGTATGACCCTACCGACCACATGGAATTTTCTGAAAAATCCACCGGCGCCACCGGGTCCATCCTTACTTGGAATCCGCCGATCTGTACCTTTAAATCCTTAGGGAGCGAGCCTAAAAAAATTTCGATGTTCTCAATTTTTTATTCTACAACAATCTGCGGTTCGACGCAAGTTCGTCTGGTCAGACACAGTATGAAGGAAATTACGGCTACGATGCATTCCCTATCGGAACACTGAATTGATCAATGTTCCCTCAGCAGAACAAAGTATTGTCGCCATGAATGTATGAAACATCGGACATAAATTACATGCGTAAAAAGTCTCTATATACCCTTTTGTTTGGCTCAGGATAGCTGGCGTTGAGGAGACGATTAAAACCCAAACGTATATCTTAGCGCCAAACTTAGAGCGAAACAAAAAGCTTCACGAGCGTGCAAACTCTTAAGATTGCTGTATGAACAAGAAAACACCGCGCGTATTTTCGAAATACAACGCGAACGTAGGCTGAATATGCGCAGAAAGTATCCGACCACACAGTGTGTCACACCGTCCCTGTCGAAGTATGACGTGTTTTGGATAAAATAAGGTCTGCATAAGGTAGAAGGCGAAACAAATGTGTGTTGATGCGAAATAAGGACATAATTTATTAGAACCAGAGAAGTCAATTTCAGATGAAAATAGCCATGGCCGTCAATATAGTGTGCAGGCGTCTCAAAAGCCTCGGACATCATAATAGTGCAAAAAACATGCAAAAACGATGCGAAGATTTAACGCCTGGTTCTTCGTTGCATTGTAACATCAAAAAGCTTCATTCAAGAGTAAAAGAAGAAAAAAGAAGTGAAAAGAAAAAATAGCAAGAACAGTAATACAATCTAAACACATAAAAGTGGAGAGAGTGAAAAGCAAAAAGAAACAAAAAAGGAGAAAGAAATAGAAAAAAAGTGAAGGGAAACAAACATGAGTGAAAAGAGCCGGAGGCAAAGGCTTTCGCCTTACCGCACTAAAAAGAGACTGAAATGCCTCCAACGATCTTTTTCGCATCCATTATGTGAATGGTTGTGAACATAACTAGCTACGATGTCTCGTCGTACTCAGTGAAAATGGAACTCGTTTGCGGTTTTTATACTCTGATCCATTTTAAGGCGTGCTCAGCCCTCAAAAAGGAAAACTTCCCTTGAACTCAACTACTGTTCTGCAAGTACATAAGCACTCTAATAATATTATTCGCTCCCTACATCCCTCAAAATTTCCTCACACTGAAGTAACGGCATCATCTGGCGCTCCCGTCATCGGCGTGTTCTTGAATCGCAGCGCTATACGCTGCCCTTCCAACGCTCCGGTAGGTCAATATCTTAATCTAAACGTTCTTGTCACTGTGCTCCCCTGTAGTACCAATTCAGACAGCGACTGAGGTCAAACATGCGATCCGTCGGCTTCCTTCAAAAGGCATCATGAAACCCGTGTCAGTATAACTGGTATGCTCTGCCGCTTGCAGAGAGGCGGTACAAGAACTGAGTATTTAACGGGCAAAGAAGCCATTAGAAGCCATCAGTATGACAACAGCATCGCTATTCTCCCGTCCGATCAAGTCAATGCAAAATTCGGCTTTAGAAGAGCGATTACCACAAAAAGGCCTTGATGTCTCTAGTTACTTAGCACGTAATCTATAAAAAAATCAATTATAACTGAGGACCAGGGCGCTCACGTTTGTACCTAAGCAAGCTGAGGCCCTCTACAGGTTGCTTTCACGAACTGTTCAGCGCTTGAACTGCCGCCTAACCAAATTCCATAATACTAGCGTTCCACTTCGGCTTATGTTCTACTTCACGCTATCACCTCCCAACCGTATATAGTTTCAAGCCTTTAGCGTGCAAATCTTCAACGCCATACAAAATCCGTCTGAATTTGCACCTAAGAATTCTAGCCTCTGGAGGAATGTTTCAATATACTGAACAGCTTTTTGGGCAGTTTAAGACTCCAAAATGAGCATATGTAGTTCCCCTTGACCGAGTCCTTTTTGCTTCCTTGTACGGGCTCACCGGGATGAAGACGCACTCACCTTCGTAGCCCAATGGAAGTCAAATATGCACACATGCAAGTCTTTTACCTGCAGTGGCCTAATTCGGCCCTCTGCAATACAAAGCCTCCTGCACACCTCTACAATTACACATTATCTTTGATAGCTGTGGCAAAAAATATGGCAACCTTAACCGCCCACCTATCCTTATGCCGGCAACTGCTACGCCTTCGATTCCACACCGTTGCCTTCGAAAAACGCCAGTTATTATGCTTCCCATTAACTTCCCTTCAGCCCATGCCCCGTTTCCGTTTCTTCTTCCTGGTTTCAACTAGGATGCCATTAATTATTTTATTTGATTTTGTTTTATGATGTTTAACATCCCAAAACGACGTAGGCTATGACAGACGCCGCAGTAGAGGGCTCCAGATATTTCGATCACCTGGGGGACTTTAACGTGCACTGACATCACACAGCACAAAAAGCCTTGCTTGTCGCCTCCATCGAAAAGCTGCCGCCGATGCAGGGATTCGATCCCGCATCCTTGGACACAGTAGTCGAGTGCCCTAACCACTGCGACACCCCGACGGGTCGCGATTAATGGCCGTTTGTTTCCTGAGCCCCTGCGCTCTCTCCCATCTCTGACCTTTGCGGCTATCATATTTAGTGCCTTAGCAATAGGCCTCTCAGGCAGAGTATGCGCTCCTATTTAGAGGTTTGTCTGAAGACGTCTGGCTGGTGCTTCAGAGAAGTTCGAGTTTTTGCCGAAGATTTTTGACACATCACGAGACCTCGTGTTATAGCCGGATAGGCAGATATCAGCAAGAGCTACACATTCAATTTTGACATTTTGAGCCACGCGTGAAACATGCTATTCCGAGGGCATGCAGGCAGGCTCGTACAGCTTGGTTAAAGCTGGGCTTTTTATCCTTGTCGCTCCTGCAAATTCCCGGTCAGCTTGCATTCTACAGTTGGCTGAGGTATTCCTTTATCCCGTATTTTTCACCTATACATTTCTGCCCCAGTAGAGAGTAGCGGCAAAATGGAGCTCTTATGCACTTTCTTTGTGAGGACCAGCGGTAAACTCCCATTCAACATCGAGAATACCTGTCAAATGCACTCCTTCACCCCCTCCCCCCCCCCCCTCCCCATTCTTAGCTTTCCTTTCATTTAATTGTCTCTTTGTAATCCCAGAAGGCAAAAAAATCCTTTATTCAGTCGTTCAACTATACAGTAGGTATAAAAATGGGAAAGCAAATAAAGTCTGGAAAGCCTAACAATTACTAGGTGAGACCCTAGATAGTAATAGGACTTTTTCGGGCTGGTTTTTTCATGTTTAACGAAACGAAGAAACAGCGCTAACAGACGGGACGAATGGAAAGGCGAGACAGGCACATGCGCATGTGTCTGTCTCGCCTTTCCTTTCGTCCCGTCTGTTAGCGCTGTTCCTTCGTTTTGTTCCCTAGACAGGAACTTCTGCCCGATATATAGTACGCCACTCATTGTAGCATAACGCAGAACCTTTGTAAGTGACTACGAAGCACTCTGGGTCTTTCTCCGTTTCTGCCGAGAGATTCTCTCTCCCGTGCATAACATACAATAGAATGCGATGGCATTTAGTCCCTTTTAGGAAGCAGGGGGCCGTGTGCAGTTCATAAACCACTTTTTCTTTCCAGTATGAAAGTAGCTCCACTTCCCTAAGCTTTCAACTTCCCTTCGAGTTCCTTCCACGCCTGTACTTAACATATGCGACATAATAACCAGAATCCACTTCTGGGCCTTTTTTGCTACTCTATTACCATGGCAGGCTCTCAGAACCTGATTCAGAACCCGATGCAGCGAGGCGTGTCTGACAGTCAGACCGCAGGCACTCAGCAGCTGCACACTCGTTTTGTTTACTACATCGGAAGCAAGACGCAGCAAGTCTAGCTTGCAGTTTGGTACATCCTTTCCGCCTCGTAGGTGGGGCTTGTGCTTCCGCGCACGCGAAGTCGGATTAGCTAGCTAGCTGCTTTGGCAGAGTACGACAGGCGGCAACACTCGCCGGTGCCTAATGGGGAAAAAACGAATTCGGGCTCTTTCTGTGGCAAGACCCCCGACAGCGACAAGGGAGACAGATAGGCTCTAATAACGCTAATGTATCTGAAGACAAAAGCAAATAGGCCCGTTCGATATAGTACTGTTCTCATGACTGCAGATAATGTGAACATCAAGAATGCCATAATTACAATATCACATGCATGTCTTATTTAAACGAGCTCGAATAAGGTAATAGGCTATGGCACACGTGTAATAATAGAAGGAGCTGGAGAATTTGGATAAATGCCTGGTAAGAAATCAGTAAATACTGCTTAATAATATAAAACAATACCTTGGTCATCTGATGAGAAGAGAGGAGTCGCTGGAGAAAGATTTGATGTTGGGAAAGGTTGAGGGTCGCCGGAGAAGGGGTAGGCAGCGAACGCGATTGTTAGATGGCATCCCCGAGGCACTGCAGATGAAGTTATGTGATGTCAGGAAAATAGTGAGAGACCGGAAAACGTGGCGTGACATGGTCCATAGGGTCACGAAGAGTCGCACACGACTGAACGACTGAACTGAACTGAATATAAAACAAACACAATACTGCAGTCAAAGTAGCCACCACACTGTGTTCAAAAGCAAAAGTATAGTGAATTTTAGTTAAATGTTGTAATATCCTGGAGCTCGTCCCAAAGTGATTTGGATGTCTTATGTTGTCATAATAATTCACTTCAGCCAAACAAAAATACGAAACTGTTCTTGAATGGCCGTGCCAAGCATGGATCATGGTTTCGGGTTCAAATTCTGTTATTTTTCATTGCCCTCTGTATCGCACGCATTACTTAAGTTATCTTTCAGCACTCCGCGAGATGCCTGTTATATTACTGGTCGTTGTTCACTCTCTCCCCGCTTGAAGCTTTCCTAGCCTGAACCAGTAACGGAATCACTGGTTGTAGTCTTCTTTATATATAATAATGAAGCTAAGCAGGAATAGCTCGCATATCTATCCTAATTCACAAAAAGAATTTTTTTTTTCAATTAAGCACATTTTTCAATTTTGAGCGCTCTTCAAACGTCGCTTTTTGAAAGTGTAATAAGTATTTGTTAAGTCAGGGTATAGTACTGAAAGCCACCGCGGCACTGAGATCGAAGTTTGAGCGATACAGTAGGGGTCGTCTACTAGCGCGCCGCAGGCTACACTGGCTTTTCAAGCGTTGGGCTACAAGACGCGTTTGCTTTTAATTTTTCTAGAGCGCTCTTTGAGAGTTAATAAACCGTTTCGACACCGCTTGTGTAGCAAGCAATGCGAGTGCACATTCATATGTCCTATCTTAGGTCAAAGTGGTAGCGTCCTATACCTGCGTTGCATGTCGCAGTTATCTGACCTGCGTGGGCGCTTGCGGAAAGAAATAATTATTGTCTGTTCTGCTGCCTGCGGTTTCCAACTTCCTAGTATAGAACCTCGCCAATAATTTTCCTACGACTGCATGGAGGAGGCACGACAGGATGCAAAGGGGGGAGGGTATGCATGCATTTGGTGATATGCGCCGGTATTAAAGACAATTTTGTAGCACGAAAATTTCAGTTTCAGTACTATTTTTCAACGTCGTATTTCGATTGGCCCTCGCAGACAAGATTTGCTTTCTTCCTTTCCCGCTGCGATTGTGCCGCGCAGTCATTTCGTGGGTTTCCTTTGAAAGTTGATGCACGAAATCAAATAGAAGTGTGTAACGTGAGCAGTAAATTCATAGCACTGCTGTGGAAAGCCGACAGTATACCTGTTCTGCGCTTAGAGAGAGTGCCCGACACTTTCGAAAAAGGGCGCCAGTGTTACTTGGCAAGCTTGGCTCAGACTTTCTTTTACACAGCTGATCATAACTCAGCAAAATCAGAACTTCTCACTGAGGTTGATTAATAAAATGTTGGTCAACCTTCTGGCTCATTCAAACTATAGGACTCACACACGCTCGGAATGACTGAATTCGTGAACTCAAACTAATTTAGACTCAAACCTCACTGGGACTCATTCGTCTCTATGCTTCCAGAATGAGCATTGTGTACATCGTGAAAACTAAGTAAACTGTATCGAGCAGTCAATTGTTGGGGCTTTCGATGAGCAGGCGCACAGCGCATTCATAACGTAACTTTAGATAAAATAATCCCTCGTTCTGCTGTCTCAAAACCAGGAGCAGTAAGAAGTGTTGCAGTCATAGACTTTGACATTGTCACGGGTTGTTGGCACCCTTTGAAAATTGGAGCAGGTGATCGAAGACCAGAGAAGCCTATGCATGATTCTTCTTCCTTTTGGTCCTTTGAAACATGGCACATACCCATGTGAATTGGTCAAGATATAATATCATATACAAGGAAATTTCCGGCAATTATGGCAAAGATATTAGCCCGGAGCGGCAATTTGGTAAAAGATAGCGATGAAAAAGAACAGAAGGGCACTTTAAGTAAATTAATTTTAAAGAAAAACGAATAAAACGGGGAATTGAGTTCTTCCTAAACGTAGCACGTAGCAGCGGACACGGCGAGTAAGACACAAGACGTCCAGAAACCCTTCAAGTGATATCGATTAACGAGGTGGCACTTCGTCATTCCCTTTGTTATCTTTGTGGAGTGCGGCTGCCATGATCCGCTATATATTTTTGCAAACAGAGATCTTAAAGAGTTTCAAAAGAGCACTTCAAATGGCCAGTTGCAATTATGTAATCATAAAGAATCCCACAAACCGAACCTCTATGTAAATCGTTTAGGACTCGCACTGAATGGTAGTAACAGTGGTAAAGACAAAACGAACCCTAACTTCGAGAGAGTGACTTCCATGTAGGCATTTCTTTAAAATGCGAACTTCCGGTAGAAGTGAAAATGCGCTATAGATTCCCCTTCACGCAAAAGCCACATAGGTTCGCTGTCCACCCCTATCGGCATGGATATAAATTCAAACTGAGAATCTTGCAGCGCAACAGAGTCATTGATATCTAATACAGCCTGTTTGACATAAATGGACGTTCCAATTGTATGCTAAATGTTGATAAATGGCGGTATTTAGTTAGAGATTATGCAGCCTGGCTGATATGTGCTAGAACTGCTTTAACCTGCAAATAGCCAGCAGTCTGAAGTTAGGGATGGGATATGTCACTGACGTATTGAGAGCCGATCGTGCTAAGAATTCAGCCATCTCGTATGAATGGATACCTGCATTGACAGGGACACTGACAAACCGGACCTCTTTCAAAATCGATGGAATAAAAAATCGAAACAAACACCTAAACAAATCATTATGTAATGATTCAAGCAAGCTGGAGCTGTCGAACAATAAGTGAGGATAAATGACCATTCACGGGCTCCGTTTCATCTTCGCTGAGGATTCGCGCTGACCAAGCTGCATTGTGTCGCGGTAGCATAAACAACACAATACAATATGAGTCAGCTCTGCTCCTGACGATATGCAAAGTGGTCGCACTTATCGACTATGACAGCTTTAAAGATCCAGTAGTGTCTATATGTTCCAATATGAGCCGTTGATGGTTTTTAGTCAAAGTCAGCGAAGGCATTTGTCATTAACGAAAAATTTCCCTCAGGAGTTCCCAAGGAATGTGTTTTCTGCCCAACTGAAGCGATTGCTCTTTGTAACTATATATCATCTGGCTTTTAAATCGAAGCACCACTAAGTGGTGATACAAATGAATAGGCAAACAGTCACTGTCAACGAAGCAAGCACTAAAAAAAAATCTGTGTGTTGTTGATAAGCGTTAAATATTAATTTAGGCACAGTGATAATTTATCGGAAATTAAAAAAAAAAAGAAATATGAAAGACTACTAATCAGAGTCATGCGGCACATAAACGAGAGCTTTACTTTTGTACACCATACTGCATTATTGTGTTATAATTTACGTAAAGAAATAAGCCAGGCATTAATGTTGTTTCCTGATTCATTCAGTGTGCGGCAACAATCAACTTAAGTTTACTTATACTAAGTGGGATTTCCTCTAGCGGCTGACTTTTCTTCCATGTTAAGGTTTCGAGCTAATCATCATCATCATAGCCTTGTGGTCAGAGAAGAGGCCACTACCTTGCCACCTCGCAGAGGCAAGCTCATACTTTATCGTAGCAGCGCGGCATTAAGGGGGTGAGGGAGCGTGAGAGAGCTGTGTTCAAATAACATCTCACCCTTCCATATGAAAGGAGCTGCTCGTATTGCCAATTCCTTCCAACTTGAGCAGGCCATCTAGTCTCCGCGCGTCATTGCACATGCAACCTATCTGTGATGCCCGGCTACTACACCTACCAACTACCACCTGGTAGTGTTTGTTAAAAGCTGCAATTCTCAAAACGGTCGACTTCGCCGGCAGAGATTTTTTTTTTTTTTGGTTGTGGGGCTGGTAAGGCATTCTTCTTTAAAGCAACCAATGGTGCAGACAGAATCCTATCCCACGACTTTCAATATCATTCAGAGGCCGTTACGTTATTTCACGTTATTCAACACTATTTTACATTGACCCGCTATGTTTTCCTTGCTGTCAGTGCCTGTTGGCTCACTTCGCACCTATCTCATTTCGAGCCCTTCATTTCCTTATATATGATTGGTTCCAAGTCGTGAATCGTATAATAAACCACACGTTAAGGAAATTATGAACTTCAGAAAACGACTCTATTGACCAAGTCGACGTCAGCGAATGTTCATGATTAGAAGTAGGGACATAGCACAGCGGAGGCGCATTTCACAGTGAAGGAACTATCCAACCACTCACCGCTACCTTGGATCCTAGGGCCCACTTCACCCCCGTTTGTCTTCGCCTACCAGGAGCATCCACACCCCCTACCCTCAAGAAGCGCCAAGAGCCAATCGGCATACGGGGTAGCTAGAAGCAGGTGTTCGGTGGTTACGCTACTAAAGAATAGCAACGGGAAAGTCAGCAGCACATTTGGTGCCTGTCTAGAACGTGATGAATCAGCGTCCTTCCGAGTACTCTCCAAGCCTGGTAAACGCCCAGAGGCGCACTCACCACAGACACCTATTTGGCCTTAAGATAAAGAGAACACATGCAAGCTCTCTTCGATGGGAGAACATTAGAGAAAAATCTGGAAAAGTAATTTTTCTTGGAAGCTTGTGTCTTATGTTCAGTTTCTGACTCTAAATGTTTAAAACAATTTGTAAAAGAAATTTTATCAAGTACCTTGACTTCGAGAATCAAATTTTGAGGGTGCAATAAGAGCTACCGCGCCGCCGAATGAGAGGACAAACCCCCTGAAGTAAACCATGCGTGGAAATTATATTACCAAAGATGAGAGATACAGAACTCTGTGACGTGAACTTCGCCGCTTTTTCAATGCAGCGAACGATAGACATATCCCCCTACCTCAGAAAAAAAAGCAATCAGTTGTCATTTTGTCTAAGGCATTATATAGAAAAAATATAAAAGTTCCTAATTACTATGCAGCTGCATCACTGAGTGTACAACAAAGGATGTCAGTCGTAATGTGTTTTTATTCTGAAAGACAACTTTGTGCCAGAAAGGTTTACCAGTCACAATCCCTGAAATCCAGCCGGAACTTGAAATAAGAATTTTTGCCTAGCAGAAAACAATTGATGCTTCTAATAAGCGTCTAAAGAGCTCACACGCCCAATTTCAAATGCCTGTCAGTGACTCGTAAAAGTGATTCTGATTCTGTTTTCTCGACCAAATTTTACTGCTCTTAAGTTTGTGCATCTCAACTCATTATTTTTGAAGCCCTAACGAAAGAAGTAAAGAAACAGTATGAGGGACATTTAATCGCCGCGTTTAAGGGTGTGACATAACTACATCAATGGTTGCTTTTAGGAGTTCCACTTGTCCATGTAGACGCGAACACTTCACAGCCTTTCACATTCACAATTATTAGGCGATAAACAACGAGAAATACATATGGGTCATCCTTGCGACGTTTCTGTGTGGGCGCTGTCGGTAGCCTGCAACTGCTCTGTTTTAATCCTATGCAAATACAGAGATTGTCACGTCCACACACAGCTGACCCATGCTACTGAACGTCACCGAGCCGCCCTCGCCATAGTCGCATGCCCCCTGCAAGCCGCAAAATCGGCCGCTAAATTCAAGCACTCTCAAGCGTGTAAGTGCGCCTTTATTGAGCGGCCGTGTCACAAGCTTCCAGATATCACTGAGTGCATGACGTCACACCTAGTGTAGCCCTTTCGGCTATCTAAGCTCAAACGGGTGAATTTCAAAATTACTGGTTCATGTGGTTATTTGGTCACGAAAGACACATACGCTGGCGATAATCTACGGCGCTGACTTTTCTGCGACACGGACGCCCTTGCGCTATCGCGTGAAGCGTGAGAGAAATAGTAGAAGTTCCTCCCATAGAACTTGATGCGACATCTAGATATAGCCCTTTAATGGCAAAAGTACCCCTTGAAGATTTTAGTGTAATCGTGAAAACAAAATCATCGCTGCAATCTCTCCGAATAAAAATTAGGTAAAGGTACTCAAAGAAGTAAAAAGGAGCAAGACGAGCATGCACCAATAGGCATAGAGTACAAAGAAATTTTCGCATCGCAGTGCAACCTTCCGAAGGGCTATATTCATCATGGGCGGCAACATCAGATATAGGATTTATTGGATCGCGACCACTAAGTTTTTTGCCTGCATAGGGATACTCTAAGAGCAAGGCAGAAACTCTCGTGCGCTTAATTTTTGATGGTTCTTTTTCACTAAAGATGTTGCATGCATGTTTGTTTTTTTAAAGCACATCTGCTTCATTCGATGATGGTTGCCGTCAATATCTACACCAGTCATTCTTTTTCAAAGTGCCTCAAATTGTAGAAACAAAAGCCTTTTTTTGTGTCACCCACAAAAGTGATAAAGTGTCTTACCTACAGGCGTTTTTTGACTGCAGTCAATTCACCACATTATTTCCATATTAACGACGACGCAGTCAGAAAAACTGCTCGCTGCACTATATAGAGATATTTAGGTGGCATTCTACAGTGACACTGGCGAAGAAATAGCACGGAGAATTTTTAAATGTAAAAAATAACCTTCTCAAAATGACAGCGACGGTGTGTTTAAAGATTCTTCAGGCGTACGCGTGAACATTTAGTCAGGCGTGCGCTTTCGTATTCTGATTAAAAGACTAGTTTTAAAATATTGCCCATTACAATATTTACTCATGCGGTATAAAACCCCTCCCAATGCATTAGAAAAAGCTGTATTTCACTTACAACAAGCAGAGAATGTGGAGAGGATCACGTCCAACCATAACTAAAACCGGAATTGAAGTTGTAGTAAAAACAACAGCGAAACCTTTGTTGATTTGGGGAGGAGTTTTTTGGCCCTAATAGGTTTCAGATCAGTCTGATTTCGTGTTAATGTTTGGGGAAGAAATGCATGTAGTTGGATTTGCAGAAGCTAAATCGACATACCTGGCATAGATTTTAAGCATCAAACTATTTTTCATCGAAACCAATGTAAAGCAGATCAATGGGGACATCTAGAGGAAGTGATGTTCTTCATTCGTTTATCTCTTTATTTGTTTACCTCCAAGCAGCGAACTTATTTTCTAAGCCTAGCCAGGCACTGCAAATTAAGCACAGATGTGAGGTATGAGAAGCTTGGCGAGAAGGATTCACAGCAACCTGCCTGAAGAACTGATTACACACGCCTACGAAACCTGTTTTGACTACTGTCTGTAAAACGTGTCTACACAAGCAGTTGCCTTTGGCGCAGCCCATTGTTTTGTGTTTATTGAACCTTACTTCGTAACTCTATTCACATAGAGGAAAAAGATGTCAAGCAAGACTCAGTCGGATAGTTTCCTCGGTGCCATTTTGTTGCGGGTCTGGAGCTGTTTTAGTTCAGGATCTCTAATGTTTTGGGACTTGTTCGTCCCAATACTGTACAGTAGCTTTCCTTTCCTTTTTCACTTAGTGCATAGGGCGGCTTTAGAAAGAATACAGAAGACAGTTTTCAATACACTGTCTCTGCGCCACTTAGAATGTCACTGATACTTTCAGGCAAGAAGGATAACAAGCTCCGAGTACTGAAAGAAGCAAGGCTGTGAAAAAAGAAATCTTGAGCATGACGACAACAATAAATTTGCTTTACACGACTGGTGGAAAGCACAACTAGTGGTTCTAGCGAGATATATTAAACAGAATTGAATGAAATGCAATACCGAAAACTAACTTTTCCAGGCACTCGAAATACCAAAAATTTGATTCCTACCGTAGTAATAATATCATCGTGACCAATTGCTAATAAACAAGAAAAAAGGCTTACATAAACCAGAAGAATGTGCATGTATCATACGCGTTTTGAAAGCGGCAAGAACGGTGTTGCAGATAATCGGATAGCTTGCCTGCCTTAGACCAGAAAAGATGTAAGAATAATACGCGTCTAGAAGGCAGCGAAGACGGTCGCGAAGCGAACTGGATAGCTTGATCAAAAGAAGTCTGTCTACAACAACGCTGGCTATGGATATAAGCTGAGCGCTTTGTCATGGTAGCATGTAGCCGCCAAGGCAACCTTAAACGCTAAACAAAATAAGCTAGCAAATACATTTAAAGCTTAAGGAGAGTGTTAGGTTCACTTAACGCAAATACACAACAGGTGGTTTTCAAGCATAAGGGACCTGTCAAAAGTGACACTGGTCTAACCAGAATGTAGGCATTAAACTGTGATCTTCAGAAGTATATTTATCTTACTTTATTTCATACTGTCAATACTGTCAGGGATCATAACAGGGAGGGCATTCAAAAGGGCCGGGCGACTGCGTCTCTTATGAATTGCTAGCACAGGCGCTCAAAAGCCGCAGGTTGAACCCTAACCACTCAAAGCACGACTCGAAAGCCAAGACACGTCATAGTAACTATAGCCATTATTGGGGACACAAAAAGAAGAGACACCGTTTTGAAGAGCTATTTAAATGCGAACACTCTGTGCATTTGCTATGGCGATCAACGACCAGGTAGTACCGAAGATTAGCCTTCTTGCATTATCGATCGACACGCAAGACGCGGGCCTAAGCATGCCAGGTCACAATCCTTTGGAGCAGTAATGCACTCCAGAAAAGTATTTTCTCGGCACCTTGACAGCCTGCGATTTGATGCTGTTTTCCTTTTGAGCTCCAGTCACCATTTCGAGTTACCATGCCTGTATCAGTCGTTTGCAGCTCTCACTTAAAGCGTGCCTCGCGCATCTACTTGCGCCATCTCGCTTCCCTTCGGAATTGAGGCAACGATAGATGTCTCCATTCTACGCCTCCACTGAGAGGGATCAGTAATGGAGGCTTATCCATATCGCAATACAACTGCTTCTCCTCCTTATTCAAGCTCTACTGAAAGAAGCTGAATACAGGCGCATAATTATCGGTCCATGAGTAAAATGTAAAATTTTTAGCTTTTAGAACGAGGGTCTGATGACGATTCGTTGCTAGCGATATATTGCGAATGAAAAAGAGCGTTACGAAATCGGCTTAGTGAAGCAACGCGCTCTAAAACAGCTCCTAAAAGAAACCCGGCATTTCACGTTTGCCATGTCTAGCCTCAAGCAGGCTTAAACGTTTGGACACGCGCCTCGTCGCACACTGAAAGGAGTTCGATGTACTGCATAGTGCAGTATCCCTCTTTTTTCTCTGGTCGCGCTGTATCTGAAAGGCCGCGCAGATCTCACCTTCATGTGGTGTCATTGAAAACCTGTCTTTGAAAAAGTGATGACATCTGCAGCTGCCGAGAACATGTACACAAAATGACAAATACCATTTCAAACATTAGGCTAACAGTCTAAGAAGATGAGAGGCTTTGCACAGTTCGAAGTGCAAGGGAAAGTGAGATATAGACGCGGCTTGTACAAACTGAAGCTAAGCTCGAAATATGCGTCGACTATGGTCCTTATGTCCGAAGAAAGCCGTGTTTACTGCGTGCCATATATACACTGGTCTCTGGATATCACTGGAGGATACGCAGGGGAGTAATCATCCCCTGCTGTCAATCTTCTGCACAAGCAAACACTGTTGTAACAAATGAAAAGAAGCAACTCCCCGTGCTCTCTAGCTGGCAAAACAGGTGATCAGGACTGAAGAGCGGGCTTATTGATCATATGGATGACGTGCCGCACTGTGTCTTCCAGAAGGACAGAGGTGATTTTCACTAACTTCATGCTCTAATTTTATTCGCGTATCTGATTCAACCTCACATGCCAGAAACACGCTGTCCAGAGCTAATATGCGTGCTTTTTTGTTCCTTTCTCCTCTCCCACAATATTTCTCGTAGATACGCAAAAAAGCATGTTTTTTTTTAATGGCTGCCTGTAACTTAACCTAAACCTCCACTAATCTTGCTGTAAGCATAATGGCATGAGCTTGTTAAGACCTAAAAATTAGTATGCGCGCCCAGCTTCTCTCGGGAGACACGCTACCACGGAAGGCTGCGCCAGCAGAGCATGCGCGGAAGCTTCCTGAATTAATGAGAGGTTCGAGGCGGGCAGAGAAACTGACCGAAAGAAGACGACGCATACAGAATGCAGTGCGTGTGAGCAAGAAGGGGTTGACGAAGATTTGCCTAAAAAGAAAAGAGCTACACATAATTTCCTCACGGGGTGTGCAATGTTTGGCCTCGACGACAGTGCAGTGGCGTGCTGTCACGACGGCGGGGAAAGCGACAAACGCGGAATTAGGGTTAGTGAAAGATAGACGGACGCTGAGGCAAGCTCGAAGCTTGGTATACAGTGCAGACTGCTGAAATTCCACTTAGTAAAGGCAGCAAGCACACGTAACGAGGAATTAATGAAAAGCTGAACGATGCCGAATTTCCAACGCCCTCCTTTATTACAACATAAAAATGACCAAGGAGAGGTGCTAGAGTAAAACAAATATGGGGTTAGAGGGAAAATATTTAGTCTCTTACGCTGAAGACCGAACCTGCATGCCACAGGAGTGCTCTGCGATCGTCATACCCTTTACCAACTCATAGGCCAGGCGATTTTATTTGCGTCACCAATGACAAAATTTGTTATTCTGAAAATGAACGAGTGAATTTGTTCTTCGTTTCGATTTTTAGGTGTGGTTTGAAAGAATAAGCGCCTCCGAAATTTATACCTTTGCTAGATACTCGAACTTATGATTCCGTAAGGTGGCACATAAAGCCGGAAATTGCAATCTGTACCCACTTCGCTGTTTACATCATAGCGCAGATCGAAAATAATCACCAATAACTTCTGCAACCCTGGACAGCAAACACTGAAATAAGCTCAAGGTGTTCAACTGCCGCCGAGTAAAACATTTCCAAGACCAGGAAATACGTGTCCTAGGAGCGTAGATTACTGTTTCAGGATCCCTTTTTATTCTCGTGTATGCGCTGACTACCGCACCAGATGTGGCTTCTGCCATGTTCAGCGCAGCTCTCACACGTCAGAGCTTTATCTAAGGATGGCGCCACACCGGCACGCAGAGGCCCCATTATAAAAGTGGCCAAATCCGAGCGCAGTTCGCTTTGCTTTTGAGGAAGCATTGAGGAGGAGGCAGCATTTTGGCGTATACGCGCCAGTCATTTCGAAATTGTACGGGAAGCCTATGGCACGGGAGAACTTTCTGTATCTTCATATTCATGTAATTCAGTGAAACTGCGGGAGCGCAAAGGCTGTCGTATGTGTAGGAATGACTTTATTTCGCCGTGAGCTGCGAATTCAGCTAATAGAGCAATATATTTGCAAGGTGGCCTAGTTTCAGAACATGGACTTCAGAAAAACAGTGCTCGCTAACATATGCAGGCCAGAGATGCGAGTAGACTCGCATGTGGACTAGGTAATATCGCAAGGTGTGCACACTCATCCTGATAGAAAAACAAAATGTATAAGTAGGACATACGCGCATAGTAATGCCACCGTTTCAGTTCACGCAGCATTAACGAATGGTACTTCGCTGCCCCCAATGAATAGTTAGCTGCCATATAGGACAATATTTTTTTATAACATATGCTAACATCAGTTCGTAAAACTGTGGTTTGGCAGTGTAAAATGCTAGATGTAGCGAAAACCCCTTTTACTCCTCTCTTTCACATTCATGAGATGACTGTTAACACAACGTCCTGCTTGACAGGTATAACGAGAAGTCGGCAACTGCGAATATCGGCCGGCCATTCAGTGTATCAGCTCTACTAGCCATATATTCCCTAATTCGCGCGTGAGATTCGGAAGCGTCTTTTAAGCTGAACATCAGTATAGCATAACAATGACAAAACAAATGTGCTGACGCACAAACGTGCTATTGCATGATGCTCCTGCACAGCAAAGGTACGCTGCTGACATGTTCTTAGCATGGGCTACGGGTATTTTGTGCTATAAACGCAGGGCAAATTTCCAAGTCTGTTATGATGCTGCTAGCATGTTTGAAATGTGGGATCAGTCTTTGTTACAAGCTCCTAATCAGTAGAAACAAAAATAAAAATGGAAGGCTTATTGTACAAACTGAATGCCTGAACCGTGTCCTGAAGAGATTGGGAACGGTTTCATCGCAATTAGTTCACCTTCTCGGTCACTTCTAAAATAGTGAAAAACAAGGGTTGATTCAGAGTAAGAACACGGATTCTGTTCCAGTTTTCATTTCAGCGTCGGCGCTGGTGACTAATATGCACGCTTTGCAGTCATGTAAAACAATCGTCAAAGCACGCTAGTCAAGAACGTTCTCTGATATGCGCACACAAAATATGCTGTGCTGCTCGCATAATGTTACTCTTAAATCTGCCTCAAAGCTTGTTTTTGTTCCAGTTTCTCTTGCACATGAAACGTGTTCATAAATTAACGGTTATTCACTGAAAGGTTATTTAGTTATTATTACAGCGCATAACCAACTCTGGCGATTATGTGCCACTGTACTTAAAAGCACTGATCATGTAAAACATGTGGGATTCAATACATTTTGGGGGGACACTTCACATTTAAGGGCATATGATGCGATAGCGTAGGCTAGCACTTGACATGTAAAGCCTCGCTTTAACCAAGGAATATGAAGGCGCCTTCGTAGCCTAGGCACAGCATGTCTGACTCGGCAACTCTAAACACTGTAAGATTGATTATTTTTCCACCTTCACACCCGAAATGAGAAGCTCGAGTTGACAGCTCCTTCCAACTTCCTGATGTCATCTGGTCGTGTTAAGCAACACAAACCATAAAAGAATCAGTGCTAGGTCACGTTAGCTGCAAGGGTTATGTTCCTGACTTTTACTCGTACCGCTGACGCCGACACCAAAATTTTGGTGCCACGGGACTTTAAAATCTCTCGCGTTAATAATATAAAGTGGTACTTCTTGGCTCTTTTTTGTTGGGTTATAGAAATTTGGTTCTGTATCCGATAAACGTGTATAGCTACCTAAGAGCATGGCCTACCTACCTGTAACTAGCAACATCAACTTCTTAGCGTCCTCAAAAAATGCTTCATATGTGTCAGAGCGTGAGCTCTGAATTGACACTGAGCAGTAATGTGAAGCACTGTATAAATAAAGAGCAGGACACATCACACAGAAAACCGGTGTTTTTATGTCAAATTTGCTTGCACCTCACACTGCTACACGAACTTATCGCGTCAAAGCTCTCTGAGAAATACGTGGACATCAATTTCTGCCTATATATATGGTTACAAGTATTCACCAGGCAGAATTCCTTCAATAATAATTACAACTGCGGCAAAATGCTACTGTCTCGGCAACGTCACTTACGTCATAGCTAACTGATCGTCAAGCATAAAGCATTCCGTGCAGTGGCGTCTCTCCCAAGCAAGTGCTTATTCCGTTTGTGCACATTTACCGCCGTGCTTTCCCAGTGGTCTAGGCACGACAAAAAGGGCAGCTATTGACCAGATGTGTTAAGCTTATGTAGCAATACAATCAAATGCATGCCGCGTTTATCTGGTAATGGTGCGACCGTAAAGCCTAGCTGTTTGGCGTTCCGCGTCACGTACCGCTAGACGTTCCATTACTGGCTCTTTTTCTCGCTTTTACGAACCGACCGTATCCCAACTGGGAACTGCTACTTATATCGAACGGTCCCTCATCTTCCATGGCGAAGGCACTGCACGCGCGTGGAGGAACCTGAGTTCTGAGAAGCAAACAAGGCAGTGCAGCCACGGGCGTGTTAGGTATACAGGACCTAGTGGCATGTTCTTGCTGCAACGTCACCGCCAGCACAGATAATAATTCCGGATATGAAGCATATATGAGTAGGGCAGACCGCCCGTGCCCAAGCCCAACCCCCAAAGTGAACTGCGAGGAATACGAAGTAGCTGCGAAGAATACGAAGGAATATGAAGAAGTGCCGGTGCTGTGCCCATTTTACTGGATCTCATCTCAGATGGGCATCCTAAAACAGCTTTGCGTTGTAACACTTATTGAGCTAAAATACTCAGTTTGTATTGTGGGAACATTAGGACACACGTTGAAAACTTATGGAAACTAAAACTAAACTAAAAACTAAAAAACTAAAACTCAAAACTAAAAAAAAAAAACAAAAAAAACCTAGCGGCACCTACATTCCTGCATATCGCGGCGTCACTGCCTTGCAACCGCGCCCAAAATGCCCAGCGCTATACTACGGTGGTCTGAAGCCTTTCCCGGTCAAGTGCGATGTGCGTGTGCGTGTGCGCGTGTCTGTGTGTGTGTCTGTCTGCGTCTGTGTGCGTGTGTGCGTGTGTGCGTCTGTGCGTGTGTGCGTGCGTGTGTGTGTATGTGTTCGTGCGTGCGTGCGTGTGTGTGTGCTTAAGGGACAGATGAGTGGAGCGAAAGTAGCTGGGCGGAGCCAAATGCAGTGGCTCAGTGAATATTGGACGATTTAGAGGCTGCGGTTTACCCAGCTATAGGGATCTGAAAATGGAAAGGCGGATTTAAGCCCATAACGCCAGCCTTAATGTGTCTCTCCTGTACTCCCAGATATGATTAAGTGCTAACTCGCTCTCTTTGACGTTCATGCACGCTTTCACATGTGTTGTAAATATGTAAAATAAACAGCCTGTTATTCTTCGCGATTAACTCAAGCCGTCGTTTGCTTTCCTCAAAGCCTTATTGTGATGTCCTCGGCTCCGGTCTTCCGGTCACATCATTATCTTGTACGCAGTTTCGCGACTTCCCGCTGCAATTCACTGCTTTATTCGATCACCTCATTGCGCTGTCTTGTAGTTCTGTTCCGAGCGCTTTTTATTTTTACTGAAAGCGCTAATTAGGCTGGCCACGTCAAACAAAGAATATTGTGGCTGGCATCAGCATAGCTCGAGAGAAAAGAAACCCGTCGTAGCGAAGCGGATAATCGAACCTACACATTTTAGGGGAGGAAACGAATGCGAAGCGTTGTAGCTATCACCGTCGCCTATTACACCGTATGTTGAACAACAAAACACTGCCATTGTGCATCGAACGTTATCGTTTCTATCAACGCACATCTGTTTGCAAAAACTAGTGCTCGTTCTAGGTGTCTTAACTCCCTCAAAACCGAACCATTTTACCCCTGAGCTCGTGTGGGCTTGAAGACGAATTAGCGTGTCCGGCACTATCACCACAGAATAGGAAACAAGGCCTACGCGCCTCAATTATTTTAGTAGCGCACGACGCGGCTATAGCATGTGCAAATGAAGGGTCAACAAATGAAAGATGCGCCGCCTGGCTACTCGGCTGATACCAGCCCGCGCAGCTTCACTTGCTGGCCCTCACAAGCTTGCCTGCAGTCGTGACTTTCGCCACTAGGGGATGAGCTTGCAGGGGTAAGGTATCCGCGGGGACGTTTGTGTTCATTCAGTCCATTTTCTTCCGTCGCTAGGCGCTCAACTCGCACCGAGCGCAGAAGCTCCGCAAAAGTATTATGTTGGAATCGACGCCTAGAGCTGAAGCAGAAGTGTAAAATTACATTGCGTGGCCAGGCGTCTTTCGCAGATACCACCGACAGCTGAATTGGTTTATGCATTTTATGAAGTAAACACATCAACCCTAATAGCTATTGGTCCGGACACACGGGCACAAGGAGAGTTGCTCTTCAAAGCCACATTTCATGTGCCTTCGTCTGTTCCTGTTATGCGGGTTAGACTGACACCCCAGTCTTATTCAATCCTGTATAGATCAGGAGCGACCGACTGTAGTTCCACTAAGTGAAGAAACAGCTACAGCCAGGGCTGGTTACCCAACGCGTAAAGCTATTCTTTTGCAGCAAGTTCAAATCAAAATGAATAAAAAGTATACAAGAAAACGACGCGTATTCTAAAGTGTTTTATTTTTTCTATATATATTCCTGATAGCATACCTTCAGCCGTTTCTTCTTTTCTATCATGGTGACGCTGAATTTACATTTTTTTATGGATGTTGTAGAGTAAAAGCGAAGTATTGAAGAATTTCTCGCACATTTGAAAACGAAATTATGGCATCATTTTCTTTTTATTAGGTGAAACAGTTTTCATGGTGTTGCAGACTAAAGCAGACTGAAATGATAATTTTAGGTGTAATAGCGGAAAAATGTCAATACTTTTTAAACAGAAGCTGAGATTCAAGATTTACAATGGTGAGCTTAAATAATGATTCTATTTACGACTATGTTTGCTATTCTACTTGCACTTATAAAAAAACCTAAATCTCCAAGTACTAATTATTGGGCCATTATATAATTCCTATTATAGTGAGCTACACAGGAAACCTTAATGAGATCTTAATGAGACACCTTAATGAGATCTTGTCGTTCATTCCGCGTAGAAATATAAGGCAGCCAAAGAAAAGTCAATAATTCCATTTGCAATGAGAATATTTGGACTAGTGAGAATGCTATCTCCTACTGGATTCAAAGTTGGGATGACAGCATGCAATCTACTCGGTCTTAAAGGAATTGCCAAGCCATAAGTCTGCTGATGTCGGAACAACCGGTGTTAAATGTTTCCTGATGTTCATATTTTGAAGGTCTGAAATGCGAATAAATGTTGGGATTGTATAAATAATTCACTTTCATAGAAGCGCAACAATAAATGGAACTTGTGTTCTACTTTTGTGTGAACACTATACTGTGAAGAAAAGTGCAATTTTATATATATGGATGCATCTTATATGTGCCCCTTGGATTTGCTTATCTTCTCCCCGGCAGCGTTAGGAGTCGACGTTGTGCGTCTCACATGGCCTCACCTGTTTAGTTTACCGCGTTTTTTTTAAGGATTCCAGAGCCATGCGCGTAATTGCCAGCTTAATGAAGAGCACATCTGTGTAGATAAGAGGAAAAGTTTTGAGATTGGCTATTTTTCACACATACATAGAAGAAAAAGGTTTCTGTCGCGCGAAGCGCTGAGCCAGTCTTTTTGTCGAGGCCATATATGGAGGGGTGGGGGGAGGAAAGACAGGGTGGGGAGGGAGACGCAGAAAAGTTACAACTTGCTTCGTTCGCCTTCGATGTTTTTTTATGGGTGCGATGTGTGCTACACCGCCACTTTTTGAGCCTTAAATAGCTCGTGGCCTACATGAAATGTTTGTGCCCTTTAATACTTCGTCGTTTTAGGAGATATAAAACCTGTGTTGTGCTCCTTTTGAATAAAAAATACGCAATTCTCACATTTGTTTGCGCCGATTGTATTGTTGCTGTTGTGACGAAAAAAAAAAGCTTCCGAATGTTCCGAAAACTGAGTACACTGTAGGGGTGTGTTTATTCGGTAAACCCAGATGGATCCAGCCGCTCAGGAGGAACTCGCTGCGGAACGTCAGGCATGGCGAATCAGCAAGGCAGCCACCAACTTCTTCGTCCTCGAGTGTACCAGCACGCGATGCATGGCAGTGGCTATGAAGACGAAGATTACCACACTACATTTTCCCCCGGGGTAGAGAAGGAGCCATCCTGGCGACTTATGGAGCCGAAAGATCAGACGGATCGTAGTAGGGCTTAATTCAGTTCACATGAACTGTTTCGCGTCCACGGCGACGCAAGTCCTCAGAGGGCGTATCAGGTTCAACGACGTAGTTGACAGGATATGTTTTTTGAAGGACTCGGTATGGACCGTGATACCGAGCAAGAAGCTTCTTTGAAAGGCCGGTGGTTGTGGTAGGAACCCAGAGCCACACCAGTGAGTTAGGTGCATATGAAGGCGCCTCGCCAGTGTCACGATGGTGTTTTTGTTGCCACTGGTTTTCCTTTGTAAGCGAACGAGCGAGCTGACGGCATTCTTCAGCGTACCAGGCGGCGTCCGAGAGTGCCGTCGATTCAGACACATCAGGGCGGTAGGGAAAAAGTGCGTCCATTGTGCAGGTTGGCTCGCGCCCGTATAGCAGGAAGAAGGGAGAGAATTCAGTGGTTTTCCGTATTGCAGTGTTGTACGCGTAGGTTACGAAGGAAAGAACCTGGTCCCAGTTGGAATGAGCGTCGTTGACGTACAACACTATTATGTTATATCGCGGTAAATTAATTAGAGAGTACAAAACATCAGTTATTCTTTTTTTGCTGGAACCGTTATTACGTTCATCGTAAGCTTTCCTAGGGCTTTTTCGCTTTTCATAGAACAGCAGAGATATTTGAAACTTGCCGAATATTTTTTAGTATACCGTATACCATGTTAGCGTTACCCTTACCGGAGTTCCGTGACCCGGCCCAGGCGAATGCGCAAGTACTGATTGGTCCTGTCCCTCGGGAGGTCACCTTGAAGGCACCAGGCGGCGCTAGGTGCCTTCCACGTTGCCACCAATCAGCGCGTGCATACAGGCTAGGGTGAGCTCCCAGTACTACGGTAAAGGTAGCCGAAAAATAGTGCAAAGTATTCTAAAGGTGTATATCGACTCTTCAGGATGTACACAACTGAGACCTCAGCACAAAGGTGAGCGCGCGTTGCTGCTCTTTATATTAAGATTAGGACACTGCGCATATTCAATGTTTTAATACAGCTCATATTTATATTTCCGCATTGAAGAAGTTACCATGATGAGCAGTGTGAGAAATTGCTGTCAATAATATTTCGCGGGCGTTTAGTGGGCTTCTCCTCAACAAGTATATACTTGCAAAAGAGCACGCTTTACAGGAGCACCAGAGAAAATTTGAAGTGTGGTATATCTTCCTGATAATACATGAAATGACCTCCCGTAGTGTGGTTTGTTGCTGCATGCCGATAACTTTTCATGTTTATGGTGATGATTGACTAGCAAAAACGCGTTCGCAGCCGGACATCCGGACTTGCCAAGGACTGCAGTGATCCCTGATAAGTGAACTTCATCAGTGACAGTGAACCTTTACGTCTTTCGACACGCTGGCTTAGAGCGTTTCGCACTAGAAACTTCAAGGCATTTCTGAGTTTTCGTGTGTGCAGGACACTACTCGTTTACAGTTTTAAACTCCGTGAAACACGGTAACTCGAACCACTTTTGCAGGCTGAAGGGTTCGCACTATTTTGCTTGAGAAGGAGCGCAGCGGGGTTGGCGGAGCTTCTTTCCAAGCGCTCATCACTGTGAGAGCCAGGCGCCAAGCCGGGGGACGCTTGTACCCATTTGTTACCGGTCGTTAAGGTAATGTAGTGATGTGATGTGGTGATGGCAAGTTAACGTGAGATAGAGGAACGCAAGATGTTCCTGTAAAGCAATGCAGCATTATTATTAGCCGATTGAATGATAGTTTTTGTTTTCATGCTTAATGGCAAACAGTGATTCCTCTAGGTTCAACTTTTACGCACACTTGTGAACTTTAAATATGCAATTTTCGATTTCAGACTTTGATGTCTGTACAAACAGCACGACGTAACAAGTAAGAGTTTTAAGCGGCAGCGACAAGGTGGTTTCGTGATTGCTGCTGCTAGAACTTCTGGTAACTGAAGTACAGTTCTTGGAGAAATTATGCTGGCTGTGATACATTATACTGGATACAAACTAGAGAAAACTTCTTGTTACAATATTCTTATGTATTCATCAATATACCTTTAATATTTGAGATAGTATATTGCAAAACAATATAATGCCATTTCGCTCATCTTAAAATATTTAAAAGGCCTGGTAACATCAACGCCATAGCTACCTTGCTTAAAACCTCGCCGGGAGGGCGCCGCGGTTACTGTGCTTGACTGCTGTTCCCAAAGATGAGGGATCGAATCCCGACCTAGGCGGCCGCTTTTCGATGGAGGCGAAAAGCCAGGCCCCTTTGTGCTGTGCGATGTCAGTGCACGTTAAACAACCCCAGGTGGTCAAAATTTCTGGAGCCCTCCACTACGGCGTCTCTCATAGTCTGAGTCGCTTTGCGACGCTAAACTTTACAAACCAAACCTACCTTGCTTAGAGTATTGATGCTGAGGCATAATTTAGGAAAAATATGATTTCAGAATTCATGCGATATGCATGTATGTATGGTTTTATTGTCACATTTTAAATTTTTTTTTGCTTATTAAACTTTCAGCCCTTTAATCTATAGACTCATGACTACCTGTGCACCTGCGTCCTTCGAACTATGCATGCAGTCAGGGTAACGGGCAGCTGGTCAATTTATTGTACTGGTAGGCTTTGAAAATCAAGTCAAATAAAATGTGGGGACCATTTGACTTCTTAAAAAAAGTTTTAAATATATTTTCATATCTTCCGCAACAGAAAACCCAAGCTGCTATTTTTGAAGGGAAGAATTTTCAATTTCTGTAATTAATATAAGCTCGATAATATTCGTTAATGGTCGCCAAGGTTATAAGCATCTCAAACAATTGAACAGCACTAACGCCTTACCGGATGATTTAGATAATGCAACTTACTCAGAAATTCTCAAGTACGGTCTTGTCTGTAGGTTATAGTCACAAAGAAGCGATGAAAAGAAACAATTCTAGGGAAGGGGGGGGGGGGTCATTTTGGATCACTAAACTGCAATGAGGCGAAAGCCTCTATCGCGCTGTGGTCCGAAGCCCTCCACTATGGCACCTCTTTCTCAATGTTTTATCACCACCTTCGCGATGACGCGATAGCGTAAGCTACCAACCAAGATACAAAGCCCTGCTTTAACCAAGCCGTATGAACGTGCCTGCTTGGCTTAGGGATAACAGGAATGCGCGAGTGTTGGCAGGCTAGTTCTGATATCACCCTCCCATATAAAAGGAGAGGCCTGAGTTGGCAGCTCCTGCCAAACGTAATGATAGGCAGCCCTACATCCAGTTAGTGCTCGGACATGTCAGCTGCCAGCTATCGGCTCCCTCGTAACGAAAGCATTACGAACGGAAGGACACGATCCGCAAGCATGACCCAATAAAGGCCTTCATAATGTTCTCTCTCTGTCTCTCTCTCTCTCTCTAATCGCTCTCTCTTTCATATACTGTTAGCAAAGCTTGTTCTCGATGCGTTCAAAGTTAGTCTCAACGAACATCGCGCCTTTCAACTGGTAGTACTTTCCAGATGCTCTATTGTAATTCGGTTGTACATATGATAAGATTACTTAATCCATATAGGATGCAAAGCTGCAGATTCGGCACATGGAAGATAACTCTCAGGTTCCTTGGCTACTATTGATAGCGTAATTATTCATTTGACAATGCAGTGTGCCAAAATAGCCGGTGAAAAATTATTTATGTACCAGTAGTGTTTTCAACCTCAGTAATCTCGATGCTTATCGTGAGACAACAAGTTAATTTATTTTACAGGCATATCGGTCTACTTAGACACCATCGAATACATACCAGCACTTCTCATTCAAGAAGGAAACAATATAAAAGAAGTACGTCGAATCTATCCACCTTTTTTTCTGACAGCCTTCGTGCCCTGTCCATCGTAACGAATTAGTATCAAGCATGCCCCATATTTTTTTGCAGCTAGAATAATTATTTACTTCTTGCTTCCGTTAGATAGATAACTTCCGTTAGTAGATAATGCCAATTTCAGACAAGCCCCTCCAGCGTAAACGAGACATGCTTGCAACGGACGGTTAGAGAGAAAACACACATGTTCCTCTGTGATACGCCCGAAATAAAAGTTGTAGTGTGGGCATAGTTGCCTACAACGCAGCGAAAAAAAACCTTCTCCTAGAACTACCCGCATTAGGAAAGCTTGCATAAACGCGCATTCCACTTGGAGCGCTGAAATTATTAAAATGGGGTGCATATCTTCCTAGGAGTTTTTCCAGTTTCTCACCAATGCGACAGGGTGTAAAAACGCACCTACCGCAGTGGCGTAGACGCAGAAGAGCACCACCGCGGCTGCGATATTTTGCCTTTTATTTGTATCTGTTTCTGCCAGGACACATTCCTGTGTACACCGCTCACGACAAGTCAAGTAATTATGAGCGTTCTTCAGCGAGCAAAAACGAATAAACTCGCGCAACACATTGTATCGTATATTCATGGGTATGTGTACAAGGAAAAATATTATTTTGTTTCGTTCCGTCATTTGCTACATATGGGCAAAAAAAAAATATCCACGCCCTCTGAGGACAGATATTAACATTTTCAGTATAATCCTGCAGCTAGCTTTATCCACTTTATGTCTGCTTGCCATAGTGTTATTGAATTTTCTGTGATAATTCGTAAGTAGTGCAAGGAGTAATTCTAAACGTAGCTAGTATCTAGCTTGTAGCTATCGGCCAATTTTGTTCTTTACTCTATTATCACCGCCCAAAAATTATCGCATCTCCCATTTCCCAACCTCCATTGTGCAAAACACCCGCACGCCATCACCCTCACTCCCTTATCGGCGCCTTGCCTCCTCCTTGCGGTAGCCTTCACTAGCCTGAAGTCAACACAGGAGTGGAACGAAGCCGAAATTGTACACATGCTAAGGCAGTGCTCAGCTTATGTTGGCGGCAGAAAGTGAAGGTAACAGACCGGCTCAGACCGCGTGATGGAGGTGTAGTTGGTGGACTATTTCCGGAGGTAGCATACGCAGTGTGCGCGTACGCGCACAAGCGTTCACGAGCTTCACTTAATGCACATTTTCTGTGTACTTTTCCATTGCTGCAGCGAGCTGGTCGCGCTGGACCTGTGACCACTGGCGCATATATGGGCGCACAGCATATGAGGCCACCAGAAAGCATCCCCCTCCCTCACATCCCCATCTGTTTACGTACGGCGCAACCAGCTCGCAGTACTAATGGAAAAATTGGCAAGAAACTGCATGAAAGAGAGTTCCCAAAAGCTTGTGACGCTTTTTCATCCATTTGCTTCTTTTTTTTCAATTTTCTTTCTTTCCTGCTCCTTTTTTTCTTTCGTTTTTCCCTTTCTTGTTCGTTTTTCTTTCTTTTCACTGTTACTGCTTTTCTGTCTATTGATTCATTTTCTTTTGTTACTGTTATTATTCTTTTTTTCGCTACTCTTATTCTCTTTTACTCTTGACTCTCTCTTTTAGATGTAACACAAAGACGAGGCCTGCAATCAGGTAATTCCCAGAAGTTTTGACCACTTTAGACGTAATTTGCACTTTTGCGACTTCCGAAGTGGTTTCGACGTCTGCGCACTATATCAACAACCTTGGCTTTATTGACGTCTAATTGACTTTTTGGCTCATTAACTGATTACTTCACATCAACGCAATTTAGCCAACAGACACATTTTTTAACAATTTTTCGTCCTCTACTTTATACAGGCATATTTTTTTACTTATCGATCAATTCATTTTTCGACAATCATGGTGTAACACCCTCGCGGACACAAAAGTTTTGTCCACACCCATGAGAACCTATGAATAGAGAGCAAGCAACGTCTCTTCTCAAATCTGCGGTGCGCTTAAAGAAAAAAAACACCCCTGGAATTAGCCGGGAGTAAGTGGGTGGCGGTTTCCTGAAATGAGTAAGAAAAAAAAAAACTGGGACAGTGAATATTTTCTCAGCTTTTGTAAAATTTCCCTATTTGAGTGACAGATCATATCTAAGACATTTAACAATAATGAATTTGAAAAGAAGATATTTTCTTGATGGTTCGCAGATGAAACTGCGGAGATATATCAACTGCATGAGGGTAGTTAGCCACTGTATCATTCAGTCGTTTGCAGTATAGCCTGCTCTCTTGAAATGCTTTCAGGCCCCGTTGTCTGCCACCTTGATGTTACGTCAAGTCAAAAACGCAGAAATAACATACAGGCTCCAATTTCGCGTTTTTGGGCATTTCGTCTCTCGCAGAGAATTAATTAAGGTTGTCCTTGGCCTTTTTCACTACGCTTTGCTGATCTTGCTTTTACTGGCTTTTAACAACTAACCTCTTCCTATAATGTGCAAGAATCGTCGTTACCCCTTGCTGTGGCTAGTGCAGCTTATTGCAAAAATAGAGTGCAGGAAATGATTGTTTAAATGATATGAACACTGAAAGCGAGCAATCCTGCTAAAGTTCGGTAATTTCTCTTGTGCAGGACTTCTCTTCGCCTGGGTACCTGCGATTATTTTTGAAGAGTATTGTATGGGGGGGCTTTTCCAGGTGACTAAGAAAAGAGAGTCTGATTTGCGAAAAACCGTGAGTGTGGGCAAAGTAAATTGTAAGCTTCTGTTCTTTGCCTTGGGCAGCCTTTTCGTACGGAGGAAAGTGAATTTTTCAAGTGCAAAATTTTGTGTTTGCTGTACTGATTTCTTTTGTAAGCCTATGAATGGACGCTAACGAATAATTATTCCCCTGTTATGTGACGGCATTAAATCTCCACTTCTCTAGAAAATCCGGCAGTGGCGCCGTGGGCAAAAAATCACAATTGTGCCTCAAACTGGTGGTAACTTACATGTGAGACTTTTATTGGACTGATTCGTGCCGTGTTGTGTGACGTCACAACATAGCATGCCCACCCACCCACACTTTAAATAAGTGGGTAGGATGAAATGTTTTTATTCTAAGCAAGCGGCACCTTAGCACAAAACATTCCCAGCAAAAATTGGATACAACTTGACTGCATGTGTTTTAATATTGTGTGCTAAACTTATTTCAGAGTAGCTAATATAGTCCATCCTTTCTGGATCTTGAAAGGCTGGCGAAATTTTCATGTCTACACAGGAATGATGAAGTCACTTTCAAGAGCTGTCAACCATCGCCAGAATTACACATTCATAAGAAAAGAAAAAAATGCAAAATGTGCGAAAACAAAAGCACTTCATATGCAGCCTTGCTACATTGCTAGGAGCCTTCGGCAGCGCAACGACCTAGCTCCCTACAAGATAGAGTAAAGAAATGCAAAATGGAAAACAAAAGATTTATCTCCCAGGCTTCGTATTTTTTGCTCGCCTTGTGTGTTCATGAGCAATATAAGACGACCTTTGAGAGCAATGTGCCTCACGATGTTTCATCAGTAAAACATTGGGACCCATTGGGACGGAAAAAAATGAAAGTATTTAGGACGACTTCATGCAGATGTGCGAAAGTGCCCCCAAAAGAGCTTCATAGAATCTCTCATGAAAAACATCAAAAACGCCTTTTGGCGCCGGCTCAATAGTGACAGCTCATTGTCGTTGTTTGTGATATAGACGGTCCCTTCTACTCAACTATGCTGCCATAGTCAACAAGTGGTGTCTTAATCTGAGACAATCACTGCCCTTGGAGTGCACGTGCACTTCTTCAGGGGTTAACATTTTTTACTCAGTACAGTGCAGTCTAATAGATCCGTTTCGGTAACCACAGTTGATTAGGTACTTTAAGGAGCACATTGACAGTCATTGGCGCGCCTGTCCAGCTCGAGAAAAATTCAAGGCTCTAATCTGGGGGGCAGGTAACTGACTGTCAGTCACGATGGCAGTCAGCGCCTTGCATTCCAAAGTAAACGGCGCACCGAGTGACAGCGAGTCAGCTGAGCAGATGAGGTTACAAAATGTGTAGGGATTAGTGGAAGTAATAGGAGATTAGTACAGGAGATAGCTGTGTTGCAGTGTTTTGTTGTATATAGGCAGAATAAAGAGTCACTGGTAGTAGACAAAGCGCAAACAATTGATGGCGGCTCAACTCGGTTATGCCTGGATATGCGTAGCTAAAGCTACCGACTGCATTTTCCACTAAGACCGACCCGAACGTTCTAGCCGCCGATGCACTGACTGCAAACCGTATGATGTGAAAGGCGATTCGGAGCGTCTTCTTGGCTTCTCCAGAATCTCCTTGCTCTATTTGGCCGAATTTGTCCTTCTTGGTCATCTCGCCTCACGGCATACGGCACATACCCACAGTGAGGGACTGGCTGCAGTTCTTTTCCTTCACCCGCTTCTCTCTTTTTCATTGTTCTTCCCTGCTTATGTCGTCTTGGCATCTTCCGAATATTATTCTATTCCTCCTCCCTCCTCTTGCCTTCCTTATTTTTATTCTTCCCTTCTTCTACGGCTCCTAGCAACTAGTTGCCATGATTACTGCGCATGCTCAGTAGAGACTAGCGATGCTTACCCGTAATGTGCCGCTGCCTAGTCCAGTGTAGATTCCCGTCTCTTCCCGTTCTTCCTTTCTTCTCTCTTTTTCTTCTGCTTCTTCTCCTTGGCGTTTTTTGTAACGATATTAACTGCCACACGGTTATCAGTTTGGTATGAGATGAAGAATGAAGAATTGAATAAATGAATGGAAAACAATTTGCTTAATTTATGAAATCCAGGAAGGAGCGACGATGTGGTCCCTACGTCCGGGCGTATATTGGCAGGATTGCTTGCTGATAGGCCAGCTATCAAATTCCAGATTCGTGTCGGTTTCAGTGCTGGACAGTCCCACAGCAAGCGGTGAAGGTCGTCTTCAGTATTTTAGTCTTTACATATCGGACACCCCGGGCGAGGATATAAATGTCGAAAGTAAGACCTCCTCCTAAGTGCAACCTCCTCTGCGCGGGTGAGACCGCGGGAGACGGTTACCGCACATGGAAGGATAAGAGCACGTGTGCGGCGCCGGAGCTAGGTGTTCCTTTCTTTAAAAAGCAGGGTGGCATCGTCCACATTAAAGAGCTTGTAAATTAGTCTTAGGTCACGACGTGGGTCGTTAGATTAGCGTCAGTTTGGGAAGGCAAAATGCCCCGTGGGAACCAATGAATACGTACTGACTGCGGTATGCGCCCCATGCTGGTGGATGTCGGCATATTTATGAGGAACGGCTTACACGTCGGAACAACCGTACTACTTGAAGTGCGGCAGCGCGGGGACTGGGCCGCAGGGAGCATAGTTGAGGGTGGGCACGAAGCAGAGTGCCTCCTGAACTGCCTAGGGCTCAGCGCAGAACAATGTAGCTGGTTCCGAAAGTTGAAACATATAGGTCTGATTCAGGCTGGGTCTGCAAGGACAGCATATTGCTGATTTTGCTTCACAGCATCGCATGCTTGCATCCACGTCTTCCCGATCTTCTTGCTCGATTTGACCGGATCCTTCTTCTTCTCCTCCCTTATCTCTCTTCCCTTTTTTTCCCTTTATTTGTGGCTGGGAGAAACTAGTTGAAATTGTAACGGCACATGTGCAGTAGTGATTGGCGACTCTTAACCGAAACGCGCCGTTGACTATTAGCCTCATGTCGCGTTTGCTACAAAAGGAGGCGTACTCTGAAGAAGGTTTCAAATTAGGTGGCGACATAGACAGCGATATTATCCTGTAACTTCCTTCCCAATAGGCATAAAGAGGCATGAAGCCTTTTAGATTTCTCTATGAGATGTTTTTATACATGATGCTAATTCCGTACATATTCTCTAAAAAAGCATTTTCATGACTTTTTAGCAATTCTTACTTTGGTTTGCGTCCGGAAAACGGCGCAATTGGCCTGAGGACTTACATAATTGCTCAGCAAACTGTCGGGCAATTAGAGCGTCCGATGCCTATTAATTAGGCCGAAAGGCTTTCCTTGCTGTGAAAAATGTCCAAACGAAAAATATCGACACTGCATTTTATGTTTATGTTATTTCCACCTGCGCAAAGCGTATACCTGTCCAATTACCGGTCAGACCTTGTCAAGATCCGTATAATATTGGATCTTGTCCTTGCTTTCCGATATCACTTTCAGGTCACGTTGGTCTCACTAAATTCGAATGTTGCTGGAAGCAAACCATTCTGGACTGTGAATGACGCATCAGAGTAGATGTGTTACTTGAAGGGCGTCGGTATGGATGGCAATTTTTAATCACTTTGTTACCAAATGTGGCGGTTCACAACCGAAATTTGTCGCCACTTTGCGGTTCGCTTGTTCTTCTGTCCATACGTCCGCGAGCTACACACGCCTGCCGACCCACGAGCAACGACATGTTGCCTTCACCGACGTCATGAGTTCCGGTGCTGCTATCGCACACTATAGGTACAAACATGCTTGGGCAGAGAACGGTAAAATAATGATGATCCTCACAGACTCGCAGCTTACTTTTGAGCTGCTCGAGCTTGTCGTCAACAGTTCGGTGTTCGGGAAACGACATGATTGGCTCCTCAAAGTCGATCTCCGCATCATACGCAAGAAGGATATCCATCCCGAGCTTCAGGTCTTTGGAGCACTCGGAAAGTACAGCAAAAGCGCCGGGGAATGTGAAGCAATGGATCTGCATTCGCGAGGTGCAGACACCAATCGGAATCACCACATAGCCTCGGACAGTGCGGATCTGCGGTCCACTCAAAGGCGTCAGAACTTTTCTGTGGGTCGTAGAGAGCTCCTCACCTAAACACCAGCTCCGGTATCCACAAGAGCATTTACGTCCCATTTGTAGGCTATTACTCTAATTTAGGCGGGAACCAAAGTTCCAGAGTTCGTCGTTGCATTCGTCAGTTCAGGTTGTCGCCAGCTGAATCGTCGCGGAAAATCTTCGGCTGGAGGGCTCTTGCCTCTGTGCTGTTGCGGCGGCCGTACCGTCTTTGCCAAACGTAATCGGGCTGCAAGTTTTGCTTGTCGCTTGTATTCTAAAGCCAACATGGGTTCCCAGAGTGTCAAAACCTGTTAATATATAAGGACAGGAGCTCGCCTTTACTTTGCACAGATTTACAGGCTCAAAAGTGGTACGAATTTTCTACTACCCGTCTGAGAAGCGCAACGCGCAGTCTGAATACTTTTGGCAAAGACGGTACCTCTGGAGGCCAGTCTTTAGTCTTCCCGCTGTAGGATAGCTCGAGACCTCTGACTGAGCGGAGGCCGAAGGGCGGATGAGACCAGAGAATTTCCTTTCAGGTGACGATGTCTGTGCGACCGGGGACTGCATGTTAGTGGCCAGGCAGTGCTACCTCTGTTTATCATTGTGCGTCGGGTGCGTCAAGTGAAAAGCTCTTCAAGCCCATTTGACGATAACGACAGTTGCGCATGGGGTGGCCGGGCTCCCCTCATTGATAACACAGCGGTCGGTTGTTGGCTGTTCACCGCACGTCCGGTTTACTCATGGCAAGCCTACATTCAGATGGCTCTGCGGCTACAGCTGCGATTTTGTACTGCACAGCAAGTACTGCAGCGACGGGGAAAAAGGTTTGTGTCAATGGCGCTGGCCTTTGTAGCGCCTCGCCTAAGTAATGATGTAAGGCTGCGGTGGCGTGACTTTTGGTTCTGGCGGTGAGAGCCGCTAGATTTCATCCAGAATCCCGTCGGCTACTGCAGCGACGCTTGCCTGTGGAGATTCAAAGCGTAGTTTGTGGAGTTCTCCCTGCACTGTGCTCCTCGCAAACTGTCAAAGCTCTTTGTCGGGCAGCGATATAGGGAGGCTCTGATGGGCGGCTGCTAGAGAAGCCAGTCGGTCGTACTGCGCGCACCGCTCTCGCCAAGAACACTCTATACTCATAGACTCCTTTGTAAATTCGCCTACAGCTCTCAGACGGTAGAGCGCTATTTGCCGAACAAAGCTACGTCAAACCCCGCATTAGATGACCTATGTTCTTGGCCTCGTGCAGAGCTCTATTAACCCAATCAAAACGTTGCGTCATATCTTCTATGAACATGGTGAGCTTTCGTTCGACTGCTGATATATTGAGTGCAGGGCAAGTTCAGCCTTCTCTTTTATCTCGTTGTTGAAAAATGTCGGCAGCAACATTCAGCGAAAAGCTTTCCAGGTAGTAAATGAAGCTTCGTGATGTCCATACCAGGTTTTCGCCAAATCCTACAGCGCGAAGTAGACATTTCACAGCTTGCGCTCACCATACCGCTGATTTGAATGAAGTTCGCTGCATTGCCGAAACTGGCCAACAAGTCTTCAACGTCTTCGAACCTATCACTGGGGAACGAGGCGGTGAGTGAGGTGCAAGTATGACAAATAGAAGGACAGCTCCAGAAGGTTGCCAAAATAGAAGCCTGGGTGAGTTGGTATGTATACATTCTAAAACAGCGTAAAAGAGCAGGGACGAGAGAACAAAACGTACAACACGAGCGCTGACTTACAACCAAGTCAGCGCTCGTGTTGTACGTTTTGTTCTCTCGTCCCTGTTCTTTTGCGCTGTTTTAGAATGAATCCAGAAGGTTCAGTACCCTGGCTGCTGGAAGTAGATGTAATGACTCTGGCAGGCGTCGCCAGACTGCTTAATTTAGGCAATAGGCCTTGCAGGCGGCGGATCGTGTTGTAGACGGGTGTTGTGCCCATGCATGAAGAACTCTCCTAAAGGGGACTTTTAAATCCGCATATATGGGACAATACCTAGCAACCTCACCAAATATGTTACCGCCAAAGGGTCAATTCAGCCAAGACAGCTTTATTGAGACATTCTGTTATGCGCGCAAGGCAGTTGCGGGCTCGACAGAATACCAATAGTCACTAGCTACCAGCGTAAATTAGGCGAGGCCAAATGTCGATCATTGCAGTCCGGCCGCATGACGGCGCCACACGAAAGGTTAGCAATGTGGTAATATGTTGCTCTATGGCGCATGACCAACACTGGCTACCATGCCCCAGTTTAATTAAAAGCACTCATCATTTAAATAAATGGGCTTCATTACAATTCATGGGAGACACTTAAGCTTCACCTCTAATGGTATGACTTGATAGTGTAGGCTAGCTCGCACCTGACGTGAAATTTACCGTTTTAACCAAGGCGTTTCAAGAAGCCTGTGTAGTCTATGTGTATCATCCCTAACTCGGCATCTAAGAGCCCTGGAAGTTGACTCATGTTTCCCCTTGCCAACTCAAATGAACAACCCGAGTTAGCAGTAGCACAAATTATCGAAAAACCAGTGACAGGCTATTCAAGCTGACAGCTAGCGCCTGCCAGCGCCATGGCCGAGTAACGCAATCTTAACGCTATCATGTTAGTGAATAAATATTGCGTTTCTTGAGCATTCTGCTGTTTTAACCCTGGAAATGCGATTATGTATTCCAGACATTTTTGCAGCTGCATAAGAGTAGTGCCTACTTACCTGTAGCTAGCAGCAACCTCAACCTCTAAGCGTCTAGAAGAAACTGCTTCATATGCATCAGAGCGTGAGGTCTGTATCGAAATCGAGCAGTAATGTAAGGCGTTGTGTAAATAAATTGCAGGTCACATCACACAGAAAAATGGCGTCTCTGAAATCTTTGCTTTTATCTCACATTGGTACATGAGTTTATTTATATGCTCTACCACAGTTACATGAACATATGTCGCTGGCTACGGACACAAATATTCATCAGCCAGAATTCATTAAATAATGATTAGAAGTGCGATAAAATGCTACTGCCTCGGCTAAGTCGCTGCTAAACACTGATTGTCAAGTATAAATCATGCAGCGGCTTCTCCCAAGCAAACTGTTATTCTGTTTGGCGACATTTACCGCGGCGCTCTATCAACGGTCTGGTCCCGGTAAAAAGGGCAGCTATAGACCGTACGCTTTCATTCGATGTTGCGATGGCCCCAAACGTTTATCTCCGCGTTTATCCATGTTATGGTGCTACTGCGATGCCTAGCTGGTTGGCGTTCCGCCTCACGTATGGCTAGACTTGGCCATTGCTGGCCCTTTTTCTCGCGTTCACGAACCCACCGTATCCCGGCTGTCAACTGCGACTGATATCTAATGGTTTCCCGTCTACCATAGCGAAAGCACTACACGCGCACGGCGCGAACTGACCCGCAAACAAGACCGTACAGCGCGGGCGTGTTAGGCGTGTATTACCCAGTGACGTGTTTTTTCTGTAACACCACTGCCAACACAGAAACGGGATATGAGCCATATACACGTACAAACAGGACAGACGCGCCCAACCCTATACCGAACTGTGAGGAATACCAAGTAGCTACGGCCGCTTAAGGAGTGCAGTAGGTGCTGCGCTGGTTATACTGGATCTCATCGCGGGTGAACTCTCCGCGAAAGCTTTGGGTTGTAACACTTCTTGCCCCTAAAATACGGAAATTGTATCGTGTGAGCTTTAACAAAGGTGTTGAAACATTAAAATGGAATCTCATAAAATATAGTGAGCATCCTCATTATTGCACATCGAGACCTAATCCGCCTGACAGTAGGGACAGAAAGGTGAAAGGAAACATAAGAAAGAAATGCAATGAACTTGGAAGAATACACTGCCATCTCAGAACATCAGATCTAAAGCGAGAGCAGATCTAAGTTACACGAAGTCCACCACAAAAGACGCTGGTTGATCGCCCGCTTGCTCAAAATTTCTTCTTCGTTTTTCGATTCCTCTAGAATTCCAAAACATTAGGGTGATATTTATTCTTTTCCATTACATAAGTTTTATATGTCATGTTCTATTCTGAACTAAGAAATATTTTCGGGCAGACGCCAGAACTCTGAATATATTTCATTCTATCCGAAGTCCAGTCTGACGCTGAATATTTGCCTGATTAAAACTGCGCCATTGCTGATCTTCAGCTGTTTTTTTAAGAATCAGAAATTTATGAAAATAATGCTTTTCTTTTTTGAATGTTTTGTGACTCATTCAATCGTGAATCGCCAGGTTACTTCTTAGCCTAGAGAGCAGAGTAGATTGAATAGACTGCTTGGATGTTTATAACCTGCATTTTCAATTTCTTTTTTTTTTACATTTTATTGAAATGAACATTAGCTCATGGCTTTATCAAGGTGCATGCTTCGAGATTGACTCAGCCGAGTATTCGAGTTCAATGCTTTATTTTAACCTATCTTCTCTTATTTCTTTTACATTTTTAGTTTACAGACTTATTCCTCACTTTTTTCGTCCACGATAATGGCAAAAAAGCAAAGCACCACCTTGTTATCATTCTTGTTCCCTGCTACCAGGGGTCCTGACAGTATCCAAAGAGGGAGGCGATTTGAGAACACACAGCACGACTGGAGGAGTGCTTTTAACCAAATGAATCACGCAAACACAACAAACTCTAACACAAAATATACAAATATACAACCGCCTCTATCGCAGATAGCAGATACCGTAGAACACTTTTAATCAATTAAGTTTTGGGGAGCGAGGCAACATGATAGCAGACAGATATCTTGTAGGCAGTTTCGCGACTGTCCGCAACAAATCTTTGCTTTTTTTTGGTCTGTGCGTTGTGTTGTAGTTCGGTTACGTGTGCGTTCTATTTAGCCCGAAAGCACTAGATAAAATTTACAAGCCGAGCCAAGAATATTGTGGTTTGCATCTGCCGAAATCGGGCCAAAAGGAACCCGCCATAGTAGAGCGGGTAATCGACACGTATTCTAAACTGTTTTCTTTCCTGTCTATTTTCCTCGTTGCCTTCCTGCAGCCGTTACTTCTTTTCTATCACGGTGAAGCTTAAGTGGCTAAATTTATTTTTTTCTCGTGGATTTTGTAGAGTGAAAAAAAAAGGTATTCAGAAGTTTCTGATACTTTTGCAAACAAATATAAAGTGACGTCGTTTTTTTTTTTTTCTAAGCTGGCACAGTGTTTATGGTGTTACAGACAAACACGGCCTGAAATTATAATTTTCGCTGTGATAGTGGAAGATTTTGGTTACGCTTGGAACATCACTTTAATGTCTAATGTATTGCATTGTGCAGCGAATGTCAACACTTTTTAAACAGAAGCTGAGATATAAGTCTTAAAATATGGCGCCTAAATAGGGATTCTGCATACACCTAAATTTACCATTCTACTTCCGCTTGCAAAATTGAATCTGCAAGCGCTATCTATTGTGTCATTGCATATTTGGTATTTTACAGAACTACTAACCTGGATCAGATCTTGCCATTTATATCGCGGTGGAAAAGTAAAGCTGCCGCAGAAAGGTCAATAATTCCATCTGCAATAAAAAAATTTGGACTGTTGATAACACTATCCGCTACTGGATTGAGAGCTAGGATGACAGCCTGCTATCTAATCCGTCTTGAAGGAACTGCCCAAGCCACAAGTCTGCTCACGTCGTAACAGCCGTTGTTAAACGTCCCCTGACGTTCATATTTTGAAGGTCTGAAACGCGATTAACCCTTGGCCTTGTTTAAACACTTTCAAAGAATCGCAACAATAAATAGGACTTGTGCTCTACGCTTGTATGAACATGATGCTGTGTAGGAAAGTGCTATTTTAACTATAAGGGTACATCTTATATATGTCGCTTGGGCTTGTTTAGCTTCTCCCCGGCAGCGTTAGGAGTAGACGTTGCGCGTCTCACATGGCCTCACCTGTTTAGTTTTTCATTCTTCTTCAAGGATGCAAGAACCCTGCGCAAAAATGCCAGATTAATGAAACGTGCTTCGATACCAAAAAGGAGAAAAACGTTTGAGTTTTTTTTTTTTTCGCACACCCAAAAAGAAAACCTTTCGTCGCGTGAAGTACTGCGCCAGTCTTTTTTGGAAGCCCATGTATGCGAGAGGAGGAAAAGAGAGGGTGGGTAGGCCGTCTCAAACGTTTCAACTTTCATCGTTCGTCTTGAAAATGCGCGAGATGGGTTCTGAAACAGCATATTTTGAGTATGTATTTGACATTCAATAGATCGTAGCCTTCATAATATGTTTGTGCATTTTATACTTCATCGTTTCCAAAAATATAAAACCTTTGTTCTGCTCCTTCTCAATAATACAATACATGATTCTCACAGTAACACTCCTTTGCACAGATAACCACTACTGTATTGTTACTGTTCGTGACGAAAAAATGCTTCCCAATATTTTGTTCAAGTAGTGCATGAGATATATCATCAGTCTCACAAGTGAAGTCAGGGCGATGTCTTTGATACTAACTGCATCCTTATGTTATGTCGCGGTAAATCGATTAGACCGTACAAAAAAACTCTGTTATTCTTTTTTTTTTTTCCTGGAACCGTTACTATGTTCTCCGTAGGCTTGCCTACTGTTCTTTCTCTTTTTCTTGGACAGCGGGAGATACTTCGTACTTGCCGATAATTCATTTAGTATACCGTATACGGTGTTAGCGTTAGCCTTACCGGAGTTCCGAGATCTCACCCAAACCTTGAAGCCTCGAGGCGACGCGAGGTGCACTCCAGCGGTGCCCGTGCCCCCCGCGTCGCCACCAATGCGCGTGCACACGGTCTGGAGGTGAGCTCCCAGTACTACGGTAAAGGTAGCCGAAGAACAGTGCAAATTATTCTAATGGTGTATATCGACTCCTCAGGATGTACACAACTGAGACCTCAGCACAAAGGTGAGCGCGCTTTGCTTCTCTTTCTACTGAAAACCGCACAATGCACATTTTGTTTTTTATTACAGCTTATATTTATATTGCCGCACTGAGGACATTACCATGATGCGCACTGTAACAAATTGCTATCAATAATACATCACAGACGTCCTGTGAGCTTCTCCTCATCTAGAGTATACTTGCAGAAGAGCACCCTTTACAGGAGCCCCAAAGGAAGCAATTTAATGTTATAATAAAATTGGTTCACAGGAAAGGAAAGGCGCGGTATCTGTCACACTCCTTTCTGTGGACACCTGAACCCCGCAGTAGGGGAAGGGAGGAATTTGGGAGTGAAAGTGGAAAGAGAGATAGGGGAGCCGTAGTGGGAGGCTACGGAGTTTTTCGACCTCTGGGGATCTTTAACGGGCGCTGAATCGCACAGCATACGGACGCCTCTTCGTTTTCGACGCGTTGCGATTTAGTCTAATTGAACTTCGCGCTTTTCAACTAGCAGTACTTCTAAGATGTTTTAATTAATTCGGCACACAATTTAGAATGACTTAATCCGTCTAGAATGCGAGCCCGCAGATTGGAAACATCGAAGACAACTCACAGCTGCCTTGGCTACACATACTAGTGTAATTATGCATAAGACCATGCGGTGGGCGAAACTAGCCGCTGAAAAATTGTTTATATATCAGTGGTAATTTAAACCACATTAATCTCAATGCTCATCGAGCGACATCGACAAGTTATTTCATTTTACAGGCACTAAAAATATTCAAAAAGAAGTAGCAATTTCCACCTCATTAATATCGATGCTTACCGAGAGATATCAACAGGTTTTTATTTTACAGGCATATCCGTCTAGTTATACACCGTCGGAGATTTCTCAGCACTTTGGTTCAAGTATCTCTCTATTCTACCTTTTTTTCTGACTGCCTTCCTGCCCTTTATATCGAAAAGAATTAGTATCAAGCCCGCCCCAGATTAATTTGAAGCTAGACTATATTTTGTTTCCTTGCTTCCGTTTTCCAAGAGGAAAGTAATGCCGCTTTCAGACAAGCCCCTCAAGTGCAAAGGAGCCATGCTTGAATCGGACGGTTAGAGAGAAAAGCACGCACGTTCATCTGTGGCACGCCCGAAAAAGCCATTGTAGTGTGGGTGCAGATGTCTACACCACTGCGAAAAAAAAAAGCTTTTTTCCTATAACTGCCCGCATTGGTAAAGTGTGCTTTAATTCGCACTGCAGTTGGAACGTTGAAAGTAGTAAAATGATTGGCAAATCATTGTAAGGAGTTTTTCTCGTTCCTCCCCAATTCGACAGGAAGAAAACACGCACGCACCGCAGTGGCAGAGACGCAGAAGAGCTCCACCGCGGCTGCGGTATTTTGCCTTTTAATAGCCTATATGTTTCTTTGAAATAACACATTCATCTATAAAATGCTCACTACATGTGACATTATTCTAGGCGTTCTTTAGAGTGCAAAAAAAACGAATCGGATAACCCACTGTATTGCATATGGAGGAAGACTATTTTGTTGCGTTCCGTCATTAGCTACGTACGGGCAAAACAAAATATCCAGGTCCTCTGAGGACACTTATAAGCATTTTCACTATAACCCTGCATCTAGCTGTACCCACTTTATGTCTGCTTGTCATCCTGTTCTTTAATTTGTCGTGTTAATGCGTAAGTAGTCCAAGGAGTGTTCCTAACCTAGCTGGTTTGTGGACTATAGCTTCCCATCATATTTCCTCTTTACCCTATTATTACCACCCGCAAGTACAGCATCTCCCTTTCCTAACCTCCATTGTACATAACGCCCATCCGCCATCACCCTCACTCACTTACAGGCACGTTGCTCCCAGCTTCCAGAAGCATTCACTCGCCAGGAGGACACACTGGAGAGGAACGAAGCCAAATGTGTAGCATCTGCTCAAGTAGTGTTTAGAGTATGTTGTCGGCCAAAAGGGAAGGTAAGGAGCCGACTCAGACCACGCGCTGGAGGTCGTTGGTGGGTTGTTTCCGGAGGCAGCATATGAAGTGCGCGCGTACGCGCAGAAGAGTTCGCAAGCTTCCCTTAATGCACGTTTCCGGCGTACTTTTCAATTGCTGCAGCTAGCTGGTGGCGCTGGACCTGCGTGCACCAGCACAAATACGGAAGCACTGCATCCCATCCCCCTTCCCACCATCCGTCCACATACGGCGCGACAAGCTCGCAGTGGTAATTGCATAGTAGGCGAGAAACTGCATTAGAGGGAGTCCGCAAGAGCTCACGCGCATACGCGCGCACTTGCATGCTACCTCGTGAGAAGTGTCACCACAGCAGTCATTGTGTGAAACTAGACAACGTTCGCTTATGCTTTATTGAAGCCTTGCACGGGAACTGAATATTTCTTCAAAAAGAAATGGGTGTGACATTCGTGACAATGCAGCGTACATCACTAGTGAAAGTTCACTGAGTGCACTCGCATTGCTTTGCTTACTTCATTCATTTTTACGTTGTATCGGCTCTTCTGGCTCCAAATTTTATTTCTGCTTCACCTGGAGCCATGCCTGGTCAAGTTTTCGTAGAAAATTTCAATATGTGGTGCCATCCTCAGCGGAACACAGCAATTTGATGGCACCTGATAACCTAAAACGGCGCAGTCCAGCGCCCATTCTCATCATCTAACGTAGGGCAGTAAACGAGCCCCTCTCCACACGAAGGCCACAAGCAGCAAACATAACAACCACAGCGACTGTAACAACCCGAATCACAGTGAATTCACGGAGCTAGACGGCTGGCGCAAATCATGGATGCAAAATCAAAGAGACGTCTCCTGAGAAAGGCTGATTTCGAAGGTTACGCACACAAAGACAAGCATTGTCATGGCTTAGGCTGCACTGACATGCTCACATTACGAACTCCTGAAGGAACAAGACGTCAGTGACCGGCGCAGCATGGCCTTCATCGCCCAGGGCAGCACTGGTAATGCCGCCGAGGGAGCTCATGAAGCTCACAAATGAAAAGACGCGCAGGAGTACAGAGGCTGCAACGATCACGGGACTGGCTGGGGTGCGGAATTTACGTTCGTTGACGTACTTAGATCTCTTTTGGTCAAATATTTAGGGGAAACCCTTTTCCCCAACCTTTTCCCAAAATATTTGACCAACACTTTTCCCACTTCGAGTTATAAATCAATTCGTTCTGGCCCTACCATCTGATCTGCTAGCCGTCCTGGTTAGCTCAGACCGTAGAGCGACTGCCCCGGAAAGGCGATGGTGCCGGGTTCGATCCCCGAATCAGGACGAATTTTTCTTTAACTACGAAGTTTCTCGAAAAGCTGTATTACTTTTCTTTGTAGCCGCATGGCTGCGCTCGGGTGGATGACAATGAGTAAATTACTCCCTTATTAGATCTCTTTTAAGTGCGGTTATTACGTCTAAAACTCTTTTCATCAACTGCCTGAAATAATTTGCCACTTTTTCCCCCATTTGCTTATTTGCTTCTTTTTTTTTCCATTGGCTTTATTTCCTGGCATTTTTTTTTTTCTTCGTTTTGTCCTCTCTTGTTTGTTTTTTTACTGTTTCTACTTTTTTTTGTTGAGTTGTTTTTTTTACGGTTTTTACTGTTGTTTTTTTCTCTGACTACTCTTTTTCTCTTTTACTCTTGGCTCACTTTTTTCGATGTTGTAAAGCAAAGACGAGCAATGTGATCCGTCAATTCCCTCATTTTTTCCCCATTTCGACATATTTTGCAGAATATAATGCCCGAGGCAGTTTTGACGTCTGCACTCTATATCAACCTTCTTGACTACTTTGACGTCTCATTGACTTTTTTGGCTTTCATAATTACTTACTTAATTCCACATCAACAACATTTGGCGCACAGACACATTTTTACATCCTCTACCTTATGGACACATTCTTTTACTCGTCAATCAATTCATTTCTGGACAATCACGGTGTAACCCCTTTCTCGTACGCACAAATTCGGTCCATACCTACGAGAATCTATGAATAGAGAACGAGAAACTTCTCTCCTCAAACCTACGGTGCACTTCTAGGTGAAAGGAGGCCCCCGGAATTAGCCGGGATGGAAGTGGCTCGCGGTTTTCCTGAAATGAGTATGAAAAAAAAAAAAAACCGGGACAGTGAATATTTGCTCACCTTTAGTAAAATACCCCTATCTGAGCTAAGGCCTTTATTTATTATGCATGCAACAAGATGTTTCCTTTCATGGTTAGCAGATGAAGCTGCGGTGATATATCAAGCCGCATGAGAGTAGCTAGCCGCTATCTACCTGGGATGCGGATGTGTCTGTGTGCCCGGCTGGGGAAATAAAATTGGCAGTGTCTTAGCTCGGCTACGCAAGGATATTCGTAGCGAGAGCTACATTTTTCTAGTTTCAGCATATTCGAGCCTAATTTTGAACTGGTTTTGATTAGGAATGAAAGTGCACTGGTCTTCACACAACTTTTTTTCATGCACAGAAAGACGGCCCGGTGATAAGTATAGTAACACGCGACCACAGTCCTTCACACACACTGCACATGTGGCGAAACGTATTGTTCACAAACTCTGCTTCAAATATTTGAGTCACAGATAAACTTTATGACACTCGAATGGTATGATCAGTTACACGACTGGCCTTCACAATCTCTTATGTAGCTGTCCGCAGTTCCCTTCGATCTTCCGAAGGCTCCATCTGACCAGCTATGCACCGCCTGTTACGCTAAGCATCCTGGCGTCTCCGCTTGACGAGACATTCTTCTCTCTCTTCAGGCGTCTCTGCTGCTCGCTTAATCTTTCGGTACTCAATGTTTTTCTGTTGGATGGCGATTTGTCAGGAGACAACTACTGAATCCTAGAAATTGAGCCCGTTCGGTCGATACTCCCGCTGAGCAGCGTCCTCTTTCTCCATGCTCTTTCTGTTTCTCTCCGTGCGAAATGACTGTGCTGCGTCCGCCGTTCCTCGCCTGTGTTTATAAACGCAGTAATCTGCAGTCATATGCATAGCTAGCACGGGGCATTCGCGTGACGTCGCGCGTGGCTGCGCCGGCCGCACGCGGTTGCGGAGTTCTGATGACACGCGCCTCGCACATGCTTCTCCTCTCCGCGGCCCACTCCACACATTCCAGAGCGGTTCCACAGCGAAATGATCGACTGGTAGCCGAATGTAGGCCTACGATGTCTGAGGAGGCATCTAGCATATGGCTCACATCTCGCAATTGGCCACAGTAATATCGTATGCCTTATCTGTTTACAAATAAATAACAACATAAGCTCATTTCCTTCACTGGTGAGAGTTTCTAGATAATAATGAAGATGAAACAACCTGAAGCTCGCCGAACATCAAATTCAATTCAAGAATAATATAGTAGAGAACGGAATCCTTGCATATCAAAAAATCTATTAAGAGTCGGCACAGGAAACTTGGGCCTCCTTCTTGAGAGTAGCAATCGTGAAATAATTAGCTAGTCACATTCATTGGTCGTCGCATCTTTTAGAGATGATACCGTCAAGCCTAAGAAAAAAAAAGCGTCGACGCCTGCAATAGTTTTGCCTAGCCTGCATCAAAATTACAGCCATACAGCGCCGCTATATAGACCATTTTACGACCCTCGAATAAACCGGTTTGACTGGGCTGTTAAGGAGGGATGTCGTCAACTCTTTCCTCTGCTACGGAAGCAGCCCATCGCCGCTATATAGATCATTTTACGACCCTCGAATGAACCGGTTTGACTGGGCTGTTAAAGAGGGGTGTCGTCAACTCTTTCCTCTGCTACGGAAGCAGCCCAGCGCCCAATATGGCAACGGCCTTCACCCTTCCGTAAAATCGTCTATAATTAAATGAAAGAGAGCTGGGTTGAGGAGGGGGAGGGCGCTGCTTCCTTTTCTAATAATGGTTCACATTGCATAAGTTATCATTTGACAACTTGCAGACCTTTTTATTTACTCATCATATTACACTCCTTAGAGTATAGGCAAAGGCAGCAGTTCATTAATAATGTTTCGAGGATCGGTTCATTTACAGGATTATGGGGTAATCATAGAATGAAACGATCCATGTGAAGCTAGTCACGCGTCAGCGCATTAAGATTTGACCTCCTTCTGGACTATCTCAAGCGCATCGTATAATGGTTAAAAATAAGTACAAACAACCTTAAAGTTGTTAGGATTGTTTTCGCACTTACAGATAACTGTTGTCTCAGGATTTCGTTCATCTTCAGTAGATATATCATACCGATAATCTAGGCGTAAGTATCTGTGAGCGCTTATATGGACGTCTTCTTCAAAATATCTCAAAAGTGACTGCTGATATGTACTTATTGGAAAAGGCCGCAGTTCGTTCCTTCGCAGTGAAAGATGACGTTTTTGAACAGCCTAGTGCATGTGGTCATGAATCACGAGTTTCTCGTACTCAACATAGTACCGAGACATAAAGCTAAAAAAATATGTTTCAGTGATTCTTTTTTTTCCATTTTGCTACTCTATAGATTCGGCGCAGCGTGAACGGGGATCAACAAGTAGATGTTCAGAAGCAGTGATATATACGACTCATGGAGAGAGAAGATCTCGCTTTGAGACCTTTTGAAAATAAAAATTTCACCCCTTTCTTCCCCTTTCTCTCAGCTGTTGTGGCCATTTCCGCATCTTTCGCCCCCGTGCGTGAGACTTATGCTTGCCGCGTGCGATTTCGGCATGAGAAACACGGCCTCAGTCTTATCCTCTGGGGAATCATTCACCACGTCGGGGCTTCGAGTCGTCAATCATTCGTTCTCGAAATTCAAAAGTGAAATATTTAAATGCTCTCTGACAGATGTCGTCACTATTCTCTTTATTCTTTTTTATCATTTCTGCAAATATTTGTGCAGTGCTTTTTTTTTTTTTCTTGTGGACTGCGCTTGGTAGACTGCGAGATAACACAGTGCCCTCGACGTAATGCATGCGTCGAGGTCATGGGAAGCACACTTGGAAGGTCACTGTGATTGCATCGAAGACATGCACAGATATAAATAATGAAACATGCATTTCTCCATTACATGAATGTATTTACTCTCTATTAAGTTTCAGCAAAGTGGATCTTTCATATATTTATAAAGCTATGAAATATTTTAACTCAAAAGACTGCGCTGTTACCGTGATATACTGCTGAAGTTTACTATTCAATAATTGAAGAAATTTTGCGTGGAATAATACTGCGACGCGAAGAAGTTTACTGAAAGGCTACGATGACAATTTCTGCGTATAATATTGCTGCGTGAAGACCTAAAGTATTCGAAGAATATTAAAACACAGCCACAACTGACATAGAAACGATCTGAACCATAAAACAGTCCCACTTCGTCGTCATCTAAATTCTCCCTTCAGCGAGGTAAGGGAGAAAAACAATTTGTCTTCATCATGACCTCCGGCGGTATGAGCACCATCCCGCCGTTGCACTTTCAAAGAAGTCATGAGTTCGTATAACGTTAGACGGGAAACATGTACAATGTCAGTAGCGGGGCAAGAAGAGGAGGACGCGGACAGAAGAGGGGCAAGTTCATACGTCACATGGGTGATTGGCGCACCACACGGTGAGGGCCACTGTAGAGGTAAAAATAAAAAAAAAGCTTCTTCGATAGGCCAACGTGGCGTATAAGGGACCAAAGAACCGGGGATCTAGGATCACAGGATACATGGCAATGGCGCTTATCGTAAGCAAACTTCTGGGAAGTCTGAGAGGCAAGGAGCCGTCTACGAGCTACTTTACGCGCTTTAGTGGCTTGAGCAACGGCGTCATGTGAGTATCTGGTTATGGGGCGGCCAGCAGGCGGGACCAGCGTGTCCAAAGGTAAGGCGAGGTTCCTGCCGGTGACTTGGCGCACCACATGATAAGGGCTACTGTAGAGGTACAAAAGTTTCTCCTAGAAGCCAACGCGTCGTGTAGGAGACCAATGAAGAACCAGGGATCCAGGATGATAGGATATATGGCAATGGTGCTTATCGTAAGCAGGTTTCTGGGAAGTCTGAGAGGCAAGGAGCCATCTACGAGCTACTTGGCGTGCTTCAGTGGCTTGATCAATGGCGTCAAGTGCGTATGTGGTTATGGGGTGGCCAGCAAGCGGGACCAGAGTGTTCAAAGGTAAGGCGTTGTTCCTGCCAAGGGTGAATAACCCGACATGTCGTGCTCCGAAAACTTGTAGGCAAATGTCACATATGGCAACACGAGGTCCGTTAGTGTCGGTATAAAGCGCTCGGTAAGCCCGTTGGTTTAGGGATGCTATGCTGTCGCGAGCTTACGATTCGTAGTACATGAACGCAGGACGTCTTCAATAACTCGGGACAAAAAGTGACGACCACGGTCTGTGATTAATTGGCGGGGAGCGCCGTGATGAAGAACGACGCTCTGTAAAATAAAATCAGCGACGTCCGTAACGCAGCTCGTGGGTAAAGCTTGTGCGATGGCGTAGCGTGCCGCATAATCGGTTGCCACTGCAATCCATTTCTGACCCAACCAAGACGTAGAGAACTGGCCATGAAGTTGAGCCCAACACAATAAAATGGTTCCAGGGGAGAAGACCAGTTGGTGGCTTCGATGGTTTTTTCCTACGCTGACACGCGTCGTAAGCTGCGATGTAGCACCGGATGCTGCGGTATAGTCCAGGCAAAAAAAAAAAATAGAAACGACGCGTATCCGGTCTTCAGTGCGAGACACATCGAGGTGACCAGCTGGTGGCCGGTCGTGAAGTCCTTCAATAACAGAGTAGCGGAGCTGTTTGGGAATCAACAACAGAAGGGGAGGGCCGTCATTATGAAAGTTATGGTGGTAGAGGACACAATCCTGTACAATAAAAAGCTGCAGAGAAGAATCCGTTTCTCCAGACATCATGCCTTCAATGTTGGGTATTAAAGATGGGCGCTCTTTGCTCCTATGTGCACGAGATTGGAGAGGGCGAAGATGCAGGGGATGGCCTCTGTGTCACTGAGATCAGTGGGCTCTACAGAATAGCTTAACATTATGTATACTGCCACCGTTCTCCAGTTCTCAGCGCGTCTTTAAATGATTATCCGTGTCCTTCTTTTTTGTCCTATTGGTCCCGCGGTTCCATTTATCGTGGACTCGAACGCCAATCTAGAGTCACTCTGCTAAAGCTAAGATAGCAATTTGCCGCTTTCTGCGTTCAAGTTCGAAATGTCAAAGCATAAGGATTAATTGACTGGTAAGCCATTTTCTGCCCCAGTATTAATAAATATGCTTATTTGTTATAGTTTAATTTATGAACGCGGAGGCAAACCGAGCAGACTGTCTCCGAAAATACTGCAGGTCTGAAATTGGTCACATAGTCTCAATTAAGTTTGAAAATCCTTTCGTCAGCCAACTTTGAATATCGCACAGAAAAATGTTTCATGAAGAAAACTTCAAATATGAAATCTAGTAAGGAAACAATTTAGAATTGAAAGCTACTGGGTTTCATACAGTGAGCTGTACACCCCTGACACATTACGCTACACACTTTATTACAACAACAGTTTTCTTTATTCTTTAGAAGATCAACAAAATCGACTCTCGTCTAGGCCAACTTACGCGTGTAGGATTCAGCGAATCTGGCACGCATTCTGATCGCGTTCTCACGCTTACGGGAGACACTATAGTCGGTCAGGTGGTCAGTCGTTCGGTGCAATTATCTCCTGCACCAAGCCACTCTGCTTCCTAACAATGAAAAGAAAGACTGCTCTGAAAGCAATGGTTCTGCGTGTTTATTCTTGATGCGCTATTCCGCAGATTGAACAGCCCCATGAGCATAAGGCGATCCCATGAAATCTCTGAGCCCTTTACTTTAGATAAAAAGTGTATACTACAAAATTTTATCTCAATATCCATTTTTCTAAGCCCAATGCAGTTATATCCTAGTGGTAGGATATATAGGGATCAGTTGCTCGTCGTATAGCGCTACCGTCACCTCGGCAGAACTGCGCCGCCCGCGGGAAAACATGCGCCAGCGAATTGCCGAGGCAGCAGATCGGCGCAGCCGGTTCCGATCGGCGAGGCGTACGGGAGCATGCCTTTTGTTCTGTGCTGTGGCTTTCAAAACTTAGGTAATCGCGCGGAGGTTTTTCGACCAGGATATTCTTGAAAAAGAGAAACGTCGTTCTTGTCAGGAAGTTAATGTTTTCGGGACTACCCGGCGCATGGTATTTCTCTCATGTAATGGGATATTGCGCTAGGAACGCCTTTGATGATTTCGGTGACACGACCAGTGCTTACACCGCGCAGAAATCTTTTTCTTTTGCAAAATAGATCAGAAGATAAAATACCGCCCGGCCGTGAACAAATGAAGCCGTAGCAGTGTTGGTCGCAATAGCCTAAAGCTAGTTCATGAAAAATGAAAAAAAAAAATGATTATTATCAAAGGATTCAGAAGAGGGCGACAGCCGATAATTTTTCAGCTCCAGCTTTGCAAAGAGAGCTGGAAAAATAGAAAAATTAACAAACAAGGCAGAAGTAGGAATACTTTTTGACAGGAAAAGCAAAACAACCCTTTTCCGTGACCCCTGAGCAGTTATGCTACCATGGCTCACTGAACCCAGCCTTCAGACTACCCAACTCAATCATGATATCAATGAAGTGAAGCATCTTTGAGGATACAACGACGCTCTGGTTGAACACTTCAGAGTTGCTACAGATAAACGATTTCGGAAATGTTATAATATGAATACGTTAATCTCCACATGCTGCTGAGGTTGTAAAAAGAAAAGTTAATTTTACTGCTCTGAGCGGTAATATTTTCCGGATGCCTAATGTCATTGATGCGCCCCTAGGAATATTTAGCTTTTGTTCATCCAGGCGTTCTCCAAGCGCAAGACGTTCAACGCGATTGACGGCATCTGTATAGAGCATTTGAAGGCTATAATTGCGGTCAAAATCATAAAATTAAATCGAATAAAAACAGAGACCGTGATGAATGGTCAGATAGGCCGCCAAAAACAAAGAATGATTTTATTGCTACTCGCCGTGATGGGTCGTTCGCCAAGATGTACTGCTTTCTATTAGTTTCATGAATTTGCACTTACCACGTAAACTGGGACTTGTTGGAGTGCCGTTAAATCTGTTTTACAGCGTTAGACATATTTTCAATTTATGCGGGGTAATCTCGCGTTCACTAAAAGGTCAATGAGAAGCACGGTGCGTAGGCGGGCGAGGAAATGGACGAAGATGAGAAATTACGTAAACCGGTGTCAAGTACGCGCAACGCTAATGCCAAAAGAGCAACTGAAAAACATTTTCTACTCGAGAAGAAATGTACGCGGGACCTATAAGCATCCAACCACAATCTCGTGCCTTCGAAATGAAAAAAAAAAAGAAAACAGAAAACACTGAGTTGATGCTCGTCTTCATTAACTAAAATTTCGTTTTCTTTTTCTCATTCGCATTTTGCATGGAACTCATAGCAGCTTTTGTGGACATGGAGTTTTGAATGAGCTTTACAATAAGGGCTTTCATTTGGTCAGAAGGGCGTCCCATAAACAAAGCTGAATAAATTTGAGGAGTCTAAACGCAGACTCAGTTATCAGCACACTGGCGTTGGCTAACGAACTAAAAGAGGAAAGAGGGCAAATAATTTGTGTGAATAGTAACCGTTCATGTCTCCTGTCTGCTATCTCTGTAAAGATATAAACATAAATGCTGTATAGCTATGCCAGCAAAATTAGGAGTGCGAGTATTACTTCTTCAAATAACTCAGGAGGATAACATGGATCGAACGACAACGGTGACTGCCTTTTACGTTTCTGTGTCGGCCTTTCTTTCTTCACAGGCAGAAAGATGCTGACGTTGTAGCTTAGGCTGTTCGAATTTTCCGATATCCAATTGCCGACAAAATTACAACTACAGATTCTGGAATGCGGCTTCGGCTCCACGTCTCCCATGTCGTCACTCCACAGGAACAGAAGGCACAAAGCTTTCGATTGCAACAAGATTTTAAACATTTCCGTCTTTTCCATGACCACGCAGTAAAGACATCACTAAATACGGGCTTCTGTCTATAAACGAACAGCTTCCAGGTCACCCGACGCTCATGCTTGTGTGGAAACCGGTAGAAATGAATCGACTTGGAAGCATGCGACGAATAATGTAAAATATTTTTTCCATAGATTTTCTAGCTCCGAACAGGTAATTAAGATGAGGTTAGCTGTGAGTTCATCACCGCACGTTTTGCAGAGTGTTTTGTCTTGTTTAGTCAGTAATAAATTGTGTGTCAAGTGGGTGTGCCCGTTGTGTGAGCGACATAAAATTACTTCTTTAAAGCATTCCTGATGTCTACAAGATTTCCATTAGGATAAAAAAGGGCTATACGGCATATGATTTGTTGCTTACTTGTTCGTTCCATGTAGATTGTCATTCCCCTTTCAATTTACTGTATACGAGCTTCAAACAATCCCTATGCGGCATGTTGAATTGTCTAATTCGACCAAATCGGTCTTGTGGTTTGGTTTGGTTTGTGGGGTTTAACGTCCCAAAGCAACTCAGGCTATGAGAGACGCCGTAGTGGAGGACTCCAGAAATTTCGACCACCTGGGGTTCTTTAACGTGCACTGACATCGCACAGCACACGGGCGCCTTGCTTTTCGCCTCCATCGAAAAGCTGCCGCCGAGGCCGGTCTTGTGTAGTACATACATTTGCTTTCTCATTACCCTCAATTCCAACATAGCTATGGATACAGCAAACCTTTATGTTATGTTTTCGAGCTGTGATTTTACCTATATTATGTATTATGGTTCCTAATATAAATGCTTGAGAATTTTCTTGAGAACTACTGCACTTCCTATGTGCACTTCTGTTTTTGAGCCGTGTGTATAATATTCGGTATAAGCATCATATTTTTCTAGGGCTGCAAAGAATTCTTGTACTATGTGCTTCTGAGGTGTTTTACTATTCTGTTCATCAAGCAAGTTTAACTCTTCCCATTTTTGTTCAAATCGCAATAGCAACGGATTAATAAAATGTATTTTGTTGAGGAATAAAGTTTTAGATGTGCATTTGGTTAGAACGAGGTAGCAGAGATGTCTGGGGAAAGAACGGATTTTCAAGACCTATATGTACGTTAGTGCAGTTCTGCGATCTTCTAACGGATGCTCATTTGAGTCTAGATATAGACTGGCTACAGGGGACTTTCAATATGCTCCGGATGCTAGGCGCAGAACGAGATTATGAACAGAATCGAGGCGTTTCAAGTAGGACGGTTTTGCCGAGCCATATACTATGCACCCATAATCTAACTTGCAACGAACCACAGAGCGATAGATTTGCAACAGACATACTCGATCAGACCCCCAAAGTTTTCGTGACAGCACTTTTAGGAAATTCAGGGCGCGGGGAGTATTCTTTTTCGGGTGGTTTATGTCGAATAGAAAAATGAGCTTTTCGTCAAATGTAATGCCTAAAAATGTGTGTTGCTGTTTCACTGGCAGTTTGCGCGACTCAGATGTTGCGTGGGATCAATTTGTTAGTCTATTTTAGTGAGAACAAGACAGATACGTCTTTTGAGGGGAAACAAATCCATTAACGTCTGCCCACGAAGCCAGTTTATGAAGTGTCCCCTGTATTTTTCTCTCATATGTACCTATGTTGAAGGAAGTGCATGGTTTCTGTAGTTCATCTACAGAGAGGGAAATTATTATGGGCTTGTGGATTACTTAGCTAAAGAATGTATCTTTACTATTAAAAGAATCGTCCTTAGAATGCACCCCTGAGGTGCGCCATTCTCTTGAATAAAAGTGATTGATAAGGTTACACCTAGACAAACTCTAAATATGCGGTCAGTCAGGAAGTCGCTGAGGCAGTCAGCATCCTCCCGTGAGTCTCTAGGTATGCTAGGTCATTGAAGATGCCGAACCTCCACATGGTATCGTAGGCCCTCTCGAGGTCAAAGAAAACCCCGATACACTGCTGTTTGTGGATTAACGCCTCCCGGACTACGTTCTCTACACGCACAAGGTGATCAGTTGTTGATGATGCCTTTTTAAAACCGCATTGATGTATATCCAGCAGTTGCGAGATTCAAGAACGGAAATCAGTCTATATGTTTACTATGCTTTTGAAAGCTTTTGCGTTGTAACTGCCAAGCGTTATTGGTCTGTAATTATGAGGACTAATTGGTGATTGTTTGGGTTTCAGAAATGTTACTACCATGGCTGTTTTCTATGCCTGCGATAATTTGTCAGTTATCTAAATTCTATTAAAATCGCCAAGAGTGCCTCTACGGCTGCTTGGGCGAGATGCGCTAGCATCACGTAGTGTATGCAGTCTGGGCACGTTGCTGTTTTTTTCCCCGAAGTATAACACTGTGTTTAATTCCTGCATTGTGAAAAGCTGATTTGACAGCTCCTGTAGGCTTGCTCCAGAGGGGAGGTTTTGCTTCTCTGTTATTGCTTTGTGCTTACCGAATGTGTGCGTGTAGTGAGATGAACTTGACACTCCTGCAAAATGCTCTCGTAATATTAGCCTGGTCATCAAATGATGTACTGTCACCCGCAAAGGTTTGCGGGATCTCCAGCGCGTGGCTGAGTGGCGGGAAACTGCATTCCTGCGTCATCTACCGTCAAAGAGCACGGCGTCGAGGCTCACGGAAATGGCGCGCCAGGGGCGCTTTGCGCATGCCTGTCCTTTCTTCGCTATCAAGCATGTCTCGTCACTAGCTTCCCCGTGATGCGCTTTTGCCACTCGCGGCAGCCGCTGATGCGCCGCGTCATCATCGTCACGTGTCTGCTTTGGCGGGTAAGATGAACGACGAAGCAAGCCGGTGTGCTTTGCTCGACGCGCAACCGCGCAACGTTGTCACGGGGAAGCTAGTGACGAGACATGCTTAATAGCGAAGAAAGGACAGGCATGCGCAAAGCGCCCCTGGTGCGCCATTTCCGTGAGCCTCGACGCCGTGCTCTTTGACGGCAGATGGCGCAGGAATGCAGTTTCCCGCCGCTCAGCCACGCGCTGGAGATCCCGCAAACTTTTGCGGGTGACAGTAGGTGTACCGGGTGTTGTTCACATTAGAAATGTGAGTCGGGTATTATCTCCAGTAAATTTGCGGACCTGCTCGCACATTTTCTCCGAGGGCAGCACACTGTTGATAGAAAATACATATTCTTGCCATGAATTGCTTTCTGCATTCCTTCGAATGTAGCGTACCCTGGAATTAGCCTTCTTAACGTTCGATAAATATTCTGCTGTGGAGTATCTACGGAGAGCTCCCCGAGCTTTGTTTTGTTTTTTTTTGTTTTTGCTTGTGTGCATTCATGTGTCCACCATACTTTGTGCTTTGCCGTGTATCCTAGAGTATGGCGAATGACTAGTGCTGCTGTCGATATTATGCAAGTTGTAAACTCCTTGCTAATATCATCTATGCTGAACTGTTTTGAATATTCTTTCTCTAATGTGCCATTTATTCTAAAAAGGGATCACTCTGCAAGATACATCTTCCAACGTCAAGGCTTTGCGGGAATAATGGGTGTAGATAATGTTAACTTTAAAAGAGCAGGTAACTGATCCTTCCTGGGGGAGTCAATTAAACCACCCATCTCAGTTAAAACCAATAAAACAAATGGTGATAAGAGGACCAAATCAAGGCAACTCATTTTTCCTGAGCTGGGACTGTAGTATGTTGGTTGCCGGTATTCATTAAGCAGACATTGTTTGATAGAATAAAAGCTTCAATTGTCTAGCCTTTTGAGTCCGTCCGCCCACCACCCCAAGAAGGAGAATGGGCATTGAAATTGCCAACTACAATATAGGATTCAGGTAGCTGGTTAAAAAGATGTTCTAAGTCCTGTAGTGTAAGCGGAAGGTGTAGTGGGATGTACATTGAGCATACTGTTATTGTTTTGTAACTTACAACACTAACATCACCGCCTTTGAATTTGCTGTTGAGCTTTATTTCTCGAACTGGGGTGCCATTGTGTTTTTAGGGCCAAGGTTAGTTTCTTGTATGCATAAGGCTATTGGTGTCATTGATCCTAGTATGCTCTTAATGTCACTGTAGTCATTCAGTAGACCTCTACAGTTCAGTTCTACTAGGAAAGTCGTGTTTGTGTATTTGACGTTTAGATGGAGATTATTTTTGTTCAGGATCAGTTATTTGGGTCTTTCCTTTTTTGGTGAGAGAGTCGCACCGGCCCTTCGATACGGGTGTGCCGTGACCAGTATCTTACCTCCCTCGAGTCACTGGAAGCTCTCGGAGAGGCAGTGTGTATGCGAGTTGTAGGCATCCTTCTACTCGGAGAACACTTTTGGTCTCTTGACTCGGAAGTCGGGGGTTCTTGCGGGGTGACGATAAGGCAACTTGCAATACCTCTGCCTGAGTAGTGAAAGGCCCAGCCAGAGAACTACTCCTGGCGTGGGCAGAGCCCAGTTACAGTGCGTCGCCCCTAAGCACTCTACCGACGAAATCCATATTTGAAGTGAAGTAAATATCTTTGTAAGGGAAAAGCTTTGGCATGCTTCTTTGTATAAAATATTTTCTTATCTTTTCAAAGTAATTACTTTAGGAATGTATGGACGGACACAGGTCTTCTCGTATCCACTTAAATAGACAGAAAGTTGGCTGGCTGCAAATCTGAAGATCAAGTGCTTAGTTGAGATTTCCTTTTTGTATTTACGGATTTTCATTCTTTGGACGTCACTGACATTCTGGGCTTCGATGCATTCCAGCATTTCTTGTTCAGTGAGCAGAAGGATGGTCGCGTTCAGAGATTAAACCAGGAACTGTATTGAACGATCGGTGGGCAGCGATGGTAACAGCGGTGTCTCCAAATGTCATTGAGTTGGGAAGTTTTGAGTGCTGTTCATAGTCACTGATCTCAAGCAGTTGCTCGGTTTTGTTTTTTGTAGCTAGAGCCCAGAGTGGCAGTAAGAGATCTTGAAATTAGGAAGGGTGAAATTGTTTTTGCTGGTTTTTTTCATTCCCCTCTGTGCATGATGTGAAACGCTGGCAACGGCTGTTTCCGTTTCTGTAAGAATTCAGAGGGGACATTGGTCCGCCATTTTTTTTTTCCAGAGGTGGTCAGCTTGTTTGCAGAAAGACATAAAAAATCTGTATTGATCGGCTGCAGTCCCGGCCACCCACCACAGAACCCAACAAAGAGACGGGACAGGAATTGGCAAGAAAGTCCCGCCCAAGCTTGCCGTACATTAACTATAATCCAATATGGCATACCTCAAAGTAGTCAGCCACACAAGGTTAACCCTCGCTGCCAAGAAGAAAAGAAAAAAATAAGAAAGAAGCAGGAGACAGGACAGCACCAAGCAAAGAGATAAGAAGGTGAAAGATGAAGGGCAGGACAGGAAAAATCGACTGCCGATTTTCCCCAGGTGAGTAAGCCCGGAGGGGCCATTTATGGGAAGCGTGGGCCAAATTGGTGTGTTCCTTCCACCGAGAGCCCTTAAAGGTCCAAACACTTGGCAACGGCTAAACCACGAGGATCCCCTTTTCTGCAGACACGGCGATACCACGCACGGCTACGCTGAATGCTTGGGGTCCGTGGTGTCGCACAGCACACGCAAACATCTGCGTTAGCAGATGCTGCCATCGTCCAAAGGCATTCTCAAAGTGCTTTGAGCCTAGAACACTGCAAACGATCGACGTCGCTGAGGCCACCAGAGAGTTTTTTTTTTCTGATATCAAGCTTTACATGCTAACGTTTAAAGAGCCTCTCTCTCCCGTTCTCCCTTCCTGCTCACCACTGTGAAAATACTGTGACATCAATTATGTGGTTCGAACCTTAATTGGCACTACCTAAATAGTCTTCAACCTAAATATATTTAAGCCAGTTGCTTGTGATTCAAAGAACGCCTATGCAGCTAGACACGTAGTAATTAGGAATGAGTATGCTTCTAAGCATCCATCCGTCCAAAATGCAAAGATAACCACTTCGTTCTTGTCTAATGGAACCAGGACCACTTAAAGAGTACAGACTAGCAACTGTATGAATGACTAGAAGCCAGAATCTAGACTGAAGAAAACGAATTATTTTCATATCAGCTCCGTGTGTGACTTTTCCTTCTTCTTCGTCCCATGTATACTCGCTGTTTTATACAAATATGCATAACCAACTCGTTCAAACTGCCGTTCTACTATAATTACTTTCCGACAGACGCAAAAGAAAAATATTTGTATAATGTAGAAACGAAATACGACACGTTCGCACAGAAGATTACCACAAATCGGCAAACGAAAACGGACAATGAGGTCTTTATTATTTAGATGACATTTTACCATCCTAGACCTCTCGGCATATAATGCTTCTCAGCTCACGCTGATATGGTGCGCGATGCTAAGCCTAGGCCAAAATTTTTTTTTTTCGCATGGTGCCAGAAAAGACGAAGAAAGCTACTCGCCTTCTGGGTTACCAATACTACTACGCTGAGAAAACAGTTGATGGAAAGGCCATTGCAACAGCTTGGCCTTAGTTTAAGCAGCCCGACATTGTTATCATTTGGCGCCACCATCCTTGGGCACAGTCACAGGTCTATTTTTACCGCCATGCAAAATTTTTTACTGCACTCAAATCGTTTTCCTTGCTAAATATTTAAACATCACTTGTCCTACAAATATAGTGTCAATCTCCCGTGAGTGTTACCACTTTTCATATTATATTTCACTTATTTCCCATTTTGTTTCGTTTCCTCTACCCCTCAAAGTATTATTAATATATATATATATATATATATATATATATATATATATATATATATATATATATATATTTCTTTTTATGCAAGTATATTAAAAAAAAAATTCTTTGCTACCCAATTCTTGGCCGATCCCCCTCTGTGGGTATGTGCCATAAGTTATTTGAACAACAACAACAACAACAACAACTGACTACATAAAAGGCCTTCCGCAGCACGACAAATTTTGGCTTGACAAGCAGCGGTGCACGCCGGCAAGCTGTCAGAGCTTTCAGTGGCAGCATGTAATTCTCTCCCCCTTTCACCGCTGCGCCCAATAGTGGGCGTACAATCGCCCAGCGGCTGTTTCATCACCCGTTTTGTGTGATACGCTATTGAGAGAGGTCCGACAAATTGGCTTAGCCTCCGAGATTGACATGGCATTCGTTCGCTGCGCTTTCTGGTTTCTTTGCCTTCCAGTTTACGTATGGATTCTAAAGACGTAAATGTTTCGTTTTTCATCAAACTCCCCTAATGTTTTGCTCACAGCGCCAAAACATTTTCAATATTGGCCAATTCAGGCGTAAAATGTCACAACTGTCAAAACTGTCTTCGCTGCGATGAGAACTAAACAAAATGTTCTTCAGAAAGCACGAATGGTCACTGCGGTGCTGTCCTGTAAAATCTGTTTGTATTATTTGTGATTTGTAACAAAGGAAGAGAAGGAGTTCCCCACGTGATTTGTTTCCTTTTTGGGCTCACTCTGATATAATGACAAACAGGTAAGCTTTCATAAATACAAATTTATAGTGTGTTATTTTATACATCGCTGTATTTTTTCGATAACACGTCGTGGCGGCGTGCCTAAACGAAAATTCAACCTGAATTCGGAAGTGCAATATTGCACCGAATTTCGTGCCGATGTCCTTCCTTGAAGATATCATTATTTATCATTTGGAGGATTTACAGCGCTACTTGCAGTGCACTGTTTATACAAAGAAATGATAGAAATTTGATTTTTTTTTAGAGATATTGAGAGTAAAGGGAGGTTTCTTTCGGTTATAGGCATCAGGACAGCAAGCACGCGTTAATGGTATTCCCACTGAAAGACAGGACGAGAAATGTTCCTCTTGATAACTGTCAGATTGATGGGTCGTTTTCGCCGTTCTCTTTGAATTGTACTGCACTGGTTGTAGCTGTCCGCTCTCGCTCATTAAGTTGTGTTTAATCTTGCGGCCTGACCTGGTCGAAGCGGCCTCCCAAAAGTAGAAAGTAGAGTGTCGGAATGTCAGGGCATTCCCGTTTGGAGACGGGAAAAAATGTGAAGGGTTCAACGTTGCTGAACAGACCGTGGAGCGAAAGTATTAGCTTAGAGAAAAAAGTATTAGAAAGAGGAATATCTCCCGCACCTACAAGTATGTTACGTTGAAATTGGTCTCAGTCAGTTGATATGAATTTACACCATCAGTCAACAAGGGGATTCATGTCTTTGTTGTACCAGCTTCTAATGCGACTGCGTTAAAGATTCTCTTGAACGAAAAGGCCGGTGCCGACTTCACTGGACAACCTGACTGATCGAGATCGGTCGCGACATAGCTATCACGTTAGACGTAATCACATCTCTTTCAAAAAAAATATGCAAGTGGCGAAATATATTCTTTGACCCTTCGGTTGCTGGTCAGATACGCTACCCCTCCGCCACTGGCGCACTGTACGTTGCTTCGAATCGCTTAAACAGCAGCACGTCAAGTCAATACATATGTTAATATCTGCAATAAGGCGCGCTAAAGGAACTCTAATAGACATTGGGAATCATTAGCGCCATTACACGCACGTAAGGCGAACTTGGCTATTCCGAAGTTTTCATTTTCCTCTTGTGTGCCTGTCTTTAAGGCCCGAATAATGCGTTCCTCCTTCTAAAACCTGAATCCCTGAAATAAAAAATAAAGTTAATAATCAGACATAGCCTGGTTAGTATTGTGAGGAGGATAAGGCCATGAAGTTTAGTCAAGTTTCGTGATCATTGCTATTTTATACGTTTATTCTCTTAGGCATCCAGAAATATGTAAAAAAAACAAAAAAACAGGGTACTAAATGAAAGAAAAATGGTTGGCCGTTGCAATAAAGTCTTGTATTCAGTGTGGATTGAGAGCGGGCTTCATCGCTCGTGTTCGTCCCCGACAGTAAAAATATGATTCAAATTATGCATGTATCTGTTTCATCGACTGCAGCGAGCCGTACAAGTTGTCAGAGAACACTTGGAAAAAACATACCGGCCCGGCAGATATACGAGTGTGACATTTAAGACTGATATATTTTGAATAAATAGTGCATTAATGAAAAAATAGTGGTATTACATTTTAAGCACACCTCGTACTAGTCTGCGGTGCTTGGATTGGGCCTCGCTACGGTAACACTCCCCATGTGAGATTGCGGAGTGCATTTCTAAGCAAACAGAACTGCAGTGTTCGCCATTATTTTCCACAGCAAAGGTACAAAATGGATTCTATTCTCGCCAAAAAAGGCACAGAAGCCTTCAAAAGTTAATGGTTTAAATCGTTTGCAAATAACCTAAGTAGTTTAGATCTGTTACCCAGATCATATTATTGAAAGAAAACACTATTATAGATCGTCTAATTATAGCGCTTGTGTAATAGTATTGTAGATTTACAAGAACAAAGAAAAGGAGTGCCTAGTTGAATGCGCTGTTCAAACTTCAGTCTTGAATTATCGCGTTTCCGAACTAATGCAGTAAAAGCAGAGAGATTCCAGACGAGGAAGGGTAGCTAATGGCATTTCAATGTCGCCTCGGCTGAAATCGTCTCCCGACAAAATGGAGCATGCGAGGAAACTACAAAATCAACGCTAGCATTCCTCTCTGGCGTCCGCCGCACTTTCATCCAAGAGCTGTTGGCTCGAAGAAAGGAATATCACATATGAAACATAAAGGCATCGTGTTCCCATTTTATTCGTCCCCTCGAACTGAGAAAAAAAAAAAAAAAATTGAGGGGGAGCCCGGACCAGCAAAAGCTTTGCCAGGCTTAAACCAATTAAAAATAAATAAAAACGAGCAGCAGCTCGAGATAAAAAAAAAAAAAGACTTTTTAAAAGCGATAGAAGGTATTTAAAAAAAAACAACAAAAAAAAAACAAACAAACGAGGTCCATGTCGAAAGGTGGTCCACGCTGGTTTAAGAAGAATAAAAGGAAAACCCCAGAAGATAGCATCCAGACCTGCTACCGCATGTGACTGAAAAAATCACAAAACAGGACGACGAACAAAAAGTGAATAAATAATTACGAAATACAATGATCGCTTGCTATCGAGGCAATTTTAAGAGCGTGCTTCTATCGCCAGTTCTCTCAGCGTTTTTTGCGCACCAGACGCAGATCATTTTTGTCATGCCCTATGCACCACCCATCATTTCGGGGATACACAGTAAATGATTTGGACAGTGGCATTGACGCTGTCTACGACTATTTTCGCGCTGAGAAGCCTTAACCGTCGTTCCTTTCATGTCGAGTGCACTTCGTAGTAACGGTCCCCGAGGGGCATCCCTGCTGTGGAGCAGAAGCCTTTCCTTTTCCTTTCGGCTGATTCTATAGTGTGCCATGTTGGCTTCCTAGTGGTAACTAACACTTCTCCTAGCCGCGTCTTGATGGACGTAAGTTTAACGAAGTTGTTCCACGTGGCTAGAAAGCTTGCTTTCTGGGTATCTATTTTTCATTGCTTCCTATAATTGTTCCTCGACTTCTTTAACCGACTCACAATTACCTCTTTCTTCTTCCTGCTTCCCCTTCCATGATGTCCGATCCCAGAAAGGTTATTCATAAATGTTGAATTGAAGCTCATTACAGTGAGTCACTCTAGTCTCCTTCTGCTCTCTAGTTAGCTCGTTCCAATTTATTTTAAGAGACGTTTTTCTATGCTCGAGCCATTCCTTTCTTTCCCCTGTTCTTTCGCAATCTTTGCTTCCTCTTAAGCGGGCCTTGCCTGAGTTTTGATCGACGGCTGCACATTTTGCGCTGGTACTACTGGAACGAAAGAAGAAAATAATTACCTAGTTTATCCGCCTGCTTATTGATCATTCTGAACACTGCAATTAAAATAGATTTTATTACTATGCTTATTTTTAAGAGATAATTCTGTTTGTTGCTAGAAGCAAGATAAAATAAACTAGATAAAAGCCTGAGGGGTACGGAATGAAAGCACCCTCAACCCATAGACCGCTACTAGCGTGAAAAAATGTACGAAGAATATAACTTATATACAAAAACGTTTCAAGACTGTCCCATCTTGCAGAATTTCCAGAGAACTGCATATAGGAAAACAGGTACATCGTGAGGAACAAATGCACTCCCCCACTAAATGAGTAGGCATTAGTCTTCATATAAAGATAGTTAAACAAGCGAACTGCGACAAAAGCGAATTACTATCGAGCATACGCCAGAAAACAAAAGGCATACATAACAGTCAATAATATCACTCGTTACCGATCTGAGATTCTACCTTGGTCATTTTATAAACATGTTCTTGATTGCAAGAACTAAACGTGAACATTTACACCTTACACTGTCCGCAAATTTGTCTGTCCTTTCTTCACATAACAAGAAACACCCGAAAAAAAAAAAGAAACGGGAGTAAAGCATTTTGTCTAGCCGTATTCTACCACACGCCTATTCAGTTCACGAATGGCATCGTTTTCGGAGGAGGCTAGCAATTACTTGGATGTTTCTGTGCATGGAGTTCCTTTTTCATGTTTCGCTTGGCTTTGTCGCTGGTTAACCACTAGACGTATTTCATGTTCTTGATACATTCTTTACATTTTATATCTTTTGAAGCAAGAAACCATATCTCAACTCTTAATTTTAATTTATTATTGTTGTCTGGCACCAAGGTTGTCTTTGTGGTGATGGTGAAAGCTTTGCGTAACTCTAAAGAAAAGTACAGACACTGGGTAAAACTCGGAAGATGATTGTTGCAAACAATAATAATAAGTATATTATGACTGAATGGTAGGAAAAGTATTTAACACACAATGTCACTCAAATTAGTACGCAAGTCGGCGTTAGCTGCACTCAGACGTCGTCGCGATGACAGCAAAAGACATCCTGCGTACCTGCGTCAGCAAGCCGTAAGAGATAGGCGCTAGTTTAGCATGAAGTTTGGTTTCTGCGCAAACATAAGTACACTCGAATTACCTGTATCTTACCTATCAAAACTTAAGAAAATGTGTTTGATACTCTGTTCTCGTCACACAAAGAAAAAAACAGCAGCAATATTTGGTCACATTGAATTCTCACGCGCGCTCTGAAAGGACACCGGCTGGCTTGCCGATATGCTTCGCTGAACAGAATCTGCTACAATCTTTCGAGCATGATAGTGAATATTTTGGACAGCCATGGCCACCAAACATAATGACTACAAAAACATTTGAGCAGATGGGGTCGGCATAAAAGTAACCAAATCGGGTAAATACTCTGCGCCTCATTATCATCAGCCTCAATACGTACTGCTTAGCCGAAATATCTATTTATTGCCTTGGTGTATGTTCTACTCAAACCCCAAGCGTGCACACAAAGCAGCGGTTTGTAACATATTACAAAGGGGTCCAATTCTATTAAATGTAAAAACAAAAATTCGTTAATTTTCCACGCAGGTAGCATTTGTCATGCAATATAGAATGTACATAGGTGGCACGTGAATTTAGTCTTGTTTAACGTGTTGTTTGGTAACCCCAGCAGTGGTCGGCAGAACATCTGGTATGAATTTTGAAGATTGAAGAGATAAGTTGACTTCGGCCGGCACGGGAAAATATTATGAAGGATATGAGACACGCCTCTCTCTAGCAAGAGACGTAATTTGGCTGGTCACAGTGATCCTCAGGAGTAGGTTTTCTATATTCCAGTACTTTTTTGTATGCAGACACAAGTAGCTGGCACATGAATTGCACGCATTGCCATTTTTTATTACAAAAGGAATGAAATTAAACTGGAAAGAGATTTTATTATTTACGCTAAAGTACGGTTTAAAGCACTGAAGGTAACCATAATTTCACAGCCGTAGAGTTTATTCCTTTCAGGTTAAAATTCAATTACCTCTCACCTAGGTTATGTAATCTGGATCTTGAATAAAAAAAACAGTTAAATACACTAGCAGATTGATTCCTACTACGGTTGGAGTGCCCTACTGTCAAAATTAAAAGTACAACGCTGAGCTTTGTCTCCTTTGTGGATTCACCGAGCTTTTGTGTTAAGTACAATGACTAGAAAAGTTCTCAAGATGGAGCGCTTTTGCCACCGTTGCAAACAGATGTCTATCATACTTTCCGGCTACTCCGTAACCAGTGTTCAAAATACATTAGCCGCTCTGTAATGCCACCCAATAAGCATTCGTAATTGGTGGTTGTTGCATTTGCCACCAAACAGTCTTGATGTTGACGACAATCTTATCGGTGTTTTATATTAAATAACCAAGAAATTTTGGGCAGCTTGTCTGCCTCGAAATTCAACGGCTGTGAAAGGCTTGATTTAAGTGTGACTCCTACTCTCTAAGGCTAATCCACGGGTAGCCGCATCTGCCAACTCAGCCATATCATGCGGTTTTCTGACATCACACAACCTAAGAATCAGTCATTTCACCCCATCATCATGTCACCTGCCGATTACCACCTCCCAGAACCATGCCCGTGATTTTTCGCTCACCATGCTGGCAACGCCAATGCCGGATTTTATGGACATGGGGCTTTAACGTTAAAGCTTTAAAATGCTTTGTGCCGTGGCGTTCTTTGGTCATATCTGCATTTACGTCACCTGGTCTCCAGCCGCAACATGCTTTACAAGATAAGGTACCTGTTTCCGGAACTGCCCAAAAGAAACTCGAAGTAATTTCTTTCACCGTTTTCCATTAAAATGCTTTTCGTTGTTTGAAACATAACTATCCTGACTTCTCTTCGTAATGCTTACCGTAACTTCGGTGCCTGTATTAGCTTATTTAAGTGGTTTGATGCGGCTTGGTGAACTATTCAAACTGCATAGTTTGTGCGCCAAAGTATGAAATTCACAAAGCCCCTTTTAAGGCTTCTAATGACTAAGCCTCTTCTAATGAACGTCACGGGAGATATGAAAATTTACGAAAACATCGATACAACGCCGAATATGCGCCAAACATCAAACGCTGTGGCAGCTCCATGACTTCCAGGCCTAACAGTGGAGAGCTAATTTGTTTTCCTGAAATGTACTCGAAATCGTTTCGTAATCATTTCTCTAGCTTACAGCAGAACATATAAAGAGGACATGATCTAACCTTTTCAACGTAATTGACTGGGCCTCCAATAGTGTAGTGCCGATGTCGACAAATGCTTTTTGCCTTTTTCTCTACACGCACCGCAGTGTGTTTTGGCAGGAAACTAGTTTTAGAGAAGTACTTATCGCTTATGCAAGGTTCTCAAAGTTTTCCTTTCTAATTAAAATTTCCTAGCGCCTTCACAGACTGACGTAACAGCGTAAAGTAGTTTTTTTTTTAGCTAACGCGGTTATTGTCTCCTCTTTTTAAGCTCTCTTGTTAAAGCGAAAGAAGTAACTACTAAGCTCTAAGCTCATCATGGAAAATCTCTCTGGCGTAGTTGCAAATCCCCCACAGTAAGCACAAAGATGAATAAGAAGGGGGAAATCACTTACGGACGCTCATGCGACGACACATTTTCCGTTGTTCCTTGTAAAACCTGACAAATCCTTCCTTCGATAGCATGTTTGAGTAGTGTCATACCATTTAGCGTGCACATGATAGTCAAGTGGGAAACTGGTTTGGTTTGGGGAGTTTACCGTACCAAAGTAACTTAGGCTATGAAAGACGTCGTTGTGCAGGGCTCCAGAAATTTCGACCACCTGGTACCTGACATCGCACTTCACACGGGCGCCTTGCTTTTCGCCTCCATCTAAAAGCGACAACCGCGGCCGGGATTTGATCCCGCATCCTTGGGCGCAGTATTCTAGCACCCTAACCACTGCACCACAACGGTGGGGCTCAAGTTTCTGAGGGGTAGTTTCCGACAGTGATTCTAATTTCCTCCATTTATGCGTCTCAATCACCTCATCACTGCACGTGACCTAATGGGGCAGGCACCGTCAGAGGACGACTAGTGCAGAGGGCAGCGCTTGGTGCTAAGCCATCTCGTTGTCTCCGTTCGTGTGGAGTAGAAGACACCGTTCGACCCGAGATAACGACACGGCACTCGGTACCTCTCGTCGCTTTGCAGCGAGAACGACCGGGTATTGCTTGTTTACTGCGTAAACGCTTGTACATACGTCCGCACCTATATTCAAAACAAAAAACGGCTTCCGCATTTCCACTAGTAAACTATATCTCTACTGAATTTCTTGGTTCGCATCTTAATAGAGGAAGAGTAGCGCAAAAGTAAAGAATATTTCACTGGCGTATACTAGAGGCTCTATCTGAAATCAATAAATAAAACGAAAATATTATGCGCGCTTCTGAGCATCCTCTGTGCATTGACATTTTACTGCACAATAGACACTTAACGTGGATAAGTGTATTAGTTCCGTCAAATGATATTTGTTAAACTTTGATGAGAAGTACTACGCAAGTATGCACGTCTTAACAGCGAATGAAAATACACTTGAAGAATAAAAAATTATCAGCAAATGAGAAAAATGAACGTGCTGATTAATTTTGGTTGAAGCAATCTTTCTGCCAACGGAAAACCCTTTTTGATAATTACAGAGAGACTCGGCTTGAAAACAAGAAAAGAATGATTGTCGGCACATACAACAGTGATTTTCAGACGATTCTGACCTGTGCTTTTATGCAGTCTAAATACTGATCTTTGGACACCATCATTAGTGAGCGCTAGATTTCACGTCGCGTTGTTCGTTTGTAGCATTATAGGAGTGAGCCCATAGTCTGTTAATCATATAATAAGCATTATCCCTATAGAAATTTTGTTTATTCGTTATGCTTTAAGAAATCGGAATATAGATTCATTTCGTTTTTCGACCCGAGAAGGCTCGATGTATCTTCAATGATCCCAACCACTTGCAACTGCTTCGCTTCTAGGATGTACGAGTGTATACCAAACGCCATTCGCACGTTATCTGAAATCTTATTTGGTCGCTTAAATCTGGAATTGGCCCACACCAGCGTCATCGTCCCAGGACCTTCGGTCATACTTGTATCACCTTCGCCTTCCTGAATGCCTGATTGTCATCACTGCTACGTTGCAATACCGCTAACCAGCGATTCTGTGCGATTACTTAAATCTCCATCTTGATATCCTTGCAAGCCTTTTAGTTACGCTCTTCCAGATAAGGCACTAACGCGTGCATAAAGTATGCGTTCCCGATCGGCTAAAAAGCCAAGTGCTATGAAATGTTACTGAAGTACCCATTCGAGTATTTGTATTCGATTGTTTTTTTTTTTTTTTGCTTTTATGCAGTACTTCGTCACCATATAGGAATGTCTTCTAATTAAAAGCATTTAGGTTTGCACATTTACTATAGTGTTTCGCTAGTTATTAGATTTCACGCTACATTTAGACTTCGCAAAAGTTTTTGATAAAGTAGCTCTACCTAACGTCTTGCTGAAAATTATTGAAACATTTAAAAACGCTGATATCACTATAAGGTTTATGTAATACATCCACTCTCGCCACCAGTATATTCAAATAGGTGAAAGTAAGTCAAGTAGCAAGACGGTTTTGTCTGGAGTATCTCAAAGCAGTGTATTGGTGTCTCTTTTATATCTGGCCGTTATTAATGATTTTCCAAGTGCTACTGCCGTTCCTCTGAGGTTATTTGCTGATTACTACATTAAATATATTACAATTAAATCTCTCTGTGGCGATTTTAAATCTTAAGCCTAATTTGCAAACAATTATCAACTGGTGTAAACATAGGCAAATGATTTTAACCAATTTAAAATCGGTTGGCATGACTATAAAAAGAAAGAAGACAGTCCTGAATTATAATTATTGCATTGGCTCACATGAACTAAAAAGGTAACATAACATAAATATTTAGGTTTAATATTTACTTCAGACCTGAGATGAAACGTCCATATAGATGAGGTATGCAGTAGGGCAAATAAAATTATATGGGGCCTCAGGCGAAGACTGTACAGTGCGACTTCAGAAGTTAAAAGTCTCGCATACAAAATGCCATATAAAATATGACTAACTTTTGAATATACAAAGATGGTATGGAACCCTCACGGTGCAACAAATGATCATAGACTGAACAGAGTTAAGCAGCTGGCTTCTAGATAGATATTTAACAAATACCAGCGTATGCATTTTCCAAGTGAACGGGAACTATGGAAGCGTTCAAACCTAACCGCTTTAGAATACTAATCACGTTTGACAGATTGAATTTCATATCTTTAATTATTCACAACCAGGTTAAAATTGATTTATCTGAATACTACATTACGTAACCGGATTTAAACTCCAGACATAGGCACAGTCTGTACATGCGTTCACCGATTACTCGCAATGATGCATTCAAGTACAGTATTTTCAGCGAGTAATTAATTAAGTGAATGCACTACCAGTGTCTGCCGTCAAGTCTTCTTTCATAAGCGTTTTTAAAGATTACTTCGAATCTCATCTTTTCTAAAGATCCAGCGTGCTAGGATGTATTCTTTTTTTTTTTTTTTTAATGCATGAAACAAGTGTTCTGCAGCGCATGCTTATTTTCTGGTGCATATAAATCTATGCACTGCTTTCTTTTTGCTACATGTGATATAACAGCACAATCTTGTATCTTTATGCTCATCGCCTCCTGTATTGGCCCTCTCTATTGCTTACAGTATTATAAGGAAATAAAAAAAAAATGCCGGCACTTGCGAATCCTCGTTGCGAACAGATTTATTCTTTATATATTAGTTGAATTATTCTTCTCTTGTGAAACCGTCCTTCTTAAGAACCAATTCTTATATAAAAATGCACACTTCCTTTTCATACTCGATATCAACATGATAGAGCAATGAGTCCTGTAATATGACAGAAATATCTTCTGAAGCGCTCATGTACTTATGGTTCGGAACTACTCTTTGCAACAAAATAACGCATACCTGTCACTTCACTTACACTAATGTCTACTTAACGTTAAAGTGCCACAATCTTGTTGTTCGGACTGAAGTTAGTGTGGGTTGTTAAGAATAAAATAAAATAACGTAGCCCCCCCTCCCCCCCCCCCCCCCCCAGCCCGCCCCATAAAAATCACAACATTAAACGAATATAAAATAAAGGTTGGCAAAAAATAAAATATTACAGAAAATAAATGGAAATGAAAACAGAAAACAATAAAGGTGGAGGAGTGTACGTCAAAGCTATGGGGTTATTTGAAGACAGCGATAAAAATTTCTTTTCACTTTCCATGTACAGCGATTATCAAAAGTTACAGCCCAAAAGGTCTACTTCTGAGCGATACTATGTGGCTCGTAATGCATTCCCAGGTTCCCATACTCGCTGAAGGCAAGAAGAGTTTTCGTCCTACCCTCTCCGATGCCTAGAACTTACACGATTATTGCAGACGTCTTATTATGCTGCTTAAAAGCAAACCCTCTGGGATTTAAGCTTTTGATAAAGGCTGTACATATTTACCCTCTCTGTTTTATGATATCTAGTTTGCCTTCCCATTTGTTTACTTTAGTACTGCTTGATAATTTGCCCTTTTCATCTTCTGGAAAGATGGACTGTGAAAGATTTATTAATTTTAATGTAGAACTACCATATATATATATATATATATATATGCGAATTTAAAATTACTGAATTGATGAAAAGATGATCGTTCACTTATACACTCAGAATTTCGTTTTTCTCCTTCTGTCTTGTTTTTTTCTAATTGGATGACAAGCAGTTCTTAATCGTCGCTCTCGTTTTATAGGCTGTGAAAGTTTCACGGGCACTTGGCCTGGAGCTCTCAAAAAGTTATTCTTGATACTCAGAGCAGCTTTGGGGTACAGTTAGTGCTGCTTTAAAGGCATGACAAAACAACACTAATGGCACTCATGTGGGGTGTTCCTCGCGGATACTCCTCGCGGTACATGCGCTGCGCTATTCGCTTAATCAGTCATCTTTGTTAAGCCAGATTCGTAAACTACAGCTTTATGTGAAAGACGACTGGGCAAAATTAGGTAAGCCCTGTTTTAAGCAAGCAGTATCAATGTGACCTATTAAGTTAGCGTGCTATACTCGGGAGCGAAGGGTATTGGGTTCGATTTCCAACTGTTTCTCCTTCAGTGAGCTGCCCGTGTTGTTAACTTCAACAAACTGGCCATATCACGTAGTCTACTGACGTCACACCGCACGCTGACCAGTCAAGGCACAGCTATATCTCCTGCCAATTACCTACTGAAAGATTTGTGGCATCATGTTTCGCTCGCAACACCAATTTTGACGGTTTTAGTTACTGTGGAAGTAGCAGTTTACCTATTAGCTAAAAAAACAATAGCCGTGTCGTTAGGTAAACAGTTCATGGCCTGTTATGTAAAATACCAGCATAATTATACGAGTCTAAATTGAGGAGTGTAATAAAATGCACCGTATTCTCTTATCGACCATCGAAAGAAGTGCACCGGCCGTGGGACTTAAGAGGATATAAGAAATAGCAAATGTAACTTTCCAATATAGGAGAGACATCCTTCCAACAAAGTCGGCGCCTGCAACCGCTGGCATCCCTTACAATATATCTGTAGAAGATGCGCAAAATTCGTCTCCAGCCAGCAGCTGCACTTGGAGCTATGCTTCTCAGCAAGGAATAGTGCCTGAATGCGCTTATTTCATGAAATTGTGAACAGGCCAAAACACCTAGATAAGACCTTACGAATAATAATCCGAGAGGCAAGGCATCTTGGTTGAGGCGTATACTGAGGTGCGTATCATATCTGGTCTCGTCCGCTTCCAGGGTATAACACAGTAAGCTCCGAAAACGCAGATCCCTTAAAGACGGTGCGCAAAACTTGATCTGGTAAACTAGGTAGCTGTTTCAAAATTTGAAATTCAAATAAAATGTATGATTCTACTGCTTAAGTCAGCTCAAAACACCTTGCGACGCTGAAATGCCTGGCACTTCGCAACAAGCATTCGTGAAGGCTTGTGCATAGTATTGCAAAATGCCACCTAAGCAAGTGATGCAAAAGGCGTCAGATCCCCTTGGGAAAGGAGCGTTCCTGACTCGCCTCTTGAAATTGAGGGTATTCCTCATTCCTGCAGCGGCTGTGCTCCGAAATATGCCTTAGGGACGCCGGCATCAAAACCAATATCTAGTTCTCTGTAATTATTATATCTGGGAACCTTCAGTACTGCAACTTTTCCCCTAAGAGATATACTTACACCACAGACGTACCAAAATGCTGACCATGCGTGCATAGACAAACAACACCTTAGCCAATTAGACCGGAATATGCGTGTGCACTTAACCTTTTTTTCCATTTATGTTTCGTTTCGATGCAGTTTATAATTAAAACACTGTTCGTATATTAACACAATTGTGAGTGAAAAATCCCATTCATGGCGCTGGCAGTAGTCGCTGTTAGATGACATGACCGATCACTGACTCTTGCATAGTTTGCGCGTCAAAATTGAACCGCAGAATATTAAAATCTTTGCATAGCTAATTTGGGGTGGGAAGGTGGAATTAGTTTTTACTTGGAACGATGCTGGCTTCAGATTTATTGTGAAGCAGCACGTATGTTTGCGGCCTCCTTCCTGTTTTGGTGAATGTAACCGACGTGGAACGCATTGGTATCGCTGAAACAGCCAAGCTTTGCTCAGTATATCTCATATATTGTTTCCTCTGCGATGTGCTAAGTTTTCTACGCACCGTTCTTGTGCTTTTTGTTCCCTTGAACTCTTTAAAAATGCTGGATAACGCAGAAGAATTGAAAGCCTGAACAGTAAATAATGGTCAAACCATGCTATCATATTTTGGTCAACGTTTTTTTCTCCGAATTTATACATCGCAGCGCGCTGCCATACGTCTAGCATTCTATGTTTATTTATAACTGATCACAAAAATAATTTATCTTCATTTAGACCCTACCGCAGGTTCTTGAAAGTTAGGTGTCCTGCTTAGGAATTGCCATGCGAAGTCGATTCTACGAAATGTGTAGACGCATATTCTTACAAAAGCTCGAAAGAGGGGAGACCTGCTGCAGACGCCCCAAGAAAACATGATTATATTAAAATTTATTTCTTCAAGTGTCTCAGCTTTCACTAAAACAAAATTTGAAGTGAGAAAAAGACTGTTTATTTCCTCCTGTGCGAGGGTGGAAGGCGGGTATGAAGCTTAGCGCTCAGCGTAATGTGTAGTAGATTGTCATAATCAAGCAAAGATGTAGCTCTTGCAGCGGACGCGTATAAGAGCCGCTGCCAGCGAACTGGTACACAGCCTACAGCATTCGCAATGCAGAAACAGTCACCGCAGCTGAGGAGGTCTAGCCGGCCCTAATATCAAGATCGTCATCAGTGATTCCCAACAGGCTATCTACAACTACAACGCTGACCGTATCTCTTGTCAGGCATTACACATTCTACTTTCTACTGCACCCTCTTCCACATCTCGCATACTTCTTTGGGCTCCAGCCCACGCGTAGCTCAGCGGAAACACTCAGGTGCACGCTCTCGCTCGAGATCTCAGCTGCGGAGCCTAGAGTATGATCAGCCACTCTGCTTCCCCTGACACTAATATCTCACGCGCTTCTCTACTCACCACTTACACAGAAATACTACAGCACTACTGACTCGAAAGATGCTCATATCCACCCGCACACTGCGATCTAACAAGATGCGAGGCCGTCCAGTGGCGCAAACTACAAACTAGTAGCTTCCCACACCCCCTTTTATAAAAACAGATATTTCGACAACAGATAGCCCCCATCCGCAAACACTGCTAAACTCCGGCCACTCTCATACACATGGCTTGAACTTGTACTACACAGACAACTCAAACACCCCAGAGACGTCGGAGTCTCTCCTGCGTGCTTCCGAGCTAGCAGACCAACTCCGGCTTATCCAGCGCGCGATGGAGGCCGCGACATCCCAAGGGATCCTCGCCGATCTCCTCTAAGCCTGCGCCATCGGTCCTTGAACTGGCCCCCTGTTTTTGGGAGTAATAAAGAGTTCACCACCACATGCTTAGTAGGAAGCTGGATTAGTAGGATGCTCTCGCATTTTGCGCTTTGCATTTTCAACGCCTCTTGGCTTGATTCTGAAGGCATGATATCATTTCTTCAGCAGCAGCAATATTCGCAGGAAGGAGACAGTTGCTTTGTGTGACTGTGTCTGTATTCTGCTGGATGAAGGTGAAGACTTCAATTTTGAGCGTGCGTTGTTGACACCGCCTACGCAACATGATTTTGTACTCTTTTCCGCAAGTGAAAAAAATATTTGATATCTGATTTATTTTGGCGCTGAAAGAAACCCAAAAGCTTGTTGCAAGCTTTCTGGGAAGTGCCTGCTGAGGGCACGTTATCTCAGTGCTGTCAGCGTGTAACACATGGTGCTGAAAAGACCGAGAACACGAGCGAAGCTTTTGTCTCTCAATCGCATGCGGTAACTGGCAGTCGAAAAGCAATTGTAGGCGAAGCAATGGCCTGGGTAGGTAGGTAACATCAATCACAAAGCAGGATACTGAGGAGGCAACATCATCCTTTTTGCTTCTACGGAAGCGGTTTAGTAAACCGAAATTGCACTGATTCTTGTTTCAATTTTCACGAATGACCTTGAACAGCTGGGAAAATGAAGAAGAAGAAGAAGAAAATGGAGGAGGAAAAGGAGCAGAAGAAGAAGAAGACGGCAACAAAGAAGACGATGACGAAGAAGAAGACGAACAAGACAACGAAGAAGGAGAAGAAGAAGAGCGCTCGGTCACCCGCAGCTAATTATTTTGCTCCATATTCGGTTCAGCAGCGTGAACCCTTCTCATTTTTGTTTTACTATCTAAGCAATGTGCGCTTTAAACAACAATGAAGTCAGTGCATTCCTATCAGTTGAAGTTGGACGCGCAGAACGAACAGCGAAAGCGGACTTATTTGGAGGCATATTGAAATAGCCTTTCTAAAGCGAGCGCAATTGCGAGTTTCTGATGCAAGCCTTTCGAGATGATCTGTACGAGTATATGTTAATATCTTATTGCAGAAGGACCTCATTTTTTATTCAACAATAATAAGTAGTCTGAAAGTCACGCCGTGGCTAAACGTTGGGAGTAAATATTGGACGAACGCTATGTACAGTCGTGAGGAAAAGTGGTATACAACACTCAGCCGGTAGCTAAGCTCGAGCAAACTGCATCCCAACTTTATTTAACAACATCTATCTAAAATGGAGACAATAGGGGCGATGCCTCATTTTATCCACATCGATGGGCCGATCTCACCCTCCATTACGATGTCACTAGGTCGCATTTCGTTGCAGTCTTCCCGAGCTCTGTTACTGGCTGAGTATTGTATACCACTTTTGCTCACGACTGCACATTGCGGCCTTATTATGTTTCTTTATACGGATGGTCCCGCAAGTGATGTCGTACAAGTTTAAGCGGGACAGAAATCACATGGAAGAACAGAAACCGATTTTATTCATGGATCAATTCTGAGTCGTTTACCTGCATAATCAGATTTTAAGTTCGCCTGCCACCTATTTGACCACTTATATTTTACTTGAGAACATCGTTTCGAAAAGGTTTCGCAAGCACGCACGCACACACTAAAAGCTATCCTTAGCTATACAAATTTATATTTAAAACGGTCGATGAGAAGAGTATCTGGGCAGGTCAGCGAAAAAGATTAAATGATGCACGTTATAAAGCTCAATTGGACGAATATTGTTTTCATTTACCAAATCAACTGTTCATTTCTGTTTTCGGGAATGTGAAACAGAAGACGTCTGTATCAAAAGTGATTCAATTCTTTTTTTTTTTTTTTTCAAGTTTCGAAGTGATCACAGTGGGTTACAAGATGTAAAAATTAAGAGGACGCTTAAATTTCGCCTAAATACAAGACACGATAGCGGCTTTAGAATTGGCTTTTCGTTCAAAAATTTAAAAATCTTTCTTTTCCAAATTCTCAAAGTTATTTTAATATTGTTATTACTGTGATACTGATCAGTACTTATCATAAACACACGCTAGTAAGTCATACGCACTACATCGCGTGTATTAGGTGCCTCTCTAACATGCTTGGTGCCAACAACGGACCGCTGCTACGTGGCCACCCGACATGTACAAGGCCTGGATAGGAATCACAATGACAAACTTATCTTTCTGAACTGCATATATTATTCGGAACGTTTCCGAGATACGGTTTTCAATTCTGGGCTACGTGACCGCCTTGAAACTGAAAGAATTCGTTTTCACGTAATTCAAGAGTAGCCATTTCAGGGGATTTTCAGCTGGCTTAAGTGCGTTGCATTGCCGTCGTCTCGTTTATTACACATCAAATGTAGGCTCGGTGTGAATATTTGATGACACCTCAATTAGCAAAAACTTTAGTCGCGATGTCCCGCGCAGCAACACCAAAGAGGTTTCTACACTGCACATGAGTTAGGCCACCAAGAGAAGAGCAAAAGAAAAACAAAATGCGGTACAAAAGTAACACGAACGCGCCTGTGCGGCATACAAATAGCCCTAGTGTAAAATCAAGTCTAGTGCCTCCTCTCGGGACAAAGTAAAAATGTTAGAACTAATATGCTCACAAGCTCACAGAGTGCAGCTAGATGCAAAGTTACTTCTTGTTTTTTTGAAAAATATGGTTGCACTAAATCGTGGCGTGAAAATGGTATGTTGTCAGAGGGAAGTACACAATTCAGGTTTTTTCTGATAACACAATTTTACAAAGCACGTAGCGGCCATATCTGAAACAGAACTCCTTGGGAAAAGTAATGCTCTCGAGACCAGATGAAGCAGTTATTTGCCAAAAGTGCATCTCGAGACAGCAAAAGTGTTACACACATGAACACAAGGAGGGGACACAGCTGTTACTAGCAATTTAGGGCGGGTGGGGGGGGGGGGGGGGGGAGTATTTAGAAGCTTCAATATATACACGCACCAACACCAATCCAGTGCAATCACCTGTCATCCCATGCGTCGGAAAACGTTACCTTGCATTCGTCATTTGTGTTTCTAAAAAAAAAAAAAAAAACCTGTATCCCCTCTGGAAAGGCTAACTGCTAACCAATGAATTACTAACACACGTATTCCCATACTTTGATATGAAAACGAATTTTCCTCTATCTCCCGTGTTAATCGATCTTGGTGACGAAACGAAACACTCGTTCTCAATATTAGGGAGCATATGCCTTCTTGCTCCTGTGTCTGTTGCAGTTTATTGACTTTACGAATGACCATGAGCCAAGAAGAAAAAGAAGAAGAAGCCGCTAGTGATAACAACAACTCGGTAGTGCCACCATGGTAGAAACAAACGACAACAGCGAATTGCCTGCACTGAAAGCTCTCGCTCCACGTCAGGTTCAGCAGCGTTGAACCCCTCTAATGTTTTAGCCAGAAGCTGAGTGGAAGAGTCAGGGGCGTGCTCGCGCTCTACAATCTATTTGGTAAAAAGAATAGCATTATTTTTCAACCAATGAACTGTTTGAAGAAATGTGCAAGAGAGGAGAAAAAAAAAAAGACATTTTAGTGTTAAAAATCGATTCATTACTGCCTTGTTGAACCCACTTAAAACTGCACCAGCCTGAAGTAATCCTTTAAATAAGACATCTACTAAGCAAAGCATGGTTTTTTTTTTTTTTTAAATATTGAGTTCCAGGACATGCGTGATCTTTTATAGATGTCTTGAACTTTTATGCAGTCTGGAAAAAAAAACTTTTGTTCAACAATGTTTACTTATAGCTCCTTAAATTTTGCATAATCATGTCTTTTTTCAGTGGCCTATAAATCGAATCAGAGTCACAGTGGACATCACAGTCAGCGAGCTGTTAACAATGCTGTTAATGAGCTGCTTAGTTAACGAGCCATGCTACAACTTTAGCGTAACAACACGCCTCGATAAACAGTAAATGTGAGCTGCACGCAGGCGCATGACTCGTGTTGCGGCCATTACACGTAAAAAAAGAGGATGAGCATATAAGAGCGGCAATACATTCTACCGTGACTGCAATGAAGCTACAGACCTAAATAAACTATGCCGGAAGCATTTCAGAAGCGTTCAAAATTTAATCACAGATCGGAGGCTCGTCGGTAAAGTCCGCTATCACGAAAGAAAAATTCACATCACTTTACTATTGCCAATGGCTGGGTCTGTAAAAAATAAAAAATAAAGCGGCAACATACGTACTGAGAGTGGGGACCTAAGTACATCACGATAGAAAACATTTGTGGAGTCGTTGCAAGAGGTTTTCGAGGAACAGGCACTTAAAGAAACGAGAAACCGGCAGAGATTATTAGGGGGCAAAAACGACGTACGACCTCTGTTTTCACTATCCTCGGTTAGGGCATGTGCTATTGTGTTTCCTTCGTCACGAAATAAAGGAACATGCGTGAGGCGGCGAATAAGAGCGTCGGACATTCAACCGAATTACCGCTTGTGTTTGCAACAAAACAAACTCAATCTTGTTCAACCTTCTGCCGTCGATATCTGCTTCCCTATCGCAGAGAAGGCAGAAAGATATTTCTCGTTTCCTGTCGCTGTTTCATCCATTTCGGTTTTTTCCCTCGCGGAGAGTGATCTTCCGTCTCAGCCCTTCGCGAAAACTCCAGTTCAACTGATCACGCGCTAGGGCTTTGTGTCAGACGTTAAGCTCATGAGTAAATTTTTCGGCGATATTGAAAGCTTATGTCGGAGCAGCTTTACAACATCCTATAGCACACTGAAATCAAATCCTCCGCTTCTTGAGAACTTTCTGATATGAAAAAAAAAAAAAAACTACTTTAAGCCTTGAAATATTAGCAGTAGTTATTTGGTTGAAAAATTGAGCAATCTTAAACAATCGTGACAGGGACGCACAGAGTAAATTTTAGGTTTTCGCGTTCAGACAGCCATTCTTATTTATCTCACTACGACGCTCCTGGAGAGTGTGCACAGAGTCTGAGTAGAAAATAGGAATCAAGTCACATATCCGCGCTTCTTGTCGACTGCAACAAAACACTCACAAAGCTTGGAGATTTATTTGGCAGTTTCGACCGTAGGTAAAGTAGCAAGCTTCCTCATGACAACTTTCCATATCAATGGAATTTCCACCTTTTCCGAGTCCTAAAACAGGCACTATCCCTGAAGGAACTGTAGACGGTCGCTTCCGATTTGCTATCAGCTTTAATAAGCTGCCAAGTGTTTAATTGATCTTCTTAGGAAAACATATAATATATAGCGAATATCTATTACAAATAATTAGAGTTAGCAACTACCAAAATGTAGACTACAATGCATTACCGTTAAATTTTACATTTTGAGTTGCGCAGTACTATATTCACGCTCAATATGAAAGGGAAAATACGGGCGCATGACCTCCGCTGGCATCGAGTACGGACGTCAACTGAACGCTCGTGCGCATGCGCCCCGTGGAGTAAGGGCATGAGTGCCTTATGGCGCATTCAGTTGGGGGAACGAGAGCAGAGACGCCGAGCAGTACAGAGCAGTACAGGAGCACGCCGAGCGAGGGTGTAACTGTCCTCCCACGGGAACGCTCTCTGCGTGTCGAGAGCAGCGCGCCACGACCATGTGACCGCACTTCTCTCCCCAGCATTCTGCGCCTGCCCGCAGTGGCGGCAGTTGCAACCCGAGGAGAGGCCAATGTTCCGTGTAGAACCACTTGTTTTGTATGCCTTTGTTCTCACAGAGCGGCGATCTGCCTCTTTTGGCCTTTTCGACGCCAGCAGCGACCCTCAAACATGCATACGACACCTGAGCAATGCTTTCCGCTCGCCAAGTTCCAACGCTTTGCAGCCGCCATTTTGAACGTCGCCGACTCAAGAGAGAAAGCAAAAGATGGCGCGGATATGGCGCTTTATGCCACGTGACTTCCTCTACACTAGCTTTAGACGAGGGAGCAGTCGGGAGTGCACTCGGGTGCTCTCAGCGAAGGAAAAGCCTTCCTCCTCTACCATTGGAAGCCAGTGATTCTACTCCTGCTCCCCCACTGGAGGGCGCCCGCGTCTGAGAGCAAAAGGTAAAAAACTTGCGCAAAAAGTAGATGAAGAAAGAGACCTGACAGCACTACTGCTTCTCGACAGAACATAAAAAACAGCATATCTGCCAGCAGCGTATTTCATTCTCCTGGGTTGGTGTATCATGCGATGCTTGTAATCTGTGGAAATGTGATCAAGCCGGCAATGACCGCAGTAAACCTCTCTACCATTGACGAGACTAGTGCGCGTGTGAAAGAAGTATCTTATCTTTGTCGCTTCCACACGGCCTTTACCACTGACCATATACTGACGCTAGGTAGGCCGTAATTGGAAATTTGTAAAATGTGTACGCTCCACATGGCCTCAAACGTGTACCATCGTGCGTAAAAGTGGGGAGACCACGGCTTCGGCGGCCGGAGCGGCTGCGGGGACGCACTACGTCGCTGCTATCCTGTGCGGCTCGCTCGCTTTGAGAGTGCCCGGCGTGACGCAAGACTTTCCCTCGCTCTCAGGCTGGCGCTTATTATGCCACACTAGAAGTTTGTCAGTCATGGTAAGCGCCATACCGAGAGCGAGGAAAACTCTTGCGTCACGCCGGGTATTCATGCAGCGAGCGAGCCGCGCAAGATAGAAGCGACGCGGTGCGTCCATCGCTCCGGTCGTCGAAGCCGTGGTCTCCCCACTTTTGCGCACAATAGTACCTACATCGAATCAGGTCAGGCAACTGCACGGGACAGCTCACAATTTCTACTCAGGGCTCCTGAGGCAGAATTTGTGCTTTCTGGATAGACCAACACTGTTAACAAAAAAGAGAGATCGTTCGAACGCCCCCTGCCTAGGCTCAGCGCCCATAGGTATACATATAGGCTCAGCGCCCATAGGTATACATATATGGGAACGTTTCAAAGCAATTTTCTCTTTTCGCGAGCCCCCTATAATGCCATGTTTCAGTACAGTGCAAGTGGGAACATTCTAGAATAGTTTTTGAAAACATGAGACGCCATTTGAGAGGCGCAGTATTTTTAAACACCAAGAACCATATGCGGATGCGAGCTGGAAGGGCTACTTATAAAAAAATGTAAACACAACTTGCCGCAACATTCGTTTTCTCGTTTCACTCACAGTAGAAACACAATTTCATCCCCATCTCACCATTTCTAACGAACATAAAGGGTAAAAAAGAATGGAAGCTTTCTATTGCCCCGATAAAAATTGAGCTTCTTTATATAAGAAGCATTTAACCGACTGGCCGAGCGTGCTGATGCAGCATCTTCTTCAATATACCTGTAACAGCAGTGCTGAATCATCATCCGTTACTAGCCGCCTCAGTCGCTTTCCGTAAATGTTATTGAGAATGCACGCAGCCACAGGACAAGCAACTTCTAGGCCTGTCCAGCGGCGAGCTATTGAGTGGCTAAAGCCGGGGTACAGTGGCTTGCAGCGAAAGTCAACTGTTAAAACGTTGTTCGTCTTCATATAGGCGCTATCAGAAACGGTTCGTCATCCGCTGCTAATCGCAGGTATCAGATTCTGTTGCACTAAAACCAAAGCGAGGCGACCGAGAATGGAGAGACGTTCGAATGCAGCATAGCGGTATCGCTTACTGGCAACACATTCCTGCACAGTTTGGCATATGAGACGGCCCGCGTCGAAACAATTTCAGCTTACTGAATGGAAGGTCAGAGGTCAGTTTGTAAAACGAGCTAAAGCAGTTCTCATAATCTTGCATAATACTTCAGGGGCCTAGCTTAAGATCCAGTTGGTCACTGTCATTTATTCAATTTTTCTTTCCCTGTTTGTTTAAGAGCGGGGATTTTTTACTGTGGGCTTTTTGTGAGATTTTTTACAGAGTGAGAACTTAATAGGTTCGGCATCCTGCGCTTGTAGCGGCAGCTACCGATGCAGGCCCACGATGGTTTCAGTGCAAACACTCCACACTGCCTTCGTCACAAGCCGAAGTAGGAACAACTGGGAGGCGACTGAATGCCTAAGAAGGTTACAATATTTTCCACATGCAATTCTGGGAGCGTCTTTCGATGCGGTTGCTCTGTGTGTGGTTGTCTGCGATTCTGGAAAAGGACTGATGACACTGCACCGACTTTTCACTTCACGTTGCAAAAGATTTCCCTCTGCAGAAAGTGTTATTACGGCTTAGCACCGCCCTGCTGCTGTGGTGTAGTAGTTAGGGCGATGAACGACTGTGCCCAAGGATGCGGGATCGAATCCCGGCGGTGACGGTTGCTTTTTGATGCAGCTGAAAAGCAAGGCGCTCGTGTGCTGTGCGATGTCAGTGCGCCTTCAAAACCCCAGGTGGGCGGAATATCAGGAGCCCTTCCCTACGGGGTCTCTCAAAGCCTGAATCGCTTTGGAACGTAAAATCTCATTAAGCAAACCCCGGTTAAGCTCCATTGGTCACTGATTTTTGCATTACATTGGCGGCTCTGCAGTGTCAGCATCTTACCAAAACATTTTAAACAATTCGACACCGAGTGATGATCTTTCATTTCACAAATTTTCAGCGTTGTTTTTCCTACACTTATCAATGGCGCTTGATAATTCCAGGTTTGCTTTTGATTTTTAGCTTCGTGAATACACGCCTCACTCTAGGGGTGATAAGTATTAGGGACCCGACATTTCTGCACAGATGTCTGCACTTCTTGCAGCACTGTTGTCTTCGTATCCTGTCTTGACACGCACCTAAACAACGGTGGGTGTAAGCAGTAACTTCGTTTTCTTATCAGATTTAACTTATGTTATTTACGGCAGCTGTCAACCTTTAATGACTTCACATGCGTCTCTTGCGCTTTTACCGCAAGCACCAGTAGTGAAATATATAATCTTCACCGCGTACGAGTCGATTGCTTTGTGAACAACGTTGAGGCTTATGGTAAGTACACGACTGGAGCTTTTGTAGCAAACTATCACGGCTGAGTTAACAATTTCGTTATGCATGTGTGTGCCCTCTTCAGGTTGATTTGAGTACCTTTCTTCTTCTTCTTATTCTCCTGGCATCCATCAAAGATAAGCAGACGGGAGGTCTAGAGGTTAAATTTGCAATTTTTTACGAAGTTCTACACGTAAATGCACAATTATTACTAGCGACTGTAGACGCTAATCAATTACAGTATTTTGTAAGGTACCCATAGACTCCAGCAGCGTATAGCGGCAATCCAAATAGGGATATAAATGAGGTTCGCTTCCTTTATGAAGCATATGCCTTCAGTGTAACCACAGCCTTAATCTGGACCAACAGAAGGCGCCTATAGGTGCGACGACACGCTAAATCCAAAGTTGCTTTTGCAAGCCAGTCCACTGTACAATGCACAAAATTTCGCCGTGGCTTCAATAAAAGAATGCATCCTAATCACATTTAAGCGGGAAACACTGAAGCCACGGGCGATGCAGCCGCTCACAACATGCATTGCTTCTTACTTTGTCGCGTTTTGTGGCCCGCCGCTGCAGGAACAGGAAGGGTGCCCCTCCGCCAGGATGGCTCCAGGAAACCCTCGGAAACTGCACTCTGTCAATGAGAACCACAGTGTTTCCGAACAGCGCGCCTGCGCTGCAACTATAGTAGTGGCCAGCGCTCTTCAGTCGGCAGCTTTCCTGGTGCTTATCTGGTATTGCTTCGGGGATAACGTCTACACCCTTGGTGCATTATGCCTGTCATTCTTACTAATGTTATATCTGATTGCAGTCGCTAAAGCCCGGGGACGTATTCCATAAGACTTCAGTTTTTTCTTGGGATTCATTTCGTCCTCCAGAGTTGGTGCGGTGACGAGGCTGTGGCTTTCAAGCGCATGTGAGAAGCGATGGGCCGATGGCTCCTTAGTGCCCGCACCTGAGTGTTCGCTGCACGAGGCAGTCAGTAGTTGGCAGGCGCGTGCGGTGTGGGACGATGACCATCGCCGACGGCTGGATCTTGATTTCTGTTAGTGGTCGCTTGCTGCTTTCACCGGACACGGCCATCAGGCTGACCTTTGTCCGAATGAAATGAAAAATAGAAAGCAAAATATTATGCAGTACGATGGAAGGAGAAAAGCGATGAAGGTGCCGAAGCGTTCTCGTTTCTCGATGCCTTGTCAGCCAAACCATGGACTAAACTGCGGATGGAGCTAATGAACCTGTTGACTCCCTTTTGTTTTATTGCTGTTTTGTGAGTCTAGAAGCGATCATAGGCACTTCAGAGCAGTCACAGGTGCTTAAATGTACTCAGAGCCTTACATAAACATAAATAAAATATGCTGAATGAAATTCTTACATAAATAGTTAAAGAGATGAGCAGGACGTATTGATAACCTGGGCTTACAGAAGGCGACAGTGGTATTTATGAATGTTTACTTACCTAAAGAACATGAAATAAGACTAAAGAAGTCATTCCAGTGTGCAATCACTGACCGAAGTGATCCGCTCATCCGCAAGAAAAGAGAGAATTTGCTCTAGTCTGCATGACAACGCACAAAAGCACAATGAATTTGTTAGTACAATTTTAACCATAACATGACTGCTATACATGCCCCTGAGAGTCATTATTAGAGCCATGATAATAAGGCTTTCCGTAACGTTAACGCATAACTGCAATAAACATGGGGCTGTGGGGCTGTCTTCTTTTTCTGTACACCGTCAGCTGCTATCATATTCCCCTATTTTTATACTCCGACGTAATGAACAGATGTTCAGGAACTGCGTGAGCCTAACAGTGCAGCAATCATGACGAATTATTTTACTTAGCAGAAAGGCACCTTTAAACACGCATGCAAAGCACGGATGGCATTCAAGCTGTCATGCACCCATCTTTGGCAGTTCTCCCTTTTTACACTTTTCTCTGCGCTAAATTTGCAGTACTCTTTGTATTTACGCCACTATTACCGAAAGAAATTCTTCTTTGTGAGCAAAAAATTCAATTCGCGAATTTTGTTTTGTTTTCAAACATCATCGCTTGATTTTATCTGCAGACCACGCTTTGTGATATTAGCAAACTGCAGCTCGGTTCCAAACTGAAACCGTCAAAGAGCAACTAACTTGTATTACAGCGCGAACCACAAGAAGGGACGACGACAGACAGAGTGAAAAGAGCGCTGACTTCCAACTGTTTATTATTCTGATATGCCACGCATTTATACACATTTGAAGTTTCAGCAGAAAAGAGCAGGAAAAGCAATCAACATGAAAGGCATAGGAGATAGGACAAGGCCCTAATCACCATCGATCTAGATACTTCAGCTCTTTCTTGGTTAGTGCGACTGATGGCATGCTTACACACCTTTCCTCTGTACGAGCAATGTTCACCGCCTCAATTATCTCCCTGACACACTGATCATTGTGTCGAGCAACGATTGTGCTTGTTTGGAACTCAGGCACGCAAGGTTGTCTGCGGTGACGTGTAGACTCATCGCCACAATTACGACAGTGCGTGCTAAGATGGCCCTGGTCACCATCATTTACATTCTTGTTGTGTTCTTTCAATCTGGTATTTATACACCTGCCGGTTTGTCCAATGTATTCGCGTCCACAGAACAACGGACAACCTTGCGTGCCTGAGTTCCAAACAAGCACAATCGTTGCTCCACACAATGATCAGTGTGTCAGGGAGATAATTGAGGCGGTGAACATTGCTCGTACAGAGGAAAGGTGTGTAAGCATGCCATCAGTCGCACTAACCAAGAAAGAGCTGAAGTATCTGGATCGATGGTGATTAGGGCCTTGTCCTATCGCCTATGCCTTTCATGTTGATTGCTTTTCCTGCTCTTTCCTGCTGAAACTTCAAATGTGTATAAATGCGTGGCATATCAGAATAATAAACAGTTGGAAGTCAGCGCTCTTTTCACTCTGTCTGTCGTCGTCCCTTCTTGTGGTTCGCGCTGTAATACAAGTTAGATACGAACCAACTAGCCCGCCAAGCAACCGTTCCGTCAAAGAGCACATCATTACAAAAGCTTGCATCTCTCAGGAGCATGAAAATGTTAAACAAGAAATAATAACTGTTGGCACGAACAAAAAAAATCCGGCTGCTTGAATTCAGTGTACTCGTCCCGTGGTCAGCACTGCGCTCGTCTTCGTTCTCTCTGGGTGAAGCTACTCTCGAAGAAAACAAGAGCTCATATTTCTTCGGCTGTCGACGCACTCACGAAAGCGTAGCGGGAATAATGCCTCAAAAAGAAAGAAGAGGAGAACGAAAGAAACGCGAACAGACAACTGACAAAACATTGAAATCTTCTCCGATCGTTGCGCTTTTCTGGCCGCAGGCAAGCCCACACACTGTCGCGAGCGCCTCTTCCAGTTGCCTGGCACTCTGCCGTCGACAGCGTTCCATTGCTCGCATCCCCTTTCCGTCTTCTTTTTCTTGTCGACTTGTTTGATATGCCTTGGTTGCCCGTATCTGTCTCTCTCTCTCTCTCTTTATCTCTCTCTCTCTTTTTATTCGCTCTCCCTTGGGTAATCGTAAAAATCAATGCACTTATTCTAAGAGAAGAAAGGTTTAACTGCTGAAAATATTCGCAAAAGCTTACACTTGGTGAGCACTTCTTTCTAATTGCTGGATTCAAACAGGGCGTCTTTGAAAGGCGAGACGCGTGCATTATTTTGTGCAGCTTGACTGAACTGTACATAATGAGCTCGTTCATCAGAACAATGGAACAGACTCGATTTCTTTTCTCAACTGCTTTACGCACAATATTGGTTTCCTTATATAGCCCTTTGAGGTATGCAGATATGATTTCACAAAAATACTGCGCTGGTTACTCGAATTGCTTTGGGATAAAGAGAACCGTTAATCGGTAATTTTCATTCAATATTCGCTTGCTATTGAACTGCTCGGCGCTGTGACTGAATATTTTTTTATGTGTGTTTCATAACAAACGGAGACAAGTTGCCTTGTCAAAGTACCTTTTTCGTTAGATATGTTCTTGTATGCGTCTGAATTTTTTGTCTTCTAAAGAAAACTCATGCTTACGCTGTAATTGAAGTAATAGATCATGTGGATAATTTCTCACACGGTTTGATTACCATGAGAAACACGTGAGGCAATTGTGAGTTATCTCAATGAAACCGGAGGTTTCCGTACCCATTTGTCACTAAGAAGGTTTATGTTTTATTTAGACTCGTGGTGCAGAACCAAGGTTCGCAATCTCGTGCACAATTTAGCTGCTAGCTACTTTTAGAACACTCCTGAAATTATTTTGTCGATAGATTTTTGCCAAATAAAAAAATCACAAGAAGCTTTTGTGTCCTCATTTCGATAATTTTTGTGTAATAAATAGTGTATTAAATACTCATATCGATCGGTGGCACAAACTTAGTATGCGGTCTATTGCCCTCAAAATCTTTTGAGGCATATAATTTGCCAGCAGTGCATTGATTCTTGTTTTTTTCTTGCGAATTCTTCTTTTCGCAAACAGGACTGTCACAAGGATAGAGGGGAATGAAACATAGCTGGACCGCTCATGCAGGTATGTTACATATGCGTTCAGTGAAACCACATATGTGTTTTCTGATGTCGAATTGTCAAAGTGAAATGTGCAAGAATAAAAGACTTTTCTATCGCAACTCTTCCAAAATCCTTCCGCTGAAATGAAGACAATTCGGCTCGTTCCACTCAACGTTCAATAAATAATTTTGAAACAATTAAAGGCGCAACGATAGACCTATGATGAATGTGAAATGTAGTATCATATGTTCAAGCGCGTAAATTGGTAGATCACTAGTTTCCATAACAGGAAGCAAGACGCAGCTGTTTCATTTCTTCAGTAAAAGATTACCAAATGACGTATGTTTCCAGATAAACTGACGGTGGTCTTTGGGTAATGAGACACAGAAGTTTGTATACAAATGTGTCATAACAGACTGCGAGCGACACGAAACAGTGTAAGCATTTTTTTTTTTAGCTAGGCGCTGGAGGATTGAGTGCGAGTGGAGAGTGTGAATGCGTACGTGAAGACAGAAGCAGTGCTTGATATGGTCTATGTATGCGCGTCCCCAGCCAAGGAGCGCCGATGACAACTAGGTTTGGTTTGGTTTGGGGGGGGGGGGGGGGGGGGGGGTTAACAAACCAAAGCGACTATGAGGCTATGAGGAACGCTATCATAGAAAATTATGGAAATTTTAACCGGCTGGGTTTCTTTAACGTGCACTGACATCTCACAGTAAACAGTCCACCGAAATTGGGCTGCTACGGCCAAATATTTCATCCCACGTCCCCGGGTTTTGAATTCCAGCGCCCTAACCATTCAGCTACCGCGGCGGGACACTGATATCAGGTACGTTATGTACTAATTATGAATACAGCTTTGGCGTCCTCTGTCTTCTTTCTTAAACAGTAAATGTATACCATAAGGCCATCCAATTATGCTTTAGCCAGGCATGTAAGAAGGGCGTAAGGTGTCCCTTTGGTTGAATTGCGCTTTTTTTAACGTGTGCTTCAGAGAGAATGGAGCACCTGTGTATGCATCGGTTAGCCGTGGAGCACGATAATGATACGTCATCTCTTTCACGTTGTAGAGGCTTAGACATTATTAGCATAAATATGACTCTGAGCACTGAGGTAAATTAAAGCTCTGCTCACCAATGGCTCAAGTATGTCCGGGTTTTATAGAGCCCTACTGCTCACGCCCATCAAAGTCGGGCTATTCTGCAATGTGTACACAATTTTGGTGTCCATGGAAACAGCGTGAATCTATCGTGGAGCAAGAGGGAGTACCATAACAAGAAAATTGTGAAAAAAATACTTTGCTGCAGCTGGGTTTCGAACCAGTGCCTAATGGCCGGATGGGCTCAGGCACCAGAGCACAATATTGTCGCCGCTGTTTTGTTTTGCACTACAAATATACAATATTTGCACAAGAACATTCAGCCGTATTTGACTCAGGTAGCACGATGAAAATTATTTCATTTAATTTAATGTTTGAATCTGCGGGAGCCAGTCAAGGGCTGAAAAACAATTTTTATAACTTCAAAATACCGTACACAATGGCTTCCTTGACGTATTCTCTCCCTGGCTGCGCTTCAATATCTTTGTGACGCACTCCAATCCTACTTCTCCAGAAGTAGAATAGTGGTTCATCATTACAAAGGTCTTGATGCACGACCTGGCTGCGTAGCTCGGAACCTTCGTTTCAGCTCCTAACCATCCGACTGGAACACAATACCTTCCGGCCAGCATCTGAAGCGGCAGCCACCCCCCCCCCCTTCCCCCTTTCCCGTAGGCCTGCGAATCATGAGGCCTCAGATAGAACCAGCCGTATTCTTTTGCAATTAGGAATAAATGTGTTTCCATTCCATTCCGTTAGGATTCCTTTGAAAGACGTCCCAGAAGATAACTGCGCCCTTGCAGTCCAAGAGAACATGCTGGATCATTTCATCCTTTCTGCGTAGTAAAGATCGGACTTACCAAGGCACAAAACTTCCTTTCTCCTGCACTTACGATTTAACCGGCAAAGTCCCGCTATGTGGGCTGAAAAAGAATGTTTTGGCTGCAGGAGAGCAATATCACCGAGGCTGATCAACCCACATGTAAAATTGCAGAACACTCTCATGCTGTGCAACAAACATCGTTGTCTTCAGTATGTTCCCACTGCCGCATCATATCACTCAGTGCAGTGAACATCATCGTCTTCATGAAGCTTCGCCTCTGCCGCTCTTTCATTTACTCTAGGTAAAGATGTCATTAGATACATCATGTAGGCGAGCGCTGCCGAGACCTTGAGCGTATTGTTGGGCGAATGCACGAGGCGGTGTTACAAAAAGAGGCGACGTGGAGTAGAGGAACTCACTACCGCTGAACACAGAGACCATAGCCCATGCGAGATATAGGCTGTCCAGACCATCGAACAACAAGTAGCCATACTAGTTCGTTGCCAAGAGGCTTATGAAGGAGAATCGAGGCAAGATTGAAGCAGCAGCAGCAGCAGGAAATGCGCGGCCGGCTGATGGCTAAAGCTCGTGAAACTTGGTTCGAGAATAGCCGAACCTCTTAATTCTTTTTGCAATAAAACATCCGCAATAACTAAAGAGCACTTAAAAGGATGGCATACACTGTTTAGCTCAAAATGGGTTGGCGCATTCATCAACGTGTTTCTCATAGATAAAATGCGAAACTGCAGCATCATTCCCACCATCGTATTTTGGGACGAAATAAGATTTTTTGCTTCCTCTCTGAGCAGTGTCACATTAATTGGTTTCACAATCGGAGAAGGTAGATTGCTGCGTTTCCTTCAGCCTGCATCGGTGCAACCAATACATCCATCACTGCGAAGCCTTGTACAGGCCACATCGAAACAACTTTGAGCGGATAGTTCTCCAGTTCAAATAACTCTGCACTGCCGTATAAATTTCCATTGGAAAGCAGCTGCGGCTCTATGCAGTCCCCGCAAATTCAGCCCTTCACAGGTCAGAAAAGAAACCGGCTGCACCGAGCCTTGCGGTGGCCAGAAACTCGGAACTCAGCCGAATTTCCTGGAACTTCTGCTTGCGCTTGATGGGCTCTGGCATCGCGTCTCGATGTTTTGCTTTCCAGACAGGAAAGCACTCCGCTGTGCAGATAGCAACACCGGGAACTCTTTTGTCAAAACTCGTACCTGACAGGTGGTGTTGCCTTGAACCAACGTTTCTAGTTTGTTGGCTAGTATTGTGTGAGAATATGTACTGGCCTATCTGCATGGTGTTCGTTTGAACAAAGTCTAGGTTTTTATCCAGACATTAGCGCAAGAAGTTTGAATCGAAATTTAGGGCACCATCTCTCAACTTGTCACTTAAACGGGCCTTTCGATCGTCTAACTGGCTTTCCTTATCTTCGCCTAGCTCAGTATCGCGTTTCGAGAATTACTAATATAAACTGCAGAAACAATTGCTGAATTCGTTAAGTAAGCTTCCCGTAGTTCCTGGGAACGCAGCGGACTTGTGTTTGGGCTGTGAAAGAGTGAAATAAGCATACAGTCTTCGCAGACGTCAGTCGTCGTCTAGCTCGTCGCAAATCAGGCGCAAAGACATTTTGCCACCGAAGAAAATGACTTTCCCCTTCGATACGGAACACGGAACACAAAGCAAGAGACGTCCTCCTCCCTTGTGTTGTCTTCGCGTACCACACCAGAGTGCAGCAGATTACCCGCACAATATCTTAATTCAACTCTTATGCGCGGCAAGAAGGCCATCAGTAAACTCGACATCATGCTGTTGAACTTCACTAATGTGGGCAGTTTCGACGTCGCAGCCTCTCTTCAACATGCCGCGTAAGCCTGGCTACTGATTGTGGACAAGCAACATACTGACGCTCGACGCTAAGACCTGCGACGATACAATGCAGAAAACAAATAAGGAGACCGATTTTGGGATCGGACAACCATTCGCCAAAACGGGCTGATTGAAAAGCTTCTCCATCGCTATTTCAGCCCATGCGAAGTCCTTCACCGACAAAGTGAGCTGTCGGATCAAGTCTTACCTAACAGAAGAGAGCCCAAGTAGAACTGGGAGGCTACTTTGCTCGGTTTCTCAGACGTGCAATGCCAAAATATCTTGATCCAGACTGTATTTGTGGTGGTCTTGTCCACTGGCTTCCCAGACCAAGGATGTAACGTAGTGTATAGAACCTCCTAATGAAGCTCTACCCTCTAATACCACGCTATAAAAGGTTGCACCAATATCACCTCCCGCGACGACACGCGCAACCTGAAGACGTGATGTTGCTCATCACTGTGCATATTATGCGTGCTCAGTGACACTGCAGCGTCAAAGGGTATTGTTTTTGACCATGCTTCATCTTCTTTCAATGCGCCCGGAAATGCCTGAGAGGGGAGTAAAGCCGCGAAGCTGTGTAGTGTTTCTTTATTTGGAGTCAGCGTTCGCCGAGAAGCGGCTTCATCACCTTCTAACATAAAATGCCCTGAGATGTATCTTCCTTGCTAACACCGCCCAGTTTTGCAGTTCTTCATGAACTCAATTCAACCTAATGAAGAATGTAATTTAGAAGAAACATGTTGCTTTCGTGATTAAAGCAATACCGCGTCACCACTGTATATAAATTGCGGCAGCCTTCCTTCTATGACTATCAACAACACAGTCGCGAAAAGAAATCGGAATAGCATCGATTAGTGATATCACGTGTCTTGAGTAGCAGAGTGAGAAAAACGAGTGAGAGAGAGAGAAACACAAATAATCTGTTCAAGCGACTCATAAACAAGACTACTGACATCTGAGACTGAGGAACATCCGGTGTTACTTTGTCCCTGGAATGCAGGTCTAAATACCAATGTAGACTGACAACACTGCTGTTCGGGCCCAGGATGGACTACGAACTGGCCAGTACTTACGGCCAAGTAGCCAACCTCTGTCCTTCTCGTGGCGGCCTCTAAAATGTGAACATGGCGCTTACGTCACTTTTGGGTAGATTTATGCGGTGATGAGAAGACGGCGCATGACTGCGAACGTTACCTCGCCCTCTAGAAGAACCAGAATGTCCTAATGAGTACCATTTCTCTTTATTGCTCTCTTCGTAAACTCCTCTCTTTATAGGCTGTCCATTCACTTCGCAGAAATTCGATATACAAGCTTTCTTAACTTCTGTTAGTCTGGCTTCCTGGTGTGAACAAAAATACGTCACTATGCGGAAAGGACCATTCTTCATGGCCAAGATTGATGCCTCATGACAAACCCTTTTTCCCGCCAGTACGTTTAGTTACAAATGGCAAACGTGGTTACAGCTTATCATTTTTTGCGTCCTGAATACAAATATTTATCAGCCTATAGAGGGCCTCATTGTTCACAGCTTTCGTCTTTGTTTTGTTTTCCTGAATAGGATAGAAAACAGGCCCTCTTTGTTCCTCCTTAACCCAGAATTTTCAATAAATGGCACATGACAAAAATTTTATGCCCTCTCTTTTAGCATGAGCCATTCTGACAAGAGCCTTTTTATTCGCCTAAATTTTTTTCTCACTTTCGATGTGAACTATTGTGGTCAGTTTGCCAGACTCGCCTTATATTTGCAACTCAAATATTATGTGCGACCAGCACACCGCTGTATACAGGCGCGTGTTTTGCCTTTACCCCCCGTTTCACTTCAGCCACTTAGAACTTACTCAAGGGTGTGGTACCACGCCTCCATAAGCACGAAATCGGTTCATTTGCAAAGTAAAACCAGCTAACAAGTGAAAGATATTCAGTGGAAGTAATGTGAAGATATAGAGTTAGACTCGGCATGCCACAGCACTGCGCGCATAAAACGCCATACCGAAAAAGGGGCCCATTAAATGGCTGTTCGTTGGCGGCACTACTAGATATTTGAAGCTGCGGAAGAACACGAAATAGGAAGGCTATCGGCTGTTTCCATTGTCGAACTCCTTTTTCACTACACTTCAGCCCCTTCAGTACGCCTCTTTCCGAGACCTCCTTCACAATTCCTCAACTATCTGGCTCGAGGCACTTTGTGTCTTCTCGAAAGAGCTGTTCTGTTTCGCACTATCGGCAAACAGCCGCCGTACTTCGCAGTGTTTATTTGCCGTTGTCTACGGAGTTCCCAACACGTGGCTGTCAATGCTTATGTTGATACCAAATAAATAGAAAATAAATCCTGTTGATTATATGTAACGTTGACTGATTTATAGAAGGACTCTATGGGTAAACGTTTTAGGCATGCTCCTTTTTTTTTCTTAGAAGTAACACGAGCCGTTTACTAGTTGATGTCATAGTCAATGCCTCGGTATTGTTCGGCCAGAACTTTCAAACGCGTTCTGCTTTAGCCGATGCCATTTTGTTATCGCTCAGTCCTTGTATTGCGTTTTCCTCTTAAGCCTATGTAGGCCGCGTCAAAATAACGACAGGTTACCTTGTAGACGACCCAACGATATATAGCTAGCTTAATCAAGAGTTTTACCTGCACAGTGCGTTGTCGTACTTTTCAAGGATGGGGTATCGTCACATGAGCGCTATAATCAGAAAAAACGTCCGCACCAGGCTTCAACTCCCAGCATGAGCGCAGGGTTATAGGCGATAGTGTTTTCGTGTGTCGCAGGTCGGTGTGGCGGAAGAGGGTGGTGCTGGCCCACATCATCTGCCTTGAATTTCCATTTCGCATCACGTACTGCCTTATCTCTTGAATACAGTTCCTCTGAGTTTCAGACATATGCGTGCCTTGTAAGCACGGTTGAAGGTTGAAGAAGCGACTGAACGCTTGTACGCGACAAAATGAGAAGAGTGCGACTTTTCGATTTGAGTGGGCTTACGGCATACATTGGTATCCAAAAGGCTCTCAGAGAGAGACAAAGACGCTGAGAAAAGCAACTCAGTCGTCAACGTCTTCCAATTTGACCTGGATACATTGCTAAGACGTGTTGAGTTTGCGTAAAAAGGCTTGACATCTTTCCAGCAGATGATTCATAAGAATCATCGGCTTAATGTGGAAGAACCTGTAGAGAGGGTTGAAGGAATGAAGATGTGCAGATTCAGTGCATCCTAGGGCAAGGGAAGTACATACACCTTTTATTTCATTTATTCAATATTGTTTTCAAACAACATAGCAGTGTTGAAAGAAATACGTAGCCAAAAAGTCAGATTAAAGGCTTGACCTGGGCTACGCACCTTGGTCAGGTAGCTGTGACAGCGAATTTGGTGTTATAACAAAGTAGTGAGGGACGACTGACACATGCAAGATTAGCTAATACATATTTGGTGGGTACAGCAAAAAAAAAAAGAAAAGGATCCGCGATATATATAGGAGAAAGCTGTAGGAGATAAGCAACAATATAAATTGTATAAAAGCAGAAACATCATAAGAAAGGGCACTCAAAATTAATCTGTAAATGCAAACCGATGCACCGAGAAATACGCTTGAAGTAATTAGCAAGGATCAATGGCACATTAAAATTCTATGCATGGACGGCTGATCAAACATAGGAGTACCATAATAGAAATTGAACTTGAACGATGACGTAGTGATACATTTTAATACAACTGTTGGCACAAAGACAATTGCAGCAGGTTAATCTTGAATCGAATCATTTGATACCCGTAGTTTTTTAGGCAATGTGGTATGTTCCATACTTCAGCGAAGCGCAAAGAACAGGGTTTGATACGGCGCGTTTGTTGCGCAGCGTTATCAACGGTCGGGTTATTGTGTTTTCTTTTCGCTTTATATCGGCGTTTAGGCGTTGCTTTGTAAAGATCAGTCGCTGGTGTCACACCCAGTGAATTGAAAACCGGCTATGTGTGACCATCAAAAGGAGCATTAGCGATTATTCGGGCTACCTTCTTCTGTAATTTATGCAGTTGGTATATATTAGTCGACGTCGTAGTCCCCCGCACCAAGTGGCAGTACATGAGTTTAGATAAAAGTAGCGAGTTCCTTCTGACGCCAGGAGGCAAGAGAAAACGTACTCTGGAAAGCATACCAAGAAAACTGCTCAACTCGCTCAAAAGGCGATTCACATGACTGTCTCTGGACATGTTTCCTTCAAAAAATATCCCAAGACATTTCATCAAAGAAACTATTTCTATACGGGTAGTTCCGAGTGCGAGCGTAGGCAAAGATTTAGGATGCTTGCTTTTTGGTCAGAATAAACTGCTTTTGTCTTTATAGTGTTCACATTTAGAGATAAGCTTTTGCTCCATGTTGGTAGTTTACTAAGTGTTCTGTTGGCACAGGTAGCCAGCTCCGTAATGGTTGGCGCTATGTACAATATAGTCACATCACCTGCGTCAATTACATATTTAGGACTGCCGTCTATGCGTGCAACGTCATTGATACAGAAATTGAACAATAAGGGGCCAAGTATGTTTCTCTGAAGTACACTTGATTGGATGGATACTAGATCGGAAAAGCAATTGTTAATTACTACTTTTGTAGGCTATACTGTACATATGTTTTAATCGGTTTAAGAAAAATACCAGGGGAGCCATAACGTTCATGTTTTTTTAATGTCTGCGGTGATTAAGGCTGTCGAACGCATTAAAAGCTCAACAAAAATACCAAGTGTAAAGCATTTCTTTTCAAATGATTATAAAAGAGTTTCTTTTTCAATTATAAGGGCCATTTCAGTTGATTTACCTTTTACAAAGCCAAACTGAGAAAGTGATGTTGTGCTTCTTAATAAAATCTGTCATGCGCTCATAGGTCAATTTTTTATGCACTTAGAAATCTAGGAAGTAATGATCAATTGTTCGATAAGGTGTTCTTATCTCCGCGTTTAAATGACAGTTAACTTAGTTATTTGTAATGGCTTGGAAAGGTGCCAAGAGAAACACTATAGTTGATTATATGTTCTAGAGGTGTAGCTATTATGATTGATACTTGCTTTATTGGTTTTAATTACAGCCAGTCGGCCTCACAGCTTTTCTTATTAACTAAACGGAAGTACCCTTGACCGTTCAAAAAGCTGCCTGTAAAGAGTTCATTAGAAGCGAAGTATTTAATACACAGGCAGAATTTCACGGTTAGGCAGAGATCGTAGGCATTCAGCACTGCCGCGTCTATGGGCTCCATACTATACATAGTGATACTACCTGGTCTTATTTACATTTAACTATGACACAGCAAGAAAATATATATTTATTGGTCCTGCATAAACCTTCCTTAGTTTTAGCGATAAAGCTTAAATATTCTTCAATTTATATATTTGGTATTTTAAATATTTTGGGCTCAGTCAAGTATCCAATATTTCGAGCAAATGGCAGAATTTTATTTCAAATATGAAAACTGAACCAGCTACTAGTCATTGCGCAAAAATTTTTATTTGTTTCTTTCCAGGCTTTTCAACGTGCTGAGAAGGTATGTCCCAAACCTGCTAATAATTTCTTTTTCAATCAGGCGAAAATTTTATATAGCCTCTCCACATTCTCTCGCACTGCATAAGCTTTCTTGTCATTTTCTGTATTACATTTTTCGTTTAGGAAGATTAAGAACTTGATGCATTTCTGATTAAAAGAAAAAAATCTGAGACTTCCCTTATAGGTTTCGGATTATACACCCTGCTGGCGATATTAATAGGAAATGATCTTGCATTATTATGTCAATTTTATATTGTGAGTAAAGCTGTGGTTACTATTGGTATCACCTGTAATGGGCGATATTTTTTATTCCTGTCAGGATAAAGAAATCGTTCCTGACTCCAGTAAAAACCAAAACAGAAAACAGGCATCAACACTGTTAGCTCATCCAGATTACATATATTTTTGAATTTTACTTTTTAGTCGGTTGTGCATCATATGTGCTGAAAAACCTAGAAGTAGGACTCATAGATCATTTCTTCTACCATAAAGCATACCCTTATGAAAATTCCAATGTGGGAAAAAGTAACTGAAACTGATGTTATCACAAACCTTCAAGATGGTAGTAATCTTGTGTTATTGCTGTACACCGCATAGCACAATCCAAGGTAATCTATATTGTAGGTTGCCTTAGCACTAGCTGCAAACGGTCAAACAAGCCTCCTTGTTCACATTTCCAAGAATCCTCGACGAAATTCCATCGTCAATTTCCCATTGTGCCTGTGACCAATAATTCCAGTTTCGATCTGAAACAGGCCACTCACTCTCCTTCACATTAGTAAAGGGCAATCACTAGCTCGAGTTAGTATTTTTATAAGCGTCATTTTACGTCTTAGGTCTCCATGAGAGTATGGAAGTTAATCCCGCTGTGCAGTTCTCCAACCATTTCTTTTGAGTATAGTCAGAAAATTGGCTGTTAGTCCAAGCGGCCATCCTAGCTTGCCCATAAGTGGTAAGGCTTGTTAATGCTTCAATTTTGCAATTTCAGACTCGTTCTCAGAACCTGCTGTGGCCGTGTGAACTCAACCATTCTCTGTTCGTGGATATCAAGCTTCTTCAACGTTCCAGACTCTGAAGGCGCTCCCGGCGCCCTGTCATTCTGTACTGGAGCCACCTAGCCTCTGAAGCTGAACGAAAAAACATGCAAGAAATGAATCATATAAATTTGAGGGTAAGCTTCCCAATCGAGGTTTACTCTTTTAAATGGGTATGGTAAACCTAGATACTTAACTGTTATGAAGGAACGTTGCTTTTACGGTTGTTTGCTATTCTTAACTTCTTTTCTTGTGTTCAAAGATATATTTTATGACTGTAGGTCTCGACGCCGATCGCATTATTACACACAGAACTGCACTTACTCCGCATTACAGCAAAAAAGAAAACTTTGAGCGGTAGTTTTATTTCACGCCACTCACTGTATCCCAGTTCGCCATCATTTTAAAGATAACCTCCATTAAACCATCGCAGATCTGTTAAATTGTGACATAATGAGATGATTAAAGTCCCCATTAAGAGGCGACTGTAAGCTTGTGGTCACGGTAAGGGGATATCCGATGTCGACGACCCCGTGGTAGCCATCATAACCGTAGTACCACGGTCCTTCCGCTTTCTACCGCGAACATACAGCTTGGCCATCTGTCGTAGAACATGAGCGGTGAGGACGCAGCACACTTTAACTGGCTATGCCTTTCTTGGCTAGTGCCCGTTTGGAGTCGAAGTAATACGGCAGCCGCCATAATAATGCTACTATGGAAGCCGCAAAAATGCTTGATCTCAGCTACCGCTTTATGCTGTATGAGGTACCCCCATTTTAGACAGAACTTCACTTTTTGTTTGCGACCGTCTTTTTATGCAGCTATTGAAAGATGACATGCAATGTGTACCATTAAAGATTTTTTTTTTAAATTCTTGCATTGATTAGGGGATGTACAAGACGACCACCTGCGAAAGCACCATATCTGCCAAACGTAACCGAAAAGCTCCTCCGGCTGAGCAGCCCCGCCGGCAGGCGGAGCAGGTGAGGGGAAGGAGAGTTGATAAATTCAAATCTTTATGTGTCATTGACCCATTGTAGAATGAAACAGTCGGTATGCCCTTACGTTCAGTTGTTCGAACCAGTGAACACATTTAACATAGTTTAATTGGTAACTTGTTTATTGATATGGCTGTAAAATGTTCACTTCCCATTCTGTGATAGGCAGAAAGGGCTAACAAATATATTACGTAGGAAAAAATGCAAGAAAATAATTATTTTCAGTCTTTTGGCTACGATATATCTTTGAGGGCTTGGTTAATATTTGCACATTAATCACTGCACATCAGTAATTGTCGATACACATGATGTTTTATTTTTTGTGAAAAGAGGGTCGCGAATTACGCAAGATACGACCGGGGATGAATGAAAAAAGCCTTTGTCTTACATGGTACTTAATTCGGATATTTCAAATAATTCATATTTGGTTCATAAGCTGAGTTATGTCTCACTTGCTTGAATTTAAAGCAGCAGTCAGGTAAAACAAGTTAGACCATTTTCACGCACAATATTAAAGTCGGAGGATTCAAAGTGCAAGAAATTGTTTACCATCGAGTGAAGTTTTCTAATTAGGAAGAGCTCTGTTGTAAGCTGATCTTGCGTTCCGTTGAGATGAATACCTGCTAGACAATATTTTTGCTTTGGGCATCTTCTGAAAGTCAGTAGTCAAAAATAAACAGCAAAAATGAACGGCTTCATACATGAGCTCTCCGGTGAATTTGTACTGACGCAATGGTGGGAACACAAACCTGCATAAGTACTCGCCTCTCATTCTGCGCAATTTAATACGCCAAGTGAACGGTCGATAGCAGTGTTCCTTGTATACGGCGAAGATGAAGAGGCTGTAAGGGATAGGCAGGCGCTTCGAAAGGCAATTAGCTGCGTGACCAGTTTTTCACTCTTTAGGTTTGACATCCAACGAACAAGCTGTGTATATCGGCCACGTGGGTGTACATGTCTCGGTACTACCCGTCATGTTATCACTGACATGTACGCCGTTTTCTTCTTAACGGCCACAGTACGACGTTTTGAATCAGAAATTAGAAACTGTTGTCTCACCACGCCATTGATAGCAAAGTGCTTTGTTGAAAAGCTGGGCCTATATTTCGCCACGAGCGTACACGCCCCGCTATTATCTGAAGGTTCCATAAAATTAGAAAACCTTGCGAGCAGTGTAAAAACTGCTTCTCAGCACTCTCTAGGAGAAAAAGCGTATGTAGATAGTGCAGGTAGGACCCGCTCTGCAGAATATTGAGGCTCGCCTCGTCGCAGGACTAGACAAAGTCACAGTTTTTCTATCACTAGGCGTCATGAGCGCTTTTGACTGTTGCTTCAGACACTTATCATTAGCATTCATGGCTCTGAAGGAATTACTTTTTAGAGGCACTTGCGTTCCCTTCAACACGAATGTAAATCTTCGATAGTACGTGCTCGCGTGCCTGCAGAAACAGCGTGGTCAGTGCAATGTCCTCTAGATAAGAAATCTTAGTCTGTACTAGGGTAACGAAAGGGCTCTGGTAGAGGAAAATCATGCCGCATTTGCAACCGACGTCATGACCTAGCAACCTAGCTTACCAGCACCTTTCTTCTGTGGCCTGTGTCGTTTCGTGCCCGTACGTTCTTATTCAGTGGTTTATAACGCCAGAAAGCTTTGTGGACCGAAACCGTGCTTCTTATGATGAGTAGAAGAGTGTCCATTGAGTAATTTGGAGCCACCTACTAGGATATTTCGGTTCGCGTTCTTTCACTGCAAGTGACTAACGAACGAAGCAATCATGATTTAGGTCTAATTCACGAAGGAGATGGGCGGTGCTGTGCTGCCTTCGAATAAGTGGATACAAAAGCGAAAAACAAAAGATGGATATGTTCTCTGGTGCATTACCCGCCTCCACGGTGAAGACAAAAACACGTCATTTTACCGGCAAGTAGTGAACGTGCAGTATACGTGCGATAGTGGAAGAAAACAGCCTGCTTGCACCAGGATCCACTCTCCGTCCAAGTAACTCAGTGTAATATTCGAATGAGGTGCATCCAAGGTTGAATGTGGTGCGAATTTTTTGGGTGCAGTCCCTTTTATAGTGCAGTGCTTGAAACTTCGAAACATCCACGGAATGTTTAACTATGCGACGAAATGCAACGTCATCCGCTGTGTTGAACTGTTGGCGATGCTGTACATTCCTGCCACGCGTTTCTATATATTTGTTTAGTGCAACTTCCTTCTACGGTGAAAAAGACGAGAATAATTTTTCTTTACTACGATTAGTGAAAATTGCATTCTGGGTCGCATTTATCCGTTTGTCGCCCGAGTAACGCAAATTTTGAGGACTGATCAGATTAAGCTACAATTCGTCTTGCGCGTAATTGTCTTTAATAATCTCTTCTTGCTTGCTGCTGGCATATTTGTGAGCACAGCATGAGCAATGGCAATAAAAAATGATTTTTTTTAACGTTTAAATCAGTAACTATCTCTAACACCAAACCATGCCTGACCTGCTTAATCGACCTTCCGCTCTGTAAACTAGGTTCAGGCCGACTAAACTCTAGCCAATGTTGTTCTCAAAGACTGATTGCTTTGGCATGTATTTTCCATGAAACGCCACATAACCATATATCGGGTCAATAAAATGCCTCTTACGCTTTTTCATGTTGGTGACGTTGCGTGATTATCGACAAGTAGACGTTCCTCTGTGTGGCTTTAACGTTCTTGTTTTCCTGTTTTGCGTATTTTCATGGAAGATGCTAACGTGTGCTTATTAGCGATATTTCGAATAAACTATCGTTTGGAAGCCAGCGCCTCATTGCATCCTTGTTAGCAGTCAGCTGGGCTGTTTCTCAAGAAAGGAAGTCTTCACATTTTGGTCATCATGGTGATTCTCAAGAACACGGCAGTGGCGGGACGTTATCAGCAGGTTCATGGCGTTGCGATTGCCATTATATATTGTTGTCAGGGAACATTTTTGTGGTTGACGAGAGTTCGGGCGTTTGAATAAATCCGAGGCAACACTTTTATTTCACATCTGAAGAAAGAACGAGCATGGTTGCATTTTTGAGAGCCGCGACGAGTAACCGTGAAGGGAAAACAATTTATCATGCAAGAATGAAATGAGCTGCTAATGTTAATTTTAGCTAATTAGGCATGCTGTCCAGCCTCAGGTGTAACTGTTTCCAAGTTCGCCTCACGCTTGTGTCGCAACAACAGTAACCGAGATGCCAGCCGCATGAGCTTTGCGTAGAGGAGGACGTGAGCAAGCCTTGGCTGTCTGAGTGGCATTGGGCTGTGTCACTTCGGACGGCAAGGCCATCATCATGACATGAATATGGGACCACCAGATCGTCCCTGCCATCATGCGCTTCCGCTGACAGAGTGCGATGGAAATCGTTTCTGCCACCACTCGCGCACATCTGCTTACTTAATGTTTACATCTTTTTCCATCTGCAAAGTCTTCTCCAAGACTCTTGATAAAAAGGAACCTTTTTAGGACATATGCTTTGCCATGCTAGGCTCTACGGTAACATATCCTCGTTTCGTAGAAGGCAGGAAGAAATTGTTGACAGCAAAAAAAGAACACGGAAGCAAAAAAGTAACCTCAGTATTTTACTTAACGTTTCAGTAATCTTGTGAGTTTTTTTGTTTAACCCTCTTCTTATTCAATGCACTTTGTGTTGGCTAGATGGTGCATTTAATAATAATAATTTTACAGGGAAGGGAATGCACAGTAGCTGTCACACTTGTTCCGTGGACACCGGCCGCCCGCCCGGAGCGCCAGTTCCTCTCACCTTCGCCATCTCCGCAATAGCTCCGGGGGAAGGTGACCAGGGGAAGAAAAAGAGAGCTCCTCTCAAAATAGAGGAAAACGATGTTTGTTGTCGCGACAGGCAGGAGAGGGTAATGTCGAATATCCACGATATCTACCATTAGACAAAAGATTTGCGAAGAAAATTGGTTGCGCAAAGTGTCGATGACGAAAATTCTTTCGACAGCCCGCATTTGTCAAAAAACTCGATAACATATTTTTGTACAGCAGGTACAAATGTCGGCAACAATTGCCATCGTAGCGACCAGAGGAAAGTGAACTTGGAGGCATCAGGTCAATGCGAAGGTATTGAGGCGTTTGAAAAGGCCAAGATGGAACACGATGAGCCTGATAGGAATGAGCTCAATGCGATAACAGACGTTGTTCGCTTACTGAAACTGCTCTACACATGCTTGACCGTTTCTTTCTTGCGTTCTTAAATTGAACTCTCCTCTTCATTTTCTTCTCATTCATTTTACGCCGTTTTTATAAAGATCTAGAAATCATGTACTAAGGGTTATTTTTATTAATTGGAGTAGGGGCTTCAGTTAGACGAAACAGTGTCTTTAGCTTCTGGAATGGAAAAGAAGCGACACTGCAGTTTATGTGGAGCAAAATATTCCCGCTTCATATATCTGAAACGCGAGTTCTTTGTTCGATGAAGTGTTGTTAGTTTCCAGTAATTGGACAAAAACCTAACCATATCGGTGAAGGTCCTTGACATAGCATTATCTGCTATTTCTCCTCACTAGCACATGACACGTTTAGAGAAAGACGTCTGAAGACGTCTGAAAAATGCGTTTCCCGAATGTACGAAACTTTCGCTTCCGAATATAGTGAAAGTTTTGGGAAGTTCAACAAAATACCATTAAAGTGAAAACTGTGACCCTCGGTACTGCCGCAGAGTATCTCAGAGAGAGTAAATTGGCATGCTGTTGGCTGACAAAGGCCACCGTGGCCGGAAGCGCACTTACCAAATTTAGAACGCTCCTGCAGCGTCACGGTCGCCCAGCCGTTCGGTTAACGAAACCTGAGCAAACTCCCACCGCCCACCTCTGCTAATGAATCCAATGGCTGTAGTTCTTTAGGATTTGTTTTCTAACGCCCATATCACGCAACTTGTACTTTGAGTTCGAAAGCACTACTTCGCAAGGCCTAAATGGACCAGCATTCTCTGGGTCTTTCACCTGTAAAGATTAGCGAAAAAAAAAAAAAAAACGTCGAACGGACTTCGAACGCAGGAACATCTTGATCGATATGAGTACAATCACCGTAGCCAGTCAGCTACGTTTTGCTCCCACTTTCTCACGTTGTGCAATGCATGTAATCGTCTTGAACTTGGTTTGGTTTGGTTTGATGGTTTGACGCCACAAAGGCTATGAGAAGCTAGGCTGTAAGGGGACTCTGGGCTCTTGCTTACCAAAAGTAAACGACGAGATTTATCCTGAGCAAGTACGGAGGCCGCATTAGCGTTCAGTGTTCTGTGCTTCAGGGCTGCCCGCTCATCAATAATATTTTGCGTTTACATTAAAACCTTGTTCATGAAATATTGAACAAAAACAGTACCAATGAATTTACAGTACAAAGCGGCGGTTGAGCTGCTAGCATATGTAGGCAATTTTGCGGTTTTTGCAGTCGACCAGCTGAATATAAGCGATAAGCTATCAAATGTTTCCGAGGTTTCAGCAGTCACGGGTAAGGAGGTTATACTGGTAAAATTGCCTTTTGCTCTGACATCAACGGTGATCATCACAGTTTTAAGATTTCACTGGCGTGCATATTACGACAACACTGCACTAGTAATTGGAAGTCCGTCTCGATGGGTGTCACAAAAAGGAGCCGTATTACCAAGTGCAGATTAAACTAGCGCTGTAAAAAGTTGAACAATTGGAGCAACCTGTTGATTTTTGCCGGAGCCAATGTGCCATGTGAGTAACTTAAACAGCTGTCCCAGTGAGAGGACCTTCGAGCCGACTCGGACGCACAGCATCAGCTCATGCTGGCGCAGTGGGCCAAAGCCGCTGATGAGGCCAACGGACTCCTGGACAGAGGACTGCCGACTACTGCTCTTTCCTAACTCGCTACCCCTAACCCCAACTTTCCCCAATAAAGTTTATCAATCAAATCAATCAAAGCTGCCCCAGTTCATCTCTGAAATAACAAAACCGCTTTTTTTCGGACAGGACTTTCTGAGGGTGCTTTGCACGCTGTATTGGCTTGCGAAATGCGCTAGCTGCTGATCATGTGATAGTGTCTAACAACCAATAATAAACATATCAAAAAATGGTACCTAGGGGCAAACATTGCCAACGGCAATGGTCGCCCTACCTAAGGATCACCTACCAGTTATTAAGGGACATTTTTTCTAAAACCAATAATGACAAACTTAGCTAATTATTCTTTACTATAATATTAAGCTTCCTATCAAAAAAAAAAAAAAAAAAAACATAGTGACCATTCCACGCTGCTTCCGACAACCCTGAACTTCCAAACATAAAATTTCAGGATCCGGCAAGTAAACTAGCTTATGGTATTGGTCCCAAGTAAGGGTTCTTCCCTCAGGCACTCTAAATTAACGAGTAGTATAAATGCGGTAGGCGGGCTCAGGATTTAAAACAACGAGACAAAAGTTCGTATTTTTGTTTGCTCTCTTCCTCTGCTATCTCGCTTGTAATCCTGAATTGATAAACCCACTTCTAACTTTTCTAACTGAAAGCTTTAAAGTTCACTGTAGTAGATACACACTGGGAACTAATGATCCGATAGTTAGCATTGTCTCCTAAGTTGAAATCAGCTGCCGTTATCTTTTTATTCCTCGCAGTCGATGTAAAGTAGAATTGGGGAAGGTATAAACAAAACCGCACAAAGAATCGTCAGATCATCGAGGTTCAAGCTGAAAAGAAGGCTTGAACAAAAGAATGGGCTCATTTTAATCCGTATAGCATAGAATTCGGCTCATTTTTATTTGATATAGGATTTGTGATCACATATTCAGGGATTTACTGGATAATCTTCGTTCCCACTGCTTTTGCAAAAGTAAAATGAGTAAATGAGCTTTTTGTACAAACGAATTCCGACATAGTACTGATTTTGTTTAATGTGACTCATTCCGAAAATTCCGCATCAGTTTTCGTGTGGTTAAAATGTAAGGGGAAGTTTCTGCCTACGTATATCTTCAGAATTTAATGAATTTAGTCGCTTTTCAATATTTCATACTTCTACTATTCCCAAGCGAAAAATTGCAAGGCACTAAAATTACGACTTCATGTGTAAGCGACAATATGCTATTCTAACTGTATTTTGTTCTTGCAGACCACAAAAAAATGCATTTACATTGTCTAGCCGAAGCAGTATAAGTTGGTTATCACACGCAACCCGCCTTCTTTCAGTAAGCTAGTTATACATCTAAAATGGCTCGCTCCATACAAATACACCTCAAGGAGGTCCAGGTTGTGCCTTTCGTCTTTTTATGAGCACCTTTTCCGACAGAAAGAAAAAAGTAAAAGCCGCACAGTTCTCAATTTTTCCCGCGGATTTTTATCTAGGAAGCCTGAGAGACACCATTAGAGAAATCGTCGAGTCTTTTAGAAAGGAGATCCAAAACAACCCTGGGCTCGAGTAAAATTATCCCAGGAACAAATTATTCCAAAAGCCAGTGAAGAAAAAAAAACTTCGTTTCTGCGAGCTTTGCGGGACAAATGCTTTTCTGATTATCATAACTTAAAAGCGAGCGATGTCACTCTCCATAATTTTACTCTTTGCAGCATATTTTTACTATGCTACGTATGTGTAAAATGCTCAAAATTTATTTTCTACGGGATTTTTAAGGTTTCTTGCAAATAGTGCAACTAGGGGAAATTTTAAATATTGCATGTATATAAGATTCATATCATCAATAATGATCATCATATGATCATTTTTGTTTCTAGAAGCCACCGAATGAATCCGCTTCAGAACTCAAGGTTTCATCATTAATACCGGTCTTTGCTTCTTAGCTCTTCTCACCGCAAGAGACTATGCTATTTTAATGCCAAATTAGATACAAAACCTTACACAAATTCAATGTCACGTTCCACGGGACGGAATTCTGGGAAGATTAGTTCTTTAATTTTCAACGTCCCGTCATACTTTTTTATTCATGCTTCTGTCTGCATAGTATTATTTGCAAGAGGAGTTGTGAAAGAGTACTGAGAACATATGTCACGTTATTTACTCATAACTTGCATTCATGACATCGAAACGACAGCTTGATACAAACTCTGCCTAAATTATAACATGCTCTTTACCACGTCAGGAATCCTTCCTGTAGAATAACCTAGTGCAGCTTATAGCTCCCGCATATATAGCCATATTCATACGGTATAGAACTGTGAGAAAACATATCTTCGAGCTATAGCTGTAAGTATTTGTCGAGAAAACTTATTAGCAATGCAGGTCTCCTAAACAGAACTCTTCACATAATGCATCTGGCTACGCAAAAACCATCGTGCCGTTTCCAGCTCACATGTACACCACTTACTACCGGAAAGGAAGGCCAGTCAATAAGATTCGCATTCTCACAAAAAATATACGTTATTGGCTTCGTCAATACTTCGAAGTGCCTTTATCATTGGGGTACTCTGTGGCACATTTTTCTCTAGTAATGTTCTCAGAGTTGAAGGCGTGTACAAGCGCTCCAGTAACAGAAGCAACCGACCCATTTTCGATTTTGGCAACCTGGAAAAATTCCCCCTCTCCCCATCCGTTTCGGCATCAGCCACCGTCTCCTAATTGCTGAATTTTCCTATATCTACGGAAAATAAGTGAAGCCCGCGTTATTAGATGCATTCGCTGATATTTACTTAAAGACACTACACAGCACATCATGGAAATGCCAGCAAGAGATAATTTGAAATTTTTATGTAATTTACATTATGTAATTATGTAATTCATTTATACAAAATTGCTTGGTTCAATATTAGCTTTCGTTTTTATTGTCATAGTTCGGTGACATTTTTTTCTAAGAAAGAGTACACTGATTCATATGAAAATCTCTCTGGTATACAATTGACTGTTGAAAGGTTGACCCGAGGTTCTTTAAGATCCAATACGAAGCTGCTTTTTGCAGTGCACCTTTTTTTTTTCCCCAAATCTAAGCGTCTAATGTTTATTAGTGATGAATTAACTAACTTTTTAATCAGTTTTGTTATTTAAACAATATTATCACATACAAAAGCCACTTTTAGGTCACAATCGAAGCATATTTGTTATTTTTTAATTACTGACAGCAGATTATGCCCATCGTGCATGATACAATACCTCACGATAGGATCGTTCTCAGGAAGCAGTCTCCGGAGCACACAAGAACAGCAGTAGGTGTACCTGTTACAGACCTGCTACCTAGCTTAAGCTTTCCACGTCCCTTCGAGTTCCTTCTACTCACTTACTGCACCTTATTAAGCCTATTGCCGTCCTTTGCCCTTTTACTTCTCTATCGCCATATACAGTTTGCTAAAGCCGATGGCATCGAGCCCTTTCTGGGGAGCGAACAACAGCCAGCAGCTCCGTGGATATCTTGACATGAGGACTCAGGCAGTAAGAGGCAGCCACGTTTACTGTGATAATGGCACACCTCTTCAGCCTCGTGAGTGGAGCTTACACGAACCTGCAGGAAATGTCGGCAAAGTTACCCAGTTGCTTAGGTAGGAAGAAAAGCAAGGGAACTCTATCTAATGCCAAATGCAGGGGGAGCCGAACTCAAGGATCCATCTCTGTCTGGTCCATCAAGAAGCACAAAAGATAGGGGTGCACAGGTTTAACGACGTCTTAGTAGAAAGACAAGGCGGAAAAGGCTTCTTCTATATAATGCTACCCACATTGCTTTATGAATTCGCTGCCTCATGAAGTCCATCGGCACATTCCTTCGAGCAGTCTTCACCGACGAGAGCGCACGCAAGTCCAAATCGATCTTTACTGCGTGTACATAAAAGTAGCTGAAATTTTAGGCTAAATGCTTAAAAATCAATTAGTAACCTGAGAATAATTATACAAGGGTGATGTTGCGGCCGTCCTGACTGCGAGGCTCTTTTAGGAAATGCAGTGGTAAAACAAGTTTTCAGGCATGTTTCCAAAAATCAGCTGGAACATGTTTATCCACTCGGAGAAAATTACCAAGTACCATTGCGATGATGAATTTTAACTACCGAAGAAAATTTTTTATATCATTGTAACTGTCTACTTCAGAGAGAAGTTTCACAAATATTAACAGCAAGTTCTGATTGTCCGCTCACTTCAAGACGGCCATGCCTTCAAAGTTTCGAAATATCAGGGCAAAAAACTTGGTCAAGCGATGAACAACAAGGACTTCGGCCGCCCCTGTTTTTTTCTTTGCGCTGATTTTTCATGAAATGAACCCGTTCCTACTAGCTCAGCTCGCCGTGTTCATGCCTTCGAAAGTTGACTCGCAAGTGCAAGCCCCAATAGCTCTTTCTTTTGAACTCTTCTACTCAGGCACAAAAGTTCATAAGGATAGCGATCTCCAAATCACTGTGCCTGAGGCTGCCAGTTCACCATGCACGGAAGAAAGCAGCGGCGATGGCTTGCATGCTGGCGCAGCCGGTAGTTTCATTTAAAGTCAAAAGTAGCATTTTTCGTTCTCCTCGTTCGAATGTTCTCATATTACGTCTACATCATAAGGCGGACACTGTGATTTGGTTTAAAACAGAGTTCTGATGTTTGTATACGACACAAATGCATTATGCAAAGTATATACTGAGAGAAATTTGTCTCCTCAAGTAATACCAACCCAACAAAATTATATTTATGCCAATTCTTATTTCGCTTTTTGATCGACAGTAGCACTAGAAGGGTTAGGTTCCTGAATGCCGGTTACCTGACGGCTAGTTTTGGCAACCTTTGCGCAGAATTGGCGCGTCTTATTTTCCTTTTTCGTATCAACGGCCTTAGAAGTAATCAGTTCATGCGCAGCTTATTTCGACAATAGTCTGGCATGAACTCAAGCAGAAATGGTTTTTACCCTCATGGCCCCCGTAAATGCCGTGGCTGCACGAAGTTCTCCTTACACCCTCTAGACTGTCAGTTGTGGGTATGAAAGCTTAAAGCGTGTGCACCACGAATCATTGGAATTATACGCGGTTCTATGAAAATCGACCAATACCATTGACTTAAGGGCCTTGATTGAGTGGCATCCACAGCCATTTTTGTCTAGTTTTCCTCACCTTTAGGGAAATATAGCGAATATAATTGAAACTTCTAAAGCATGGAACCGTTGTCTATTCAGTATCTTCGGGAAAAAAAAAAACGGGCTGAAACATGCGTGGTTTAGTACCCACGAAACGTACGCATCCATATAATAGTCAGCGCCCATTTCTATTAACAAATATATCCCTAATGATATGAGTTGAACTATTGCGTTGTTTTACTTTATTCTTTCTGTATAAATGGGTTAGTTGAACTCATAGCCGAGTGTTCTTGACAATCATGGCAAGGAATGACAAATTCATGAATGCGAATACTCTGCTAGGCTGCTGAAAACTAGCAACGAAAATACTTATATTCTACTTTTCAAAATAGCAAAATTTGTCCTTCGTGTTTTTATAAAAATCTGAAGATGAGCTCACGGTGAAATATTTAAGGATGCAAGACGACTATTTTCTTAGACAAACCACTGATGCGGTGGTCCTTAAAAAGGTTAACACTGTTTAAGATAAAGCGTGCTGTTTCTATGATGGAACAAATAAAACGCTCCTATTACATAAGCGCATCATTACCAGGCCTGGAATTTACACCTAATAGGTGCAGACAGCATTGAATAAATACAAATAGCCAAAACCGGTTTCCCGGAAAGAATTTACAGAACAGATCACTTAAAATCAACACAAAAAACTTGCTTGCTTCATCTTTATAATCGTCAAGTTAAAGAATGCTCGTTATTTACGTTACAAGCTTCTATATTTACCATAGTTCGCCGTGATGAATATTTGGGAAACTGCTCTGTATTGTCTGGATGACAATCATACAGGAATGAAAATGTGTAATTTGCAGCTGAAAAGCTGTATTTGCATTAACTAAAATTGAGGGGCGAATGAAATTAAATATTTACCTCAGAAAGGACTTTCGCCAACGAATAATGCTGAAAAAAAATTTTATCATCTGTTAAATAGAAATCTTTTGCCTTCATTTCCTGTATGACATGTACGAAACAAAATAATGTCTCAAAAATAAAGCAATAGTTTGTCTCTTGTGAATATTCTGAAAATGTTGCCTTCAATTAACTGCGCTGTCTTCCTGTTATCTTTATGAATAACTAATGCACAGATGTCTTAATTCAAAAGAGAATTTTTTTTCTATATCATACATTACAAATTCGGGAAAGATTAACAAAGACCGCTTCACACGCAGCCTGAAATTTGAAACATAGATAAATATCAGTTCAGTTCAGTCGTTCAGTCGTGTCCGACTCTTCGTGACCCTATTGACCATGTCACGCCACGCTTTCCGGTCTCTCACTATCTTCCTAACATCACATAACTTCATCTGCAGTGCCTCGAGGATGCCATCTAACCATAGCGTTCGCTGCCTACCCCTTCTCCGGCGACCCTCAACCTTTCCCAACATCAAATCTTTCTCCAGAGACTCCTCTCTTCTCATCAGATGACCAAATATAGTGTGACACAAATAACCAGGGAATTGATAGAAGCCACTGCAGAAAAAATGTACAGAAGAAGCTGTGCATTGTTACGAAAGATGAAGGCTTTTTATATGATGAAAGATTATGAATCTCCCAGACGTTGTGAATAACAAATTTGTGAGGCCATATTGGATGGTTCATTACTAAAAATAGATTTCTTGTCAGAGCACAGTACTTAACCCAACAAAAAGTTGTTAGTGTAGACAATTCATAGTGGCGAAATGCAGTTATCTCTGCTCACGGCGGATAGATTTTGTGGTACCAGCCTGGCTATTTGTCAATAAACCTCGAGCCATTATACATCATGCTGAGCCGACTACCCATTGAACATTTCCTTGGTAAGAACAGAAATGAGGAGGAGAGGGGGGGGGGGGGGCGGCACCTTAAGTGGTAAAACGCATTAGGAGTGGAACAAGTGAAAATTAAAATCGAATTATTAGGTGCGCAAAGAAAATAAAGGAGCCCCAAAACGGAGTGAAAATGACTGGATACGTTGTACTTTTGTTGCCCCTAATACCCGTCCGCTTCTTAAGAGACGCGTTCGAAACCACGTGTATGCTGCAAGCCCAAAACGCCGCTTTGTACAAAACAACTAACGCGTTACTCTCCCTCCTTATCCCTCAATTCATACACATTTTAGCTATTTCAGAGCCCATTCACTATGATTTCATGCAGGATAGTCTATGGAAGCTAAACCTGCCTAACAAGTCAAAAGCAAAAGTTTCTTCTTCTACCAATAATAATTGTGGAATAGTATCTTTTAAACTTGGAAAGAGGTTAACGTTGTTATAACGATAGAAGAAAGCAGCTTCCGCCGAGCGTATAGCCTTTGCCTACATTTTTTTTTTTATAACATGGCCTCGTTTAAAAGGTAGCAATTAGAATATAGATGCAAAGGACGAAATCTGCATAATATGTAGGATTATCTTCTTTCAAACGTCAACGACCCTCTATCAGAGAGACCAACAAGATGGACATTAGCAAGACCAGCAGCTGGCAGCCATTATCAGAGTCCTTGCTACCGCAAGATAGTATATGACAGAATCTACTTTGGCTCGCGATATCGCTTTGCACAGCGTCAGCGCAACAGCAGCAGGGGAAGCAGCAGAATCAATAAGGGGCATTAGGGCCTGGGCTTAGCGGCAGAAAGAGGACCGGATGGGCTGGACAAGCCACATCCGACTGCTGATGCGGGTGCAAATGAATTAGCTTAGGGAGAGAACTACGCCGTGGAGAGAGAAATTTATTGCAGACGACGTGGGAAGTGTAAGCGTCATGTAGCATCTCGGTCTGCTTCGCGAGGAAATGCCAACGTTCCTAGTCAGCACTCAGAGTGGGAGAACTAGAGAGCACGGAAATCGTCTTCGGGAAAAATGTGCCAAATTATTAGGCCACGTCTAAGAGCGTCGAAGAGTGTGGTGCTTGCCTGTTGCCAACTAAACTGGAAAGCAGTGAATGTGTACATTAAATCGGTGTAAGTGTTAATTGGTGTAAATCGGTTTAAACATGATGTAAGTAAGCGACATATGGCTCGTGAAAGCAACAGAAATCTCCAGTGGTTGGTTTTTACGATACTGTTGTGTTATTCGCGCACCACATGCCAACACGGTTACGTGCTAGCGCAACGTAGTGGCTCCTCGTTCCAGCAATCTGCCCCATTGGTAGAATTTTCGAATAGTTACGCGACAAAGAACATTCGGCTGCCCCGAAAAAAATAAAATCTATAACAAGTATATGAGTCACTCCATGCCAAAGGTATCCGAGTTGGGGATCGGCCCTCTCCAAACTCAACAAAACGTTGATTAATAAATCAATGTACGTAAGACTCTCCATAACAAGTACTACTTCAAAAAATATTGGCACTAAAATTGAACAGAGCCACACTAAGAAGAATAAGGTAAAATTTGAAACAAGGTAGGCTGTGGCGTGTAATCTGGCGAAATATTTACATTAGTTGTGCTCTTTCCAAAAAAATTCGAGCCACGCTTCAGCTGGTAACATGTTTCATTATAATTTCTTTGAACTTTTATAAACAATTTTTGTTGTATTCAAGAAGAACATTTTTGAAGTGTTGCGACAGAGGACATGTCATGACTGCCCATCACTGCCAAATGACTAAGAATAGGAATCGGCGCTGCAAGAACAGTTGCTTTTTCTAGAACCTATTTGTTCGGTCATGTTGATCCTGTTTGAACAAACCCGGATCATCTCTTCTCGAGCGCTGTGTTTAAAAGAGGAGTGTTGTGCGAAAATGGAGTCAACTGAAACAAAAGGCAACCTCAACAGTGAATATTATCTGCTAGGTAGGCCGTAGTCTCGCCATAGTTACCCTCTGCTTTCTCTTGTTTCTAGCCGCCCCTATGCCGGAGCCGACATAGGTACTCGGCTGGGTCACTGAACTCTGACAGTCGACATTCCTTCTCAAATGTTTATGATAAGGCATTTTGTTCAATCAAAAATGCATACAGTGCATTAACATGTGTAGGTCTAGCATTTTATATAGTTGCTTACACATATGCTTTTTTCATCGGCTTAAGCCGCAGATTACATTCCGAGGTGGCTCCAGTAAAAGTGGACAATATATATTGCAAAGAGCACAGGTTCATGTAGCATCTTCCAGAGCATTTATTGTTAATGTTTGTCTTATACAAAAGAAGAAATTAAACCCCTTGCCGCCTGATCTTACGTCGGCCTTGCAGTTTAATCTCACTCATATGGACATTTAACCAACCGCGAAATAACCACGTTGCTTCTAATCTAGCCCGCTCAAAAGGGGTTGTGCCGATTTCCGTTGTGGTGAGACGAAGGCACGTGTGAATATGCCTGCTGTGAAAAAATAATTCCCATGATTATGACAACGATAATACCCAGTTAGTACAGTGCTGAGGTATGAAACGTGCAATGCCAGTATGACTTTCACCTGAACAGCCATTCCGAACAATGGTATAAAGATGGCGTGTTTTTTTTTTTCTTGAAGTGCGCCTTCTGAAAATCGATATGGTCTCAACAGCGTAAATGGGAGTATCTTCTGTAGTTAAAAATTGATGAAATGAAATTATTTAACCTTCGTAAGGCCTTTGAAGGTTGTCTGTGATGCTAGGTGCTTTACGGTATCGCAAACGAAAAGGCAAGCATTCTTATGTGAGGTGTTTCGAAAAAGTTCCACTCTGCGATTATGTAAAATTAATTTTTGTATGAACGATTAAGGAAGTTCTTTTTGCTTTTATATTATTTGCATGTAGCACCATCCAACGGAATAGAGTCCACACTTGCCGGAGATCTCTCTAGAACGTTTTCAGGGCTGTGGCTTTCAAGCGGTACTGGGTTTTAGAGAGTATCGAATAGGCAGAAGTGATAAGTGAGATGATGTATTCTCATCCCCATGAGAAGATACAAGTGCCGCGCACGTACTTGCACGCGTGATCCTATCAATACTTCCGGGGTACCGAATGAAACATGTTTTAATACTACACGTAACGCATGAAAGCTCATTTGTTCCCGCTGTTTGAGGAACGTTTCTGGGTCTCCTCATGGTGTCATTGCTGCTTACGTAATGATTCTCTTCCCGGCACAATATTTAATCCGTCATTGTGATCAAACGAATGAAATATTACTCCCGGTATTGTCAACCGTTACGCCCCCGCGGCTGTATTCAGAGGATTGCGAGCGCTCTATGCAACTGTTGGGTTGCGCACAAGGTTTCATAGAACTTCGGGAATCTGCAAAATTCGCGGGGATCGGCACAGGGGAAGGTGGAAAGAAGGAAAAGCGGGGACTCCCTATGGCGTAACTCAGGTATAGCGAGACGATCATATCTGCTGGTGTGGATGCCCTCTCAAATTATTTGATTTCATCTTCATAAAGCACTGCTCCTATAAACACAGCGCGTGAGAAGCCATGGGTTAAAATGTGATGAGCAATACCTTAACATGTTATTGCACGGAAGGAGGGCAGTTAGAGCAGCGGAGGGTTTGCGTTCTGCTACTATGAATGACCACTCACTGCTGCAGCGCATAATATCAAAATGTTTCCCCACTAAAATAAAATTGAACTCAAATAAATTTTTGAGTGGTTTTTAGCATTTCACCGCTAAACTGTACATAATATGATTAATACTTTATCGAATTGTAAATATTATACAGAGCTGAATAAAAGGTATGATTACTTAGGAATTTCCAGTCAGGTTTTCACTAAAGTTTAATAAGTATGAATTTTGCGCGCAAAGCACAAATTAAGAAACACAGAAAAAGCTGGCTGGCGGCTTTTATTGCATGCATGTAAATAGTATAACTTATATGTATATATATTGCTGATAAAAATATTGAGCGCAAGCATGCTATTTTTTTGAAATTTATTACAGACGGGGTTTTGCGGTTCTTTTAAAAATTCAAAGAACGGTCACATAATGGACTTTCTTCAGATATATTAAGAGAAACTGCTTTTAAGTGTTCGCAAAAGCCAGAACATTAGGAGGCGTAAATCGGAGGAGGTAGAGCGGAATCCCTTGGGGGTTTGAAATTTGTGTGTTTCAAATGCACCCAAAAAGGCTTATGATGTTCAAGTAAAATGTATAATCGTCAATTCGTTGCGTTTGTTATGCCTTCAAATGGGCTTGAAATAAGGAAGGTTGCGGCATTAAACTGAGCTCAGGAGCTTTCGCAGTTATACTTGTCGCGACTTAGGATAACTGCAGGAATTGGACTCTCAAAGAGATCGCATACTGGTTAAATAATAACGCACCAGGATCGTGGCGAAGTCATTAAAGTTAGAGTTAGTACACCCATAATAAAGATTCTTTTTGCGTCTGTGAGTAAAACTTTACAACCAGAGTTGAACTGCTGCATAACGCATCGCCCACTCCAGAAGTTCCGTGAATTGCATGTCAGACTGAAAAGATTTCAGTACATTTTATCTATTTTACGAAGGCGCGATATAAACTAAATGCAAATAAAGGCTGCCTACGAAAAATTAAGGAAAGTTTTAACACGGCTACACTGAAGTAGACAAAGCGAACGCCAGCGACCCCTATATTCATGTCTGCGAACCTCGAGGACACCAAAGCCCTGCATAGACGTCGCGAAGATGTCGGCGGTATTTTGAAGGGGATACCCCAGAAGGCGAGCCAAATGGGTAGTGGTGGCGAGAAAGGGTAGCGGGACTGGAAGATTGTGTGGCATTGTGTCAGGCAATATTGTATAATTGTGGAGATCACCTGCGAATCTCGATCACCTGCAGATCTTAAACGTGCACTGACATAGCACAGCACACGGACACTTCTTCGTTTCGCCCCCTTCGAAACGCAGCCGCTGGTGGTCGGGATCGAACCAGGGTACTGCGGCACAATACTAGGGTATCTTAGCTGCTGCACCACCGCGGTATTCGAAGGATTGAGGCTACGCTTCATAATAATAATAAGGTTCAAAGGAAAGGAAAGGCGCAGTATCTGTCACATTTCTTCTGTGAAAGGGAGGAAGGTGGGAAGGGAGGAAGGTGGAATGGAGGAAGGTGGGAATGAAAGCGGAAGGAGAGAAATGGGTGCCATAGCGAATGGCTGTTGTTGTTGTGGCTGTAAAAAGAAGGAAAAGAGAATGCACGGGCCCGCCACTGGTTGTGCAGCTGAGCCACCTCCGTGCTGTTATGGCTGTAGGAAGAAGGAAAAGAAAATGCACGGGCCTGCTACTGGCTCTGTAGCTGAGCCACCTCCGCTGCCTCGTGCGGACAGAAAAGAAAATAAAGAAGAAATAAAAAGAAGAGGGAGAGAAAGCCGCGTGCCACAACAGCCGTAGTCCACCACTGAAACGGTGGCGGGTGCAATGACAGCCTACGGCAGATAAAAATTCGGTGGCCGGCTAGCCTGCGCCGCAAGCGGCAGTGACCTACCTGTCCCAGCCCCATAAGGGCCAGGAACAGCCACCCTCGATGCAGGGCTCCGGAGTAATTTCGACCACCTGGGAATCTTTAACGTGCGCCTCCATAGAAACGCAGGTTAGACTTCAACACAGATGTTTCAGCAAAAAAAGGCAGAGTATATTTATAGCCACACTTCGTTCTGTGCCTGCTTGCAGGTAAATAGCTAGCCCACGCTACGATTTTGCGTTGGAATATAGAAAAGGAAAGGTACAATATTTTCACACTTTTTCGGGGACACCTCAATGACATAGCAACTGTGTTACCTATTGCTCCTTGAAGGTGAAATGAAGGTCAAAGTAAGGCTTGTGCGACGGCTACTTTATCTAGCGTAGTGAAGCTTTCACTTCAACATTGTAGAGGCTCAATGATCCTTAATACAAGTTTCACGAGCGTCAACTATAAGCCGCAGTCTTAGTCGTTGTTCACTCTTCGATCGTGACTCGCTTCCGTGCTTAGTAAGCTTCTGACAACTAGTTAGCCTCGCTTCTCGAACGGTTCGATGGTCTCAAAAGCCTCTAGGCGCGGCTACGGTCTCTGTCTTTGGCAAAATGCGTGTGTATGCAGGTTTACCAAGACAAAATGAAGGAGCGTGCAGATGAAACTTCATGAAGATGGTGACGTTTAGTACACCGCGCGAGAGTATTTTGCAGCTCGAACGCTCGAACGTATTGCAAGATGACGATGTTTACTGCATACCAAAGCAGTGTGTTGCAATTTTACATGAAGCGCAACGATTAAGCGTGATCGGCTCCGGCGACAGGATGTTCGCTCGTGTATGAGCAAGAGGATGTTTTCTTCACAGCACAACTTGAAGATGATGTTTTCTGCACCACAAGTGGCGCGCGAGTGCGTGGGGACATCTATGAAACTGATGCGGTAATAGGTGTAGGAATAACGCGAAATAATGCAAACTTGCGTATGAACGCATTGGAGCTGAAGCTTTGAAAGAAATAAAATAATGTGACAACGCCTGTGTGCAGTCTCCGCCTTCCACCGGGAGGAGGGGGGTTGTACGCGCCACTAATACTTTTGCTGCACATCAATATCACATACGCTGAGAGCGGTGAATATGGCCACCTTGGTCGCCCTCTCGGGATGAACTAATATCTCACAATCTCCACTCCATTGTAGTGTTCAGTGGATGGTTAAAATGTAATCCACAGCTCACACTCGACACGTAAGCTTTATCATTAAGCGATCCACTTTCGCTACAAATAGGTCTTTTTAAAGCGGCTGCCCTCTAATATGTTAGGAGAATCTTTGCCAAAACCCTATAGCCGTGAACAAACACAGCACAAATAAAGCAATTTAATTTGAATGTGCATCCTCAATAGACTCTTGGCGCCGTTGTCTATCTGTTCAGACTGAGTTAACTGAAATAAAATACTATTACAGCACGTTCGAACGTTTTGCGCCACTCGTAACTTTATTTCTCAGAGCTATGTGATGGGTTAGTTGGTGCATGGCTTTTTCATAATGACGAGTTGCGCGAGCAAAAAACTGTCACAGGAAAAAAGAGAAGAGCAAAGAAAGAGTGCAATTTTTAGTTTTTCTAAGAGTTCCAAAGTTCACCTTGAAGTTCGCGTGCTCACATAAGTTCGTATTGCTCGCGATCTAATGCTCTATCCCTAGAAAAGTTCGTACCACGTGAGCACCGAACGATCTGCAACACAACAGCAGCCTTCGGGCATTTTCAGTAATGAGGAGCGTGCCGAATCGCGATGGATCGCGACTTGGAAGTTGACGCGCTTGCAGATATCCCCCTCTCCTCTACCCACCCGCTGTCGGCTGTTTCAATACTAGTCGAGGAGCTGAGTTCCTGGTGAGAAGCAGTGTAGTCGGAACTAGATTGATATGCACCAGTTCTGGGTCAGAGAGTGCATGCTATGAGTGCATTGATTCAGATTGACTAACGTAACGGTAAATATTTCGTGAGAAGTTCCCTCTACTATTCTGAGCCACGACAGGCTTTTTAAAGAAGCCTAAAAAGACAATTCTCAGTAGCGAAACAGTTCCCTGGGGCGGCTTTAGAAACTTCGCACTAGTTAGTAGCCAGGATCTGTTTTCAGTATAAGCGAAGCAAGTTGTTCCGCTAACAATGCAGCTTAAGGCCATGAGAATGGAGAACTTCCAAGTGGAGATCGAGTCATTAAATATTCAAAGCGCGAGACCATAAAGTAACCAAAAAGTTTTTTTTTTTATATATATCAGACATTCAGCGAAATATATCTGGGAGAAAACTCGTGAACAACTTATTATCAATGTCGCATGCTGTCTACGCCGACCTTAGCGAAAAGGTCAAAGTAACGTTGAGATTTATGGCGCCCGTGAAATTAAACACGCTCAGAAGCGAAAGTGACAATCCTGCACAGACAGAATATGGCAAAATGAGACGACATGAATTATCGATGAGTGCAGCCACGAAAAAAAAATCAAGCAATTGTCAACCCGTACTTCATTTCACGGGGATCTGGTTCCGGACGTGTCGTTTAAAATGCTCAAAAGGGGACAGTGCAGACAGAGAACGAAGAAAATAACTAACAAAAAAGACACTGAATTACAACTGAAGTCTATTCGAAAGAGGCGAACACATAAGGCAGTGAATATGCAAGCTCTCAGCTTTGCCAACGACAGGGGCGCTGTAAAAATGTGATTACAGGCCATAAAATTACAAAAAATCTTAATACCTATAGAACGTTTCATCAAGGGGCATTGGCTGTGGGAAGCGTGACATGTGAAAAGGATAAAAGTGAGATGCAAGGCGAAAGATGGATCATGCGACATGGCGTTACGTAAAAAGAAGGAAGTCGCTAGCGCTCTAGGTGAAAGCGCTAATTAAGTTTTCTAAGGAAAACGGGTATTACTTATTTCCAATCAGCAGTGTGTTTTATTAGTATACAATTGGTATACTGGTGACACAGGTGTCACGTACGCCCTCCTCCCCCCCCCCCCTCTCTCTCTCTCTCTCTCCTTGGTCGTCATGTGAACCGCTACCTTCAAGAATGCAGACGGCAGTCCAGGCATCAGAATTTATCTGGAGGCAGATAAATTCCATCCCAACGAATGGGAGCCCAACAGTCCGTACTCAAGCAATTCGAACGTTAGGAAGCATAATCACTCCTACACACACGAAGAAAGCAGCCTTGGTTGAAAGGTCCTCATCCCACGAAAGCTGAGCAAAAGCAAGCTTCTGAGAAATGTATGCACCGCAGCCCCAAAAGCGAAATCAAGAGACACCAACATGCTTATATAACTAGGCGATAATGCGTTACCCGAAGTGTCTTACACGAGGTTGCAACCAGGTTGCATCTATACACACTGCGAGAGAGCAAGCCAAAGTTCTTCGATCTAACAAAGAAAGCGGGTTCATCGTGGTAGTCAATGGAACAAAAGGCAATTAGACACTACGAGATAGTTTTGAAGAAATCAAGAGAACAGCACTAAATAAGGAAAAAGGGGAAGCGACAACTCTTTGCCAAAAAGCAAGCTTAGAATAATTAGCCTCAGATATCAAGAACTGCAAATGCCTAATATCGAATGTCTTCTTTACAAAAGCCCACAAAGAAGAGTTTCCTTTTCGTGTAATGGGTCACTGAACTAGGAATTTGGCTGCAAACTTCAGGTGCTTATTTGCAAAAAATTGATCTTGGAGCTTGCCATTCATGACCCCTTCTTCATCAAAAACCCAGAGAAATTATCCCGCTACTTGCAGCAAGGTGCCCTGAAGGGGTGGACATCTTCTCAGAGAGATCAAGGACCTCTACCTCACTCTACCGCAACCAGCTCTTCTAGCAACCTTCAGTGAAGCAGTAAACCAACACGAAAGAATTAGTTTCAAAACACTTGTGGCATCTGTGTCACTATGTTCCTCGACATGCTGTGCGTCTACCATTACCCCACTCTTCTTTGATCGGATGCTTTATATGCAAAAGGATGACGTATGCATATGGTCTTGTCATGTATTAGTGCTGAGCGACCTGTTGCTAACCAAACATGGCAGGAACATACTACCAGATCTAAAAATACGGACGCCAACATCATGCGGTGTGTTGACGATTACCTACTCTATTTCAAATCGATCGGCAGCAAACGTCTTGCAACACTTGATGGTATCTAAGGCCTGCTTAGGTTAGATCTGGTAAGCTCTCATTGACCTCAGAATTACCAGCAAACAACAAACTTAGGTCCCTTGAAAATGCCCTTACAATAAGACGAGATTAAATGTGCTGGAAATACGCGCGACGCTCCATGAAGCGCCGTCAACCCTTCTCGTCAACTACTCGAAACTAGTGAAGCTCAGCATTGCCACACCGACTCTAACGAACACACTTGAATGATTGTGCTTTCGTCATTTGCCGGCCAGCGTACAGGCTTAAGTCGGACGGTTAAGAGACATAGGTTTTCCCATGTCGCTCCCTGCAGCTTGACAGAAAAATCACTGCGAACGCTTCACCATGACAGTCGCACTAACAGTATGACGGATCGGGCAAGAACAGCGGTCAATCCCTAAGTACAAGAAGTAAGCCTAGATCCTAGAAGATAACCAGAAGACAAGGAATTCGCCTAGCGTTATTGGTGCCCAACAAACTAGGAGACCTGTGAAAAAAGTCAATCAACACGATCTGCCGAAAAGAGCGAGTAAGATTAAGTACAAAACACCATATTCGAAACTCTGTGTGGCGTCAGTTGTATACGTGACATTGCTGTCATATGATGCGTCCTACATTGGAAAGACAGGAGGATGCATGGTATTGAAGAAGACTAGCTTGTTGGACCGGTTGCTGTATTATACGTGAAAAAGTGGAAACAAACTGTAGAAAGGACATGCTCTTGTGAACGCGTCCTTTCCGCCGGTTTTTTTCCACGTAGAAAGATTCATCAACGAGCGTCTGAGGAAACACTCTAACTCACTCAAGACTAGCACAGACAGTAATTCGCATATGCGCTATAAGAAATTCTCTTGCCTGCCGGCCCTCAACAAGACGAAGATTTTGAAAAGATAGCGGAAAAAGGCACAGGGAAATTCATGAAGTCTGCAGGACTCAAACTCGCGACGGTATGCGTGTCAGCACTCCGTCCTTCAACCAGCTGTAAAAAGCGAGAACCTATCTGAAACAAAAAGTAAACTTACACCATGGAAAACCTCTTTAGCCCCTTTAACTAATGCCGCGTTCTTCGTTTTACCAAAACACATGTTCCATGATTCATATTTCACCCAGCATCTACAGACATCCTCGATTCTTGAAACTTTTTCAAGCTTGCAATATTTATCTAATCGTATCGCTTTTATCAGCCTTTTATACCACCCGTAAAGCTCACTCGGCTGAAAGCTTGCCTAGGATCTAATTTGTGGGCTTCTTTAGAATGAAGTTCAATTATAAATCACCGCTTGTGCTGTTAGTGCTTCTCTTTGTCCTGTGTCTGCGCTGTTCCCTTTGACACCCTTTAACACTCCAGAATTTTTAAGGTCCTTAGAGTCCCCTTTCTTGTGAATGAGGATAATGTTTGCATTCTTCCATTCTTCCGGTACCGTCGATGACACTGGGCATTGCGTATACAGGGTGGCCAGTTTTTCTAGCACAATATCCCCCCCGTCCTTCAGCAAATCCGTAGTTATCTGATCCTCTCCAGCTGATTTCCTCCTTTTCATAGTTTCTAGTGCTTTCTTGACCTCGTCCTTCGTCACTGGTTGAACGTCTGACTGTTTTTCCCTACCGCCAATCTCATTACGGTCCTGACTACTTTGGCTACTGTAGAGATCTGTATAGAACTCTTCGGCTATTTTGACTATCTTTTCCATATTAGTGATGACGTTGCCCGCCTTGTCCCTTATGCATACATCTGGTTTTTGCCTATGCCCAATTTCTTCTTTACCGCTTTAAGGCTTCCCCCGTTCTTTACAGCATGCTCAATTTTCTCCATGTTATACGTCCTTATATCGGCCATCTTGCGCTTATTGATTAGCTTTGATATCTCGGCCAATTCGATCTGGTCTGTTGGATTGGAAGCTTTCATATTCTGGCGTTTCTTAATCAAATCTTTCGTCTCCTTAGACAGCTTACCGGTATCATCTCTAACTATCCTACCGCCTACTTCTACCGCGCACTCAGTAATGATATCTCTGAAATTATTGTTCCTTGCCTCTAGGGTAATGTCGCCATCCTCAGTTAGAGCTGAATACCTATTCTGTAGCGAGATCCTAAACTCTTCTGTCCTGCCCCTCACCGCTAATTCGTTGATGGGTTTCTTTATTACTAATCTGTTGCGTTCCTTCTTCAGATTTAGGCTAATTGGGGACCTCACCATCCTGTGGTCACTGCATCGCACTTTCCCGATCACCTCTACATCTGGCATAATGGCGGGGGTTGAACACATTATAAGGTCGATTTCATTTTTACTCTCTCCGTTAGGACTTTTCCATGTCCATTTCCGGTTCTTCCGTTTGCTGAAGAAGGTATTCATGATTCGTAAGTTATTGCGCTCCGCAAACTCAACTAGTAACTCCCCCCTGCTATTCCTAGAGCCAATGCCATAGTCACCCACTGCCTTGTCTCCTGCCTGTTTTTTCCCTACCTTGGCATTGAAGTCGCCCATTAGTACAGTATACTGCGTTTTAACTTTTCGCATTGCCGATTCTACATCTTCATAGAAGCTTTCAACTGCCTGGTCATCATAACTACATGTAAGTGCATAGGCCTCTACAACCTTCAGTTTATACCGCTTGTTAAGCCTAATTACGATGCCTGCAACCCTCTCATTAATACTATTGAATTCATCTATATTACCCGCTATATACTTATTGACAAGGAAACCTACTCCTAGTTGTCGCCTCTCTGGTAAACCTCGATAACACAGTACATGCCCATCAGTACAGTATATGCCTCATTCGGCCTCCTAACCTCACTAAGCCCTATGATATCCCATTTCATGCCCTCTAGTTCCTCAAACAGCACTGCTAAACTAGCTAAACTTAAAAATTACAGACCAATCAGCTTACTATCTGTTACGTATAAGGTATTTACTAAGGTAATCGCTAATAGAATCAGGACAACCTTAGACTGCAATCAAGCAAAGGATCTAGCAGGGTTTCGGAAACGGTACTCTACTATCGATCATATCCATACCATCAATCAGGTGATAGAAAAATGCTCGGAATATAACCAACCCTTATACATAGCATTCATTGATTACGAAAAAGCATTTGACTCAGTTGAAACCTCGGCGGTGATGCAGGCATTGCGAAATCAGGGGGTAGACGAGCCGTACGTGAAAGTGCTGGAAGATATATATAGTGGCTGCACAGCAACCATAGTTCTGCATAAAGAAAGTAACAAAATTCCCATAAAGAAAGGTGTTAGGCAAGGAGACACAATCTCCCCAGTACTATTCACAGCTTGTTTAGAGGAAGTATTCAGAGACTTGGAATGGGAGCAGTTAGGGATAAGGTAGATGGAGAATACCTCAGTAATCTGCGCTTTGCTGATGACATTGCCTTGCTAAGCAACTCAAGGGATGAACTGCAAATAATGATTGGTGACCTAGACAGGAAAAGTAGAAAGGTAGGCTTCAAAATCAATATGCAGAAGACTAAGGTAATGTTCAACAGCCTCGGGAAGAAACAGCAGTTTGCATTAGGTAGCGAAATACTGGAAGTAGTGGGCGAATATGTCTACTTAGGACAGGTAGTAACCGCAGATCCGGACCATGAAAAGGAAATAACAAGAAGAATAAGATTGGGACGGAGCGCATTTGGCAAGCACTCGCAGATTATGACTAGCAGCTTACTGGTATCGCTCAAGAGGAAAGTATACAACAGTTGCATCTTGCCTGTACTCACCTATGGGGCTGAAACGTGGAGGCTAACCAAGAAAGTTCTACTTAAGTTGAGGACAACCCAGAGGGCTATGGAACGAAAAATGGTAGGGGTAACATTAAAGGGGTCGTGAAACGAAAATGTAGCAGCCCAGTTGCAATTTTCCTTGCTTCAGTAAACATTAGGCATGCCGATTCCAAAATATCTCGTCGAAATATTGCTTCTGCATTTAATAATACCATTCTGAAAGCGCAGCATTTTTGCGTTTCTGAAGCGACCATGCGACCCTGTAGGCCGGAATTAGAAGTACTCGCCTACGTCATATTTAGCCGTTTAGAAACTCAGATATAATCATTATTTCCCATACAATAATAGGTTGCTGTTAAAGTTAGCAAATAAAAATATATTACATCAATTATTCGCTCACGCAAACGCATTTCTTCAACAATACTGTCACGTGACGCGCGGTCGGCGGCGGCGGCGGAGCAGGACGGGTGGTAAAGCTCACTTTACGGGTGGTGTCTGCTTCTCGCTGCGCTCTGGAACAGAGCGGGAGGTGACGCTCAAGTTCAGATTTTCGGTAACGACGGCTATACCTCGCTCCGCCGGGTACTCCAAATGACAATGGTTCCAATCTAATTTGTTGTTGTTATTTTCTTTTTCTTTTTTTGTGAACATTCGTGATGGAGCACAACGTCTTGAGCAGTCTCATACCACCGGTACAACTTGGTTGTGCGGCCGCTGCTGTAATTTTTTTTTATTATTATTATTCTTGGCGTCATTAAAGATACGATCTAAATACGGTTCCAGGTCAAAGAAATCGACAAGTGTGTTCAATCCGAGTGGTGGGTGGAGTGTTTCAGGAGCGGGCGCCGCGGCGCGTACTCGTAATATTAGTTGCTCGCCTCCGCGCTGCATCACTGAGAATAGCGTGTCGAGCTTCGCTTCCTTTATTTCGGCCGGATGACCTAACTATGGCACTACACGGAAAGCCGGAAACCGAACAAAAAAAAAGAAAGGTTGCTACAATGCACTTGGGTGGCCCTTCCACCCTACGCGTTGTCGCAGCTTTGCTCCCCCACCTTCCCGACGCCTCTTTCGTAATCTTTCTAAAAATACGTCTACAGTGCTCAGACCTCGCCTATTTTTCCTGACAACGTTAGGTTCTGGGTTTAGGCGTGTTGTGCGGGTTTGAGTGCTCGCTATGCCAACCGTGTGCGTCGCGAGATTGCAGCACGGCTTCTCCGAGTGGAAGTAACGTTCGCTTTCACAAGTTTTGGCACACCGATTGGGTTCATATGTGTTCGTACTACTTTCTACTGGAAGTCCTAAATGAACCTCGGCGTCATTCGAAGCCTCGGCATGGACCGGAAACGAAGAAAGCTCACCTCAAACGATGCGTCGTACCGACGCAAAACCGCTGGCCCAGTGCATTGGCAAAAAAAAGTGTAGGTCGCGTGATAAAGGCAGTAAACGTAGTTGCGATTTGTAGCCTTACAGATATGTTTATTTGAGAACTACTCGACTCGCAGAAGCCACCAGTTCTATTTGATTGTTTCCTGCCAGACTGCCCTCATAGCAGTAATATGCGCATTTTGGATTTTTTTTTTATTTTGAACGATACCGTGAGGCCAGCACAACAGGTGCCCCTACCATATCGTACCACCCAGAACAGGCCCCAATTGGTTCCACTTCGATCACGTTCTTTCCACAGCACTCATCTAGTCCCATAGAACCTGATGAAGACTCCAAAGAGGAGGATCATGTTGAGCAGAGCTCAGAATCCTTCACATCATTTAAAAGACATTTCTAGGGTAAAAATTGTTCACCTCAAAAGCTCATACGCCCCATGTCCTTGCATTACGATGGTGTGATTACCAGATCAACCATCCAGGAGAAATGCATTCACGCAAGTGTTATTGATTGGAAAGGCGGATAGATTGGCTTAAAAGTTTAATATCTGACCTGCTACAGAAAGAGAAGAACAAAGAGGGTCGTGACTTGATTAAAATATATACAGAATCCTTCACATCATTTAAAAGACATTTCTAGGGTAAAAATTGTTCACCTCACAAGCTCATACGCCCCATGTCCTTGCATTACGATGGTGTGATTACCAGATCAACCATCCAGGAGAAATGCATTCACGCAAGTGTTATTGATTGGAAAGGCGGATAGATTGGCTTAAAAGTTTAATATCTGACCTGCTACAGAAAGAGAAAAACAAAGAGGGTCATGACTTGATTAAAATATATACAGGAATAGTAACTTGCACCACAGTCACGAGTCTGTGTCATGCAAGAAGCAGCAGAAAGCCTGCACTGCCTGTAGAGCTTTCCATTTCTGGCCAACCGGCCAATAAGTCCTCTGAGAGAGGCCTGTTGCCAAAACACTTCAAAGAAGTAACTCGAGTTATTGTTTTGCACGCATATACTGGGACACACCAATAGTACACGCTCCAGAGTCTCCGTAATGTCACGTGTGGAACATTCTGGGCAGTCCGCCTGTCCAATTAAGTATAAATATTTGTGTGTGAAACCACATTTAGATGCAGTCTATGGAGAAAGCATGCATAATGGCATATAATTGGCAAGTGGGTATGGATCCACTAAAGCACTACCTTGTGGCCTTGAGCACAAGTAGATATAAGGAACTCAGTGATGTGTAGTGCCAAAGGCTGGTAAGGGTGTGGTGTTGAAAACTTCCAAAAATTTGTAATGCAGGCTTTGAAACTGTGAATTCACACCACTTCGAAAGTGGTTTCCCACAGATGTGGAAAGCCTCTTACCAAGGGGCCACAAGCTCAGCAGAGGTTTGTGGAGAATTATGCCCTTAAAAAAAAGATGAGTCATGTTCTGAGCGGCATCACCACAATTGTAGGCGACTGTTGCGGTGATACAGATCTGTGTATACATGGATAGAGTTGTAATATTCTCACCAGATATATGTCAGATTAAGTTGCTTGAATCTACTAATTGATATCTTGGATTTCTCCAGTATCCCGAGAACATGCAAACGCACCAAAGGTTGAGTCATTACACACAGAGGTTGGGTGGGGTGGTATGGGAAGTCGTAGCGTGATAGCATTTGTAATTAATGGCAGCGGAGTGTACGTGAAAAACTGCTGTTCAGCTGCTCATCATCAGTGGGTGGCAATGGTGTTGTGCAAGTAGTCGTAAATACACACAAAGTGGTTCGTGTGACAATTATGTAGATATTGGGCAGGCACGTGACATTCTGAAGTAACAGCACAAAACGTGGATGGGAGCACAAGACGAGAAGACGACACAATGTCTCATCGTCTTCTCGTCTTGTGCTCCCGTCCACATTTTGCGCTGTTACCTCAGGATGGAAAACCAACGAGCCCAACCTGCTATTCTGGCTAACATGCCATTGTTTGAGGTGCATTGTGGCAGCCAAGGTTTATCCCAAGCACCTGCACTTCTATGTACATGTTAAAGAGTACTGGGAGTGGTGCTCATATGGGTGTGTACCATTTTCCTGGCTCGGGCAATCAGATTGCAGGCGGGCTAGCACACACAGCCCAAAGCACATGTAGTAGAAGTTTGGACTGTCGAACCGCAAAGTCTTCAGTTCAATTCCTTTCCTTATATTTTTCAATTTGTATGAGTATCATACAGTCTGTGCTTGTATGGTTAAATTGCGAGGGTGTACATATCACCTGCGCTCCTGACCAACCTCACTCTGCATAAGTATTCAGCAAGCAGTTTTCGTTCCATCAAAAGGCTTTCACAATATTCAGCGACACAAGCAGCTACTCAGACAGCATCAGTGTAGCATTCTTGGAGCTTCGCAAATCTGTGGTTACATTGTTTACTAGCAAAACATGCACGGTATGTAGATATGTGTACTAGGACGCATAAGATGCCGTGACAATGTGGACTGCCCTTACGTCTACAGCTGCCCTTTAATCCTGTTACATTCTAGCCTGCAGTGAATTCAGCAGCAAGGTTTCACAATTAAATCATCCCAACTTTATATTTCTAGACTTGACCCCAGCACCGACAAAGTTCATTGTATTACCAGCATTTTGGTGGCATATTCAACCAGCAGGCCAATTAACTCAACGTCATGCAGGTTCTAGTGCAGATGTTTTCATGCAAACTACGGGTATCATCAACGAAGGAGGCTTTACTATACATACCTTTTCAGCACGCTGTTTTACGACTGGTTAAAGTCTGGTACATTTCAAAGTATAAGGCACATATTATTGTATGCATGTCTACAGATTGCAGATTATGCTGGCTTGCTTCTGAATGAGACTGCAAAATGCTGAAAACAGTGGCCACCTTTCAAAGCAGCTTTTGCAGAAAACGGTTTGATTTTTCTATTCCCCATGAGCCACTATTTTTCGAGGTCGTGTAAAGGTGAACGCGGCAACTAGAAAATCTAGGTTTGTCAGTGCCACAAGGACCACCACTTTGTAGTACATTTGGGCATTACATAATGTTACCAAGTGAGTGTTAGAGACATGTTGCTTTCAAAATAATTTATTGGTTGGCCGCAGGTTCATCAATGCATACAAAATTTTTAGGCTAGAAGGAAGTTGACCTAGAGCAAGACATCTTTTATTCACGCTTCTTTGCTGTCTTCCTCTCTCCTAAATATACAAATGTGTATATACAGCTTCACAATCATGATGTGTTGAGGTCAGTGCTAAATAAAAAAAAAATGCATCCGACAAAGGTATAGTTAGAGATTGAGTACACAAAATTCATTCTAAGTGAGCCTATATATGTCTTGTAGATTCCAAGGGAAGGCAAGTATAGCAGGGGGCAGCAGAAACTCAGGCAGGCAGATAAAAAGTTTGCGGGGATCAGATGGATGCAGCTGACAGAGGATCGGGTTATTTGGATAGATATGGGAGAGACATCTATACAAGCAGGTATATACACAACTGCACAATTATGATGCATTTGCAGTCAGTGCTAAAAAAAATTCCACCCGTTAAAGGTATAGGTGGGGAGTGAGCACACAAAATTCATTCTAAGTGAGCCTATATATGTCTTGTAGATTCCAGGGGAAGGCAAGCGTAGCAGGGGGCGGCAGAAATTCGGGCAGACAGATGAGATTAGGAAGTCTGCGGGGATCATATGGATGCAGCTGATGTATCTGCGGTCAGTTCCAAAAGAAGAAAAATTCTACCCGTCAAAGGTAAAGGAAGGGAGTGAGTACACAAAATTCATTCTAAGTGAGCCTATATATGTCTTTTAGATTCCAAGGGAAGGCAAGTTTAGCAGGGGGCGGCAGAAACTCGGGCAAGCAGATGAAATTAGGAAGTTTGCGAGAATCATGCACCTGGCACAGGATCGGGTTATTCGGATGGATATGCATTTGCCCAGCAGTGGGTGCAGTCAGGCTAGTGATATCAACAAGACTAACAAATGGATGAGTTGGTACTGATTCATCTTAAAACCAGCCAGAAGACGAAACACGTGAGAGGAGCACAAGACAAAGTTTGACTAACAACTGAAATGTTACTGAAGGAAAGAGGCAAAAGAAGATTCGCACAGAAATGCACGTGCACGAAAAACCCCCAAAGCAGTGAAAGCGTGGAAAGCAGAAAGGGTCTAAAAAATCAAAATCTAAAAAAAGCAAATTCCATATGGTCAAGAACCACTCGTTACAAAAGGGAAGCCACAGATCCAAGTCCAAAGGCACACTATACTGCAAAGGCTAAGGACGTATGTGTGGCTAAGAAATCGGTCAACAGTCTTTTGGGGCCTTTTTTACATGTGCATCTCTGTGCAAGTCTTCTTTTGCCTCTATCCTTTAGTAAAATTCCAGTTATTAGTCCAGCTGTCCTGCAATTCTCTCTTCTCATATTTTCCGGCTTGTTTCAGAATGAATAAGGTGATGACTCTACAAACCTTGCACAAACTGGAAACCAGTGTAACTGTCAGATGGAAACCTTTCTCTTATTTGGCTTGCATTACAAATAGGGAGGACTTTACTGTGATGTCTGCCGAGGCATCCCCAAAGCCAGTGCGCAAGCTGGCTGTAGCAGATGTAGTGGTGCCTCCTGTTGACAAGAGAAAAAGCAATATTCACTTTTCAGCATAGCAAAATGAAAATATGATTTAGGTCTTTTACAAATTTGAAAGTTATTCATGCATCTGTACAATTAATTCCCGTCTAACAGAAGCTGTACAGTGTAACTTTCACTATCAATTTATTCTCCCTGGAAGTATGGCAAACTTTGAATTCTGCTGCAGGTGATTGAGAGAGAATGAGACCCACCCAATATTAGAACTCCAGTGCAATCACAATTTGCTACTGCAGCAAAATAATGCCTGAAGGCAATGCAGCTTTTGACTGACAAAACCTGGTAGTCGTCTTACACCCTCTATACTAGTGTTGTGGCCGATGTCAATGTCCACGCTGATATCATCCGCATAGCACGAAGATGTTAAGTATGCGACTTATGCATTAAGCAGCTCTGTGCATGGAGTCATTCTATTCGAAGGAGCCATAAACTACAAGTGCACTTCTGTCAACAGCTCTCAGTTGTTTTCCCACAACACGGCACGTGCCAAACTTTCTGCAAGTGCCGCAAAACTACTCTATAACTTCATTTGCTAACTGTAAAATTTCCAACACTTACTCAAACTGTGGAAGTTTCGGTGTACTGGCCTTTGGGAGAACGTCTTTCTTTTTTTTTTTTTGGTTGTTACATTTCAGCACATGTAAAATGTCAGTGTCAAAGCATTTTGGAGAGGTTTACTGTGTGCAGGTGTTGATGATGGTATCAGTAAAGTCAATTTTTTTAATTATATTTGCACACTATACAACACTCACCTAATGCAAGTGGGTAAAAAAAAAACTAGCAAATAAAACTTTGAGTGCTGGTATGGTGATTGTTCTGGCAGCAAGTGGGGACAGGCTATAACAAGAGTTGTCAGGCTAGTTAGTGATCGTCTGCAGAAGCCAGTCCTGCTCTGTGTGTTTTTCTTTTCTGTGTCGTTTTTTAGTGCATTTTCCCACGGCTTCCGCAGGAGACAGGCTACTTCACTGCATGCAATTTCACTTAGCACAGAGTCCTCCGAAATGAGATTGCTTTTGTACTTATTTACTGCATTTCTTGTGGCATTCCTTATGTATTTATGTTTTGAAGTGCTGCACTTGCTGAAGGTCATACCTGGCTAATAAAACAAGCAAATGTGTCCGGACAGCGTCCCCCCCCCCCCTCGTTACTTCACATCAATGTGCATGCCCTTTCCATTTAGCAAGTTCACACTATCAGATGATGCGTGTTTTCTCATTTACTCGTGCATGGAATTAAGCAAACCAGTAATTTGCATGGTGAAACGTCGTGCTCATGCGCTTCTACGAAAACAAGAAAAATATGAAAACCAGCGATGTGTTCGCGCTAACGTGGCGCAATATCAACACTGTAGACAGTGTAGATGATCGCAGGTAAGTAACGTTAAAGGGGAAGCTTTATTTTATTAACACTGCCTTCCGCAATAGATTTCATTACAGCATTTCTTGCTCGAGAAAATGAAAAACAGGTGCCGCTTGTTCAAGTTATGTCGCCTTTCGCTCAAGGTTCTTACCTTGTTTTCTCGACTAGCAGTCCATGATCAAGAAGCATTTGGAGTAAATGCGGATGATCTGTAACACCCAGACGGCTGCTTCAACTACGTAGTCGCCGCCGGGATCTCGCCAGATGCTCTCAAGAGCAGTCGGCATCGGCACGCACCGCCCGCAGCTGCACCTGTTCGAAAGCTTCGGTTAGCGATTGCGCACTCTCGCAACGGTAAACGTAGGCTAGGCTGCAAGACTCGGACATACATACCAATGCGTAGTTCCGAAACGGCTGGGATCGGGAGGCTGATGGTCGGGGCTTCTGCAAGCCGGAGTTGTGCCGCGGTTACCGCGGCCTCTCGACACAAGTGTTACTGTACCGGTCGCTCGCAGGATCCATCTTCGCCGACCTGGCACCCGAAAAGTTGCGTCGGCGTAAGGCTCAAAGCCCACGATGTAACCATGTTTTAACAGTAGCGACTATATTCTAGTTCACTATAGCAGCACAGCGACGCTGGAACCCACGGAGGAACCTAGGCGTCGGCCATATTAAAAAACCCTGTGCGAACGTAGAGTAGGGCACAATTAGAACCTCTAAAATACACCGAGCTTGGTCAACTTTGGCTCAGTAGGCTCCGGCAACGGGAGCTTCTCATTGGCTTAGCGCTATGACGTACCTGTTGAGTTGAGGAGGACGCGCGCTAGGAAACCGAAATTCTGTTTTTGTCGCTATTAAATCAACGCGGGCGAAGAAACGAATCGAGGTATATTATATGATGCAGGACAAGGATTCCATTTAACTAAGCCGTGCAAAATTTCCGGAAAACGTTTCACGACCCCTTTAAGAGATAGAAAGCGGGCAGAGTTGGTCAGAGAAATAACTCAAGTTACCGACATTCTAGTAGAAATTAAGAAGAAGAAATGGACATGGGCAGGACATGTAGTGCGAAGAGAGGATAACCGATGGTCGCTGAGAGTAACAAACTGGATTCCAAGGGAAGGAAAACATAGCAGGGGGCGGCAGAAAGTTAGGTGGGCGGATGAGATTAAGAAGTTCGCAGGGGTCAAGTGGATGCAGCTAGCACAGAACCGGGTTAAGTGGAGAACTATGGGAGAGGCCTTCGCCCCGCAGTGGGTATAATCAGGTTGATGGTGATGATGATGATGATGATGATGATGATGATGATGATGATGATGATGATGATGATGATGATGATGATGATGAACACTCCAGAATAGAACACATTACTAGAACTTTGCCTGAGCAACATCTACATTTCCTACAATTCGAATTTCTACAAACTGAAGCGAGCAATAGCGCAAGTCTCCCCATGCAAGCATTCGAGGAAATAAAAGTAATGCGGAATTTCACACCGGCAGCCAAGGCCTTTTAGTGGTATGTGCGGGTAACGGTGAGCTTCAGCAAGAACATCGATTTCCCTTCTTCGATGTCATGTCTTGGTCCAGGGGAAAAAAGGCAATTCCCTTTTTATCTTGGTGTATTGAAATCCTGCTCGAATTACGCGGCATCTGAATTTTACTTCAAGCCATCCAATTGCACACAAAGCCTATAGTCGCCTGGCTGAATACAATTTCGACATGTTTACGGAAGGAGCAAGAGTTGAAAAATAAATTAGAGTGCTCTGGAGAGTTCCCTCAAGTGGTTATGCAGTCATTTTGCAAAGAATACACAACAGGATGTCACGCATCCGGATACTATTCTACAAGAAATCGCTCCACCATAGTTGCATTTATTTGTTAAATCAGGTCCACAAGTCAAGCATAATATCATGCCACATGGCTGATTGCAGATGGCTATAAGCATAGTCGCCACAAAATGTAGTAGTCAACTCCTGTGGTCCTCATCTGCAATCCAGATCCAAAACCTAGTGAACTTTCGCGTGCCGCCAGACAATATATAACCGTGAGAGATCAGTGAAAGAATTTCTCAAGTGCTTTAAAGATACTGCTTGTGCGTCACCTGTGTGCCGGCGAACATAAGGCACGGAACCAATACATGATCGTCAGAAACTGATTACCAGATGAAGAGTTTCCAGGCGTCACCGGAAGATACATTCGTGGACTGTAATCATGCCTACATTGGTAAGACCAGTCGGTTCACTAGACGAAGAGTAGATCATCAATGCGATGTTATAAATGCGCATGCGGGCTATGAAAAAGGCACCGGCCATCGGACTAAGACAGATGTCCCTATACTGGGTGTTTGTTTCGTAGATACAAAATTAAAACATAGCTGGTTTATATTTATTTGCGCCCTGGGCTAAACTGGTGGCACAAGCAGACACCAGATAAAGAAAAAATACTTCAATTAGTTCGCTAAACAAATAAATATGTCAATAACTTTTTAAAATTTTATTGGTATGCAGCACATTAGAATTTGAGCTGGTCCTCGAAACATTGTAACCGAGATAAAGTATCTGAAAATTGTAACTCGTCCTACAAGGCCCACAGATGTCGGTCTGATTGGAAAGTGATGACACGTTTTCTCTTAGACTCTTCATTCATCCAGACTAGACAGGAAACATTAAACCATACCTTAGACGCCATGCCAACAATTTATGCCCAACCTTTACGCCACAATATGTGCATACACCTTCGCCCCTGCTCCCTTTCCGTTCACTGGGATGAATAACCTCCTACGGGTTTCGAAACATTATTTTTGTACTATAATTTTGCCACTGCTTCTTCACTTTGAATTCAATGCTTAACGTGGACATAGGTCATAGGTTCTCCACAGTTGCACATGCGTAGTGCTCATTAGTGCTGGCTGCAGGGGTTTTCGGTGTGCCCGAATGTGATTTGCTGTCCTCTTGCGTCTTCAAGAGGACACGACATTCAGCAAGCCTATATTGCACACGAAGAGCGCCTTAGGTTTCTTATTTTACATCTTAGTAAAATTTAAGCTTCAAATGATTACTGCCGTTTTCTCATCTTAGCCTCAAGTCTTGACAGAAACACATACAAGCATCGTAATTAAACAGTCATACCTTGAAGAGTTCGAATATCGGCGAAGTTTCCCATATTTAACGCGTCTAACATTGCCTACAGAGCTATTGCCGACTACTTTACAGTTTTTTGTTGCGTCTTAGCAATAGCTTTAATTTATTGGTGTACGTTAAACATGTATTCTTCTGTGCGTGAGAAAAGCCGGTAAATTCCTCGTTCAACACAAAGTAACGTGCAAAATAAAAAGTGTGCGAGGTTCTTCAATCGTCAAAAAATTTTGTTTACTCTTTGTACAATCACATACATTATGTCAAAAGGCCATTTTGCTTTATTGATACATACGCTTACCTTCTTGATAATATATTTTAAGACTGAATTGTCATGAAAGCATTACTGGTGCTGTTATCTGAAGTCCCCTGCTCCTAGATTGATATTGATTTTGACCGCCATCTTGGGCTGTTTTTCTGAATTGGATACATATATAGGGGTCTGGTCACAGTTCAGGCTGGATGCATGAACTATTAGACGGAATTAAAATAAATGACTAACTAAAAGTAAATTTGTAAGTGTTAAATTAGTGTCGTGTTATTCTGTATTGAATGCTGCAGTTTTTGCATGTAATTTATTGTACAGTCAAGCATAAGGAGCACGTTTTCAGCGCTATTTTGCTGAAAGCTATTCAGGTCTTGATCAACGAAGATATTTCTTAAACGTGTACACTGCTTTCCTCTCTTTTTTTCCAGCGATTCTTCCCAGAATAGCGTTGCAACAAGTGTAAAACAACTGCAAAAGCTTAAATAGCAGCCCAGATAATGTGTCGCAAATACATTCTGCGGAGTTTCTGTCTTCTCGTTTCTAACCGTACCGAGTAAATGAGCGTATTAATCGGAATACGCTGACTCTAATGTCTTGACTTCGCAAATGTTTCGTACACTTATATACAATTTCTTTTCTATTTTTATCCATGCAGGTAAACTACATATATTTGTCCGCTATACTCTCTTCCAATCGTTAATCAGGTCGCGAGTCTGAAATAGTGTCTTTCCGAGGAATGGCAACAGCTACATATAACATGCTATTATACATTCAGACAGGCCGTTCGACTAGTGCGCGTCTGCAGCGTGTGCTGTAAGCAGCTCGCATATTCGTTTTGAGCTTCCAATGTATGCCACATAAAGTTATTAGTTTTCTGAACTGCAGCTCAAACGTTTGATTCTTTTTCCATAAATTAAGCTGCCATTTATAAAAAGAAGAATGTTTGGTAGCAAAGTGTTCCCAGGCTTTATTTGGTCACCTATTGTACGAAGTCAACCATACATTTATAGGGCTTAAGAATTCAATTTCATTACATATCACCAGAAATTTCGGGCTCCCCTGTCGCGTAGAAAAGCAGGGTTTTCTTGGCCCTAGCTCAGACATTACACGTTTTTGCTTGTTTCAAACATTGTTCAATCCTTAAACTAACGTTGAACTTTTACTGGTCATACCATCCGACTGCGATCACTAAGCACGACTTTGCCGCCTGCCACAGTTTGCAGTTCCCGTCGTGACGTATCAGATAACTGCAACTAGTATACTTCTACTACGGTATGCATATTCTGCCACTTTCTGTAATTATCCATTACAAGTTCCTTTCTCGGAACATTGTTTCCTACACTCAAAAGTATTTACAAGGTTGCAAAACTCCTGTTTTTACTCAAAGCAATATTTAAATGTTGTTTTGGTTAACAGCAAATATCCGCTAGCAAATATTCTATACAGGACCAATCAATGATACCATGTGATCAAGATTAGTGCCACTGGTATAGTGAACGAATAAAAATGCCAGTTGAACATTCTTTTAATCCGAAGGATGAGCATCGTACTGATGGAAATTTTTACCTGCAGAACTCAACAGGGAATTGTTACCAGTTTTTGTTTCCAAGCGCCCAAGTACTGTACTTGCAATATAGAATTTCGTCGTTTTATTTCTTTCATTACGCAGCAAAAACAGAAAACAAGTACCCCACAAAATGACTTTTCTTTAACTGTGGCTGCAATAACATAAAATTTCTACATATCGTCCGTGATGGTTTTTCGGCGCTTCGTTTAGCATCAGCTAAACTGATGCTAAGGCTTGCTTATTTGTTCTCACTTTTTCTCCTGACTGGAATCATTTCGCCGTATTAAACGAAATTGCAGACATAAAGAAGCCAGAATAATTGGAGCCGTTCTGGCTTCAAAGGGCTTCTGATGATGGTGTCATTAGGAAACATCCGGGCCATTATGTTCAACCTCAAAAGCTAGCGAAGAACACTAGAAACATAAAACCCTAAACTCGGAACTTCTCCATCTTAGCAGCTTTTTCGGGCATCGCTGAACTTAAAGAACGAAGACGAGTTAAAAAATCTTCTTCGGCAACTACGGTCGGCCGTAACCCCAGTTTGATTAGGTGCCATTACAACGTTATCTTTAATCGAGAAACGTGTGATATGGTGTCAGATCTACAGCTACAGAACAGATGCGCAAACGTAGGTCGTCTAACGACGTGAGGTGTTATTGGAAGCCGGTCTGAATTGTATATAAAGCGCAAGCGCAAACCGTCACACGGAGAAGTACGTTTGCCGTTTCCTACGACAAAATGAAATAGATTTGCAATTGAGAATTTATATTTTAGCTTGAAATGTCGATGATTTAGCAAAAAATGTTCCTCTGAATATGCTTTTTTTTTTTCAAGAATATAAATATAGCACTTTTAAATCTAAATAAATTCTACGAATTCGTTTAAGAGCGTTTTTGTCTTTTAAAGGGCTCTGATCCCTCCTATATCCGCAAAAAAATGCACTGAAGGGGACTAGCACATATCTTGACACGCAGAACCTTTCTCTCGGCAGAGACGTGAATACAAAGAAGTGTGTGAATAAATATTCTTTCTCCTCCAGCATGCTTGAGATTGTTTACAGAATTTTTCAAATTATCAATTGCAGTTAGAGAGGGGACTCGCCTATTGTTTCAATTAAGTGGTAGCCTGTTAATGCGCTTTTTTTCGAACACATCTATTGAGCAAGAACCTAGTATGTTGCCTGCTAATCTTATCCATTCTGTCATAGGAGGTCCCCCGGACAGTTTATACTTCGGGACCTCCTTCTGTAATACTAATAATCCATGTACATGTATGTACTTCACAGTGAAAAATAAAGATGATGATGATGATGAACGCAAGACGAGAGAGAATGGTTTATCACATGTTTAATCTGCCTATCTAACTTTGCAATAAGAATTCACTGTTTTTGGTATGAATCTTGCATCTGATAACGCAAAAACATGTCGCTGAATCCAGCATCAGGTGGTCTGAAGAATGAAACAGATTTGAAATAAAAGTAGCAGCACGTTTAAGCAGCACGTTTAAGCATTCAGTTTCTTACTCTTACCTAGAGGGAAAGCTGTGCTGCCATCTATGGGAGTTTACATGGAGTTTCCTGACGTTCAATATTCTGATTATAGATTGCGAAAAGAGAGCGGAACAGCTTGCCAGTGTGAAATTTATATAATATAAGCGATGACGCTTTCCCCCATTGGCTAAGTATTGAGCAGTACAGAAAACAATATTTCGCACTTAATAGGCATACGTTGCTCTGTGTTGAATTGAGTGTCTTATTTTGTTATGTACAAAGGTTATGTTACATATAATTTTATGCATAGATTTGCTTTACGGGTTATAGACCAACTAGCCTCCTCTCTGTTGTCCTGCAATTATTGTAAGGGGGCCAGGGCCCCGTCAAGCTGTTTCCACAGCTTTTAGTCCTGGCTCCTCCTTTCCCTGCAGGAAAGAAAATAAACCTGTTGACTTGACTTTGAAAGGAAAAAGAAACGTTTTGGAAATATTTATGCTTGATGAATAACTTTAGGAAGTTTTGTATTGGCATTTTGGAAAAGAAAAACCCGCTACTATGGCTTTTGCGGTCTACTTTCATATTTCGAGATGATGATGATGATTATGATGATGAGAAGGGAGTTTAATTCTGGTTTGGTTTATGGTTTATATGGTTTAACGTCCCAAAGCGACTCAGGCTATGAGAGACGCCATAGTGGAAGGCTCCGGACATTTCGACCACTGCGGTTTTTAACGTGCCCTGACAACGCACAGAACACGGGCGCCTTGCTTTTGTCTCTAACAGAAAGCGACCGCCGCGTCCAGGATTCGATCCCGCATCCTAGAAGCGGAAGTCAAGTGCCGTAACCACTGCTCAACCACGGTGGGTTAAAAAAAAAAGTTGAAGAAAATTTCGTCCCATTCACTCTCATTTACCTGCATGGAATTTGATAAAAGCAGTATTCTGAAGATTTAGATTTCGTCAGATATTCTTTTTTTATCTGCCTTTTTTTATATATATGGGGAGAGCGTGGTGCCAGTATGGCAAATAATTGTTCAGCAGTATTTATATGGACATTCAGGAACGAAAAAGAATTGTGATGACCCGAAAATTTTTCGAAAGTTTTTGGCCGCGCGCTCGAACGCAATTTATTTCCCTGTCTGGTGTCCTTTTTACAAATGCTCATTTATGAGTTAAACGCTCTTTATAAATGGTACATTTACTTGGTATATTTTCACTCAGCCTTAGTCAGAGTCTTTATGTTTTCCGCAGGGCACCGTCCCGCAATCAGAAGGTCCTACGTCCAGATCCCGCATCGCCTAAATTAATTTAGCTTCCTTTTAATCGGAATTGATCTTTCGTAGCATACCCTGTGAATTTTGGTGTCAACTTAGATATTTGAAAATGTCAGTGAATTTATATCTTCATGCAAGACAGACATTAGCTCCCGGTATGCACGGACGGACTGGCGGGCAAAGGGAAGTGAAAATGAAGCTATTAACTCGATTCCTGCATTATTATGAACAAGTCAAATATCATCCATATATGCTAACCTATCTAGCAACGCATGCTATTTTATCAGACGTGCCATCATGTAGGAAGGAAAAATAATAAAAATGGGTGACTCTTAGGCCTGATAACTGCAAAGCCATGGTGAACGAAACCCTTCTCTTCACCGCAAACGCTAGTGAACGCGTGCGAACTACGTAGAAGGAGGGAGACTGATGTCGTAACGAGTAGTCAAGAAAGGCGCACGCAACAGTAAGCCTATGCATGACAGAACTTTACCCCTTTTTTTATAACTCCGCTTCCTGCTCTCAGAGAATAAATACGGCTGCGCCTTCCCCGACAAATCAGAAGAGAGGAGACACGGACGAATGTTCGTCGCGACGAAGCAACAGTAGTAGAACAAGTAGTGGCGGCAACGACAAAATTTGGCCGGCTCTCACCGAAAATAACGACGAGCAGTGTGCGCCCATGTCAAAGTCGTCCTCGGAACAGACAGGTTCATTTCTTTTACCACGAATGAGCCCCAGGCGCAATTTTTTCGTGCTTCAGAAATCGGAAGAGCAGGGCGGGAGTAAGGAAATTCTTCCACGAAGTTTCCCTCTCTAGTTTTCCTATCCGAAATTATTCCGTCGTATTACTTTCACTGACTCTAATTTTGCTTACATTTTATTGTTTTTCTCCCCGTTTTGATTATTGAATGCTACTCTCTCGGTGCTTTATTTGTAATAAAAATACGGCTAAAAAATTTACTTTTTCCTTTGTCGGTGTCCCTTCACTACGATTATCTTCGCATCGCACACTGTGAAGTGTCCTTTGCTGGCCAATTACTCCACCTCCTCCTCGCTCCTTTCCAGGTCTTCAAAGTATGCTACCGGCCCACGGTGTCATTAGTGAAGCATACAGTTCCAGCCACGTTCGAACTGAAAGTTTTAATTGGTGCAGTCTTTTTTTCCTACTTCCAGAACCCCGGATGTTGGGATGTTCAGAACGAGTCAAAAAGAAGCGAAAAAATGTCTGAACAGATAATTTTGGAGTAAGAAGACCGCATCGGTGGAGCAGGAAGAAGTCAGGAAAATGAAAGCGAGAATTGAATAGGCGGCTCAAAGTCCGCACGGCTCTCTTGTTTTTATATTTGCCAAGATTTTTCCTTTCTTAACAAAGTGAATGCCCCTTGTTCAAATATTCGATGTCTCTAATGATGATTGCAACAAATTCGATCCTGCAATTCTAAGATAGCGCATTTTCTTCTTATAACACAATACGGGGGCGAAAAAAAATAGAACTGGGTATTTATTGTTGGAGTCCTCCTTTGCCCTTCTGGAAGGCCTTTCAACCCGAAGTTAGATGGTTTCGGCTTGCTCCATTATGTAAAGCATAAACACTTTCTCTATGTGATACGCAAACAAATGAAGAACAATAACTGTTAAGAAGAAGGAGAAGGACCGCTCGCTGGACGCTTACGAAGCAGACGCAGTATGTCACATTGCTGTCGCTCAAAGCGAGAGCCTCTCTGGTTTGTACTAGATCACCCCGCTGTTTCTGCCGACCTCAACGTCGCCAAATAAATATTTTTCTACACAACAGTATTGAGTGCTGGATTAGGATCATGTTTGCTATTGGTCTCCAACATGGGCGTATGAATATCCGATATTTTCGCTCAAACATTTGAATATCCTCCAAACCAAACAACACATTTTCAAAACTGTTCGACATTAATCGATTATGTTCTCAGCATATTGAATAATTTTCAAATAATTGAACCCGCGTTCGAAAAGGGGCAGTCGTCAATATATTAGACGGGTATTGCAAACAAGTACCCCACATTGACGTCTCCTACTGTTCTGCAGCGTTTAGTACACGCGGGAAGAATGGCTCAGTCTCACGACGCAGTCGAAACGTGCGGTGGGCTCATATTGCTCATTCATGGCCTTTAAGACTCAATGACGCAGTATGACTTAGGAATGATTAGGAAACCTTGCATTGATGATAGATCTCATACGCAGCGGTCATCTATACGCTCTCTCTTACGAATTGATCTCCTGCCGTATGTTTTGAGGGATGGGTTTACTTTCATAACGCGAAGCATGAGAATCCTATTGAGAGGAAAATGGGCATCCGTCATAAAGGCATAATGGGCATCCGTCATCCGTCACAACCCCCTGTCGACAGCACCCACCAGAATAAAATAAACCAATTATTGAAAAGCATTAGGAACAGTTGTTAGAAGAGAGGGAAACGTGCTGTTCCTAAGTATTGGCGTCATCCGACGAAAACAGGCGCCATATAGACCCACCTGTTTAACGAGGCATCACCTAAAATGTGCTATCATCATTTAAAGAGGTGGTCGTAAAACCTCCCGCCAAAGCGAAGTAATAAAAAGTGGCCTTTGAACCCACCTGTACAAAAATGGCGCCATAAAATCACCTGCCACATTTAACCTATTCAGTCATGTGGAAAACAGCATTGTAAATTTAGAAACTTCATGTACACGTTTCCAAAGTAAGCGATCTTTATGCAAATCAAGGTGCAAGAAATGCACCGAGAAGTGGGCAAGGTGAACGAAACTTCATTTGCAAACAACGTGGCCACAATGTTTTCACATTAACTGCAAATCGAATGGTTTAAGGGTCGTTAGAAAATTTAGAACGCAGCTCTGCCGTTTCTAGCTTGAGCGGAATCGCCGTCACCATTGCCTTCGTCATGTGAGAAGGCATACGGTGGCCCCAAGGGCACTCTCTTTTAAAGTTGACAAAAGTCAACCAGATTCACAAGGCTCTGATCAGCCGCCTGCAACACGCCACGATCATCAGGAACACAGGCATCTCGAGCAATCTGGAAAATGACAGCGTTTGAATACTGAGGGATTCCTTAGCGCAATCATGTCCTGCACTTAAACACGAAACGTAAATGTACTCAAGTTAGGAGGCCAGCCGAGGTCACTCAGAGGGAATGAGAGGAGAAGCCTTTTTAGCTGCTTGCAAATTTCGCGTCACTGGACATCATAACTGTCAGTGAACGCTGCATTTCCTTTCGTCACGGATAAAAAAAAAAAATAATTTTTACAGACAACCAGTTGGTGGTATCGATGCCCACTTTGGCATTTATAAACACGCACATACTGCAAAGCTAGGCTATGTGAGTCGATAATGGCATAGTACTTCTTCGTTGTTGGGGACATTTTGACAGCTGGCGTATATGGTTCACTTTGCGCCATTTTCACACATCAGTGCCGTATTTTAAAATGCAAAATATACTAAAAAGTAAAAAATAACAGCGGTATACATGACAGCACACCAGCAGTAACTCTACGCAGCACAAAAAGACGCAAGGTAATTGTACAGTTGTCGTGAAGACAAAAATCATATTTAAGCTGCACACACTTGAAAGGAAACGGAAAAGATGCAAATAATATATCTGATGTGAAAAAATTTAAAGATGGTTACGTTATCCGGAAATGAGAAACTTTAGCTAAGTCGTTCTGGTATTTAGGCAGATTAGTTGCTTTTTACAGATATTAGCAAAAGAATTTTTAAAAATTTACACACACACACAAATACCCACACACACACACAAACATATATAATATATATATATATAATGTTGCTGTTGCTACGAGTGGAATCATCCAAGATGAGACAGGCGAAGTGTTTGTACATATGACGCGTGCTTGGGGACGGAATCCTCGGCAGCGGTCTACGCTTTGCCGTCCGGTGCCCCGCTTGTGCTGTGCTATGAACGTTCCTGACCCGTAACATCTTTGTGGAGTTGAGGGGCGTGAGATGCGCTACGATTTACTCCCTGTCCAATCTTGACAGTTGCATGCGCTTCTCGAGTCATATTTCGACATCTTCAACCTGCATCACAGCGCGCTCGGCCAAACTCTTACTGTCACGCACCGCATAGACACCGGTGACGCTCCTTCTATCCGACGATAACAATACCGGGTCTCCCATACAGAACGAAAGGTAATCCAGGCGGAAGTGGCAAAAATGTTGGACCAGCCTTTCCATAAACCTTTGTTCCAGGTGAGCATGGCTGGTTTCGGAAGGCCGAGCAATAATTCCGGGCATCAGGTTTACTAGTGAGGATTGTTGAAGGATGCCCCCTAGGCCACCCAATCGCTTCCCTCCAGTTAGGCCATGACGGCTACGCTGAAGCCAGGAAAAGGAACTATAGAGATGAACATTTATTACCCCCTCATTATATAAAACCAATAATCCATACCCTGAAGTTGCATAGCCTTAGGACAAAACATATTCTTAGTGACGTAAAAGAAAAAGCGGAAATATCGTTTTTATTTTGTGTTTCATTTAACTCCATTTATATCCAACATTGGCAATAATGGGTGCTTGAATGTTTGCACATAAGTAATTATTTTGTCATTGTAGGTTTTAAGTAAAAATAATTCACTTCAATGCAGGGAAGCTGACACTTCAGAAGTGAGGCTGAAATGGAATAAAGATGTTTAAAACACTGAGGTGCGGTGTATTGAACTACATTTACCTATGATCAACGAAGGCTCCATTTTTATACTCATATACTCATTTATTTCGCCTACGCCAGGCAGCCGTACCTACCTGCATCACCAGTCTACCCCGGGCTCATCAGCACAAACGTAGCTCCATGAAGCCAGATTAGGCCTAGGCTTCAATGTGGACCCACATCCCTATTCAGATCACGAGCATAGGAATATCTATGTCGGCTAGCCGAGATCTTGATTTCACCAGTTTCGTTGCTTGTTGGACACAAAAGCGCGAAAACGAAACCGAAAGCCGAGAGCGGCAGCTCGTGTATATCGAAAACGATCCCAGTGCCAAAGACAGAAAAGAAAACATATTCACCCGAACGAAACAACGCGAACACTGGTCTCCAGGGGCTCGCATTCTTTACAAAACCATCAGTATTCCCCACACTGATGGAACTCTCATTTCCGTTCATTGATTTGCTGTGCAGAAAACAAAAACAGCCTTTTATTCGTATCATTTCTTTTCAGGCTATATACCTAGTCCTGGCTATATGCCTCGCTCTCCTCAGGCACCCGCATCTTTGTCGTTGTCTTTCTATAAACAGGTTGCGTGTCATTTTTCTCCCCTGCCCTCACTCGGGCTCTCCTGCATTCTTCCTACTGCTTCCTATGGGGAGCAGCCACGCCGTATCCATACAAAGTGGAGGTCGCGAAATCCTCGACTGTTTAAAAAGCTAGCAACCCAGCTTGCAAGTCAAAACCACGCATAACAATTGTTTTGCGTGGTTCCGACATCGAACGGGCGTTAAGGCCAGCGCGTAAGCATTCTTTGAACCTCTGGCGTGCTGCTGCTGAGTCTCTTTCCACCGGGCCTCGAATTGAGTCTCCATTATCTGCCTGTGCGAATCCTCGTCTTTTGTTGCTCGTTTCAGATTGCTATAACAGCTTCAAAGGGCGGATTGTGGCTTTAAATTGCTTCAGTTCCGAGGAATCGCGAGATGCAAGCTGAATAAATAGGCCCTGGGGTATCGTTATGCAAAACGAAACGGGTGCAGATCTGTTTGCCCAGAATGTCTCCGATATACTGGGGAAAAGGAGAAACAAGCAGCGAAATTATGCGGGAGGGGGGGGGGCGGAGCAAGGCGACTAGGAAGGCCTGAGAATGGAACTAAGGTTGCTTTGCCGCAAATAACAATGGGCTCAACGCCCTAAATCAGCAATTTTACGTAGAAACAAAAGACGCAGAAGCAGTCATATCTGAGCGCTGGAGATGGTTGCCATGAGATGGTGACGCTGCTATTGAACTGGGCATCTTCGTTTGGGTTAAGGCGAAAGACACTAAGCTTTCTTCAAGCTTCCTATACTTCAATAGTTGAGTGCGGTTACCCGAAATTTCCGACTAGTGAATGTGGTGCGATCCGCCACTAGTGAGCCATGTATTCTCGTGAATTTGAACCCTTAACTGTATGTTGCTCTTTGTTTCAAGTGTACCTATAATTCATTTTATTCGAGTGTGCTGTACGCATATTTAAATGAATTTAGAATGCGTTCTCTCACCTTGCTTCCCTTTCTGCCTCTGTATCGTGGCTCTTTTTGCGCTGCTTATCAGGCATGCTGATTCTTGCTCATGTTAGTTAGTGTCAGTCGGTCATCACTGCATTGTTACGCGTAAATATTCGTTACTGGAAATTCCTGGTGAGGGTCCAAGTCAAGCCTTTTAATGAGAAAGCAGTCATATGGTGTCCCCAACAGAACAAGAATTTTTTGTGATCTTGTTTGCGTCGTCGCTTTGAGTGACTAAGCAGTTTCGCGGGGTCACAACAATGTGGCCTCATGCGCGTATTTCAAACCAAGTCAGGTAAAATTACTCCAACACGCGCGTCTTTTCTACAGATCTTTCAAGTTAGCCAGCCAAAAGAGATAACGCTGGAGCCTATGACTGATCATGGCCCCATCTAATACATTTGAACTAATAAAGAAAAAAAAAAAGCAATCGCCACGGATTCTACCCGGCCGGGCTGAAACCATGGAACTCCAATTGATTAGCTGAGTTTCCTAACATCTGAGACAGCGGCGGGTGGTTTCGATCGACATGATCAGGTTTGAGAAAAGTTAAATATCTGACTTTTGACAGGGTGGCTTCCAGATGGTGTCATAAAAATATTTTAAACACGTGATTTTCGTGATGAGGTGCCCCGTTGAAGAGGAGCTGATAGCAAAAGTAGTGGTGGCTCCCAGGTGGCGCCAGTGCACCTACAGTGCACCAGGCTCATATCAACAAAAATTTGTATCATGGAACTACCTTACACCAACCCCCAACCACACTGAAATAAAACGTGTAGGGCGAAAAAAGCCACTGTTTGCGCGCTATGATCACTCCAATCGGGACAACCTCTGTCAATACTTGCTTTAATTTTTCTTAGCTACATCTCCCTTCAAAACTGTAGTGTCCTTGGAAAAATATCTTGAATAAAATTAAATAAAATGTTCTGGCAAGATTTGCGTGAAAAGCTACAGATCTAAGGGGTTTCGAAAGAAAAAATTATTAGACTGCACTTAAGTCTGCTTAAGAGCGGAAATGATGAAAGCCACTTTATGACTGTTTTTATTACCTGCGTCGTCATTGTTATCTCTGCTGTCATCATCACTATCGTTATCATCGTTATGACCTAAATGCACGGTCACTGTCCTCGCCACTATCATCATTATCACTGCCACTGAGTGCATTGTCATCGCTTCTATTATCCTTACGCTAGACAAAGGAATTACGATCGGTTTCTCATGCGAGCTGGTTAAATTGGGCTTGAAGCCTTGCAGGATTAGTATGTTTCCATGCGATGAAACAAAAAACCCGGCGTAGCCGAGTTAGTTGGGCGCTGAGCTGGGGATCAGAAATATAGTGGTACAATTCTCTGGGTAGACAGATTTTTTTTTGTAATATTTTGTGCATGCGAACAATTCCTGCGGTCACTTCCACAGCGCATGAACCTAAAGAGGCTTTCTCCTTAAACGAAGCTGAAAGATTAAGTAACTATCAATTTGATTCTTGATAACCTAACCGCCGCCAATTGTTTACACTGGCTGTCTACCGCTGAAGCGATAGAAACCAGTGACGTACCAGTGACGAAATATGAGATCTGTTGGTGGTAACGCGTTACAAGTAATGACGTTACCGGTAACGTGTCACTTTTTTATTTAACTTGGTAACGTATCCTTTACCATTGATGAACTCTAACGGGGAATGTAATTACGCAAAAAAAAGTGTCGGTAACGTGATGTTCCAAAGTCACTAGGTAATTTTTATTCCAAATATACCCACCCGCCCCTTTTTAAGAAAGAAAAGCGGAGAGCACTTATATTGATATTGTAAATAAACACGATGTAGAGGTGCTCTCGACAATCGTTGTGAGTCGCATGCATGCCCGTAAACGCCTGGCCTTGAGGACGCACCGAAGTAAATTATACATATACTTTCCTTCACCTGCCTTCACGCACACAACTCTCGAAAGAGGTTAAGCATGACGAGCCACTGAGACTTGTAAAAATGGCACTGAATTACTTAAAAAGCACTGACTCCCTGGCGATGTAATATTATAAGCAATTTTAGTCCACTCTAACATTGTTGTTGAAAGAATGTGTGTAATTTACATGCGTTAAATCCAGATTTTCAGAAATATTGTTGTTTATGCTAGCAGTTTTATGGGAAATAGGACCTTCATAACTTTTTACCGTGAGTTATTGCAGCAATGACACACTGATTAAAATTTGTGGCCGTGGAGTAACGGCAAAGTAACGTGCGATACCTTTTTTTGGCAACGGTGGCAATAACTTGTTACCTTCTTCTTGTTGGTAATCTAGGGAGGTAACGCGTTTCTTTTTTAGCGTAACGACAAATGTATTTAATTCCTTTTTCTTCGGTAACGCCTACAAAACTGACAATGAGGTGCTTTCCTCACATACACCATGTGCTTTGCCTCACATACAGTCTGCTTGCAAAAGAGCACGTTTTACAGGGGCACGAGAGTAGAAAGCATAGAGATAATACAGACGGGCACAAAGCACTACAAGAACTGGACTATGAGTTCCCACGAGAACTGGAGCGCCATAACTGCCTGTGAAGCTCCTAAATATTTACTCACATTGTTCTGTCTCCACCTGCAAACAATCTAATGACGAGGTGGAGTAAATAAATGGGTCAGTCAAGGTTGTGAAGATGACCAACACATTTACGGCAATTTCTTCGACTCGATATATGTGATTAAATAAACAAATGTGAGGTGTTGGAAAGTGCACGAAGCAGAATTTGGTGAAAGAAAAGATGCCTGAACGTGATGAACAAACATCTGACAGGAAATCTGCTTTGAATGAAAGAGATAATAGCTAAATGTTCAAAGAAGATTAGGATCGAGGAATGACGCTACAAAAAGAAAAGATAATTTGTTCAATAACGAAAAAAACATGGTTACAAACTGCCCTTTATTGTTTACGCATACAATCTTTCCGAAACAGGTCCTTATGAAATGCACTCCACCAGTGGAAATACCGTGGGCAAGACTTATTTACCTTTGGCAGTTGCTTACAGTGCAATCGCTCTGATTTAGCGAATGGTGCAACTATCAATTACATGGCGATTTGTTAGCGTTTTCGGATTTTAAGTTTTATATTAACTCAAGAGAAATCCCCAGGGCTTAAAGTGTTTCATCTGTCTACTTTTGTGTTTACTTCCTCCTACCGCACCAAGTTTCTTTTGTTTGCTTAGGACAAAAAAAATCTTCAAGACCCACATGTTTGCTGGAGAGTCATCGTTTGGGCTGTCAATACCTTCGATGGCAATAAATATTGCGTGCAGGCTTTCTTTTTTTTTACTCAGTGGCAGTGCTAAGTAACTAGCAGTAGGTAGTTCTAGAACACTACTAAGCTGGAACTCAATGAGGGTGAAATCGGTGAGCGTCAACATGACGATGAAGCTAGCGGGTGCAGCAGGCTGCTTTTCGTCGTTGGTAGATAAAGAAATGACCCAAAATTCAACAAACCTTTGTCGGGACCTCCTTCCTTTCTGCGTTCAGGAGGACTACGCATCATGAGAAATTTTGACCAAAAGAGATATAATAGCCGCGTACAAGGCTAGGTAGCTCTGCACTGCGTCACTGTACGATGTCGCCTCGCAACATTCCGCGAACTTAGTGTGAGACGGTCGGTTGCAGTGACACGTTTTATCTGAATCGGAAGAAAATTAACCCCATCTTTCATTAAACTCTCTTTACCTCACGATAAAAAGCGTTCAATGTTTGTTTTTGAACGTGCTCGGCTTGCTCCATCACTTGCGATATGGGGCGCACGCAGCCTTTGCAACGAAGCGACCTATATAGCCAAGATTTCTCTACTAATCGAACACTTTCAAAGAAGGGCGTTTAGTGCAGTCTTAAGAAGCCTACAACAAAAACAAGAACGAGAGCTAACTCATAATTGCAAATTTACTTCAGAAATTATAGGCATATACGAAAAATAACAACAGAACAAAGAACGGACCGGCGATAATAATGAGAGAAAGAGCGCTAACCAGTTCGCTGAATCGTGACAGGTCTAAGAAACCGCAACTCGGCTCCTCATCTGGTCACCTGTGTCGTCAAGAAAGGCATTGCACCTTCATGGTTTAAGAGTGCGATCGCAAAATTGTCTATTCACTCCCTGCAATGGAGTTTTAGTGTGCATATGGACAGACGTAGGCATAATGGATACCCCAAGCATGTGGTACTACAGGCTAGGGGAAAGTTAGTTAGGTACGTCAACGCTGGATTTAGGCCAAGCAAACTGGCTGGGTAACGGCGAAGGTTTCCACGGCTCCTTACACAAACAGAATGTCATATCGGCCTAAAAACGTTGCATGCCCAGATTACTTATTAGTCGTTTATGTGCAATAAAAATTGGCCAAACGTTGTTTTAAAATACAGAACCAGCAGCACGGCGAGAAAATAAAAAGAACAAACGTGGGCAGCTATAAGCACAGGGCGCCCTTCCCCATTCATGCAACCCGAGTAATGTACACGGTGCCATTCGCCAGCAATGCTACGTACATTCTTTGTCAAACCTATAGAGCCCAGGGCGTCTGCTTCTGAGCCGTATCGTGGCACTGATTTAGCATTAGTGGAGCTGTTTCCACTGAAGAGGGCAGAAAAAAAATCTTACCATCAAGAGATTTAGAACACTGGAAATGTGTTACAAGCCGCACGAAGTGGCTCAGAAGCAGACCACCTGGGCTCTACACTTTTGACACAGGCTGCACATCGGACAAACCGGCTGATATTTGAATAAGAGGTTGAAGGAACATAGCAAATATTTAGGTGGAGACCCTCTTCAATAATCTGCCCTAAACATTTCCGCCCGTAAGGATCAATGATGCAAAAGAAAAAGAGAAAATGTGAAAACTTGCACCTTTGCTAGCAAACGTAACTCTCTCCATTACAGATTCTTGGGACTAATTACTGACCGCAGACAATCTTGTTCGAAACATATTATTACAGTGAAGAAAAGGCTAATCAATTTTTGCCATGTACTTCGCTTCATAGCAGGCATTAAATAGGGTTCAATTGAGCGCTCTTTACTACGGCTTTACGAGACTGTTTTTAGTTTGTTGGCTACATCCGGTACTTTCTCACAGCACTATCTAATTTGAACATTTCCTGCACATATATATATATATATATATATATATATATATATATATATATATATATATATATATATATATATATATATATATATATATATATATATATATATATATATTCAAACAGGATGTCACACAACTTTCGCGATTATTTATTTTATTCCAACAGTTTCGGACGGTGGACCGTCCTTCTTCAAGGTAGAATTGAGAATGTAGAATAAGTCCGCACATTACGCCACTGTTAGGAGAGGGAGAAGGAATTCTCGCTCTCCATCTTTGGAGAAGCAAACATTACTGAATAGATAGAAAGGGCGAAAAGCCCCAGTTGATTATTGGCTGGTGATGCATATATAAATATATATATATATATATATATATATATATATATATATATATATATATATATATATATATATATATATATATATATATATATATATATATATATATATATATATATATATATATATATATATATATATATATATTGTCACGTGCTTCGGGGCTTCAGGAAAGGAAGAAGAGGCTGGAGAGATGAATAAGAAACGGAAGACACAGTGATGTGTGCTGCTGTTCCTTGCGTGACTCGCAGTGCTTTAGACTACCAATAAACACCCCTGTTACGTACTGAGTACGTAACAGTTGTGGTGGAGTTTGCGGTGTAGATCAACACGGATCCCCGTTGTCTTCGACGAAGCCGCCGGCTCGCTGGTTTGCCACCCCTACCATCTGACATATCTCAAGACGGCGACGCTGACCGAACAACACCTGCGGTGAGCAACTGGCAGCACTACCGCGAGCCGCGCACATTTGGTGGAAAATCTGACGAGGACGTCGACGAATGGCTAACCAACTACGAGCGGGTGAACCGGTACAATCGTTGGCATGCGACCGCGAAACTAGCAAACGTATTGTTCTTCTTGGAAGGCACTGCCCTAGTTTGGTTTGATAATCATGAAGGCTCGCTTACCAGCTGGGATTGTTTCACAGAAGAGATAAAGGACTGCTTTGGCGACGAATCCGCGAAGAAGAAACGCGCAGAACAAACGTTGATGCAGCGGGCCCAGGTACCTGGCGAGACATGCACCGCATATATCGAGGATATTGTGAAATTGTGCAAGGTGGTAAACCCTCGGATGTCCGAGGAAGATAAAGTGGGGCACTTGCTTAAAGCCATCGCTGTAGATGTCTATAATTTTCTTATCAGCAAAACAATTATAACTCTACAGCTGACTTCATCAGGCACTGCCGCACTTTCGAAACCTTGAAGTTGCGCCGTATCACTCCTAAATTTGGGCGACAGGCCACATCTGTTGCGAGCGTTGATGTTAGTGCTCCGGAGTCCATGGCTGATCTGATACGCCGGATTGTGCGGGAAGAATTGTTGCGTGACAAAGACTCAGCGTGCCGGGACGAACACCAGTATGACGATTGCGCGCTGCAAGCAGAACCCGCGACCCCATCAAATTCCTGGACTCCGGCTTCAAATGCTTCACGCTTTGTCGAGGGCAGACAGCATAACGATTTAAGCACTTCTCAGCCACGGATGGGCCGAAGAACCACCTACACACGCCAGGTGGTTCGTCAGCAACGCCAATCCGATTACTACCGCCAACCAGAACCAGTTTCCGCCCGCATTTACTCGGACCGGTGGCGCCAGCAACCCGTGTGTTATAGCTGCGGCATGCCCGGACACATCTCTCGGTATTGCCGTCGGCGGGGCCTGCTACCACAAGATTATCGACCGCTGCCCAACGTTTCTAATCATTTCGACACTGAATCTTATCCGACACCGACTCTGGATACATACCGCCCGGCACAGATGCGAAACGGATCGCCTGCTTCGAACCGCAGCTTGACGCCGCCAACCCAAAGACAGCGACAATCGCCGTCTCCTCGGCGCCGTTCTTCCCCTTCGGGAAACTAGAACACGCGGCCGATGGGGGTGAGGTCGCCGGAAAATCAACGTTCCCAATACCTCTGCCTGTGTTTATGGTAAAGAACAAACTCTAAGTATCCATTGACGGCATCCCCACCATGCAACTAATTGACACTGGCGCAACAGTCTCTGTTATGAGTTTAGCCTTCAAGAATCGATTAGGACATAAAGTGATGTTTAGCGTGAATCAAGCTGTGGTATTCCGTGGTGTTGGCGGTGAATCATTGGTGCCTTTGGGTATGTGCTATGCGAAAGTTGTGATTGGGGCCAAGCGTTTTGAACCGAATTCACAGTGTTGCCTCGTTCCACGTATGAAGTAATTCTAGGTATAGACTTTTTGCAACAGTGTGGTGCAATGTTAGACTGCCGTAGTGGACAGATCTTGCTTAATGCTGCGTTGATGTCGGTCCTTGTAGAAGCCTCGTCGCTCGATTTAGGAGCGTTTTCTGTGTCTGAAGATACAGTTGTACCTGCGATGTCCGGAGATTTCATTCAAGTTATTTCATCTACGAATTTGTGCGAGAATTTCGACGCCATAGTGGAACCTACAACGCTGTCTTGTGCAAAAAACAGTGTCTTGGTGCCTCGTTGCATAGTTTCAGTCACCAGAGGCCACACCTTGCTGTGGACTGTAAACTATTCAGACGAGCCAGCCGTGTTGCCTCGTGGCATGAGGCTCGCTCATTACGAGAAAGGTGTGTCGAATTACGTGGCGGCACTAAGTAACCATGCTCCTGACGAGAAAACATCTCATTTTGCAGAGTCTCCAATCCAGGCAATGATAAACACAGCGTAGGGAGCACAGGAGCGCCGAATTTTGACAGACCTGCTCTCCAAGCATGTTTCGGTTTTCGACTTCGCCAGAGATCATCAGCCACCGATTCCAAATTCTCGCATCCATCATTCGATTGATACTGGAATTTCTCGCCCGATAAGACAGAAGCCCTATCATGTGTCTCCGGCCGAACGTCAGCTTATTGACGAACAAGTTCATGACATGCTCCAACGTGGCGTTATCCAGGAATCTTCAAGTCCTTGGGCGGCTCCAGTTATTCTCGTTAAAAAGAAAGACAACACATGACGTTTCTGTGTGGACTATCGTCGTCTTAACGCCGTCACCAAAAAAGATGTATATCCACTTCCACGTATTGACGATGCAATCGACTGTCTTCATTCGGCGTCATACTTCTCCTCGGTAGACTTGAGATCGGGGTACTGGCAGATACCGATGAACCCAAGCGACAAAGAAAAGACGGCATTTGTGACCCCCAATGGTCTCTATGAGTTCAACGTAATGCCCTTTGGATTGTGCAATGCGCCTGCCACGTTCGAACGATTCATGGACACCATTCTGCGCGGACTCAAGTGGAAAATTTGTGCTATTTGGACGACGTTGCGATCTTCGGAAAGACCTTTCAGGAACACAATAGCCGCCTCGCCATCGTTCTTGATTGCACTGAGAGAGCAGGCCTCGTCCTCAACTCTAAGAAGTGCCACTTTGGCGAACGCCAAACAATTGTTCTTGGTTGCTTGGTCGATAAGGATGGTGTTCGGCCGGATCCTCAGAAAATTGCGGCTGTAACCAGCTTTACAGCACCGAAATCAGTGAAGCAGCTTCGGAGCTTTTTAGGACTGTGTTCCTATTTTCGTCGTTTTGTGCCCAGATTCGGTGACATCGCATACCCGCTCATGCGCCTTTTGCACAAAGATGCACCGTTCAATTGGACTACTGACTGCGACTCTGCCTTCCGCCACCTCAAATTCCTTCTGACATCAGGACCTATCCTACGTCACTTCTGTCCTTCCGCCTCCATTGAAGTTCACACCGACGTTAGTGGCGTGGGCGTTGGTGCTGTGCTCATCCAGCGTCATGGCACCGATCAGCACGTGATAGCCTATGCTAGTCGTTCGTTGAGCAAGGCGGAGCGCAACTACACCGTTACTAAACAAGAGTGCCTCGCAGTGGTTTTTGCGGTGCAACGATTCTGTTCCTACCTATATGGCAATGTTTTTACCATCGTCACTGACCACCATTCGCTCTGTTGGCTCGTAAATCTTCGTGACCCTTGCGGCCGGCTCGTTCGATGGGCATTGCGGTTGCAAGAGTTTAACTTCACTGTGGCATACAAAAGCGGCCGCCAACATGCTGACGCTGACTGTCTGTCACGCTTGCCGCTTTCATCAACTGGTAGTGATGATGACAACTTTTATGACTACCTGGCGCCTATCTCGGCAACGTTTCCTGACCCTCAACGGTTCCAGACAGAACGCAACGATCAGACTTCGGCACCGCTCTTATCTGCCGCTCATGATTCAAGCGATGAGCGTTTCTGCGTTCGTGCCGGCCTACTTTACCAGAAGAATTTCAACCCCGGAGGTGCACGCTTTCTCCTCGTCGTGCCGGAAAACCTCCGCATTCCCGTTCTTGAAATGATGCACGACGATACCACGCCGGGCCACTTGGGTGTCGCCCGGACCCTTCATCGCACACAGGAACGATTTTACTGGCCGAAAATGCGTCAAGTCATTCAGAGCTATGTAGCCAGTTGCATCAAGTGCCAGCAGTACAAGCTCCCTACTTCCCGTCCACCTGGACCGCTGCACCCTATTGCGCCTCCGACCACACCCTTTGAGCAGGTGGGCATCGACCTCTTGGGTCCTTTTCCGCGATCTTCTAACGGTAACCGGTGGATAGTGGTATGTGTTGACCATCTCACTCGATATTCAGAAACAGCCGCAATACCCTCAGCCACTGCTTACGAAGTATCCCTATTTCTTCTGCGATTTCTCGTCCTGCGCCATGACCCTCCTCGAGTTCTGATCAGTGACCGTGGGCGCCAATTTACTGCTGAAGTTATCGAAGAACTCCTTCGTCTATGCACCTGCGATTACCGTCATACAACGCCGTATCACCCGCAATCGAATGGACTTGTTGAACGGACCAACCGCACTCTGACCACTATGTTGGCGATGTATGTGGACTCTGATCACAAAAACTGGGATGAAATCCTCCCTTTTATTACATTCGCGTATAACACTGCACAGCATGAGACTACTGGCTACAGTCCGTTTTACCTCCTGTATGCTCGAGTTCCCCGCAGTTGTCTTGATACCATCCTTCCTTTCTCCCTCCACAACGACCCTACTATCGCCACTACTTTATGTCGAGCCCAAGAAGCTCGCCGCGTTGCCCGCCTCCGCATCCTAGACTCACAGGAACGTTATGACAACCGACGCCCACATGTCTCTTATGTGCCCGGTGATTTAGTGTTGCTGTCGACGCCGCTGCGCAAGCCTGGTTTAGCCCAGAAGCTGCTGTTTCGTTTTAGCGGCCCTTTTGTCGTTTTGGAGCGCCTGAGTGACGTGAACTATGTAATTTCACGCCGCACCGAAAGTGGCCGATGCTCACGCCGGACCCAGGTGGTGCATGTGGCTCGGCTAAAAAGTTTCCATCCCCGGCACCTTCCTTAAACTGCTTGTCCTCGGGCTTCGTCTGCGAGGGGGGAAGTGTCACGTGCTTCGGTGCGTCAGGAAAGGAAGAGGCTGGAGAGAAGAAGAAACGGAAGGCACAGTGGTGTGTGCTGCTGTTCCTTGCGTGACTCGCAGCGCTTTAGACTACCAATAAACACCACCGTTACGTACTGAGTACCTAATAATATATATATATATATATATATATATATATATATATATATATATTGGGACGGAAGATATGGTTGGTTGGTTGGTTCACAGGAAGGGAAAGGCGCAGTATCTGTCACACTTGCTCTGTGGACACCTGAACCGCGCCGTAAGGGAAGGGAGGAAGGTGGGAGTGAAAGTGGAAAGAGAGAAAGGGGAGCCGTAGTGGAGGGCTACGGAGTAATTTCGACCACCTGGGGATCTTTAACGTGCGCTGACATCGCACAGCACACGGACGCCACTTCGTTTCGCCTCCATCGAAACGCAGCCGCCGAGGTCGGCTGCGTTTCGATGGAGGCGAAACGAAGTGGCGTCCGTGTGCTGTGCGATGTCAGCGCACGTTAAAGATCCCCAGGTGGTCGAAATTACTCCGTAGCCCTCCACTACGGCTCCCCTTTCTCTCTTTCCTTGTACAGCCTAGATGCACTTTATCAAAAGCACAATTGAAAAGGCGCATGCTCGCCCAATGTCCATAAACGTCTCATACCAATCACTTCGTGTATATTGAAGCGAAAAGCTTCACTAGGCAAGTCAACATTGAGTCTGGCGTGCGTGTCATCACTTTTAGCCACAGCTACACATGCGCGAACTCGCCGAGTGACGTAACTAGGAGAGGCGCAGGTGTTGGAAGCGAACAGCTTCACTCGAGGGTCAGAACCGAGCTTCGCGTATGCCGTGACGTCACAGCCAAAGCCGAATGCGCAGCGCCCTCACTAAGCTCTGCCGGCGTTTCCTAGGAACGCTTAAGAGATGTGCGACTCCTATTAATTAAAAAATAATAGTATCCATCCTGGAATCCAAACTTCATCCCTTGTATCCCCAGCCGAGCGTTTTACCGCTGTGCCACGCCGCGGGTCGTGAAGCGCTGCTTATAATTCCGCTTGTGTACCGTGAGGATGATAGCGGGATTCCGCGAGTGACAGATACTGCGATTGGCGCACAATTTGAAAGTCCAATTAGGGTGACTACAAGGATGTGACGTCACCCACCTGCCGTCAACAATGAGGCCCAAGCGGGACCGAATGCGCTCCACCGCAGCCGCCGGGCTGCGCTTCTTGTCTTCCGCGAGACAGATGCTGCGCCTTTCCTTTCCTGTAAACGAATTTTAGAACGCCGGTGAGCTTATACGCGCTCGACATGAAAGCCAAGGAGAGTTTAGCTGCTGACGAACGGCGCAGAATTCTGAAGAAATTAACTTCTTCTGATCCCGAGGTAGTCACTGCTTTTCGCTACGTATATCCAGGCATAGCAAAGCTAAGCCTTAATTTTTTGCGAGCACTTACACGACACCGTTATCACACACTGGGCAATATTCTGGTTGCGTGGCTGGACCGCAGTTTTACAAGTGCACTTCGCAGCCATCAGTCGAAAGTACCAACATTATATGCCCTCCCATATCGTCCCACCCAACCCCCATGGGTGATGGATAAACCTTCAGTGAACCTACGTGTTCCCTTAACGAGATCAATGATGCCACTTAGTGGGCTCAAACAACTTACTCTGGCGCACATCTGGTCCGAATATCAAACTTGTATTCGTGCATACACTGACGTCTGACGTATCTGTGTCAGCAAATGCATCCGCTGCTGCAGTGGTCATACCCGCTCAGGCAACGACTCTCCATTTGGTTTTGGGGCATAGTTTTACGTCAGCTGCTGTTGAAATTGTAGCCAATCGGAAACGTATTCGCTAGATATGTGGGGAACCACCTCAAAAGTAGTGTATATTCACGGACTCAAAAATGCATTGAAAATTTTGATAAATTTCTTACTCCACACCACTTACCAATCTCTGGCACATCATTGAGCTAATTACATCTGTCCGACTCCAAGGCCACAAGATAATGTTTCAATGAATCTCTGCCCCACAGCGGGCTATAGGAAAATATGATAACTGCATCAATCAGGAAAACCTGCTATACTATATCATCTCCATTTTTCTTCACCTAGCATATTGCGAAACGGACTGCACTTCGGTGATAAAATATTAGTGTCCTACACGCGAACTTCAATCTTCTCAGTACTTTCAGAAGAGAACATGAAGTCAGCATTTATACTTCAGTTCCTGATAGCTGCCGCTGAATATATTAAGGGAACAGAGCGAAAGGTTATGCTCTTCGGGAAAGCCGGCGGCGCCCGCGACAGGCAGGCGAAAATCCTGATGAGAGAGAGGACAACACAAAAAAAAAATCATATTGGTTAAAGCATTCTATAAATTACATATTAAGGTCGTAACATGGCTGAAATGTTAAGGCGAGGTGAAAGGACGTAGCGGTAATTTCGCTGAAGCGAAAATGGACTGAGATGGCAGTCTATCCTTGGGTTACGACATGGACGCGCTACGCCTGTATGGCTTCGAAGAATGTTTGTTTCGTGCATGGTCTTTATTACACGCGGTAATGTACAGGCCATCGAAGAACTTTTGTTTGACTTGTGTATCTTGAGCAAAATAAACAAACGTTGGATATAAACATCAAGAATATGGCATCCATATCTGCGAAATAATACTTACGTAAAACGAATGATACTCAAACTCGGTTACTTGTGTGTGCTATCGCGTTACGCAATTAATACGGAACTTAAGTTTAATTATCCTTGCTAAGCTATTCCGCACTGACAGGTCCCCGCAGGTCCCGTTCACGTTTTAGACCAGTCAGCAATGCGCTTTCAAAGTTTTATAGCATTTTTTTTTAGCTCTCCTTTTAGGGATTCAATAGAGCCACTTGAATCAAGAAGAACGGCGAGTAGAGTTTCACCGATCTCATCTTCAACATAGGTGCCACCCGAGGATAATGCCACGCCAGTTACCGCGTACACCCTGCATGCACTCACAATGGCGCTCTTAAGACGACGTCAAACCCTACATAAAGATCTTGATCTGAAATGAAGCTTTTTTTCATTAGAAATAAGTTCATTCTTGGCATTTAGAGTGGTTTAGCAAACATCTGACCGCTGTCTTTCTTTACTGTATAAACTATGGTGCTTTGGAGGCTTAGTGTATAGTAGATTAACGCCGCGTTTACTTTCTTTTGCAAGGGTTAAGCAACAACAAAACAGTTACAGCGCGCATGGTATCGCTAATGTTGCGGGCCGGAATTTTGTGGTTATTGTTAAAAACAGTTAACTTATGATTTAGTGTACACATTTGTTTCTTTACCTTTTTCAGTACTCCTTACAAAGAGACCGACGCATGCATAATGCATTCTGAATTGCAGAATAACTTTATAGTTAGGCGCTGTATGATTTTTATACGCATTACAGTATTCTCTGTAGCTTCATTCTATTGTCTGTGTTTAGATAAAGAAGCTTTAAAATAAACACGCACGCTTCTAAAGAACTTATTTCTACAAATTTTATCTAGCCTGCATCCTTAGGCTTTATGCTATCATAAGTTGTGCCGCTGTTAGCCCGGTAGTGGTCTATTCTTCAAGAGCTTAAGAAGGTGCTAAAAGTCAGTTACACTGTAAAATAGAAAGAACGTCAATATTTCCAAGACAAAAATATTGACGACTGAATTTTACTCCAGCAATAATGACCTTGCTCGCTACCATTTATAAACCGTAGTATATTATCTGCACGCAACTTCCCCAATGCACTACAGCATTGAAGTTTGAACCTAGCACTCTCTTCCAGATTTTTGAAGTACCAACTTCTGTCAAAACCAAGAGTTCTGTCTTTCCTACTGTCTTATAAGAGTATGGTTTTCAAAATATGCAAATACTTTTTGACAGCTCTTCTCCAACAGTACGCCATGAATTTAAAAACACGCGATCACATAAATGCAAAATAAAAAGAAAAACGACCGTAATCTGCATATAGTACAGGGCATCGTGGCAAAGTCACGTAGTCTCACAACGCATATATCATTGATTCGCCAGGCAGAAGGAAATACTTAGACGATACCTTCAAATAAGCGCCCAAAAAAGCCTCACGGAACTTGATTTGTGGTGCGATCAATATTCAAGCAAGTCCGCTTTAGGAGCCCGAGTAATAAAGTAGGCACAACAAACGCGCCATACCTGAAACATCGCGAATAGCGCCATCTAGTAGTAGCCGGTGATTTTTCAGGTTTTGAAATTCAAAGCAAGTTCGTGGCTCTGCTCCTTAAGCTTTACTGAAGTTTTTTGCAATGTCAAAATTTAAGTTACACATTCGCAGGCACCCACTCTGCAAGAACACGCAAAGGCTTTCAGTGTGATCGTGAGGTTACGCTGGGAGACGGTCATTTGTTGTTTGCATGATATTTTTTGTTATTCCTTGTGTCAATGTGCTGCGGATATTCTATTAATACTTTGACGTTAGAGCACATTATAAGATACCTAATCAAGCACACTGCCTGATTACCTGTCACTAATAAACCGTGATATGGCACAACCCTTGATATTAGTTACATTTCTTCAGGAACAGTTATATTCATCACCGACGTAGCAAGCCGCATGCAAAAAAAGTTTAATAAAATTTTCGAATGTTAGATGAGTGCACAGCCTGCGGCGTGCAGTTGTGCGCAGTTATTGGCAGACCCCATAAAAGCAAAAAAAAAATTAGAAAAGGCTCCGATTTAGCTCGGCTAATCCCGATTGTGCAAGCGAAAGCTTCGTTATGCCTGGTTACGGTGTACTGCTAAGCCGGTTAGGCTCAAGCAGATAACCATGTTTTGCATTGTTTAGCATCGCTTCGCTGTTTGGTTTGATGATTGCAAATACTGTTCAGCTAAAGACGCTCCCGTTCTTCGTTAGTGTCTCCTAACAGTTGAGCGCGTTTACGTTTCCTACCTCTAGCTAGATGCTAAGCATATGCGGCAGCGTCAGCTGGATGATCAGACAGCCCGTCGTCTGTAAGGTCTTCCCGGCGACGATGATGGTTTTGGTAGACTCGTTTCATTAATAGCGATAAACTGCTACGCAAGCGGTGTCGTCTCCTTTTCAAGTGAGCAGTGAATCACATGGCACGTCACGTGGCACGTCACGTGGGCACAGCTGACAGACGGCCGTCTACACAGAGGCGACGGTTTACGGTTGCAGCTCAAGCAAATGGTGAGTCATGTGGCATGTCACGTGGCCACAGCTAAAAGGCGGCGGTGGTGCGCGGTGCAGCTGCGACGAGTCACGTGGTACTTCATGTGGCTGACACCCCTTCGCTCCTCCGGTAGAAGGTTAGACGCCAAGAGCCGATGACCCTGGTTCAAGTAGGCCAGCGAAGCTTCCGTTTCAAAATTTAACTCGGTTGTCAATTTTCTCGTTCTGACAATGACTATTTTACTGAGCACGTTTCATATCGCTGCATCTCTCCTACAGGCCGAAGTATAATAACGAATTAGCGGATATTAAAAGACAACAAAGATAAACGTCACTAAATTGTTTCAATCCCTCAATCGATTCCGGCATGGTACATCGACATGTGTCCCACGAGAGACATACTTTGTAGCAATTCTTCAACCCTGTACTACATGGGTAGATCACTTGAGACGGTACCGACAAGTTCGTCAAACACCGGCGTGCATACTTAGGGTGAGAAGTGAAAATTGTATTTGCCGCTCTTTCCTTATGAATACTCCTCACATGAAAAACGAGAGAGGTCATAGAGATGGATTTGGGTAGGAAACAAAGCAAAATTAACAAATTTTAAGAAGGCGCATCAATACACCTATCAGTGTTTCAGAAAGAAGTCTTGTATTTGGCTTTCGAAAGAGCGTACCTGTGGCGGGTCTCCGATTAGCCTTTCACTCTCATTCTCGTCTTAAGAAACTTTGTAGCCTGAAAAATACGTTCTGAGGCAGCACTAAGGTGACAGGGAGCATATGCTTCATGTAATAATACGGTTAGCCTGTAAAGTGGCGAAAAGCCAGCCTTAGGAGTATGAAATGCGAGGTGAGGGGGGGCAACTGTCAGCGACCTTGAACTTCAGAAAGTTCAAATTTTACGCAATATTTCATGTAGCACTGTCCATTTCTTAACGCATACATGGAAAAGTAGCTCAACCAGTACACTGCATGGCCATTTCGAATCCCTCTTTTCGACCTTAGCGAAACAGACCGGCACTTACATCCTCAGACTTGCGCTATATTTAAACATATCACGTAAACTAAATTATTACCCATTGCTTGACACACAGTGTGTAAATATCATTATACATACGCGATCCCTCACCTGTTACTTTACCACTCTGTGGGGTAAGATCTGAACCGTGAAGTATCGCTGGTAAGACAGCGGCGACACACTTACTTTACCCGTATCAGTATCTACTCTACATTCCATTACAGGTATTGCTGTTCATACAGTTTAGTTATGAGAGACACTGTAGCTCTTACAACCAAACAACCAGCAAGTACACACAATGATTGCTTCTGCTTTCACGTTCTTAAAACGCATTTTTGAAGCGTAACTCTACCCACAGTTCTTTCTCAGTTGGTAAAACTCTCGGCTACTGAATCGGAGCACTGCGGTTCGAACTCGACTGCGGCAGCCGCGTTTCAATGGGGGCGACACGCAAAGGCGTGCGGTTGATGTGCGATGGGAGTGCACGTTAAAGATCCCCTTGCAGTAGAAATTATTCGCAGCCCTCCACCACGGTAATTCTCTTTTTTTCGTCCACTTTCCCTTCCTCCAAACCTTATGGCGTCGTTGAGGTGTCTGCCGAGAAGTGAGACAGGGACGGCGCCTTTTTTGCGAATAAACCAATTTACGTTTACATTTCAAAGGTAATTCGTCGTTCATTAATCCCTGCCTTGCTACTTCGACTGTTCTCTATATAGGATTGAGGACGAACGTGCTGTGTAACAGCGCACGCTGATCTCAGACAACGATACGGTAAGCTTTCTTCGAAACTGGCCTGAAAGCGAAAATATTTATATATCGGTGCTTCGTGTGTTATAACTCTGTCATACGGCCACAGCAATAGATGGTTTTGAGTACTGATCGCACAGTCAAACGACTGCGTGACACAAAATGCTAAAAGTAACGCTAGAATCCTTCTGAATATATTAACAAAATAACTAAATACTCTCGTCTCTGGCACTGAGCAACGACTTTCAGCATACGTTTATATTAAAAGCTTGTTGAACGCGTTATAAGCCTTGGTACTTCGCAGATTTGCGAGTCCAATATTCTTGCATAGCCCTGGTTCTGACGACAGCCCAAGCTTCCAGTTATTGCTAGCAGGCCCATCGTGTCTTTGCTAATGGGACTGTTCGAGCGCACTCCTAAACCAAACTGAGATCACCTTTTACCGAGGCTTCGATGCTGCTCTAACAGAGCCAGACATATCGGCACCTCTAATGGTGTGAGGTGGTAGGTGGGGAGAAGCAGAGGGTGCACGGTAAAGAAAGCAGTCGCTCCTGACGCTTTCGTGAGTACCAAACACACACTGCGGAGGCTTTATTGCGGCTTGCCGAACTTTGCTAATGGCTGGGGAACCCCAAGGTTCCCCCGGAAACGGAAGCGCCCCATTATCCCCGGCTCCTCCATTTTTCCTAAGTCTTCTTCACCATATTTGGAAGAACGCCGCCTGGAGATCAGGGCAAATAAAAGTATACAAGTCATTGACAATGCAGTAGAAAAGAAGATTTTGGCTGAAGCTGAAGAATTAAAATATTTCACTTGAAACTTTGTTCAGGAATGGAATTAAACTTAGGACGTTTCTGATATTTGGTACGTTATTTCCAGATAAATGTTTATTCAATAATTCCCAAATCAACAAAAGCAAACAATAAGGCTAGCAAAACGTATGAGGCGGACCACCATCGGCATGCATAAAGAGAACCTTACTCAGAACAGCGCTTTTTTATTCTACGGATTGAACGTGCTGCAGGCGAACATCAAAGTTGTGCATCGCAGTTTTCTTTAATGATACAACGACCTAAACCACCGCTGGGCACTATAGCCTTCGTTCAAACGAATATGTCTTTATGTAGATGCAGACTTTGCAAACTCGTTTGCAGCGTATCTGAAAGCATTTGGAGTAACGATTCGATAGCAACGACACTACAAGCGGAATGTTAAAAAATATTGAGGCCGAATACAAATTTGCTAGGTTGTATTTTTTACAATCTCTAGAACAGGAACGTTGCAAGAAGATTAGTTTCTATAAGGCGCTTCGGTATTAGTGCGAAATAACTCATAATATCACCCACACGGACCTTCTTGTCCTGCGTTGTTAGTGTCATCACTCTGATTGGCTAAGCTCTTTCTGAGGACGCAACTACATTGTCCCTAGCGTATAATTAAAACTCAGCAGAGTATAGATGCTTCAATGCTGGAGTGTCCCCGAAGGGTCTTTCATGCTCACCATCCAAAAGAGAAAGGAATGAAGCATATGCATGATGACTAACCATCTCTTCTTGTACTGCTTTCCCACCGCAAAAAGACCCCTTGTCGCGGATTGGAACCCGATCGGGTTCGATCGCTGCAACTCGGGTTCAATAGCGGAGCGTCTCATCATTAAGCCACCACGGCTTTTTTTTTCTTTTTTTTCTTTATTTCCTGACCGAGGACGTACAGAAAAAAGACACATGTGACATCAACAATATCTATAGATACATCTGATGCATAGCTAGAATATTTTCAAGACACCACTAACAATAGCAGACGGCGGTCTGTGCATGAAAAAAATTGTATGAACTTCGCACAATGACCACTTCTTAATTAGCATTTGTTGCCGTGCCTTCCGCCAAATGCATCTAATGTATAAATAGAACAAAGACAAAGCAGTTTTACCCCACCGCGGTGTCACAAGGGTTAGCGCGTTCGACAGCTGCACCCAAGGTCGGGATCGAATCCCAGAAGCGGCGGCCGCTTTTCGATGCAGGTGAAAAGCAAGGCGTCCGTGTGCTGTGCGATGTCAAGAAGCGTTTTAAAGAGCCCCAGGAGGTCGAAAACTTCGGAGCGCTCTCCTACAATGTTTTCTATAGTCTGGGTAGATACGGGACGTTAAATCACATAAACCATAAACCGCAAAGCACTTTTTCGGAAATTCAACTAAATGGTTAATCTCATGTGGCTAATAACCCTTGCTACGGAACTAAATTTTTTTTAAATGATTACAGGTACAACTACACAACTGTGCAGGTCATCATGGTGGGTGATAGCAATGACAACTGAGCTGTCTTCCTTGTGCATACAAATTTTGCCATTACGAGTCCATGCGTACTTCCATTTGACTTTCTTCTTTTTTGCGTTTGCTGCACCGAACATTTGTTTGATGGAAGAACTTAAGTTCACATCATGACGATTGGGGCAGTCGGCTTACGTTTATGTCCTTTGACGCTTTCCTCTGCTTTCGGGCCATCTCAAAGAGTCTTGACGGACGAATCTGAGGTCAAATTGCATCACTGTGTTTGTGTTTGGTGTCTTTCTATATCCCGTTGTGGAAACTCGGCAGCAAACCTCGACATCGCCACATTCAAGTGGCATCTCAATGACATGAACTACCTTATCTGCAATCTCGATCACATCTTCATTCTGCTTTATTGGTGCACTCTTCAATTTCATTTTCTATTGCTCGTTTTGTAGAACCGATTTCTCGTTCTTTCAGGTCCCCTCGCAAAGTGTCATGTTCCTCCTGAAGTTATGTTAAGGATATTTTCAGTTGCTCATTCTCCGCTTGAACGCCGTTCACAAACGTTTTCATATCTTCATAGCTCTGAATTACGAAAGCTAGATGGTTTGCATCTCTCGCACGACCTTTGTTATCTGCCCTTTCTAGATTTTCGCGTAGTACACAGAAACCTTGTGTAAGTTCTCGTTTAGTTACTGAAAACGTTCTCTGGGGATTGCCAGTGAGCAAGAAGGAAGACAAACATGCTGTGTGGGAAGCGTTATAGCAAAAACAGTAGAAAAAAAAAAACAATTGCAAGTGATAACTACAGTGAGCAGTTCCTTGCAGCAGCAGTCGCAGCGAAAGCGAAAACATAATGCCACTAGTAGGAAAAAATTTCACTAACCTGTTAAAATATAAGAATGCGCTTAGGAAGACATATGCGATCACCGAGCCCGCGGCTGCCAAATGAGGCGGCGAAGAGGTGTTCATTGGCTTTTATGTTCTCAGCCGAAAATCTGGGAAGGCGCAATGTTCGTTGTCGAAGAACGCTGTTGAAGCACTTGGTTTGACGACGGTCCTCGTTTCAGGCGTCCGCCAAGATCCCTCCATTTGTGAAAGTATACGAAGGTGCTTAGAAAACTGTGCGATCGCCGTCACTACTGCTGCCACTTGGCATCAGCAGTAAGACCCGTTTACTGCTTACAGTCTATCTGCTCCTCTACTTTTTTTTATGATTAGCTAGGCTATTGTTTTCCTGTCAAGCCCACCCGATCATTTCCTGTTCCATTTGAGTTTCCGTTTCTCGCTTTTCATTCAATTCGCTGCATCTGGCAACTCTTTTGCTTCTTTCTACAGTATTTATTTTAGCTGCTTTTACTCGTTTGCTTTCTCGCTAACTCGTGCGTTCATAACTTTATCATTAGGAGATCGTCGTTAGCGTTTCATTTCTTTTATATCCCAGAAAATAACCACCGCAGCAGTGTCCCTTTTGTTTTCCATGTCATTGTCCTGTCTAAAATCTTTTCACGGGATTGCGCCAATACTGATACCATCGGGACTGGTGCCACCGGGTGTCCCGGTGAAAGCGCCATACCATTTTTCTTGAGCATGCCAGCAACCAGCGGCGCCGCTCCTTCTATCACCCCAACAAATTAAAATAGAATGCCTGTCGATTACCACTGGTTTCGAGATCCTTACATCGGTGTTCTGATCGAGTTCACATGAAGATGTGTGGAACAAATATTTTCTATGAAATACGCACTCATCGATATGAAGTTCTCAGTAGCGTTCTTAAATTCCCTTTCTTTATTTACGTTGCCTATAGAGGAAATGGACATAATTTTTTGCTACAACTTCATGTTCGTGCCTAAAATATTTGCTGCCTTCGGAAATAATGCGATCATTAATGTCGGACGGAATGCTCATGCCTCGTTCTTGGCTTCTATATGTACTTATTCCCTATTCACCGATCTAAGTCAGCCTGCAGTTTTTTTGTAACTCTATATAGAAATTCAGCAACAAGAGGCCCTAAAACCTCCTGAGGAACCGCTAAATTAAAGATGTGTATAAACGTTATCATTTAAAGCATTTTATTAAATTGTTGTGTATGTAACAGTGTAAATGTTGCTATAAGCATAATTAAAACACCTATTCTCCCTTAGACTTGAAATTTTAGGCTATGAAGAGTAATGTTCCCGCCTTCTATAGGTTGAACTTAAAGTTACAAGAGCTTTTTCTTTTTCCGAGTGTAGAAAATTGTTTGTAAGCACTTTTACGTTCGTAAATAGGTTGCCTAGTTAATTTTTGGTTTGCCGAGCACTCTGTGGGAAATTCTCTCTATTGCCGCCGTTGCTAGGCAGGATTCCATCCCGGCTGCCAAAGCATACCTTAATATTGTACCGATCGTTTGGATTACATTTGACAGAAGTTAGTAGCCTGAACTGTATTTGCTCTGTCTTACGAGTCCGGCTTGAATAGTAATGATAAGATTCATCACCTCTCTGTTCACAATAACACGATAATTCTTGATAACTGAACATGCACCCAGATCCTGCGTTTTACCCTAGCAGCATTAGCGTAGCAAAGCAAAAAAAAAAAAAAAAAAAAAGAGCTTGAAGAAGAAATGTTTGTCGAAAGCATCTGTATATTTTCCGCTTCGTTTCACAATGCAGGTATGCTCCGACGGTTTTTCCTGCTGACAACTGTAGGCTTTTTACATTGCAGTTGAATGGAAGCGACTTTTTCTGCGAACAGACAAAGGATTTCTCGAAACTTAAGGTCCCCCAGCCAATCTTTCCATCATACTTCATGCCCCGTAACTGTAAATCCGACGTGTAGTTTTGTGTTTTACACAAACAGTGCAGAAATTAATTCAAAGCGTGTAGGATGTGTTTCGAAATTCGCCACTATCAAATTTGAGGGGCAATGTGGGGCTAAAGGGTCAACGTTTTGCACTGTTGTACGAACTTCGATAAAATTTTCAGGGATGGCGTATCTTTTTGTTTTTAGAATATATTCCATGTTTCATCAATTGAGCACAAATACAAAAATCAGCCAGCTGTCAAGAATAAATAAGCGTGTCAGCTTAGGAAAACTATCATTTCAATATTTATGAAGATGTATTAGCCGTTTGTGCTTAGATAACATCTAGGCAGTTCATTAAGCAGGATACGACCATTTGCGGGTTCTTTGTGACATTTTTGTAAGAATCTGAGAAATTTAAAAACAAACTTTTTTTCTTTTGTTGTCATGATATGTCGCACATTCGATACTTTTTTTTTCTTAAAGAATAATTAGGGAACCAATAAGTTCCTTATTTTGTTCCCAATAAAATTTAGGTCCACAAACCACATAAGCAGCCTTCGGCGAAAGGACTTAGAAATGGTAGTAACCCCAATGATTTTGGTCTTGCAAAAAGTGCTAACTGAAAAAAGAAATACAGTTCAAAGATTTAATAAATTTATTAATAAATTATAAATCAAACTGCCTTGGCGCATACTTAAGGGCCGGCCTTTTCAACACAACACCACTCTGTTGCGATTGCTTCGATATGCCTCTTTTTTTTTTTAACTTTACAGCTGTCCAGCGCCCTTGTCTGCCCCTGTGAAATGCTTTCTTTGGTTGCTTTCTGGGCGTGCCTCTTCACCTATACTCCATATTCTATCTCCATCTTGTCTAGGACTTTGGTTAGCCAAGTTTCTAGTGGTGCGAAAGCAGCGTTCGCAGATTACGTGCGGACTTTTTTTTTTTTTTTTTTTAATCAAACCTTCTATTTCAGTTTACCAGCCGAACCACTCTAGCCACGGCCCGAAATGAGCCTTTTTATTATTTCGGTTTTTCGTTTTTGCGGCCTGTTATACTCTCCATAGCATGCCTTCTTTTTTTAATTTAGTGCGCGAAAAACAAGTATTCTTACTTCGGAATTTACTCCGCATTCAGTTTCTTGTAGGCTCTGTGGCTGCTCCTTGAAATCACCGTATATAGCTGGTTTCTGTGGCGAGTGTACGCCATTCCATGAGAACACGCCTGAAAATTGCTGCTTTCAGCAAACTGAAGTCGAGATATGAGGTGTAAATTGCGATATTGGTCATAAACTCCATATGTCAGCAAGTGTACAGGTTGTACAAAATTCGTTATTTTGGCTATACGTGTGTGTATACTTTACCCAATGAACGTTTGGCATGTAAGATTGTTTGTTCACTTTCATTCGGATGTCATGGTCACCTTATTTGAGATCTCATGACAATGTCGTATTGCTTATCGCAAATGCAAAACAATATTAGCAACAAATAGTATAGACAAGACATTATTTAGGCCCTGAGGTGGTGGTCACTAGCTTTAGCTCAGGACTACTAAGCCCAAGTCAAGAATTTAGCGCAAAATTAAATAACAATGAACGAAAAAAGGCACATAAGATGATTGACTAGCGCTAGTCAATCATCTTATGTGTCCTTTTTCGCCCGTTGTTCTTTATTTTTGCGCCAAATTCTTGACCTAATGAATCACCAACTAGCCCGGCCCCCCAGCATGCTGTCCTCAACTACTAAGCACAATATTGTGGGAAAACTCGCGGCTTGTGCGGCCGCTTTTAGACGCAGGCGAAATCCAATCATGCCCTTTGCGATGTCTGTAGGGTTTGAAGAAACCGATGTGAACACAATTAACTGCATAAGCTACATTAGCGTACCTCCTTCTGTTTCAGTCTTCTTTCTGTCATTGCAGGGCTGTCATCATCGTCATCAGGCGGACAATACCGACTTCAGCGAAAAAAAACATCTGCCATGTTCGTCCAAATAAACCGGTCCTTAGATAGCTGCATCCACTTCACCCCTGCAACCTTTCTAACCTCATCCTTCCACCTAATTTTCTGGCATACGCTGCGAAGCTTCCCTTTCCTTGAAATTCGATTTCTTGCTCGTAGATAACATCGGTTGTCCTCCCTTCTAGTTCCTCGTCCTTCCCACTCCAATTTTGACTTATTTATTGGGAATATATTGTCATTAACTGGAGTTTCTTTTCTGACCCACATTGAAGTCTTCCTGTCTTTTAACGTTACACCTACCATTTTCAGTTCCATAGCTCTCTATGTTGTCCTCAAGTAGAACCCTTTTAATTAGCATTCACGTTTCTGCCTCATATATTAGTATCGGTGATATACTTTCCTATTTAGCTAAGCTGCCAGTCATATCTGCGAGTACTATCCCAATGCGCTTCACCCCAACCCGATTCTTCTAGTTATTTCCCTTTCTTGGTCGACGCAGGCGGTCCCGCCTGAATGAGATTCGCAGCCTCTTCTCTTTCCTTAATGCTCGCTTCCCACAAACCATGACGTTTTCCTTACAGTGAAAAAGCGCCGCGAAAAGTTAGATCTTTGTTTTTATGTGTTCTTGAATTTGTTGCGCTATCGCAGCAAGGCTGACCTCTCATTACCCAAGTTCATCAGGGGACAGTCTTTCTATCTTTTATGTTGGCCTAAAAATTAAAGATGAGGGTTTCTCGCAGCCCCTTTACGTCATTTCTTCTGCTGGTCCGCTGCGCAGGAGACCAGTGCCAGTCCCTAGGCATTCGAATATTGTTTCCTATGAAGCAAAATATATGGTAAGAAAGTTTTCTCACTTTATTCGCTTTCAAGGGAAAGTGTGAAATAAACTAATTTATTCCGGTCTACTGCGCCTCACGCAATCCGAACAGGAATGCTTTGTAGTGAGCACGCACTACATTAAGCGCTCGCGCGCTTCTTCATATTACCGCGGCAAGTGGATTTCGAAGTATCCATGAACACACTATGTACCAATTGCAAGCTCAAACCTTTTGACTATATCACCTTAAAGCGAACATACAGCAAAAGTCACAAAGCAGGTGGCATGGACGAAACTTCTTCTTTTTTCGACGCTTATGAAACATTGCCAGGAAGTCGCGAGTTAAAAAAAAAAAGAAATACGTAATACATTAGCCTCGTCCACCAATCACAGGATGTATTGTCCACAGTAACATGCGATGCAAAATAGGACAAAACAAGATCAGTAACTTTTAATCCAAGGCACGTCTGAAAAGGTGTTTTGACGGTCGTTTCCAATAACGGGCTCAAACGGGAACAAGGAATAAAGAATGCAGTAGAGAAAAAAAAAACAAAGCAACAGATTAAATTTCGTTGTGCATAAATTTGTCGCTACATCTGGTCACCTAGGCTAACGATTCAGTGGTCATGTTAGCGCTTCCGGCCTAAATTTGCGCTCCTGGATCCGGTGATGTCCTTGTTAGAAGGGCTCATTAATGCAGGCGCACCGAAATTAGTTTCGACGCAGGGCTAAGGCGCACGAGGGCACCTTCGTGCAGTTGAGCGCCCAGCGAGCGTAGTAATAGTTTTCTCCTTGAGACGTTACACGTATCTTCTTTAACGGCGTTCCTATCAGGTTGCCTTCCATGATTTGCTAGGGAACTAATCACTTGGTGATAAAAAAAAAAAGACGTTTTACCTATGTCTAATTGGAGAGCTTTTGCTTCAATTAGAGCTCAGCGATTGGAATCCCTTAAGAAAACCTAACTGAGATTCCGGGCAAAATTGGTTACATTACAATGGCTCGTCGTCTAATGCAGTGAAACGTTCATTGCAAAAACTAAAGTTTTGTTGTTGAAACGGGAACCCGTTCATCAAAAAGGTTCCAAAGTAAAAAAAAAAGAAAATAAATAAAGCACAGTAGTGCAAGCAAACGAGTTCAGGCATTCAGTGTAAAGTTAAATACTTTCCGCTTAAAGCTCTGGTATTCATTCCAAGTTCAAGTACTCGGCTTGGAGATCATGCACAGGTATCCCCGAAATAATCTGGAGCATAAGACCGAACATCGGTTTCTCTCTCTCTCTCTCTCTCTTCGCGCACTGTACCAGAGAATGCGCATGTACACAGCTTGGATGCATGTGGAAGTTTCTGATGGCCAGTGTGACAGTTCCAATGTTTGCCTCATCATGATGAGTGCTGTGCAAATGAAGCACTGCAGAGCACCTCTTCCACGGGCACATGCTCCTTTTCACATTTGGGGCATCTTCTCCTAGTGTTATGTTGTGGTATTCAGTGTAGAGTTAAGATAATCGTTGCACTGTTCCCGTATTCATTGAAAGGTTGAAGCGAACCTATAATGTGCTGACCGGACTTCGACGCGCATAACTACCAACTGCTTCCTCTTGGCTACGCTGAACACGGTAGGCGAATGAGCCCGACGAAGTTTTCCATTCTCTAATGTGAGATTTCTTTCCTCGAACGCCATTGTGTTTTTTCTTTCGATCAAAACGTTGGTACTGGCAGCTGAGTCCAGAGTATAAACGGCAATTAGGGATCAACAGCATCGTCCTAGCTTAGCCATCCCTTTTTTTTTTCTGCAGCTTCACTCGACTCTTTCATATCAGCCGTCGTTCTTTCCTGCAACTGCTCTTTTCCTACAAGCGCTAGACGAAATTGAATATCCCATTAGAAAGTTAGTCCATTTCTAAAAACACTGCCACGTCCTTAAAACGTATCTATATTTATGTTAGTAAAGAATAATTTTACCCTACTTAGAAGAATAGAGAAAAAGCGCGTAGATGGGGCCATTTAGCAGTGAGCGGTTTCCCACGCCGTAGGTGACGTGTGTACTCTAGGCGCTCTGGGCCCGCTCATCGGCCCCTGATTGTGAGGTATAGAAAGATGGGGCAACAGACTACGTGGCGGATGGGAGCTTAGGCACTGAATTTGTGCACATTTTATTTTCGTCATTAGTACAAAAGTAGCCTAAAAAGATCCCTATCTTGAACGTTCCAATGAATGGTTAGACAGTGGTAGCTAGGATTCAGAGACCTAAACTACTCTAAATATTCACTGTCGTTTCAGGCACACTGATATCTGCAATAAACATGCCTCAGGTATAAAGTCTCCTGCGAGCTTGGACTTTAACTTCATCGATGTTGCTTCGGCAGGTGCTCCACAAGCGATCTACTGCTTTCCAGCGTGGAGTATATGCACCGATGCGCAGGCTTGTTTCTGCGCAACGAGAGTTTGATGCAAAATGTTTTGACACAAAAATCCTTCGCGACATATTAGTGTCACTTCTGCTGTTTTTGGTTCCCATGACATTCATTCTCAAAGAGCATGGAAAATGTTTAATGTGCATTTTATTTTCCACATTTACTAGAGTGCCAAACAAATTGATTGTGTAAGCTTAATCAGTAAAAATTGAAGAATTTGCATCTTAGTCTGTAGACAACCGCGAAAAGCAGAGGGAGAAAAAAACTCTGTTACAATGGGACATATTTTCACTAACTTTGTGCATGTATATGATGTCCTCGAAAAACAAAATACAATAATGCAAGCAGATTTTTAGCTGCTTCAAGAAATATTCGCCCTGCAATGATATCTCTCAGTTGACGTTTGAAGGCAGTTTCAGGGGAAAAAAAAGATATGCGTTCTGAATAATCTATCAAAAAAAAAGGTTACAGGCTTTTCCAACAGCTTTTTCCAAGTAGAAGTCATCAAATTCGCAAGGCTTTGTATATAGGGCAAAGAGAAAGTGTCTTCAATTTTGCTTTGGGCAAACGAATCCGACGAATTACGTCTTTTCATGTTTATGCACGAAGTGACACTCTCTGCAAGGCAAAAAAAAAAAAAACAACTTCCAGTATGTAATAGCCATGCCAAGTCACATTGCCTCAATTTGCTTATATGGCGGCACTTCTGCTGTCTTAGTTTTTTCACTTCAGGTCATATTGAACAAGGAAAAACCGTATTGGCCAAGATAATGTCACTGTTCGAAATACGCCTTATATACGCATCCGTAAATTCTCAATTCCGTTTTTTCTTTTTTTTTATTTAAATAAAAATTATTGTAACATATCTTTTCGAAGAGAGTCTTTCCAATACCCGCGGGCTCTGTACAGTCTCTCTAGTTGTGTAATAAAACACCGAATTCATCTGCGTGTCAATGATATCACTGAGAAAACCCACAAAGAAATATTCACTTTTTTTGCAGACAAAAAAATGGTTTGGTTTGGTGTACGGTATTTAACGTTCCACGGGAACTCAAGCTACGAGAGACATCGTAGTGGACGGTTCCGAAAATTTCGATCACCTGGGATTCTTTAACCTGCACTGATATCTCACTGCACAGGGGCGCCTTGCTTTTCGCCTCCATCGAAAAGCGACCACCTCCACTGGGATTAGATCCCGCATTCATGGGCACAGCAGTGTATGAGAATTCACTGTAACTCAGCTTTTATTTGAACCTTATCTAAAGAACAAATAATACGAACCTTCCAAACCAAAAACATAACTGCAATTCAAAAGAATTGTTCTTTTTTCGGTGAACAAAGAAATGCTATTATGGTTGAAATACTCATCCTCACGCTTTATTTTAATGTTTCGAGCCACGATTACGCATTACGATACATATCTGGGCGCTAACCACGAAATATACAAGAACAAGACGCTGGTAGTTAAGTAGCCGATGTTTTCGATCAGTATTTAGATGATGGTTGCCAACACGGTTTCCGTTCAGGCGCCATCAGTAAAATTTTGGTTCGAAATAGTCGAAGTAACGCTTTCTGCGGTATTCATTGTTTCTTTTTTTTTTCAGGCAAGCTAAGACAACAGACTTCACTAACCTTCGCTGATACTTCCCCCCCTCCGCTCCGCCCTGGGACCTCTTTACAGTGCACTGTGGTCAGTCTTTCCTGCTACAACTACTACAGTTAAGCCATGCCAGGCGGAGAACACAAATCCAGGCTGTGCAGTGCCAATTTTTCAATCGTTGGCTTACCACTTGTATTTTACGCATGGAATTTCTTTCCTATATTTCGAGATGCGAGTTCATAGGAACATTTTAACATTGCCTACCTGGATTAGCTTTATTGACTCTTCGAGCTACTGACGACTTGCTCTAAGTCAGAGCGATTCGCTATTACTGATTTGATTCGCTTTAATTTTTCAATCACTGAAGAACTATCTATCGAAATGAGGCTTTGTTTTGAGCCCCAAAGTAAACGTACTTTTTTCTTCATGAACACGGTAGAGGTGGGACTGTTTGGACAAACACATGCTCTGACTAGCAATCAAATGATTTATCGCGAAAAGGTGCGAGCACTAAATGGCGGCAGGGCAAGCAAAATAACAAAAAAAAAACATTTCGCGGCACAACAATGATCGCGAAGCACATATATTGGGCTACGAAAAAACAGTAGTCGATTAAGGACTTCCAGCTATTGTGGAAATAGAGCTACTGATTGTTGGCTGACATACGTGTCACCAGACTTGTCAATGGGAAAAGCCTCTGATATCTGCCATGAAGTCTGATCTATATACTTAACGGTGATTGTGGTATAATTTTGAAACACTTCACAGTCTTCACAATCGGAGGAATGAGTGTCTATATTATTTAGGCTTGTCTTTTTGCTATGTCTTTCGAGTGTTCACGCAGTCGCTCATTGACGCAGCGTTCGATCTCCCCGATGTAGAACGAGCCACATGACATCTTAACGGGCCACGTGAAATCTTACAAGCAACACCGCAACAACAGTTGACAAATATCTTTTCGTGTTTCTTCTGGCAGGTTCTCTTGGTTGATTTTCTTTCACTGCACTGCTAACTTAGTCATAGCGGAAAGAGCAGCTAGACGCTGGCTTTGATTATGATCTTTTGCAGGTTGTGTGAGACTTTGTGAGTATATAGGGTTTACACGCAATGTTCCTACCATTTTGTGAGCGCGCAAATTTCTGGATTCTGATTTGGCTTAGCATCGATCCTGTTACGCTTGATAGGATCTTCATACGCTACTTAGCCTGCGGTGGAAAGCCCAGTCACCTGAGCGTCAAAGCTGGCCTAGGTTTTATGCACACACTACCTGTACAAGGCGGTTTTCATAATAGTGTTTGCTACCCCGCGCGTAACTAACTTTGAGTGGTTCGACTGGAAGTGCAAGGAAGAAGGCTCTTCTGGGAGCGGAGTGCCTACATCCAACATACATAATCGTCCGAGGCCATTATATTGTTCCACCCCTAAACACTTAGTTCGTTGTCAGTAGGAAATTTAGTAGCAGATTGAATGTCATTAAGTTCTCTACTGAACCCATCAAATATCTTAACAACAGTTCTGTGAGAGTCATTTTGGGACAGCGAGGCTCGATTCAGTGCAAACACTTTGCTTCTTGGGCGTAAAGCACAAGCTACATTAGGCCGTAAATAAAATTTGCAGATCCTTAGAAGAATGCTGATATTCAAACAGGAAGAGTTCTGGACATTTGCGACTCCGTAATGATCAATGCAATCGCCTACATCTGCGATCGCAGCGCTTTGTGGCAGGGAATAGTATAAGTCCTGAACATCAATTGGAAAAGCGATTATGGGCTAGACGCTCGTTTTAAAAAGACTGAGACTGTATCAGGCTTTCTAAAAACTAAATGGTCTTCAACGGCCAGGTGCAGCAGGCACTCCTGCAGAAACACCCCTGTCACGCGCTGCTAATACCTCGTGCGGACACGACGACACGAAAAGGGCTGCTTTCACTGTGTATCTTGACACTGCAGAAGATGTTTAGGCTAGATCACTAAGCAGCCTTCACAGCAAAGGCTAGTTTTGAAAGGCTAGCGTGTTCACAAAACTAAACTTCCTGCTGGAGTACATTCAACGGCTTCACAGACTTCATTTCTTTGAAGTTCGCTTGGAGTGCTTCTTGAGCCTCTTCCTTGCATAGTTCGTTCACCACGATGGCAAAAGCACCCTCCTTGTCGGATTGAAAGTGGTTGACGCCCGATTCTTCGATGGCCAGTACTGCAGTGAAACGGCGAGTGATTCTCTTCCTCCTGGGGGCAAGGATTCTGCTCCTTCCTTGATACATCTTCCACCCTCTTCTAGATTTGCTCTTCTGGCAGCGGTACTGACAAAAAAAAAAGGAGTTGCGTTTTGCCGATTCGCGGACATCCACAGTACTTTGGTCCCAGCTTGATCAGGTTATTGACCTTTGTTAAAATTATGCGTTAAATTGATGGATTTTTAGTATTCTGTTACAAAAGCGGCTCCCAACAAACTGTTACTCAGAATTTTGACGTGTTCAGTACAGAACTTAATGTCGTTCAATTAACAGGTTTTAGGATCTGGAATAATTGCTCTCGCATGACAATGCATGTTGGACGTACAGCCTAACGCGATATGAAAGTTAACGCGCCAGCGTCCACCAAGAACAAGAACAGCGCTATGGCCCAGAATCTTCCACCGTTTTTTTTTTCTTTTTTTGCCGTGGCGAGGGAGGTATAAGGCCTGCTTCTCACTCTGTCTTTGCTGTTCCTTAGGCAGCCGCCACTCCCGGCTGGGAGAGTAACTTTCCTATTTATTTTACTTTAGCGAACAGACAGTGATATATTGCGCGTGAGACATTGACCCAAGTTTTGTTATTTTCCGCGAAGATAAGAGGTAACCAAGTCCGCACTTCATCGCAACAAATTGAAAGCTTAGAAGCGAACAAAAAAGTGTGTTGAGATTGTCGCGGAGGTGATGGTTGTAGCATGTAACAGCGAACGAGAAAAAGAATGCGAAATGGTAATTTTCTTTGTTCCAAAACCGACCGTTAGGTGCCTGTAACGCCAGGCTGGTCGACGCTCTCGCGATAACAGGCAAATCGCGCTAGACCGTACGCCCCGCGCTCCCAAGAGATTCTTCTGCCCTGTCCTTCCAGTCGTCCAACTGAAAGTTAGTTAAGGGCGAGATAGCGAAAATCTGCATGAACGTCGCGGAGTGCAGATCTTGTGTTCATAAAACCTACGCTAACTTTAACGCTCAGCTCCCTGGCATTTCCACTGCAGCCTACCGATGAAAATCCCAACAAGCGTAGCAGAATCACTGCTAGGCCAAATCAGAAATCAGAAAGTTGCGCGCTCACTAAATGCTAAAGACAGTGCATGTATGCCCTATGCTTGCAAATTCTCGCACAACCTGAGAAAGATCATAATCAAAGCCGGCGTGAAACTGCTCTGTTCGCTAGCAATACGTTAGGATGGCTGCGCAAGGAACTCAACCAAGAGACTACAAACGCCTGTCTGAAGAAACATTGAAAGAAATTCGTCAACTGTTAATTTGGCGTTGTTTATAAAATTCCACTGTCATACATACCGTTCTACATCGGGGAGACCGGACGCTGCATCAATGAGCAACTGCGTGAACACCCGAAAGACATAGGAAATAAGTCAAACCTAAATAACGCAGTTACTCCTTCCACCGATTGTAAAGACTAAGACTGTAAAGATTGTAAAGATTGTAAAAACTGTAAATACTGTAAGCTTCGGAATCAGACCACAATCATCGCGAAGTATATAGATCAGACTTCACGCCAGATATGAGAGGTTTTTTATAATAACAAGTTTGTTAACACGCGTGTCAGCCAACCATTCGTCACCCTATTTCCATAAGAACTGGCATACCTTAATCGATGACTTGTTTGATATCCCAACGTAAGTATGTCCCGATAATAATCGCACCACCAAATATTTTTATGTGCTTTTTCTTTTCTAGCCGCTTTATATTTCTCACTTCTTTTCGCAATAGACCATTTGGTTGCTACTCAGCCATGTGCTTGTCCCTTCTTTCCTCTCACAAATGTAAAGGCAGTTTTCTTCGTTTCCTTCCAAATTTCTCTACGAATACATTACCGTGCAAGTTATCGATATAGCTTTCAAATATTTGTTTAGCAAATATAACTTATTCGTTCTGAGATTTCCTCCGCTCCTTCGAAAATCCGATGTGGCGACTAACATGTTTGGCTCGTTACCAATACTGACGAGTTCAAATTCCTAATGTAGTTAAAGCAAAACTAACTGGCAATAAAACAGTCACACCTTTTATTTATAGATGTTTATCTTCACGGCAATTTTTGTTCAGGAGCTTTTAACAGATCGCTCTTCCTGAAGCCTCCAAATAGTTACATGTCTTCAAAACATTTAAGCTCCTTTTCTAAAGCTTCAGAAATTGAATACAGTATTGAAACGTTCTGTAATGGAAAGCCCTTGAACTGTAGCAATCGATCCAACGATTCATATCATATGAAGTAATTTCTAGTCTATATTCTCATGCCGCTTGCTTAGCTTGTGAAATTTTCAGATAGCTGTATTTTCAGCGTTGAGATATTTTTTGACTTGCAGTTTTCGTCATCTGTTCCAAAGTAATATTACTGTACTAAAAAGCAAAGCTGCTTGCGCATTTTCTCTTTATCTTTTATTAATTATTAAAGATAGTAACGTTTATTTGTCAATGAACTTCTAAGCTTAAAACAATAGTTTTGGGGACAGAGGTAGGCCCATATTGTGGATACCATTGGTAACCTAAGGCTCCATGGATTCCAAAGCAGCCCTGCAAGCCTTACAAGCGGCTCTTCACCGTAGAGCAAATGAGCAACTCGTCGCGGAAATACGAGACCTTCATCAATATGCCTTCCATAAAGGGCACGACATCATCTACCAATGGCTTCCAGGGCACAGCGGCATAGCGAGCAATCTCCGTGCGGACGAGGTCGCGTGAACTGCCCACCAAGACGGCGATTGTGTGTTGCTCCCCTTTTCCAGAGCAGACGCAGCGTGCAGGCTTCGCTCACTTGCACGGGAGCTCACGCTCGCCTTGAGGAATTCTGGCCAGTTTGCGAACTCCTTAAAATCCTTGGACCCTGACCTGAAGCTCCGGCTTCCACCCGGCCTACACCGACGTGAAGCAACTTTGCTGTGCCGCCTGTGGGCTCGTGTAGCGTTCACAAACTCTTATTCGTTTGTGATAGGTATGGCAAATAGCCCTGCATGTGCAACCTGCGGATGGGACGAGAATATAGGTCACATTTTTTGCAAGTGTGTCATGTACAGTGCAGAAAGACTGTCTCTGCCGTGCGCTGGAGCATCTAGATGGATGCCCACTAACTGAAATCAAGATTATAGGTCAGTGGTCGCGACGATCGTCGGTGTTTAAGGCATCCCAGACACTGATCCGCTTCATGAAAATCACGGGCCTGATCGATAGGCTGTGATTTTGCTGTGATGTGAAGTGATATAGACTGTGGCGTGATTTGACGTGATATGGCTGCGATCACTTTTACATACACTCACCCCCTTCCTTCAGTGCAGGGCAGCAAACCGGTTTCTTCTACCGGTTAGCCTTTTAGCCTATTCTCCACCTCTTCCTCCTCCTAATTTGATAAGATATCATGTTTTGGTGTCGACAACTATTGACCCGTCACTAATGAAACAAGAGCGGTAGTATTACGCGACGAAGACATAATTTCTTAATTACAGCAAGCCCATTGTTTGCTAGAACCACTTTTAGAGTAGACAGCAATATGCCCAGATGGCGTGAAATACAGCGGTATAGACAGAAAATTTCACATACGGTCCTCGCAACCGCGGTTTTTTTGTTTTACTATAAAATTGTTAACAAATCCAAATGGAGATTCATGGAATCACTAAATCACGCACTTTCAGGCCTTACTAAAAGCCATGTTTTGCAATAGTTATCTACGTTCTGTCTCGTGAGAGAGTGTTTGCAGTCGCATTGCGCCAATAAACATCATGTACTGATGTGCTGTGCTACGGCTCCCGTTAAAACGAATACGAACAACAATGATTATTTCTAAGACGGTGAGCAAGTTACAGAAAGAAAAGACTCAATCATGCACTATCGCTCAGCTAGCAGCAGTTTGAGAACAAAATAGTTACAGCAAGAAGCCAAGACTCTGTGCTGAAGCATTGGCTGGATGCTTACCTCCACATGGTAGTCTTCCAGAAGCACGGCCCAATTAAAAAGTGTTAAAGGTGCATACAGAAGCAAAATTAGATGTCTACTGTAAGGAGGAAATTTGACAGTGAAATTATTTCTTGTAAAGTGAAATTTGAGTACATAGTAAACATTTCTTTAAAGCAGAAATATAGAGGTGCCACTTCTTTTCCGGTTATTAAATAATGCGGTTTATGGAGTTCTCGTTAATGTGTACCGCTTTTCTAATACCACCCGAAAATAACATGCTTGAGTAGGTGTTGAACCGTGCCAGACGTTGTCTTGTAGTTGGCATGAGGTTACGCTAACCATGGCTCTTTGTCATATTGCTGTGCAATGCCTGCCTCGATATTTGCTGGCACGCACCGATATTTGAGATATTCTGAGACCTACCCGTCTCGCTAGCCACTCCATTCATTGTACGCTGCCGTAATTTCCTGCAGCAGGTTTTGCAGCCGTCCACCATCATATTAGACGTCTGTACTGCGTTCGCCAAAATGTTGAGGAATTCTGCACACTGCCCTTAATTTTGCAATCCTCGCGATTCATTCTTCTATGCATTTGCAGAACAGGCATGCCCCTGGCACGGAGAAATCAAATTACCTACGTTGCTCAACTGGTACTTGGAGGGGCATGTTTAAAAGTTCCAAACTAAGGTAAGATTGATTCATGGCGCTCGGCAGCGAGCTTATTGTCGACAATGTATGGGATACTGGTAACATAGACGCATTTCTCAGCCAATTGTCATTTGTCATGTTTTGTAGGTGTGACATGAGAAGCTGAAAAATTGTATCTCTCGTGCATACTAAGTAATTTTCGAAACTTCAACTCAGACGGTTGAGAGACACAACTCACGCATCAATTATAGTGGATGCTTGCACCTGGTTGGAAAGTGACTGCAGAGGTGCTTATTTCTGCTCGATAACACCACAGCAAAGGAAGGTTTGACAACCAGACGAGTCACCACAATTATATTGCAATCAACGCTGACTTCTGCAATACCTGACGAGACATTAGACACGCAAAGTCCAATTTGATCAAATGGGCTGTTCTTGAAGGTCAAGTTAGGCTTGTAAAAAAGGAAGAAACTTAATATCTGGACTGCGATTTCTTATTCAATTCCCCCTTTCTACACTGAAAACATGTTATATGCGCACTTTTCATTCTACTCCTAGATTTTCTGGAATAGGAGTTTCGGAATAGTATGGTTTTGGAAACCAAATTGAATGAAATTCGAAGAGGCCTGCCTATGCCTCCGAATAAAACATTACTATTCAACCCAAGCAGCATACGAATAGAAAATTAGTGCGATTATTCGGTACTTGTGCAAATATGCACAGAAAACACATACTTTCGCGACACAGGAGAGCACCAGAGGTGGCGTTCTGTAGCACGGAGTTAAATGCTGTTCTGTCTAGGGCGCAGTACTTATCTTCGCTGGAAGTCGCCCATTATGAAGTATATAATCTCTATGGTGCATACCTTCAAGAAATATGCGTGTAAAATTACATTTCGCTAAACTAATGACGCAAACGAACACCCCGCCGCCTTATGTTCACTGATGGCAGGCACGAGGATTCTGGCAATGGCATTGATGGCACGAGGGAAGTTAAGGTTACCTTGAAGTCCTTATGTTTGAACGATATGAACGCCTTTACGTGAACGGATGGCTCCGAGGCTCTGAGCGCCGTTTCGCCTTGCTGATTCTGTTATAAAAATCATTCTTGGAAAAAAAAGAATGAAAACTTTGGCATAACTTATTTGAAGTTGATGCCTATTACTACAAAAATATTTAATACATCAGTAGAAACTCAATTCGTTTCGACTAATCATTAACATGCATAGGTCTACCCTTGCAACACTCGAAGAAAATGATATTTGATTCTCTACTCGAAAATTGTTACACTCGTACTCCCATTCTGACAGGAATTGTTCCTACAAATAAAGCTCTTAAGCCCTGCGAATATATTCACGCATGTGCACTATCCTAACTTACAAAGGTAGGAGCGTATGGGTTGCAGGTGGTGCTTTCGCGGCCACATTTTTCTCGAGGCTTCATGGCAATATAAGGGTTTGGCTGTGTCAGGACCATACAGAGGACTTTTTCTTAGCGCTGTGTTCCGAAAATTATCTTTATTATTTCATCAGTGGAAAATCCCGCCTGCCGCCCGTTTTGTATGCTGCAAAACTGTCGCTCAGACGTCTCCTTAAATGCCAGAGCAAGACGTTCGCATGTGTTTCTTGGTGAGAGAAAACCTTCTTTCGTGTGACTAGTTTTACATCGGTACTAAAATTACATCTATGCCATCCGAGATACCTGCAACATACGTACCGTCTCCGCCAAAGGTAACCGAGCACCCCCGCCGGCCGGCCCGGCGGAGCAGGCACGGGACAGAGCGGCGGCGCTACCATCGCCGTCGCTGGCCGCTGCTTTCCGACGGTGAGTGCAACCTGGCTGACGTAAGCATGTTCCCTTGCTCTCCTTTTAGGGATGATAAAAAGTAAGCGAGTATCGATAATATGTAGCGTCTCATTCGGCGCCTTCGGTGCGACGTGCTTACGAAGGGCGCTCCGCGTGGCGTAACTCGCTCAACGCTCCTTTTACGCTGGCGCTGTGAAGCTGGGCTCTTCGTTAGAATGCATTCGCTTATAATATCAGTACAATGCCCCTTACAACACTATAGCCAAACGGGCGAGTTGGTGGATCATACTGAATGGAAAACAGCGCAAGAGACAAACACCAAAGCCGAAACACACAGGACGAGCGCAGCCCTGTGTTTCTGCCCCGTAGTTGGAATTCCCACACACGACGGGCGAAGGTGGAAGGAATGCTAGGGAGCATTCATAACCCTAACACCTCCCACATATTTCTGAAACAGTTGCATCTGTGCTCAAATTTACGATATTCAGTTTGGCGTTACAATCGCGAAAATAGCAAGCGGCGACAAATGCGATGTTGTCGGATTCGCTTCATTACATACGCAGAAATACCGGCACTTGAAACAGCCAAAAATATTGCCCTGCTCTTCTTTCTCTCTAGCTCAACGAAGCGTCACATTCGAAAAAAGTAGGAAGCGCGGGGAAAACCACACCAAATTCTCGATATTCGTACCCTATCTCACTGTGCTAACATTCGAAAGGAGTGAAAATGAAATATATATAGATATATATATATATATATATATATATATATATATATATATATATAAGATGAGGTAGGGGCGCACAAACGAAAACAAAGGTTTATTTCCGACGTTTCGGCCGGGGCCCTGCCTTCGTCAAGGCATTCCTTGACGAAGGCCGGGCCCCGGCCGAAACGTCGGAAATAAACCTTTGTTTTCGTTTGTGCGCCCCTACCTCATCTTACACATATTTCTGGATCCTGGAACACTTTTATGAAATATATATATATATATATATATATATATATATACCGGGTGTCCCAGCTAACTTGAACCAAGGGGTACAAAATAATATATTCGAGGTAGGTCAGTGAAACCAATTGCATTCAACTGCCAGCCTCCTTGCGCACTACAGGCAATTTTTTGTTTTGCAATTACTTAATTAGCTAATTATGTTAATTTATCTAACTTATTAAATATCGACTTTAGACCAAACATGTAAATTGGAAAGTTGTAGAGCACCTTCAGAAACCCCCATTTCATTAATTGCGATAAAGAAAGTCTCACGTGTATCTTTTTTTCCGGGCTCAGAAGAAAGCCCGCGAAATACAAATAATACCACGTGACTAGTGCATTTGTGCGCCGCGATTGTGGTGCTCTCAGTCGTGGTTTGAGCGAACGAAATCAGCTGCGGCCGTGTCTTCTTGGCCCCGTTAATGCGGCAGGCCGATATGCCTGCGATGGCTTCTTCGCCCGCGTCAGACAGCCGGCCCACGTGACGGTGCAGGAGCAGCGAGAGCGGCGAGCCGACACCACCGACATTCTAACAAGGTCTCCTTCTTTCCCATTAGCAAACGTCACGACAAAGGAATGAGCGATAAGGTATCAGCCACTGAATCTGCGCATAAAGGATTGGGTAAAGGGGCGAGATGACATCATGCGACTCGACTAAAATTAGCGCTGCACCTTCATTTGCCGGTTCTTTATCGCCATCCCCCTGTCGTGATGTAGGCTGCTGCGGTGCGCAGGCCTGGCCAAAATCGCGGTGGCGACGGGCGAGCTCGAGCTCGCTCGAACCATCGCCAACATTTCTGCCTGCCGCTGCAACGGGACCATCGGGTCACGGCCGCAGCTTATGTCGTTCACTCAAACCACGACTGAGAGCACCACAATCGCGGCGCACAAATGCGCTAGTCACGTGGTATTATTTGTATTTCGCGGGCTTTCTTCTGAGCCCGGAAAAAAAGATACACGTGTGATTTTCTTTATCGCAGTTAATGGAATGGGGGTTTCTGAAGGTGCTCTACAACTTTCCAATTCACATGTTTGGTCTAAAGTCGATATTTAATAAATTAGAAAAATTAACATAATTAGCTAATTAAGTAAATGCAAAACAAAAAATTGTTTGTAGTGCGCAAACAGGCTGGCAGTTGTATGCAATTAGGTTCACTGACCTACCTTAAATATATTATTTTGTAACACTTTGTTCAAGTTAGCTGGAACACCCGGTATATATATATATATATATATATATATATATATATATATATATATATATATATATATATATATATATATATATATATATATATATTTCTTTTTTTTTTTTCAGATCATTTCATCTACGAGAGCTGCATGCTGGGATTCAACGCGCAAGATATTCTAAAGAAGAGCGCAGCTACATAGCACCATCCAAAAATGAGCGTTGAGCGAGTTTTGCTCTGCGCCGCGCCATCCATGACTAGCACGGCCCCAAAAAGGTACGAACTCGCACGCTACGCATGCTACCCGCTTACAGTTTATCATCTCAAGAAAGAAAACGACAAAGAAAACTTACGTAAGCCAGCTTACACTGGCAGCCGGTGAGCGCGGCCATTGATGGCAGCCGCCAAGCCACCTCTCTGCCCCGCGCCTTCGCCGCGAGCCGGCTTGGCTGCTCGGTTACTTTTGGCAAAGATGGTAAAGATGGTACGCAACTTCTTCCGTTGTGCACATGGTAGAATCTGCTTCTCTATGCCTCGTGCCTTTAGATGATCGCTGAGATACGTCATCAGAAGCTGTGTTAAGAGGAGGACAAATAGTAATTTTTTGAGTCGCGCGATGAGTCGCTAATACACATGTCGAAGCTCGATGCCAGAAGTCGAGAACTATTCATTGTTAATAAGCAATTGCCTTTGAAAGCAATATCTCAAAGCAAGTCACAGCCTCTAGCAATAGTCGGAAGTGTCAAGTGAATACAAAGTGATTGCCTGTTCAAATGTCTAAGCGGGAGCTTTTGAAATCTATGGACCCGACCTCCGTGTAACATGCTAGCCCTTTTACATCTACTCATCTCTGATTACAGCGCCCATTGCGGACAGCTTAATTATTGCGACATCGGAGAACAAGTAGGCCACGTTTCTCCCTGCTAACTAGTATAGACAACTTTGAGAAAGCAAATAGAAAAAACTGAGAAGGGTTCAACGCTGCTGAACCGAATATGGAGCGAAAGCATTAGCTGCAGGCGACCGAGTGTGTTTCTGCGTCTTTGTCGTTTTCTTCATCGCCGTCTTCGCGGCTGTTCAAGGTCATTCGTGACCTCTGCCGCGGACTACGCGACTGGCTGAAACCTGGCGTAGTATTGCTTTCGCACTAAAATTGCTGCGGCATTGCTCGCTAATCCCGGTTAGGCAAACAAAAGGTTGGTTTTGATTTATTATGCTATGTTGCTATTCAAGGTTAGACTATTATGGATAACATAGGTCAAAAGCGCAAGCTCAATCAAGCATGGCCAGACACGGTTTGTCGTGGTAACTCATCCATTGCTGGGTGCGAAAGTCAAGTAAACACAGCCGAAGCAATGGTTCCAGCCCGCGACTCCTCCATGGCTGTCTGTGAACCTCAAGGACACCACGCCACAGACGGGTTTAGAGGACGCCAGGGGATTGAAGGGCTCAAACGACACAAAGGTGTCAAGGGCATTTTGAAAGGTCTAATGAGACGAGCCAGCTGGGCAGCGGTGGAGGAAAGGTGTAGGCAGGGGACTGGAAGGCTGTGTGGCATTGCGTCAGGCAATGCATATCTGCGGATATATGTGTCGATACGAATCAAGTTTGCCAGGTGTGTGAACAAGAGGTAGTAGCAGGTGTACAAAGTAGAAAGAAGAAGCGACCACCACCGGTTCCGTGCGCCGCACCTGAGGTCAATTTCTCGGAGCCGATCATTTTGGCTCGACGAGGCCAATACTTCTTTCCCTTTAAACGTTGGCTTCAGCTCAACATTTTGTTATCTGCCTCCCGAGAGTGAAAAAGACGACAAACAAATAATATTGGCACCGGCGCTGAAGCGAGAACAAAGAAGCGGGGAGCGGGAAAGAAGAAGCTCGCCTTCTCCGCCCTAACTCACCAGGCTGAGGTTCCCTCACCGCAGTAAATAAACCTGGAAGAGGGTGGTGGAGGTACTGCAGCGCCACGTGTCACAGGTGGCGCTGCAAGTGCGCATGCGTCGGATGTGTGTGTGTGTGTGTGTGTGTGTGTGTGTGTGTGTGTGTGTGTGTGTGTGTGTGTGTGTGTGTGTGTGTGTGTGTGTGTGTGTGTGTGTGTGTGTGTGTGTGTGTGTGTGTGTGTGTGTGTGTGTGTGTGTGTGTGTGTGTGTGTGTGTGTGTGTGTGTGTGTGTGTGTGTGTGTGTGTGTGTGTGTGTGTGTGTGTGTGTGTGTGTGTGTGTGTGTGTGTGTGTGTGTGTGTGTGTGTGTGTGTGTGTGTGTGTGTGTGTGCGTGCGTGTGCGTGTGCGCGCGCGGCACTGTTTCTTTAAACCACAGTTGAAGTCAAGCGTCCGTTTGCGTCCGCCTCCTCTTTCTTGCGTACGCGTCTTTTGTGTTTAGGCTGGCACCCCTGTTATTAAGTTAAACATGCACCGACTGGTCCAAGAACTAACGTTATTTTATCCACCGTGGTTAATTTTCATTCCCGCTGGAGCCGAAGGCTCACTGGACTGCTTTGTCGATGTCAATGATCCAGAAACGCGATATATTGTAGCCAGTTATTACATCGACCACTTGGCAGCGCTCCCGGGAACCTATTCTGCAAGGCAAGGCTAGGGAAGACGGGAGGATGAATAGCTCACCGATTACCAGCGGGAGAGCGAGTACAATCGTTGGGATGCTACCCTTAAGTTAGATAACTTTTTTTTTTCTATTTGAACAGCATCCCGCTGCTGTGGTTTGAGAACCATGAAGCGCTCTTAACGAGATGGGACAGCTTAGAGGAAGAGATCCGCAACTGTTTCCGGGATACCGCTGGAAAACAGAAATGCGCTGAGCCAAATTTGCTCCATCAAGTGCAAGTGCCTGGTGAGACGTTCACGACGTACATTAAAGAGGTTCTGAAGCTCCGCAGAGCTGTGAATTCACGGGTGTCCGAACAAAACAGTGTCTCCCATCTCCTCACTGGCGTCTCCTCGAGGACATACTTAAGGCAAGCAATGCGTGTTATACACGTACGCAATATCCTTTGTAGCTGTAATGCCATACGACAAAATTAACTAAACCTCAACTTTTTTGTATATCACTGTGTTATCCATACGGCTTCTCGATTGTTCGTATGCTGCACAGACTCGGCAAAAATAAGAAAAAAAACGACGTGTCACATCCACGAGAACGGACATATGAATCATTATATTAAAGGAAGAAGAGGAATCAGTTTTTTCTTCTACGATTAAAGTGGCCATGACGTGAATTCGTTATTAAATCGATGGCATGTAAATTGCAATACGTTCAGAAACTGTTCAAGTCCGGGTTTCAAAAGCAGAAACTGGAAGTCTGAAAAGAAGGCCCCCTCGTATGCAGAAACGTGGCAGTATATACGCGTTGGGTGTGCATTAAATGACCTTCCGCGAATCCGCAAAACGTGACAGTAGGAAGCCCGCTTCGGACCCGCACAGACGATGTGCACAGCGAGGGCTTCCTCAAATTAAGCACAATTCACGTAGAGGCTGCCATTGAAGATGGCCGAATCGATAAGGGATCTTAAGTCCACGGCATGGGATAGAGTATGCGGAGCAAGGAAAGACGGCGGCACGCGCGAAACGAGATCTTAAGAGAGACAGCGCAATAGAAGAACGCATAGCAAACGCGTGCTTTGAAATCAAGGCAAAATATAAGCACATAATGCGGCTGACAACCACCGCTTGAGGGAAAGGCCCGTTAAGTTTGGTCAAGGTAACAAAAAAGGAAAGGCGGAAACCTGCAATGAGAGAAATTAACTACAGAGGGAAGCGAAATCCCTCAGGAACATGTACGAATGCGCTTTATGCGTTTCGGAACCTGGCTTTCATTGCTCTTTTTTTACACTTGTTACCATAATTTACCATTTCTTTTGTAGATAGGCGAAAAACTGTCATCAAATCATAAAGACCTTAAAATATAATTATAATAATAATAATGATAATAATTGGTTCACAGGAAGGGAAAGGCGCAGTATCTTTCACACTTGTGTCTGTAGACATCTGAACCGCGCCGTAAGGGAAGGGAGGAAGGTGGGTATTAAAGTAGAAAGAGAGCGAGGAGCCGTAGTGGAAGGCTACGAAGTAATTTAGACCACCTGAGGATCTTTAACGTGCGCTGACATCGCACAGCACACGGACGCCTTTTCGTTTCACCTCCATCGAAACGCAGCCGCCGAGGTCGGGTTCGAACCCGGGTATTCCGGACAGTAGTCGGGCGTCTTACCACTGCACCACCCCGGCGGGGTACCTTAAAAAAGCAGTTACTCGTTTCCCGCACGAGTTACTCATAGGGCGTTGAAGAGCTGCGTGAGTATTTGCAATGTGGAAACAATGCGAAACACGTGAAATTGATTGACTGAATGTCCTTTATAGCAAACACGTGAAAAGGATTTAAAAAATCAGGTCAAACACACACATAGCTTTAAAGCTTTGGTAGCTCAACAATCCGTCGAAGGTGAGTAGGTTGGACCATTCATTCAGAAGAGTTTAACCTTTGAGAAAAACTACCACGAGATCGTGGGAAAGCTTGTGCCCATTGGGAAACCTCTGGGTATCCGCAGACGTAAAGGTCTACAACTGCACCTTCCGCATGCCCAAACTGGTACTCCACTCTACGGAATGAGAATAACTTCCTCAAGCGCTGTCATAGTTATCTGACCTAAAGTATACAAAGGCCTCACTCTATGCACCAAAAAGTGACAAACTGCTTAGAAGATAATAATTGCCTGAGCCAGGGGCGGAGTAGGACGCATTAACCACAAGATATTACGGTATGATTTTCTTGGCGACTAAAAGGAAGGCAATTTTTTTTCAACGCAACATTTTAGTCTCTCAAGACAAGAAATATACCAGAATGTTACAAATTTAAGGAACGAATTTCGTACGAAACTGCTACGACAACTGCGGAGAGAATTCATCACTTAAATTGGCAATTAAAAACTTTTTTCTTTGTTTTTTATTGATTTCCACCAAACATGATCGCGAAGGTAAGTCAAAGGGCTGTGGACTCAATATACAAGGACCTTAGCCCCTCAATGGGAAACAGCAGTAACAGAGCACAAGTAACAAAATATACGAGGAGGAAAATAAATACAATTAATAGTTATAAATGTACATCACTCAAGCATGTGAAGAAAAAAAAAACGGCAGCCTCATTTTAACGACAAAAAAAGGATAAAAGGAGCAAAACTGCATGATTTGGATGGTTGGTTTGGTTACCAACCAAATCGAAACTACATTCAGGTCGACGTTGTATAACACTGTATAACACGTTGTATAACATTGTATAACACAATGGGCAACATTTAAAAAGTACATCAAATTGACAATCTCATCATTTTACTTCGTTGCTGCTTCAGCGAATCAAATTTTTGCGTAGCTGATAACAGCATCTAATTTAAAGATGATGTGCATCAGGGCAGCGCGCGATCATCGAGCGCAATCTGCTGGCTGCGCTAGAACAACCGCCGTCTTAACTGATAAAGTAAAGTTATTGAAGACTTCAGTTGCCAGTCCTTGAAGAGGCAGTAAACCTTTACTGCAGTATCATGTGCATTTAAGTATTTCAGGCTATTGAGCAAGGGTACTACCGGATGATCATAGACAGACCGGGTTATAATGTTGATAGCTTTGTTTCGAAGCCGAAACAGTTTTATCCAGTTTCTTAATATGGTGGTGCCCCACACAAGAACGCGGTAATTTACATATTACATAAAGAGAAATTTTTAGAAGAGTAATATGATTCTTTGAGGACTGTAGTCTCTAAGACGGTAAAAAATACATATTATGGTTCCTAATTTAGAAGCGATGTGATCCACATGTACATCTCAAGACAAGGTTTCTGCAAACAACACGCTTACTGTTTTAAAATTGGATCCCATTTCAACTACACAGTTGTGTGCCTTGCAGAACTACTCGAGACTCAGCGCAAAAAAATTATAGGTTTGGCTTTTGTTTCATGAATTATTAAAACATTTGTCCATGCTCAGTTGCAAATTTTATGTAGTACTGCGTTTCTGCCGTCAAGGAGTCATGTGCACTTATCGGATGAAAGTAATATTCTCGCGTCATTGGCGTATATTACAAATTTTGTTCGTGGATCAATTTCTAGAATATCCCTTATACATATATATATATATATATATATATATATATATATATATATATATATATATATATATATATATATATATATATATATATATATATATATATATATATATGCAACAATGTTACTATCCCAGTCATGTCACGTCGAATTTCCGGGACTATGTTTTGTGGGTAACACCAACGCAAGGTTCCGCTGCTAATGACGCAAGCAAGACTTTCCCTTGAAAAATTCAAAGCCCAATAAAATGGTATAAATTGCATATATATTTAATTTGAATTTATTTTAGCACATCTTGAATGCTCCTCTAGAATTTGCAAATGCAAGAGCACTACCGTAATACCTGACAGCAGCACTTACAAGGCTGAAAGCAACATTTCTCTCCTTCAGATCGCAAAATTCGTTTATTCCCGGCAACTGGCGACCCGCATCTTGCTCCCTTGTGTCTCCACGTACACTCTCCCAAGAAACACTAATCAAGTTAGCCGGTCGGCGCTGAATTGATTACTTTCAGTAGATACTTCACTGGGGTGGCATGGAGCATGCGGACAGGTTGTGTTCGACCAGTTTGTCGATTAGATTTTCTTATGGCCGAGTAAAAAATTAGTTTTACACGTTCTCTTCATGCTGACTTCAACGCCTTGCTGGCTGCCTTTCACTCTCAATGTACTCGCTATAGAAACAAAATAGGATGCCTTCTCGAGAAGATATCGGTAAGATTTGATTAACGTATGGATATATGAGGACATAAAATGCGGCTATATTCCACAGAGAGAGCAGCTCCATTTCTTATGTGATCAAGGAATACTTGAACACTACTAGAGGGAACCGGGATGTGGAGATGGGAACAATTTTTGGTCTTTATATATGAAGTCTATGTTTTGCAATCCATAATGTCCGCGTCTCAGAATGTTTGACTTCCGCCACACAAGATGCAAGAGTAGAAACACAGTTTAGTTCCCACAAATAAAAAGTGAAAAAAAGCTACAAGACAAAGTATCCATTAGCTATATCGCATCAGTAGGCTTAGTTGTTTGCCTTCAGCGAAAAATTGAGACTATAGAATTAACGTTCGTGTACTGCGGCGCATGTTGACAACAAAGTTGGGTTTGAGAGCGGAACCGCCATACAAGGTGGAGACTTCGGAAAGTACTCCGAGGAGACAGCGTCGGGAAGTAGCGCTGCATGCACCCTACTCTTCCATTATAATCTTACTGTTTGCGGCCACCCGAAAAGGCAACCGGGAAGAATAGGACTAGGGCTTTCTGAAACATCGCACTGACAGAAGCGGGAACCAGTCCAAGCGGCGGTGAGCGAATTCACGCGCGATCCACATGATCTCCTGTTCTTTATTGCCAATTTTAATCGATCAGGCAGCAGCAAGTATAGACGCTACGCGTGGCTCATGACGGCGGCTTGAAAAAAATATTCCTCTAACCGTAGTGGCTCGTTGAAAAACGTGAATGCCGCAGGCGCGGCCACTCACATTGTGAAATGCTTCAGTGTTCATTTCGCCATTCGTCAGTTGTAACACGAGCGTTAAAAAGAGACTCACCAATTCATGGTCCCGGATTAGAAGGGAATGGGTTTGGACAAGTTGGTAAATCATCTTTACGCAGAAATCATAGCACGGAAAGAAAGAAGAACGAGGACAGCACCTGAAAAGCGCTTGTCCTGTGCTGTTTTGTGTTGTTCCGCACTCTGATTTCTGTGTTAAGACGGGAGCGGAACAAACCGGTGAAATGTCTACGCTGTCGAAACCACGACCTCGCTTTGCATCCACAGAGAAGGAATAATGCAGAGCTTTCTGATAGCTTTCTCTGGTAAACACTACACTACAGCTCCGCCTTTCACTGCGTCGATCTCGTGTTCATGGGCATGGTGCTGGGTGAAGGGCCATATAGTCATGCGCAGTAGTGCCGCATCCAGAAGATCTGGCTTCCACCCCACGAAAAGGCGCGCATACAAAAGCACGATTTCAGCGCTAATTTGTGCGCCGGGGCACAGGCAACCGCGAAACACTCAATTACTCACAAAGGCGCTGGGACAACTGAATGCCTTCTACCTCCACTTTCACAATGCACCGTCTTAAAAATGAGAGAGAAAGAAACGGGCGATATCAGCCCCTTGCACACATGGCATGATTTCGAATAAAGAAACTTGCCTGATCTTATTCCACTTAGTTCGTAGCAAACTTCGTTATAACTATGTTACAATTCCTTGCACAAGTTTTATTATGAATTTGGAGTAAAGATGTGAAATCAAGCGCTGTATAATGATCGGGAGTACCTACATGGTCTTTATTCAACGATCCCATTAAGTGAGCACTTCAATCTAGACCATCAAATATTCGGTACCTCATTTTCTGGTGCCGGTCATGAGCATACGAACGCTTAATCTGTCTGATTGACATGACACCTACACAGCGTCCGAAGATAAAGTGATTACTTATGAGAACGCTGTCCCAAGGCCTGTACAATAATTTCGCTACTTCATTGTACAGTTTTGGTGATAATGGTCATTTTTGTAACTGCGATAAAAGTGAAAGAGATACCCTTCAATGCAACCTGGGGAGCGGGGCAGCGGCCTTAGGGTGGAAGCACCTAGTCCTTCAGAGCGGCGCAAGCAGCCAGTGCACAGCGCTGTGATTCTTCTGTATTTCTTGCTGCAATTGCTTATTATAAGGAGCTCATTTTATTGAAAACAAGCAATAAGGCCCGTGTGCGAAGTTAGCAGTGACAATGGCTGAGGTGACGTCTACAAGTTCGATCATATCTTGTGATCTCATGAGGTCCCACAACCCGGCGAGCAATCAGTGCTCGGCATGTCAGCTATCAGAGGCATTACCGACGTCGGGTTTGTAGAATAACATGTTTTATTAACGCTATCGCGTCAAAATCTCAGCTTACAGCAACTTGCAGGGACTTGAGGTCATGCCCTGCATGATAGTGCAGCTATCAGTTCGGCGGTCGCAATAATTGACTTACCGACTGACTCCTCGCTTAAATTATAACTCTTGGCTAGCAGCTTCCATTGATCGCCCATATATATCACACTGGTTATTACCATAGCCGCATTAAACCCGCTTCTTTAGTGGCTGTGCTGAGTATGATGGCTGGCAGGCGAATGTTCACGCGGTTGCAAGCAGCCTAATGATGGCTGCTTCCAAATTGCACAAGCAATCGGTTAGGGTATTTCTCAGTCTATGCCTTTATACGTGGAGTAAGAGACTACGGCCTCTTTGTCGTGACTTTATCCGAAGAAGGGAATACAGCCGCTTATATTCGTTACTTAGCATGGACATATCAATATATTTTTAGAACTGAAAATAGCAGTATGGCTTTTTATCTGACCATGCTAGCAGGGTTCGCACATGCGGCAGAAAATCATCATGAAGCTTTCTCGAAATAGAATTCATGGCCCTTGGAGCGAATTCCGGCCCGTACAAGCAATTCTGCACTGCCGTATAAATTTACATGATAAACCAGCTTCGGGATTCTCACGTCTCAGAAAAAGTAACCCCTCACAAGTCGTGCGGAAAGAGACGAGCCACGCCGACCACGTCGGTGCCCAGACGCCGAGCGCCTATTTGAATTCTTTCGGACGGCCACCTGCACCTGAAGGGATACGGCTTCGCGCCTTGAATTTCACCCCCCAAAAGGGACGCATTGCAGGAAGGGGCGCTAGCTCTTCTTCTAACAGGACTCTTGCCTACAAAGCATTCAGCTGCCAATAGTTCCTAAAACTTATATTTATCACCGGCGTAGGAGTGCCATAATTTTTTTTCTTTTAAATGGAGGGAAGAAACCATTAACATCATTTGAGGCTGTAAGGAAGAGTCCACGATGCGGAGAATTTTACTAGTGGGAAATGTTTTGCCTATGTTTTCCATCAGTTCAGAAGAAAACCATTGATTGAAGATATAGTATATTTTTAATTGTCAGGTTTCCCAGTTTGTTTCTTATTCCATCCCACTCTATTAGAATTGAGTTTGGCCGAGACATTCAATACAAATACCGAGTGATGGCGTCACCTTCGTCAGTGTGCCAGTTGAAACTAAAGACTTCGTTGATGGCTACTGTGAATACGGCGCATACCTGATTGTGGTGCAAAGATTTTCTTCTCTGTGCGCGTTCAAGATGAGACTATAACCTTATTCGTGCCCTTGGAGCTGACGTCTGTTTTATTCAAGACTGCCGTGTTAGTGGAAATATGTACACAACTTGGCGGTAAATGGTACCTCTGTCACTTTTTGTTGTTACTATGCCTCCAGTTCTTGTTTATCCCTTCCGACATATCCTCTATCTCCCTTCCGTTTCCGACGATTGGGTAGTAGTCAGAAGATGAATACCTTGACCGGAACTAATTTTTTCTACCCGTTCCTATCTAACCAAAAGCGCACGTGACCTGAGGACAAGAGCAAGGAAAAATATTAAGGGAGACAGCGCGCTCTAAGGTATGACGCGATAGGGTCAGTGGCTTCCCTTGTTGTTGTTTCTATTCATATAACTAGCAATACCTTGTGTTTCCTAGCATATTCGTATTAGCATATTGCCCAAGCTTCCACGTTATCTAGCTGCCAGCAGTAAGCGAACAACAACCACAGATACTCGTATAAAGCTCCGCATCATCAACGGCGTACCAGCGTGCCTGACTCGTTCAGGGGGCCTGCAAGAATTAGTTTCTATCCGAATTTATCACCTCAAAGGACCAACAGGAGTTGGCAACACCTTTCACTTTCACCCTTGCGAGGGCATGTGATGTTGCGACGGCATGTGATGAACCAATATAAGGGTCGGCTTTGTCACCATAAAACTACCACCTGCCGAACACGTGCGTGATATTACGCTCACAAATCCGACGGCGACGACGCTAGACTTTCAGCAGAGCTTGACCTCGAACGTTGTTGCATTAAAACGTAGTCGAAGGTCTCACTTTACACTGCGCTTTCCATTACATAAATACTCTGGCCATTGCTTTGCATTTTCCGATGCCCAAGTGGCCCTCGTGTCGGCGTTACAAGATTTCTTTCCGCAGGGACTTCGGAATGACAACTCTAGAACCACGCAACAGTATGCCTTCCTCACATAATAACTCAGCTTCGAAGCGAGCTTGTAGGGCTTCAACTACTTGCTCTAGCTCATCGCCTTCATTCGGTTCTATTGCTATCCGCTTGGCTGTTGTATCACTGACAAGAGTGGAGAGGACGGCCGTTGCATGGATGGCCACATCTTCTAGTTCGGTTTCAGGTGGCTTATCGCTGCCGTATTGGATACTTGAAAAAGGATCGGCCAGAGCAAGATCTCTCCCTGAGGCGTACTGCAGAAAAAAGTTAAACAGTGGGATGCGCTGAAAGAAACGCTCAAGGCGAGGTAGCACGTCGGACCGAAGCATTTGTTGGGCGAGTTGGTGTTTTTGATGATCCATAACTACAGCGCAAACGACTGGACAGAGATGAAGGAGGGACACCACTGTAGTTATGGATATCGGACCGGTTCTTCTGGGCAATGGCTATCACTAGTCGATGGCCAGTTTCCATAAGTACGTCGACACCAGTGATAAAGTCGCGAAACCGTTCACATGCGAACGTGATCACCAGGGCATCTTTTTCAATCTGCGCGTCAGCTAAAACACGCGAAGTGTAAGCGACTGGTCGCCAGTGCTCTCCATGAGACTGCAAAAGTGCCGCACCTAGCCAAAGCTCGATGCATCATCATCAACAGCAGCAGCCTAACTATACCCACTGCAGGGCGAAGGCCTCTCCCATATTTCTCCACTTAACCCGGGGCCCGATCCTCGATATTCGCCTTTTCGGCCATGTTGTGACGTACCCATGACGTAAATATTGGGGCGGCGCTAAAACGCGTATAAACAGAAATTGATGACGAAATTTAAAAAACAAGGAAAAAAGTTACAAAAAATAACGCCGTCGTCTGCTACTTGGCGCCGATTACAAAAATGCCAACGCTGCGATGCCAAGAAGCTGAAGGGTCGGTGCGAACAGTGTTTACGCTGCATACACGCGTCGCGCGGCAGGGCAAGGCTGAGGAGATAGTGAGATACTTACGTATACATTGCGGCTGTACTGTACTATTATAGTAACGGTAGTTGCGACCACAGTGCATCATAGTACACACGCTGTCGGACGTCCACCAGCAGCTAGGCTGAGCGAACGGCGGTACTCGACGCAAACCCCACAAACAGCCGGTCGTCAAGTGTGAGCGATGCCTCACTTGAGATGCCTGCATGTTGCTAGCTGTCCGTGTTTCATTTATGGACTTAGTCGCGCAGAGAAATCGGCGAGTATCAGGATTAAAGAATTTGTTTACGAATACTGAGAATTGGAAGCGCCCAACAGATTTTCGGGCTGCAGTTGCCTCTAGAGAAGAGACGCACCTATCCGACGACAACGCTGGCCTTCTCAGGGTATCACTGTCGTTGGAAACTGCCTGCGGCAGCCCACCGTTTCCATCATGTTAGCAAGTCTGCTACGGCCGGGTATACGTGTCGGCTTCTGTGGCGTAGCATGCGGATATCGGCCCGACTGGAGCGGCGTAGTGAAAACGCGCATAGTGGAGAGCTCGATTAGGCCATATATCTGGCGATCTTAGCATGCGCTGACATCGGACCACCTTTAGCGTGTTAATTCCATCGAAATGCGATCGTCGTAGCTGGGCTACGCACATATTGCGGGTCAGAGAGCCGAGCGTCTATAATCATTACTGAGCCATCGCGGCGGGGACGTTTTCACGCAGCCGCAAAAATAAGCAGATAAGATTTTCTGGCAGCAATGAAAATGCAATGAAAAGTGTATCCAGATGCCCACTGGCAGCAACAGGTTAGCTTTCACGCTGATGGCATTTAATGTGCCCTGAATTAGACATAGCACGCTGTATGCACATTTCACCGCATGCAGAGTGTGTCACTCTGTTGTGGCAGATGCCTCGTTAAAATAATAATAATAAAAAAAAGCTGTCGGTATTATTCTGCTTGGTTTCTGAGCATGTTGCATAAAAACATTTTATAAAAGTAGCAACACTGCTCGTCTGATGCAGGTGCACATCACACCACAATGTCACAAGAGAAACAAAATTTGTCAGGTACAGCCTAGTTCCTTTGCTACTGTTTACCAGTTTTGCACTTGCAATAGCATCCGGCACTTTCTTTCAGTGCAGCATGATTCCTCAGAGGAGAGAAGGGTGATGAGGTCGGCTAGAGATATGCCTTCACATATACTATTTGACGATCAGGAAGTGAAGGAACAGACATGAAGAGTGAATATGATATATGATGCCTAATTACAATGAGCTAGATGCAGTACGGAAACCATTTTCTTGAAGCAATTGTCAATTGAATGTAGCATTCATGCACACATTAACCAGTGCACATGCTATATACACAAAGCCCGAACCTGTCTCTGAGTGAAGCAAGGGAGCCAAAGGGGAAAGCAAGCGTGACTTTAAAGACACCGTAAGTAAAAAGTAACAGCAACAAAAAAGAAAAACAGAAGCATGCACAGGAACAATATTCGACAAAAAGAGGCATGAATTGCAAGGCCTGCAGCAATGTGGCCTGCAGCACATCAGGGTGGTGTTCTGGATTTTTTGGCAAAGGTTCATTAATGCCAGGTGATAATACTGTATGATTTGTATTGGCTGTGCCATCCCCTGTGTGCTCTTCCAGCAATGCATAATGTCCAACGTGCAACTGTCTAACATCCACTCTCTACACTCTGACTCAAAAACATGCTGAAATGAACCTCACCTGAATACGGGCATAAATATGGGAATAAAGCATGAAATTTACTTTTTCGACATTCTGATTGCATATCATTGGAAAACTAAACGTGATTTAAATGAGCGTATGATTTGCAGCTAGTGCGTTTTGTATGCATGGTTCTTCCAACAGGTTGCAGTATAGCTTCTGTCCTTTATTTTGGTAAAACATGCACACTTTAAGAGACCTGCTACTCACGTAACACATTCCCTGTAGCTTTAAACAGCTCGTCGTTGACTAACAATTGGTGTATCCTTTGCTTTCGGTACTTTTTGGCATTTTTTTTTACATGCACCTGACATGAAGCCTTGCTTATAAGAAAACTGAAAATTACAATATACAAAACAATACAAAATTTATTTACAGCACTGCACACTCTACAATACACAGCCTAAAATGAAAGGCTGTCACACATTCAAGTAATTACAGTATTGTTGTACTTGTACAGCTCATCGCCATATCTGAAAGGTGGCACGGCCTTGGAGACCAAAGAAGAGAAATTAGTTATACAAAGCAAGGGAACACAAGATAGGGTCAAAAACCCATTCTCCAAGTGTTTGGCCCAAGATAACCCCAACACCAGCAAAGCAAGCATCCACTGTTTTACCAATGAGTACCCAACACCACTGAGGATTGGTCCCCAAATGCTCAAACCACTAGGCTGCAACTACAGTCAAAGGATGCTATGCGTTCCGCAGTATTACCAGTATCAAAGATTATGGAACTCAACGTCATTTAAATGGTAGTCGGCACCTGGGACAGAGCAAGTATTCCCTGATTCTGTTATGGACAGAGCAAAGGTAGTTATAGTGTGTGTAAGAATGATTTTATCTGTGCATAAATGCCTGCCACACCTAGAATGTTCCCTTTATGCAGTCTACCAAAAAGGAGAAATGTTTGTCTCAGGAAGACAAGCCTTAAGCATTATTTCAGCAAGTCACTCAATGTGACGGCTATCAGGCAAACCAGCACAGCACTTGAAAACTTCATGCTCTAAAAACAATTGTGGGGACACGCAAGCTCAGCATTTACCGCTATGACACAACAGCTTTTATGGCTCCTGTCTGCAGACTCTCATTCGTGTGAATCGACTTTGCTACTGCTAACATCTAGTATTTATTCTATGATACATATCAGTAGCATATACCTGTAAGTTATCCAATTATGTGGAAGACCACTTGTCTAGATACCTATAAAGCCCACTCTAACCAAGCTGTACGGATGCGTTTCCATGGCCTAAGGGTTGCCTGTCTTATTACCCAAAGATCCTGCAAGGTTTATCACCTCACACATTCATCTCAAAGGTGAAGCCAGAGACATCACACTGAGTACTCGGCCATGTCACCTGTCTGAAATGTGCCCAAGATTTTCCACTCACAACGTCGCGTTTTGTGCAGAAAAGAGGCTTTAACGTTGCTGCATCAAAAAAAAAAAGCAAGAAGCCAATAGCTGAACATCTACGCTACATTAGGCTCTGCTGGCTCGCAAGACATTTGACCACAGTGTCAACAGCCGAGTTATAGATGCAGCTGTGGCAGAGGCTGTACCACAGAAACAACAGATGAATGTGGTCAAGATAAAATGAAATCGCTTTGTTCACAAATTCTTCAATACATCATGAAAAAGAATGGCTCACTTATGGATAGTATGACGTCTACTGTGTTCAATAGGATTGTACCTTCAGGAAGTTATCTTTTGAATGCAATCTTAAGAATATATTGTGGTGTTCAATTTAGGCTGTACACATAGCAGACGTGCAAAATATGCAACACATTCTGAGGGTTAAATGCAGAGAGGATTGCTGAAGCTGATATAATAGGAAAGCATAGGGATACTAGATAACATAGAAAACACATGCGACAATAGGATAGGTGTAAGTGAAACTAGCGCAGCTGTCACTTATGAGAGCAAAAAGTTATACAACTCAGTACTAGCACAATGGTACAAAATGTTGAAAAGTGATGATGAAACACAAGTTTCCTTGAAAGTGCTTCTACATAAATGAAATGAAAGTGATTGGCATAAAATTTGTGCCCCTTCCTTAAAATTCTCAATTTAAAGCTCACAAAGAACAATGAAGGCTACAAAAGCAACTAACAGAAAAAAAGTAATAAAGCAGTTATACACAGCTGCAATCATTCGATAACATCTCGAGTGATGAAGCCAGTCTCCAGTGGCTTAGAGCATGAATATGTGAGCTTTACCAACCCTCTTTTAACATATGTGAGTGCCGGAGGGCATGTGGCAGCAGCAAGAATGTGTCAAGAAGCAAATGGCCCAGATAGCAGCCTCATAATAGAGGTATGGAAGGACTACACACAACGCTATCATGGAGGGAGGTATTTTATGGAACAAGATATGTAGCAATGCACAAAAGGAGCAAAGCATTTTGTAGAGCTGCAGTCAAAAATTTATGAAGGACAATCTTATCAAAAAGTTTTTATTTCACTCCTGCGCTTGTGCATCATTATTGTGACTATGAGTTATATAGTGAAACATGAAATGTCAAGCAATTTATCCCGTACACAAATGAATGCATTCTTTCCCCTGCGAAGCCACCTTCAAGAACTTTTGCCAGTGGGTGCACATGCACATCAATATCACCTAGTTACAAAACAGAGAAGTCAATAGTTGCCTTTGTGAAAAAACTGAAGAATACAAAAATGTTCATTGATCGCCGAGCCACACAAATGATGCAGAGGTTAAACAGGTTATCTGGGATCTTGATTAACATCACTACAAAGCATCAGTAATTGCAGTGCAAAATGAAACTGGCAAATTTTGCAAAAGTGGAATCTAAAATTGCCAAAATGGGTTGACAAGTTGGGGGGGGCCTCATTTTCCGTGCATACAACAATGAAAGACAATGACCACGAAATAGATGCACAAATTATCCTTGGGAAAACTAGTTGATTGCTGTTCATCTACATTCAGCATATGAAGGAAGCAATAGAAAACAAGCATAAAGGCAACCAAATACAAAGACGCACAGCTCGCTTCACTCTGCAGTTTGTGGAAAAACACAGTGGGCACCTCACATTTCACCCTAGTAGCACACAAGATAGGTGTAACGAAATGGACTCTGCTATGGTAAACGACTGCAGACACATCCACCAGGGTGCACGTATGTCAAATATTCTCACTGAAATAGTACATCGCAGGCTGCCTGCTTGCCACAAACACCAAAGTGAATTGTGAACTGTTGCTGCCCGCATGTCCTACTCAGAATGGCACTTCTGGAGGTAGAAGGAGAACGTTTTTGTACCTTCCTGTGTTTCATTGACATGAAGCACTTAATAAAATGCACACTGAGTTTAAGCAGAACACAAAAAAGCAAAGTATACAACAAAGAATGACAGCTCTCAGCAAGGGCCACAGCACTTGTAGAATACACTCAGTATGTCTACAGATGGTAGACAAAAAATTATAGCACCAAGGAAAGGTTTGGTTTGGTTTGTGGGGTTTAACGTCCCAAAGCGACTCAGACTATGACAGACGTCGTAGTGGAGGGCTCCGGAAATTTCGACCACCTGGGGTTCTAACATCGACGTCGTAGTGGAGGGCTCCGGAAATTTCGACCACCTGGGGTTCTAACATCGCACTAATGTGCACTAACATCGCACAGCACATGGGCGCCTTGCTTTTCACCTCCATCGAAAAGCGGCCGCCGAGGCCGGGATTCGATCCCGCGTCTTTGGGAACAATAGTCGAGCGCCGTAACCACTGCGCCACCCCAAAGCTGAACTTGGTTCTTGCACATGCTATCAACAAAATGTACACCAAAGAGATGGTTATATCTCAAAACCACAGAAAAAATTAAGACTTGGACGGCTTTTCAGCAGTATGCTATCGAACATGAAGCAGTAAGAATGTGCACATTGATCACTTGTGGCATATATCAAAATCATGACAGCGAGTGAAAATCTCAAGTGCAGGTGATCAAGTTGTTCCTGTCCGAGTTAATATAAATGTTGCACGTCCTCTTCCTTGTACTTGTTGATGTTCCTGCTGCGATTACCATTTGCAGGTGGCGTCAATGTCATGTGATCTGCACACACTACAAGCTGTAACGATCTTCAAAAAGAGCTGGCCATCTGCATAGCACTTCACATCTGATGTGGCCGTCCAGGGACAAGGCGTGGCCTCCCAGATTATACAAGCCTAGCAGAGAGGTTAATGATGTTGAATATGGCCCCAGGACTTCTAAACCACATGATGACTAGGATTGGAAGTGCTGCAACGGCTGCACAAGGTCCACACGATCACCTGCAAATGTTTAGTGCCTAAATTATATGCAAATAAAATATCAAACACGCATGGCACAGGAACATTCAAAATCATCAAAGCTACAAGCTAGGCTGCGGTAAAGTGTAATCTATGAATGCAAGAAATGGTCAGTGCAAAACCTAAACCTAAGTGAACCATTTCCGTAACAGGTAAAGACGGCTTGGTGGCGGAAATTGTATTGTGGCTAACTTTTTCTTTCTTTTTTTGCAATTAAAGGAACGACTTATATCAGGCGATTTCACTTGTTTTTCCTTTCTCGGTCGTCGAAACCATTAACCAAGAAATCTTGACAACTACAAGCACACTCAGTTTTTTTTTTTTTTTTTTTTAAGTTCGTGCAGTGTAGAGAAGTTGAAGAAAATTATAATGCGTCGTAGAAATATGCAGCTAAAAGCAACGCAAAGTGCTGATTAAAAATATCGGATTCGCCGCATGCGTCCTGTGAGTATTCCTTTAATCTTCAGTCATTTCCCGCCTGCGTACAACTTGAATGCGAATGACGCTGTATGAACAGTCACCTTTACAGGTTTTCTTATTGCACTTACCTCTGTGATGCTCGACGTGCTGCACCATTTCCAGCAGATTGACTGCGTTGCCTTGCTGGTCGACACCCATCGAGAAGCCCGACACATTCCGGGAGCTTGTCGCTCGGCCGAACGAATACATTTCGTGCCATCCAACATCAGAGGCGTTCACCACTGGCGATCACACCCGAAGCACCAGTAGCTCAACAGTTCAACATTCCGAGCGCAGGACAATTCTCGCCTCGGAGCTTGCAAAGCCGCCACACTACACTCCTCTTCAGATGACTGATCTGACTGTACTGACGAGCTATCTTTCAAGACAATTTGACAGCATTGCTGTGCTGCAGCAAATCCTCGATCACTACTTGCAGACGACGAACGGCACGAAGACCACTCATAAGCGTACAAGTTCTTTCTTTCCTCCATGTAAGCTATAGTGAACTAGAATATATATTCTAGTTCACTATAATGAAAGCGTACCTCCCTTCATGCCTCCCTCCATGGCCGCCGCCATTGCTGGGTTATCATAACCGCACAGACCAATGATTTCTTACCATGGGAAGAAAGGGTTTGAAATAAGAAAGCAGTTAGCGCTGTCACGCGGCCGCAAGCTTCTGCCCCCATTACAGATTGTCTCAAGCGTCCTTTATTTCATACGCGCTCATAATTTGCCTTTCTATTGCGTTTAAAAGCCATGCAAGGTGTATATAAAGTTATCCTTTTACTTTTAATAACAAGCTAAGAAACTACGGTAGGCTAACGGCTGCATAAATCAGCTTGCCTGTCGCCATAGTCTCATTAGCATAATTCGGGCACCTCGCCACTCGGCGAAATTATGGCGGCCAAACGTCAGCATTTTCGGTAATGGCGGCACATCAGTTACGTCATGACGCGTCAATTTGACGTAATCTAAATATGCCTGCGTATCACGTGTTTCACGTGACATAGCTCCAGCCAATCAAATTTGAGCATCCGCTCCTTCCCAGTATGCCATTAGTGTAAGTGTTCTCCAAACCACCATCAGTAACTTTGCATCCACTCCAAAATCATTCGTATTTGTCATCCAGGCAACAAGGATAGCTCCGGTTGAAATCAATTTTCACGGCTACGTCATTTTGACGTAACCGCTAAAAGTGCTTGCCTCAACTGATGGTTTCGCGCCACAAGTTTGAAGTACGTGACTCTTTTCAGAGCCAATCAGAAAGACAATATGGCGCCGCCAGGGGAAGGCGAATATCGAGGATCGGGCCCCCGGTGTCACGAAATCGGCGCCCATTTTCATCAAGCCGGTACAGCGCGAGGCCCGCACGGCGTCGCGTGGAAGGCATGGAGAGCAAAGCCCCCTTCCCCGCGCGAGAGAGCGCGTAGCTTTGTACGCGTTGTTGTCACCCTCTTTCCCCTTGCCCGGGGAAGACGGTGGTTCATCGGCCTGGAATGCGCCAGAAAAATCGAGCATCTTCTATGGGACCTAGCCAATGACGACGCGCGGCTAGACGGGAGGAGAAGAGGGAGCTATAACCAGCGAAGCTGTGTGTGTGCGCGCTAGCTTTGACGCGTGCTAACAAACAGACGCGGCGCGCCCTATTTAAAGAGACCGCGCCGCTTGATGAGTCAGTCAGTCAGTTCGTCCGTGTTTTGCGACGTATTCGCCTGTGCTTCGGCTGGACTCCCGGGGATCACCCGCTGCTGGCAAGCCCACGGACCTTCAAGGGAGCGGCGCTCGTCTCGTATGGCGGCCACATCGTGACTCTTGAGGCGTCGGACTGCAACAGTGCCCGGTGAACAATTTGGTGTTTGTTTATGTACTCTCTCGTGTTTCATCTGTTGTAAGGCCTGTGTTATTGAATCATTCTGTAGTTGCATGCTTAGCGTTTGTTATTCTGTGAACCTCTCGTCTGTGTATTTCAAGTGATCTTGTGTATTCATTTGTATCGTCTCTTGCTCTACATAAATTGTGTTTTGTTTGTTACTTCTGACTCCGATCCTTACTCTGGTTTGAACCGGCGACCGCTGGGCACCAAACGACCACCCCCTTCGGTCACTACAAGGTAGTTGAATTCCGGCTGAGCTTGCCACGCAAGTCGAGGGCATCTCCTTTGCGACCGGAACAGCTACCCCCACTCACTCTAGGGGTGTCTGGGAGTGTGCGCACCGTTAAGGGCGCATCGTTAGTAATACCCCATTAATTATTAACGGGTGACACCCGGTCCTGTGCTAGCTGCATCCACTTGCTCGATGCAGCTAGCTCGATGCATCCGGGTCAAATATCGCAAGCACTATGGCTGTCGAAAATGTTTCAGACAGGTTTTTCCACTCCTTATCGAACATGCAATTGCGTTTCAACAGGGCTCGCGGATTCGTAGTATTCTCAGACAGGGTTGGAATAAACCATCCAAAGTAGTTTACTGCACCCAGTAGTTTCGGAACACCTTGTTCTGACGTTGGAGGCGGCAAATTGACTACAGACTTAATGAAGCTTTTATCGGGCTTGATTCTGTTTTTCGAAATGACTTCGCCTAAGAAGTTCGCTTCATGCGTGCCAAAAAACACTTTCACGGCTAAGCGTTAGTCCTGCTCATATTTCTGCCAGCAGTGCGGCTCGCAGGCTTTTATCATGTTCCTATTGAGTGGCGCCCCACACAAGTATGTCGTCAACGTAGACGCGAGTGCCTTCAAGGTCGTCAAAAATGTCGGCCATTCCTTTGTGGAACACTTCGCTCGCGGCACATATCCCTAACGGCAGCCTTAAAAAGCGATACTGTCCGAACGGCGCGGCAAAGGTGTAGATATTTGAAGTTTTGTAGCTAGAGCTACATCGGCCACAGTCTCGTCATTTCGCCTTGCCTGTCCGCGCCAGTCCGCGCCAGTCCGAAGAGCGAAGAAAGAAGAAGTCGTGGAGGACGTCAGCTGACAGCTTACATGGCCGAGCACTAACTGGACGTAGAGTTTCCTGAAATTACGTTTGGCAGGAGCTGCCACTTGGGCCTCTCATTTCATATGGAAGGGTGACATCACAATATGCCTGCCAAAACCCTTACATTCACGTTACCCCAAAACCACGCAGGCACATGTGGAAGTGAAAAAAGAGAGAAAGAGGTGCCATAGTGGAGAGCTTCGGACCACCGCGCGATAGAGGCTTTCGACTCATCGCACTTTGGTGGTCAAAAGTGCATAAATGCCATAAACCGAAGTGAAACCATAGAGAACCTATGTACAAAAGCCATGTCTTTACTTTCAAGCCGAACCTAAACATAGCCATGCAGACAGCCCTCCCGCAACTCCAGGTTTAACCACAAGATAAACCACAGCTGATGTTTTCATCCAAGGGAATTTGATGAAATCCGCAGTTAGCACCTAGCTTGCCGAATACTTTTGCATTGGCACGCTCAACTCGATTTCGTCTGGATGGGTGCTGGTAATAATCTCTCTTCCCGCACCGGTTTACGTGCCTAGGGTCCATGCAAATGCGCAAATGGTCATCTTTGTTTCGGACAATCAAAAGAGTACTCACCCACGCAGCAGCCTCTTGCATCTTTTGGACGATTCCTTCACGTTCCATTGGGGCTAGTTCTTGGCGGAGTGGCTGACGAAGCGCGTGTGGAATTCGGCGCGAGAGCAGCGACACTGGGCTTGCTACTTAATAGAGCTCGAGCCTGTAGGTTTCCTTTAAGCAACCCAGACCTTCGAAAAGCTGCGGAAAATCACTGAAACCTTGCGCCTCCAAATCAGCAAGCTTTAGAATCGTTTGCATTCTTGAAACTAGACCAAAACGTTCGCAAGCCTGAAGGCACAGTAGCGCTTGCTTTCCTTTCTTGGCCAGAAAGAAATCGGTTGGTTCTTCGGTTTTGCCGATGCGAAGTGATAACGTCACAGTTCCAGAGTGTTTTATCACTCGGCCGTCGTAGCTCGTCAAGAGTGGCGACGGTGGTGTAAGGCGCCTTCCTTCGCTCACTATCAGAAAAAGGACGTGAGGAAGCAGGCTGGCTTGCGCCCCGCGTCAACTTTGATGCGTATGGCGCGATGAGACAGCGTTGTCGGGATTATCCAATTTTGACTTCTCAATAAATCGCTTATGCTCACGACCAAAAATTGGAATTCGTCGTAGGATTCCGCTTCAATCTGCGCTGTACAGACATCTTCATGAATACTTTTTGTTCGGCAACACACTGCAAAGTGGTTTCTTTTCCGACATATGCGGCACATTCTGCCCCGCACTGGGCATTTCCGCGGCTTACGAGTTCGGTTGCAGTAGGGGCACTGGCGAATATATTTCTTTGTGGTGCCTTGCTGCTCTGTTTGCTTTTTCCACGCGGATTTAGCTTTCGTTCGTCCTTCTCCCACGCTTGATTTTGGCATGCAGTTAGCTCTGCGGCTATGCAGTATTCTATGGCCTTATCCAGGGTGAGGTCCTTCTCCAGTAGAAGCCGCATCCGGGGCTTCTTATCTGGCGTTCCACACAACAGCTGGTCTCGACCCATTGATTCTTTCAAGTCTCCGAAGTTACAGCTCTGAGCTTTCATGTGAACATTGCGTAATAATTCCTCGAATGGCTCATCATCTTGTTTCTGCCGAGTTCTAAAAATATAGCGCTGGTAGGACTCGTTACTCTTTGGCATGCGATACTCTTCAAACTTTTTTACGATAGCGACGTAATCCTCTCGCTCTTCGGATGACAGTTCAAACGAATTAACTACGCCAATCACTTCCTGACCTGCCACATGAAGGAAGACTGCAGCCTTCTGTGCACTGTGCACTTCTGTGCAGATGACGTTGCCTTGAAGTACAGATCCATCCTCTACTTGAATTTCTTCCAGTTTTCAGCCGGCGCTTCGCAGAGCAGTAGGGGGCCAAGTGACGGGAGTCCTAGTCGAAGAGGGAATGGGCGTGATAAGAAACTTCTGACCCCATGTGTCATTCACGATATCATGCGACGCAGACAACCGCTGAGCTCGAGGTTCAGAGTAACAATGGCGTTTATTGGGCGCTTCCGCTTTTATATCAGCAACCCGGCTGACCGGCTTGCACAGTATTGTTCGCAATCTTGAGAAGCCTGGTTGCCAGATCCCTTACAAGCGCAAAAAAAAAAAGGAATTAAAAATGCTATTCTCCACTGTCTCACAATTTCGAAACTTGCTAAAAAGGGAAAGAGCGCAAAAACAGCACGAAGAGAGGAACGAATAACACAGGCCCTATTCCTCTCTTCTTGCTGTTTTTGTGTTGTCCCCCTTTTGAGCAATGTTAAACCAACTATCTCGCAGCCAAACCGTCGTGGATTTCGAAACTTGCGCTGCGTTCGGACCTTCTGGCCTCAAGGCTATGTCAACTTCGCTTCAGTTGTGAATGCCCTCCTCGCTTATTTTTGTTTTTTTACAAAGTACCACAAGGGTTGATCTTACTTCTTTTTTGTTCTTCGTATGCACAGGGTCCAGCTACTTTCTTTTGAAACCGTGAAGGCATTCCGTGCGAAAATAAAATTTTAAAATTCTAATAATGAACTTCACAAGGTATGAATGTTAGGCATCGCATACTATAGGTAGCACGAACAGGCTGAAACCATGGAAGGCATTTCTTTTTAAGTTCGTATGTTTCTCCTGGGGTTGTTTCACGCCATTATTTTCTCTAAAAAAAACAATTCTTTTATTACTCTCAAAAGCTCTACCATAGCGCAAGATGTTTTATTTTAAATACTCATATCCCAAAAAAGAACTTAAAGCAAGAAAATTTTCACGAGCTGTTTTTGTAACGAAACCATTATAATATGAAATGTAGTGATAGTTATTGCCTACAGTACGAAATTACCTTGTCACAAAAAAGTCAAACAATTTTTACTGAATGTAAATTGTCTTCATGAAAGGTAATTTGTAACTGGAGAGTTTCCTTGTTACCTCCAGGGCGAAGCGTGAAAAATATTCAAAAACATAGGCGGCACATTAGGAGTACGCAAGTGCGTTAAAACTTTGCACTCTTAAGAAGACTCCGAGCAGTAAGTTCCTCAGACCTTACAAAACGTTCTTTCAGTATAAAAAAGCAGTGTGATGCAACTTTATGCCTGTAAAAAAATTTCATCCTGCTCGAGGCATGCGTTCTAACTTGTAAACTTTAGAAAATGGCGCGCTATCCGTTCAACAGTTGCAATAGGGACCGGTATACGCCACCTTGAGAAAAAATAAAGAACCAAATAGGCAGCAAAACTTTGACGAACAGTTCAAGGAATGCAGTCTCTCTGGCTCCTCTGCACATTTTCGCTTCCAGTGCTTCACTTTCCTCGTCCTGAAAGCATACCAGTTCCCGTTGCAGAACACGCTGGAAGTTCTGAAACATTATCCAGAGGCAGCATTTTCTCAAGCCTGGTTTCACCTCCGACCATTTCCTTTTAGCCTTTGTAAAAATACATTGATACACAAGGCTTCTTTTATCTCCCGTTCCTTATAATACGCTGCTCAGACGGAAAATCCACAAAACGCTACAAAGAAGCTCCAGGCTGTTATTTCTATCATTATATTGTTAACCAGCAGTAAACAATATTTTCGTTTCAGTGTTTTAGGAAGAAAGCAAAATGACAAGCATGGCTGGGCGCGGACATTAACTGAGACTATTTGCGCTTTCATTTGATATACGGTTAATGTTTGATTAGCAACGTTACATTCCTCGAAATTTGGTTCCTTCCATTGAAAAGTTTTAGCTTCTTACTCCATGATTTTACGACTCTTGTTTTTGCAGTTACTGCGAATTAATAAACATCGCACTATATAAAACTGCGTAACGTAAATCCCTAAAACATAATCGATTCCCACGAATTCTGGGCCTGGCCAAGTTGTTTTCCTATGTAGAGCGTGGCCGCATTATTAGAGGAGCCGGCTGTCAATACGCGCGTCAAAACCACAGCAAACTGTGTTTTCATTCTATACTATAGACATGATCGCGCTAAATTAAGGGAGGCAAGTTTACTTCCGCTTTTCTTCAAATCTGGAAGCTTGAAGTTTTGTAAACATTACTGTATGACTCACATGCTTTAGCTACCTTCAGTAGTACCCAAGCCCGGCTTTTAAAATCAAGTGCATGCTTAGCCAAAGTACGCCTGAATTATTCTTAGCTTGCGCTCACTGGTGTTTATGCTGTGAATAATCATGTCAGAACTAAAACACGCGATTTCTTTACGTGCTGCTCATTGTCCAACTGCAGCGAGGCAAGACAAGAGTTGAGTATGATATATTTTACTTTCATAAAGAGGGCGTCAAATGACTTTTTTAAAATCTGTTGGTTATTTTGGCAGGTTTTTTTTTGTGCTTAGCTGCACACTCAAACAATATTCGTGAGACTTTTAAGCTACGCATTTTGGCGTGACTGGCGCTGTCAGAAATCAGTTTGTACGGCAACAAGGTTTGTTTTCCAGGTACTAGGACTACCACAGTTCTGAAAGGTTCTTTCATGAGGAAAGCAAAATGCCACCTGGTCATTTATTCATGATAACCGAGAATGCTCTTCTCAGCAAAAATTACCTTCCGTCAAATGCGCATCTCAGAATAACCATCCGAGATTCAGCGCCCACATTCAAGGTGACGGGATGTACCAGCGTCCCAGGGATATCTCAATCCCTTTGTGATATGTGTACTGTATGCGGTGAAATACATCCCGGCGATACTAACCGTCGTCTAAACTTCTTGATTTGAAGTGACGCACAGCAGATCCCAAAAATGCCCCTAAGACAAAATAAGAACCAAACCGTCATTGCATGTGTTCTAGGAGCCCGAATCGCTAAAGGCTACAGGAGATTAGGTTTAGAGCAAATTATTCCCGTTACAATATGGTAGTCTTTTTTTTTTTTTTAACAACGAGCTCATTAAAAATTTATTACCTTCTTTTTTCATTTTGTTTACACAAGAATTCACGGCTGCTGAACAGATTCTAAGAATGCTTTTTTTTTTACGCTCTTTCATTTTCAGTTTATTTCCCATGTATACATGATGCGGGCCGAAGGAAAAGCGCCATAAATTGTGGCTTGACATGCCCCTCGGCCCCTACATTGCAGGGCAGCAAATAAAGAATCAAACTGTAGATATTCTTTGCAAATTAATATTCCTTATTAATGTATAAAAAGAAACGAGAATTTTAAACACAACGTCACCGTCACCTTTACAGGTGTTGCACAGAAGGCCGTTACCAATGTTTCCTTGTTTTTCATGTTTGGCAATGTTTTTTCAATTAATGTATACATTATTAACGATGATACTTGCAATCTCTTTACAATTTGCTTCGCTTTCCTCTACTCCGATTCTTGGAAAGCTTGACGACTCTTGCTTTGCACTGCTTAATACCTCCGCTTTGTAATGCTTAATCGCTCTGCCTGAAACTATTTCAAAACTGACATAAGACTCGTTTCATCACTCAAAGTATTGTATTCAAGACGCTTATTCACCCTCTTATTTGCCTTTTTCTTCGCCTGGCGGCCGCGCTCGCTCAAAGTGGGAACCTATGTTGACGTCACATCATAATCATTATAATGGCTCGACACCAGGTGATTTTGCTTGCTGGTCACATGGCGTGGTGACGTCATAGCTATGGTGGTCCGTCACCATGGTGGCCAATGCATGATGATGCCATAGCCATGGTAGTGATCCACTTTGGCTTACATGTGGCAGCGATGACGTCACTTAATCCAGTTGACCTGGTGGTCACTTGTCAATGACGTCATACCTATAATGAAGGCCATCTTGGCCGCCATGATGAACACACCTTGGTCACCATGTGACTATATTCACTGTGTGCATTTGTGACTGCAAAAGCTGCGTTTTTCATGAAGCCCATGTCATTTTTGCGTCAGAAACGATGGAGCAACCATAGAAAATTCAATGAAAGTTGGGTGTAAAATATTGGTATTTTTCGTTCGCGCACAATTCATCAACTAAAGAAAACCGTCAATGTGAGCACAAAAAAGTACTACTAGGTCGTAAACAAAACTGAAAGCGCCCACTGCGAAATACGCAGCGCTGACTTCAATCCGAGTTTGCCGCCAACCTTTTACCGTAGGCGCCTCAATATGCCGATCGATTTTTATACGTCTTCTTCTAACATCAAATACACAACACGACAGCTGCAGAAAATTACCACCGATATTTTATCTAACAAGGCGTCGTAAGTGTTTGAGCAGTTTTCCAGAAACAAATATCACAAGATTTGTTGCCAGATGTTGCCGAAAACTTCGGTTTTCAATTTCCGGTAACTGGGTTACCATCGGCCTTGTCCGAGGAGCATCCGTTCTCGGAATGCAATAACAGTCTCGCTTTGGCCGTACTGTGGGTGATAACGAAAACAGGAAATATAAACCGCTTGGGCAAGACTAGATTGGTAGCCAAGAAGCAAAACCACTTATTCAAGAGAGAACTTCATAACACAATGATGATTTTAGGTGTAGCTTTTTTACTTTCATTTCTGCCACATGTGATCTGAATGATGGCGTAACTCCTGAACCCAAATGTTGTTTATTCTTTTTCCGCATTGTTCACATACCTGCAAAGCTCTTTCTCTTTTCCTTCTTTCTCTGTTCATAATCTTTCTCTCTTACGGATGCTGTAAGCCCACCTTCTTGTGACTTCGTCATTCTCGTTCAGCTTGGATTGCCTTTTTTATACCGGGAACCTTAGTGCCCACGCAAAACTCGGTCTAACCGAAAAAAAAACACTGTCAATTCTCCAAGCGCTGCATTATGTAACGTGATACTGCTAACGATACATCTAGCGGTAGGGTTCCTAGGCAAAATCTAACCAGAGAAGTGTCTAATAAAACACAAATCAGCAGGGATTATCTCAGTAAACCAGTTAAAAGTGCCAGAGCACGGAGCTGTTTCCTGCGAAGTGTTTAACCCGGTGTAAATAGTTGTTTTAAATAATAGTTAGCAATAAAACTTTCTGTAGCTGTAGGCCTGATGCGCCTTCTGGAAGCCGCCGCGTCGAATCGCGGAGGTGTAATCGTGGCCTCCGTGGTAGGCTGCGGTGTCACGGCGGGCTTGTTCTCGGAGACCATGGGTTTACCCTATTTGTGGCGGCATGACCTTGGAGCTACCCCGTCAAGTGGCGGATGTTTAAGCCTACATATACGTGGTTATAAGTAGCAAATGCATCATCCGCGTTTTCTAAGCGAACAATAAAAAGCGATGTCTGAGTGCTTAACATGTTAGGCTACTGAACCGCAGTAAACGAATTCGAACAACGCCAGTTCTAATCTACTCCAACAGTTTTTATTTCTGTAAGGTGAATGCATTACAAGATGCCATGGTTAGTCATCGCTCATTCATACGCTTCATACCTACTCTGTTGGCTGGCGAACTTGAAAGACCCCGCGGAACGACACATGCGTCGAAGTCGTTATGCCGGACTTTGAACTACCCCCGAGTGTGGAGTACGCTTGCGATCATGCGTCATCGTGATATTGTGCCGCATGTAAAAAGATTATCATCGAATAAGGATTTATTAGGAAGCTGGCAAAAACACGGAGGTTGACTACCGCTCCGCTCACTGTTTCCCTCATCTACTGTCTCTTCTATATCTGCTCCTGCACAGTCGCGACATTCCCTTTACACGACAAAAGTCTCGGTTGAAAACTTTGCTTCTCGTAGAACGACAAAAATGTGCTGGCTGCGCTTTCCGCTATGCGGCGCGAATCGCAGCGCAAATCGTTATACAGATGAAGCGCAACTGTTCTGTGCGGATGCCTCCTTGCGGAAGTTCGCCTTGTAAGGAAGATGACGATACAGAGCCGACAAAAACGACGATAAAGACAGCTGGGTTGCTCGCCGATTCGTTGGCGCGCGCACTGCAAGCTCAGGCTGTCTTTATCGGACAAAATTGTGTTTCGCTCTACGATCATCTCGCCTCACCGGTCGCCATCTCCAGTCCTCCGAACAACCCCCAATAAACCCCTCTTCAGTCTTACTATGGTGAATGTCTAGTATTCGGCGGGCCTCATGAAACGGCGCTGGGACCACAGACAAGTAGATAGCAAGCAGTTCAGTTCAGTCGTTCAGTCGTGTCCAACTCTTCGTGACCCTATATGGACTATATCACGCCACGCTTTCCGGCCTCTCACTATCTTCCTAACATCACATAACTTCATCTTCAGCGCCTCAAGGATGCCATCTGAACATCGCGTTCGCTGCCTACCCCTTCTCCGGTGACCCTCAACCTTTCCTAACAGCAAATCTTTCTCCAGCGACTCCTCTCTTCTCATCAGATGACCAAAGTAGCTGAGCTTTAACTTTAGAATTTGACCCTTCAATATGAGCAGTCAGGGTTTACGGTCGACAATATCGACTCATTTGATCTTCTGGCCGTCCAAGGAACTCTCAAGAGTCTCCGCCAGCACCAAAATTCAAACGCGTCAATTCTTCGGCGGTCAGCCTTCTTCACAGTCCAACTCTCGCATCCATACACCACAACAGAAAAGACTATAGCACGAGTTATACGGATCTTGGTTGGCAGTGTAATGTCTTTGCTCTTTACTAGGAGGTCAAGGCTAGCCATGGCTCTCTTTCCCAGAAGTCGGCGTCTCCTAATTTCATGGCTGCAGCCTCCTTCCGGGGTAATCGTAGAGCCCAAGAAGAGAAAATCTGTCACAGCTTCCACTTCTTGTCCCTTGATGCTCCAGGACTTGATAGGGCAAGACGCCATGATCTTCGCCTTTTTAATGTTCAGTTTAAGCCCAAACTTCTCACTCTCTTCTTGTACGCGCATCAGAAGTCTCTTGAGTTCCCCTTCACTTTCTGTCATTAAAGTGGTATCATCCGCATATCTAAGGTTGTTGACACGTTTCCCAGCAATCTTCACTCCAGCTGAAGACTTATCCAGACCGGCCTGATAGCAAGCAATACTGAATATCAGTGACAGAACGAATGACTGGGTATGAAGATTATAGGAATGTATGACGTTACGTCACTAACATGTTAGCTTGCTAGCGTTTTATAAAGCTTTAACTTGAAAGACCCAGTTTTTATACCGTTTATGCTTTGGGACACTCTTAGGCAGAAGCCTGAAAAGCTAATTGCTAAGTATGTTGTCTTTAAGGAAACGACTGTGTGTCAGAAAGCCCAGTGAACAAGCATAAATTTGAATAAATAAAATGTTCTGGGCAAATGCCTTTATTATGACAGCACGCATCTAAAGATATACCATACTTTACTACGGTACTGGTCGCTATCCTTCAGAACATATAGATTAACTTCCCATACCATAAGATTTGTTCTTGTGTTTGGCTACATTTGCATATCTGGAGCTTTTGTAGTAGTAAAAAGTTGTATCTTGTCAAAAGGGTGCGTGTAGACCACATTTATAGAAAATCGGAACTAAAAACGCTTGAGCTAGATGGTCTACTCTTTCCGCATTTACTCGCGGCAACTTTAAATATCACTGTGTCATTAAAGGCCGGAACAAGGATTCTTTTCGCCTTGCAGTAAGTAGTTTACACTTTCATGGATGCCTTGAGTGCTCTACTACGTGGCCATAATGCAAGCCCTGTATCCAGAATACTGTCAGAGGGCTAGCGGTTGTACATATTCTTGGTTATAGAATGTGTACCAAAAACAAGGGATGAACATTACCTCCTGGCACCCTGCTCTGAACGAGATTTCTTCTGGACACCGCATCACCAATAAATGTTAGCGGGATGGCAATACAGAAACCTTTCTTTGTCGAATCCGGCCTCGACATTGTAGGCGTGTGCAATTTCCGCATTGCCATGTGCACTGAAAGCGAAATATCACCCGCATAGCTTGGCCAGATGGTAGTTAACATGGTCGGCCACATATTGGTCCAAGGGGTTTGGACATCACGCGTCCTCGCAAAATGACCTATTTGGCAGGAGCCGCCAACTGCATTCAGATGAGTGAATTAATGGGATCGAACGTCAGCACCCTTACATTCCGAATCAGGGCGTGCGCTTTTTCTAGTTTTATTAAATTGCTTTTATTGGCACCCCTAAAGGATCAGCTTAAGCGTTCCTCCAATTTTCAATTATAGAAGCACAAATTAAGAGAGGACTGATTAAGCAAGTGGTGAAGCGGGTGCACGCCACCATGGATCCAAAAATGAAGTCGCGGGCTGGTTACCGTTAACTCTCTCGCGTAATACCTTGAAAGGCGGAGCTTAATTGCGCCCTTAATTCTGGCTGGCATATGGCCGGACAGTGATCGGTAGTAGTGATGTCCAATGAGCACATAACATGACAGTTTTGGCAAGAGCTGCTCACTCAGGGTTCTCCGTTCAGTTGCGAAGGTGGGATCAGAATCCAGCCTACCATGACCCTTGCATTCTCAGAGAAGGAAAGAGAAAACATTTATTGTTTCAGAAAGAGAATGAGCCGGCGTAAATGGTGAATGCCGACATCTTCGTCCGCATCCCTAGTCCGGGATGCCACAAGATTCCGCCGCCTCTCGAGCCCGGCATGCGAGAGCAGCTTATGCCTCCGCACTCGAGAAGTCGAGGAGGAAGGTCTTCCAAGCCTCTTTAGTGGGGGTTGTGTGGGGAGGGAAGGGGGACTGCGTTAACAGGCCCACACCATGTGGGATAGAGAACAGAGCTCGTCATGGAGTGGGCACAAAGGATTCGTTTTTGGATCGTAGCGAGCAGCCTTGACGGGACACCAGTAGGTGTTAGTCTGTAGCTGTCACAGAATGCGTTCATCTGCTTTCGACAACCCTTTTGCCAGTGGAGGAAACTAGCGATGCCTTTTTTGTAGTGCTCGACGATTTCTGGAAAGCGCAGAAGTAGTCGGCTAGTCTAATCAGCAGGGGAGGACTCGTAGGTATAGTACCCACAGAATAAGCGCTGGGGCAGCCGCATTGGCAGCTTCGTTACTTGTAAGTCTCTTGTAAGCCAGCGCATACACGATGCGTCAAGGTGAGGGCTTGGCATACATGACGGTGCTGTAGAGAATGTTATAGGCTAGAGGACATATTTCGCCCTTCGCATAGCGTCACATAGATCTCGCAAGCGAAACGCGAGTCTGAAATTACAACCTTGCATGGGGGGTCTGCGACCGCGAAGGCCATAGCGACTTCTTCAGCCCGGTGGACCCTCTCGGCGTGAAAAAGAGCCCATTCGTTGGTTTTCATGTTCTGGTGCACTACGGCTGCCATGTAGTGGCTCGATGGAGTCGGACCTATGAAGTCAACATAGCACACGCCGGATTCGGTACCATGTTGTGCATTCAGCGCCCGAACGCGCTCTGGTCTCCTGCCCTCATGTATAGGGGGAGTCATGTTTGGCACGACGCGCGGCCTTTGATAAACGGAGTGGTACCTACGTACAGGTCCGAGGTATAAAGCGATTCCTCCGCGACACGGGTACGCTTATGAGGAGGCGACTGTGTAAACGGCTTCCTGGTCCCGTCTGATTCAGGATAGTGAGATGATCGAGCCTCTCACAACTCTCTATCATACACGCTAACCCTTCGTAACGCAGACACAATAGCCGGGATTGGTTAAGCGAGGCTTTATATCTGTGTCATGTAGCATTTCATATAAAACTTTATGCTAAAGTATGTGGGAGATATTAAAGAAACAAGGGAAGGTATTAATAATTAAGCGAACAGTAATGTCCATGTATGCGAATAAAGATCCGCAAGGATGCCTAGAAAACGGGAGCCATTCAAGTTGTCGCATCATATCCTTAGAGGCGCGACTCAGGTGTCACCATAAATTTTTATAAGAGTACTGAGATTGTTTTGTCCTCGCAATGCTGAGAAAGCGAGAAAGCTTGCATGTGAAGATTGCGTTTTACGTTTTGTCAGTAACTTACATCGAACATTCTAGATTATGTCACACATTCAGAAGACGGGTCTTCAAACAAATTGCAAGATTTACCTTCCAGATTCTACTGATGAAAATACTGTATGTTAGAAATCATGTCATACTAAGACCCTCAGGATAAAATCTAAGACGTATTCCCTCTCATTTCGTGAAATAACGTTTTTCAAAGCACGCACGGTGTGTCCATTATGCTTTATTCGCGAACTACGCAGCACCTTCTCAGTAAATATGGGCTCTTTTTATCAGACAATGCAGGGACCATTGGCCTGATTTTAGTGCCAGCACACAGGTAGTATGCGGACTTTTCTCGCCCAACCATATCAAGCTTGACAAGAGTTTACCCGCAGTTCAAGGAGCGTCACTTTAAAACGTGATGATTTTTCGTAGGGCAGCTAATTGCAACGTCAGCATACAAATCGATACGCACTTCAATTAAAGGCGATTGAGCTTCGGCGTATGTAGTTCGGCTGTAGAATAGTGCATAGGGAAGGGAGTGTTTTAACACAGGCCTGCTGGAGATTCACTGTGATGAAGCCGAGTTGCACGATGCTGTCGCTGTACAAAGCCGCCAGTGAGATAATGATCTTCCTTATAACGAGTTTAGGCTAGCCGATCGGAGCCAGCTTTTCCCGAGAGTCGCATGCAGCAGTGAAATCTTGGAACATTGAATGAGACGTTAACGTAAAAAAGGACGATGCTCGGAGCACTTGCTCGCCCTCCGCAGGCTTCCTTGTCAAAACCAGGAGTCGGCAAATCGAATCAATAAAAAGATGAGATTTATCAAACTTACCAGCCACGACATGATATTTTTGTGAGGCATAGCATCTTGCCGTTTGGACAATAGTGAACTACTGCAATTTTGTATATAAATCTGCACTTACGTTGCGTTTTCTTCGTTACAAGGTAATCCCGTTGCAACACATATGTCTTTTTCGTGTTGACCTTGAGCCAGTACATAAGCCGGTGACAAAAGGTTTTGACTGTTAACAAAAAAAAATGCGACTTTTCAAGCTGTTTTTGCAAGAGGACGCACTGCGAACGGGCACGCTCCGCTACTCAGTGTAGTCAGCCGCAACTTCATGGTAATATTCCGAAGCGGTTGGCTGGAGAGCATCCTGTGACCGGAACTCGCAGATTCGTTCTTGATTTCGTTCCTGCTATAAAGTGCTTTGTACAGATGACTACACATTCTTTGAAGCAAACGTTGTATTTCGGACTGTTGTGGCCAGCTGGAGCAGCAGGGATTGGTATGATATGCTATTTGCACTGAACAGAAATCAAGGCAAATTAAAGACCGAACTATTGTGATTAAGCAAATGTATTGGGATTGCTCCGTTCAAGTCAAAGATGAGAGCAATAAGCAATCCTTCCTAAGCGATCTTTTAAGTACTTCCAATATTTCTACATTATTAGAAAAGTAAAACGTAAGGCACAACCTCCAGATTAGGCACAATAGACTGTATTATAAGCGTCATAAAAGCAGTATTGTTTCACTTTAAGCAACATTTATTTTAGTGTGGCTTTAGCGCTCTCTTTCATTCTACCCTGCGTGTTAACAAAGAAAGTGCTTCTTCGCCCTTCCATAAACAGTCCACTCAGTCCGCTCTCTTACAATGCCCTGAAAGCAAAATGCTAAGAGCGGAGACGTGCAGAATAGTCGGCACTGAACGCGGTTCCTTTACCGTGCTGAGGACTGAGTGGGAGGTACGGCAACTGTTTGTGAAGCATGACACCACTCTTCCTTGTAGTAGGTGTCAGTTACATTGAGAGGCCGCCAAATACAGCGAGGTAAGTCTATTGTTCTGGCAGATTTCGATAGGCGAGAAGCCTTTGTAAGTCTAGCAGCCGAAGCCGAGCTCGAGCTTCTGTACGGACGATCCATTCATGAAGAAAGAGGAGATGTGCCTGCGAAACGGCGGCCTAATGTAAATGCGATGAAGTCTGGAGCAGTCAGACATATGCTGTACAGATGCCTGTGAACAGTGGCCGCATCAAGAAGCCGATCGATAGATTCTGTGTGATTGTCTCAATGTAGAAACCGGAAGCGAGGGATAACGGAACGAGATTGTCAGCGATAGGATAGAGAAGCAGAAGGAGAACCAAGACAGGAAGAACAAAAAAGAAATAAAAAGCGGGCGTGCCGCCTTTCAAGTAAAACCAATTGCTGGGCTAGTTGGCGCATGTCACTATTTGTGAGTTCGTATTTGTTAGCGCTGTAGATTCTTTCATTTTCTGTGTAACGGATTTCCCCATCATTGTTTTCGCCACTCGCTACTGACGGTACGTCATGTTGTCGAGCAATGTTATCGCTAATACAAGTGCCTCCAGAGATCTGCTACCTCGCTATCCACTGCTAACTTGGAGTCCTAACTTCTTCGTCGCCTGTACAAAGGCTGTAGCGCGAAAACGCAAAAGCTCAACGGGATAGAGCTTAGCATGATTCCCCCAGGAGACGGCAAGCTAAACAACCGAAACATAACAGTCGGATGGCGCTATACTAGCGATACGGGGAAACTCGTCACACTCGCGAGTCTCAGCACCGGCGTATGAAAAGCCAAACTGTACTTGTAGCAGAGTAACAAGGCTATCAGCAGCACATAGATCCAAGCACTTTGCAACCGGGACAGTACGTATATTCGGCGTTTGGAACTGCCGTCTCGAACAAAGTTCATGTTGGACTGCATAGGAACGTCAGCATAAGCAGCCGCCGGCTGCCAGTGATTGTTTAACAAAGCCGTTGCCAAGTTGCACTACTTTTTTTCTTCGTTCCCAGTACAGAGTTAGTTAACGAGGGCACCACTAGTAACAGAAAGTTTGATAATCCACAGAGCTAAACTTCCGTCTTTTTTTAAGCACCTTGTTGAGCGATAAAAGCTTGCGTCAGTTTAACTTTTACAACAACCAATTACGAAAAAATTCGCAGACTTGAAATTCGGTTCAGTAACGGTTTGTCGCTGTGAGAACACTGCGGCGGGTGCATTGAAGATTCTTCTCAACCAAAGTAATGATGCAGGCCGAATAAATGTCTCCCGAATACCGTACTACTCCTTTCTTTTTCGTAGGTATATGATTTCTGAATTTGGCTAACGGTTTGAGTGTTGCCGCACAAAACCTAGGGGAGTGTGCCAGCCACACTATTAGTTAAACTGTTTACATAAGAAGACTTCCAAGACACACCATGCAAATTCGAAGGAAGCATAATACCTTACTTATCCTGCTTCCGAATTCGAAGGTCGTTCATGATTCACACTTCAGTGTGGATCACTGCAGTGAAGAATGAAAACTATAGAGAAGGATGTCTATGGCGCATTAGGAGAAAATAGCTCTTCTTTTTCTCGCAGCAGAACCATTGTCGGAGAAAAGCTTTTCAGGTTAATAGCATGAAGCTTAGCGTTACTTGAAGAACACTCACAAACCTTTCGCCTCGTGTAGACTACGTTATTAATTTTCATGTTAAATATGGCTGTGAGAAGATAAGGCATTTTTCATTAAGTAGTTACAATGATGATGACGAAGGTGTTGACTAAAAACCACAAGTTTCCATTGTACTTATAAAAAAAACGCCCGTGAAGAGGAAGTCGGCTCATTTGCAAGCGGTCCTATAAACATGAAAGCATAAAATTTGGAGGCAGAAAACTACTAAAATATTACAGGAAAAAGGGCATATAGCACCAAACTTTTAGCCCTGCCGTATTTTTGTGTGGACCTGCAGAGGAAAAGAAGAAAGAGTGTCAGTTAGCCAAAACGGTGTTCTGGTTGGCTCCATGAAATGGTTAAAACGGAAGAGGAATACATAAGGTAAACGGAAAAAGAAGAATGCTATGAGGAGGCAGAACATATGTATGACATACGTAATTCAGGCTGACATTCTCTATGGAAGACGGAAAAAATACTGCGGACACGGTTCAATCTCAACAATCTAAGCGTTGCTTAGTATTTAGCTCTTATCTGTTTGTAGTAGAAATAAGTCAAATTTACTTGGTGGCCAAAGAAAACAGGTGCTCTTTTTTTTCGGGCACTATGTTACATCTAGAGATATACAATAAATATTATTTAACAGCCATTATTCGTACCGGTTAGGATGCGTGGAAAATTCGGGATTGTTGAGAAACCCACTTAAACTAAAGCCCCTTTTAAACCTCCCTTATCACCCATATAACACTTCCGGCAGAACATTTTCCTTACTTCGAACGCTGATTAACTATGACTGCATTCACGACATGGTCACAGGTGACATCCGCTACTGCGGACCATATTATTCAATGCACGGCAATCTAGTGACGTCTCGTAGCTACGTGGATGGATAATAGTGTGGAAGCACGTTCTAAATATAAAACGTGAGCGGGAGCTGCACAGGCAGCCCAAATCATCGTCCTTGTTACCGCAAAATGGTACGTGAAAACAAACTCATTTTACAAACTCTCATTTTCACCCCACAGCGTGACACAAACGGTAGTATAGGACCAAAGCACATTCATCAGACGTGGCCGAAGCTCAAGAGCAAAGCAAATTGCTAAGAAGCATATCTCAGGGCCAACGCACAAAGACGCAAAGCTATAAATAAAGTACTGTCCAAGCATGCTTAAAATGCGATAACAAAAGTGAGATCAGATAACCCCAAAAGCCTACCTAAAATGATTGCGAATGATCAGTCACACAAACAACAATCCCTGCCAAGGTTTTCCAACTGGCTGAACGTATTAGTAACATCGCATGCGTCCAAGTCCTGGACCTTAAATGAAGGGTTTAGGTGACATGCGCAAAATGTCTACATTCCTTTTTTACCAGCCCATTGCACAAAAAAGACGTGTAAAAAATAATCACTTCTGTCCGTCACTAACACAGCGTGTTCTTGAGAGATTCCAGCTCATTTTCGCAACTTACGTGCTTTGGAAATCGATGTTGTTTATCGTTACTGTGCACGACGCACTACGTGTTTTAAAGCGAAAGCAATTACAGCTCGGTTCATGTTATCGAAACAGCTACTTTGAGCGTCAATGGGATGTTTATCTTAGAGGCGTATGCAACATTATATCGCCAAGTCCAGGCTAAACTAATGTGGTGTTTTTCTTTATCAATTCATCCAAAAAGCCGCACCCTATAGTATCGTACAAAAGTCTCCTGAATCTCATGGCAGCATCAGTGCAAATAGTTGGAAAACAACAAAACAGCTTCTTTTGTCTTTTAGAGACGTGAGCAGGAACAGCATTCACGCAGTAAAAGGGAAAGCGAGGCTCTCAACAAAAAAAAATGCACTATTGGAAGCGCCTGTCTGTTGACACGCAAACAAATGTTAGGCATGAAATTCTCGCAACGAAGCTGCGCAAATATAGTGATCGTTGGGTGAATTGAAGGGGGCGTTGCTTGCAATCAACGCTGCTCTGAACGGTTCATTTTAATATTCTAAAATTAACTTCACTCTAAGTCTTGAACACTAATTAGGTGATGTACTTGACACGGAGGCCTGAAAATGCTCTCCCAAAAACTACATTTCAGAGAACAGGCCGAGTCAGACAAGTGAGAGAAAATATTACGAAGCTCACCACCTCATTAAAAATCTCAGATGAGGGCTGTCTCCATCGCTAAATGAGTACATTTTGTGACAAAAATCAACGCAACCCGTGAATTTTAATTAGTCGCTGCACATGAGAATAAACCTACTGTAATTTTCCACTCCTATAGTTTCGTTCACAGTCTCGAAAACCATTCCTTTGATTTAATAGTCATATATTGTGTTGCTTTACTTATATTACTTTAAACTGCATTTGCCTTGTGCCTGCTGGTATTTTTTCGGTCTGCATTGGCCGCCTACCCAGGCTAAATTTTTTTGACAAGCTGTATATTGAAATAGATAACTGAATAAATTACTAAATATCCGGCCACTTTCTCCCTGAAACGGTGTCTTAAAAGCGCTCATCGTTTGTTTATTACATTCCCCCCAGCAAAATGCTCGTATATAGATAGTTTTAATCAGTCATATCAGTTCGTGTGCTGCCTGTGTGTGCGATATCAAACAGAACTGTACAGTTTTGGTCTTGCGAAAAGGTTACTGTTACGCACAAGCTTCAAATACCAATGTGAAAGGAGTATAGACACCATTTTTTGAAGCGTCGGAAGGAATACGATTGCTTTCCTGGTTATACAGAGATGCTCCCCAAGCAATCCCAACTTCGCACGTTTCCGCGAAGATATTTTAATTTGATTTTAAACACAAGCCAGGCAAGTACTCCGTTTTTCAAAACCCATTGGCATCGACATCTCTGTGACGAAAACGTGTACATAGGTAAACAACATGACGTCATCAAACAACTGTGACGTGGAGTCGGCAAAGCAAAGAGCAGTGACGACACATGGCCGGACTCAAACAGCGCCGCCGCCGCTTCCGGCCGTGCCCTGAGAAAGAGCTCCGCTTCTGCTCGCTTTACTCGATGGCTTCTTCGTTGGTGCATGTTACAATTACCTCACCGGCGTACGTATGGAGACTGCCTGCTAAACTCAGGCCCCAACAGCATGCCTGCACAAGTGCGGGGCCTATGGCAACGGTGCCTCTCGATGGCGCGCCGGGAACATACTGCGCCGCTCCCCGCCTACCCTAGACGTCGCTAGCCCTAGCTGGTTTCACATCGAAGCGCCAGCGAAGGGCACTTCGGAACGGGCTAACGCTGTAATAAACGTCGGAGTTTAGCGCCGCTTTACTGACAAGCCCATCTCGAAAAATAATTTATTTCTTTGCGCGACGCCTTCAGCAGCGGAGCTAGCAGACATCAGGTGCGTCGCACCGGGCAGCAGCTATAGGAAAAAAAAAGTTCGCTTGTATCACTGCAATTATTTCTACCAGTACCTCCGTATTCGCTGAATAATCCTCGCAATTTAATCGTGACTGATAGTCCTTTGTACAAATAGCTATGTAAGCGAATGAACCGCGATCTGCGATAGCTAGATTCGGAGTCCGCCTTGGTCGAGCGCGGAGGCCACGGCTTTACGCACCCAGATTGCCTTGACTGCGCCAGATGGCGCCACATGCTTGGACGGCGGCACGCGGGCCAGTCGCGTCGGGACCAATCAGCGCGTGAACAGGCGTGAGCACGGGAGCCATCGGAGAGAGCCACGGTGTATTCTTGCACCGTGGAGAGAGCTTACGGGTTACGGTGGCTGATCGCGTCATTACTAAAACATTTTTTTGGAACAGCTTGGCTCATAGCGTTGGCCAACCGGACTGATAAAGCAGCATCTTCACGGTTCCTTTATTCAACATTCCTACCATTTGACATTTCGTGCGCGTCAACCCACCAAGCTTTTGTGGCTGCTGCTCTGATTCCTGCTTCGTCGCTTGAGTCGCAGGCGAGCGGGTACGGGATTAAAGTGCCCGGCAATGTTAGTAACATCCACGCTATTGGGCGAAACAATGTCGCAGTACTAATTATGCTGTTCTGAAGCGCTCCTCGACGACGATATTTTCTTGTACTTGCGACAGCAAGCAGACGAAAAACGCGACCCGAACGCGTCATCAGATTTTGTGCTTACGCTATCACCTACCTTGCCAGTAGGGGGCGCTCGTGGGACGTTCTCGTATCTTTGACGTCATCGCTCGCTCGTGTCCGGAGAGATCGAAACCGAAACTGGCCCTGATAAATGCACTGATAACAAATTATTTGATCTCTGCTGGGGCTTTTTTGGGTCGCAGTCCCTCTGTTTTGGACCACTGTGGATCGATTAAGGCAAAAATACCGGAACAGAAAATGTACGTGTCTATACTCCTTTAAATAGACGAAATTGAATCCAATCCCTGTGTGCGGCAATATGACTTCTGTGTTTCAAACCACACAAACAATGTTTATCGCTTTCTAAACACTTTTAATGTGTTTACGGGGTCTCTCAGGCGGAGAAGTACGAGATATGTTTCTTAACTTTTATATCTTAAACAATAGCCACATGTAGACTGCCGAGATATTTAATACAACTTCACCGAATCAACAAAGTGTTAATAATACAGTGTTACAAGGTTAGCTATGTCATAACAATTGTTCATTCATCCTCATCAGCCTTACTATACCCACTGCAGGGCGAAGGCCTCTCCCATAATCCTCCAAATAACCCGGTCCTCTGCTAGCTGCATCCATTTGACCCCTGCGAAATTTTTCACCTCATCCACCCGCCTAACTTTCTGCCGCCCCCTGCTACACTTCCCTTCTCTTGGAATCCAGTTTGTTACCCTAAGCGACCATCGGTTATCCTCTCTTTGCACTAACTGTCCAGCCCACTCCCCTTTCCTTTTCTTGATTTCCACTAGAATGTCAGTGACTTGAGTTATTTCTCTGACCAACTCTGCACGTTTCTTATCTCCTAATGTTACCCCTACCATTTTTCGTTCCATAGCCCTCTGCGTTGTCCTCAACTTAAGTAGAACTCTCTTGGTTAGCCTCCACATTTCAGCCCCATAGGTGAGTACAGGTAAGATGCAACTGTTGTATACTTTCCTCATGAGCGATACCGGTTGGCTGCTAGTCATATTCTGCAAGTGCTTGCCAAATGCGCTCCATCCCAATCTTATTCTTCTCGTTATTTCCTTTTAATGGTTCGGATCTGCGGTTACTACCTGTCCTAAGTAGACATATTCGCCTACTACTTCCAGTGTTTCGCTACCTAACGTGAACTGCTGTTCCTTCCCGAGGCTGCTTAGTCTTCTTCATATTGATTTTCAAGCCTACCGTTTTACTTTTTCTGTCTAGGTCATCAATCATTCTTGGCACTTCACCCCCACAGTTACTTAGCAAGGCAATGTCATCAGCAAATCGCAGATTACTGAGGTATTCTCCATCTACTCTTAGCCCTATATGCTCCCATTCCAAGTCTCTGAATACTTCCTCTAAAGAAGCTGTCAATAGAACTGGGGAGATCGCGTCTCCTTGCCTACACCTTTCTTTATAGAAATTTTGTTACTTTCTTTATGCAGAACTATGGTTGCTGTGCAACCCCTGTATATATCCTCCAGCACTTTCCCGTCTACGCCTTCATTTCGCAATGCCCGAATGACCGCCGAGATTTCTACCGAGTCAAATGCGTTTTCGAAATCAATGAATGTTATTTATAAGGGCTGGTTATATTCCGAGCACTTTGCTATCACCTAGTTGATGGTGTGAGCATGATTGATAGTACAGTACCCTTTCCGAAAACCTGCTTGATCTTATGCTTGGTTGCCGTCTAAGGTTGTCCTTATTCTATACGCGACAGCCTTGGTAAGTACTTTATACGTAGAAGACAGTAAGCTGATTGGTCTCATTTTTCAAGTTCGTAGCGTCCCCTTTCTCACGATTAAGATAATGTCTGCGTTCCTCTATGGTTCCGCTACCGTCGATGACACCAACCCTGCGTATACAGGGTGGCCAGTGTTTCTAGCACAATATTGCCTGTCCTTCAACAAATCTATAATAACCTGATCCTCTCCAGCTGCTTTCCCCATTTTCATAGTTTCTAATGATTTCTTGACTTCATCCTTCATCACTAGCGGAACGTCTGACTGCATTTCCCTACCGCCAATCTCATTATTGTGCTGACTTCTTTGGGTACTGTAGAGATCAGTATAAAACTCCTCGGCTACTTTGACTATCTTCTCCACATTCGTAATGACAATGCCCGCCTTATCCTTTAGCACATACATGTGTTTTTTGCCTATGCCCAATTTCTTCTTCATCGCTTTAAAGCATCCCCCGTTCTTACCAGCTTGCTCAATTTTCTCCAAGTTATACTTCCCTATATCGGTCACTTTGCGCTTATTGATTAATTTTGATATCTCTGCCAATTCTATCTGGTCTGTTGGATTAGAAGCTTTCATATTTTGGCGTTTCTTAATCATATCTTTCGTCTCCTTAGACAGCTCACCGGTATCCTTTCTATCCTACCGCCTACTTCTACAGCGCACTCAGTACTATCATCTCTGAAATTATTGTTCATTGCTCCCAGGCTAATGTCTTCATCCTCGTCTAGAACTAAATATCTATTCTCTAGCAAGATCCTGAAATCTTCTGTCCTCCCCCTCACCGCTAATGGACTTCTTTTTTATTGATCTGGTTCGTCGCCTCTTCATATTTAGACTTATTCGAGACCTTACCACTTTGTGGTCACCGCATCGCACTTTCCTAATTACCTTTACATCCTGCCTAATTGCAGGGTTAAACACATTATGAAGTCAATTTCATTTTTAGTCTCCCCGTTAGGACTTTTCCATGTCCACTTCCGGTTTTTCCATTTTTCTAAGCTCGCGCACTGTATGACATGATTAACATACCAGAAGATCAGTCTGGCACCTCAGAATCTTTCCCAGCTTTTTCACGTGGTGTGATGGCTGTGAGGTTAATATTAACGTTATCAAAACAGATGTATTCACATTTTATAACAGCTAATCTCCTTCGCTTTTTTCTTACTATTCTAACAGTGTTCTAACTATGTAGGTCTTCAAATGGCTTTCGAATATCAATGCCTCAGAAATAACTTCACAAAGAAGTTAAAACGGTTCAAGCACATTGATTTCATATTTAATAAAGCCGTCAGAAATTTACCATATCTCAGATGAACATTAGCTCTATCAGTCTCCAAAGGAAACCAAGTAACTAATGTACAAATTACTAATCCGCCCTATCCTTGACTACGCTTTGTCTATATGGGATCCCTACAACAGTAACAGTTATAAATAAGATTGAAGGCCTCCAGAAGAGCTCGATCTGTTTCATATATCATAAATTTTACCACAAGCTTTCATCCAATTTTTTCTTTGAATCATTGCAACTAACAACACTGGCCGCGCGCAGGCACTTGCGATCAATAAAATATATTCTCTCTATCCTCCACTCGCGTTAACGCCGCTTACGTGACTGCTACGTCACATACACTAAAACAACGATAACGAGAAGCTATCACGTCCTTAACCTCGCCCCTTACTTTGCTGGTATCGGCACGTTTAAAAAGATTTTTTTTCGCGTGCCATTGAACTTTGGGATTCATTGCCAGGCTCAGTTCGTTTGTTACTAGTAAATAAATGTATGCTGCTTGTATATATATATATATATATATATATATATATATATATATATATATATATATATATATATATATATATATATATATATCACGTTTATTGATTACTCCTTGAATCCAACACATCCAAACACATCCAAATTAAGCACATTGAACTCAGAGAAGCTTTCAGTTGTGTTGTAGAGGAAAAATGTTTAATTCTTGTTTCGATGCACCCCGAAACTCCGGCAAGCGAGCGAACGAGCGGCGAATAGATGAGAAGTCTTTTATTCGGAGACCGAGCGAACGAAGGAAGGCGTGTGCAGCCGTCAGCCAATCTCAACGGCATTGACAGGCTGCCAGCGAATTTCGCATTTCGCGATCCTTAGAAACGAGACGGCGGCAAAACTCAATTCCAATCAACGCTCCGAAAACTTTCCCGTCCAGACGCACTGTTAGGCTTCCCAATCCCTCCACCTTCCTACTGACTTATTCACAGCCACGTCACTCGTAATTCTTTTCCGCGGTGCAATCGGCGTGGGGATTACAGAGGAAGCGCTATGCGGGTGCTGAACTGCTTCTGGCAAACGTTTGAAGCCCAGGCTGAGCAGATAAGAGTACCAACGACAAAACGGTGGCGTAAGATTGATTTGTAGCATTGCGATCAGCGACAACATCTGTTTTTTGAGTCCACGATTACTAGTTACACCCACGCTGATTTCTTCACTAGCAAGCGTCTTTACAGTCGGTATTTACCGCATCGGACGGCGTGCTACTCGCTGCAGCTATATTCGAGCAATGAGAGCTGTCAGAAAACGAAGCAAATGAATTCTTACAATGGTCAGTTCAAATGCCTCTTGAAGTCATACAAAATCTCGGTCACGCTGAATACCATTCGGAGGCAAAATCTCACTTTGAACGCATTGGTACAGGTGGTTTTTCGGTGACCTCTTCCTCGTGATTTTTTCGATGACTCTGGCATACCCTTCTAGAACGTGGTGTCGAAAAATCCTTAAAGTCTGAATATAGCACACATGTACACATTTCGCAACCGTATTAATGTGCTGCTCTTGCAAAAAAAATAAAAGAAGGAAAGGATGGCCAGTGAGCGGCTATTTGGCGCAGCATCACTTTTTTGTTTTTTGAGGCTTCTACTCCTTTCGGATTCTCATTGCAGTGCTTCTCATGGATTTGATTGTGTGCAAACTGCCATGAAATCAGGTTTATCCCGCCCACTTCGATCTCACCGCCGTTCAGAACGGTCATTATGCTTTTTTCATGAAATTTACCATACCGGATTCTGATAGACAGGTTACTAATAACTGAATGTGACATATCAATATGCATCGATCACCACCATAAACTGCAGTTCCCTCTTGTCACATAAAATGTTTTCATAACACATCCATACCCAAAATTTGTGTCGGCTGGAATCGCCTTCCCTGTAGTATCGTTAGTATATCAGCTAACGCATTTCGCAAAGCCATTGTTTTGTTTGACCCAGATGAAGGGTGGGGGGGGGGGAGGGGGGTAACATCCCAAAGCGACTCAAGCGGTGAGAGACGCTTTGTTGAGGGCTCCGTACATTTCGGCCACCTGGTATTCATTAACATGCACTTACATAGCACAGCACACTGACGCCTTGCTTTTCGTCTCAATCGAAAAGCGGCCTCCGAGGCCGGGATTCGATTGAGACGAAACAGTAGTTCTGGGAACAGAAGTGGAGCACCCTAACCACTGTGCCACTCAGCCGGGTTAAAGCTATTTTTTCCCTATGGATGAATGTGCGCTAATTACTATGTCATCGTTTGCCTTTTACAGCCTATAAATGTTTTACGTATCCCCATTGTACATTTAATGCAATGCCTTTGTTTATTTGCCGCTATCTATTATACATGTGTTTTTGTCTCTCGGTCCTTGCTTTCTATATTGTACTTTTTTGTATCTCCACTCTGTAATTGCCCCAATTATAAATTAACTCAATTAAACTCAAACCCACTCTAGGCTTTACTTCAAAGAAAACTATAAGTGGTTTCCTTTTAAGCAAACACTCAGCTCTGCAGTTTGGCAAAAGGTGTATATATGTAGCGTGCAGTACATCCAAATGATTTCTAATGTAAAAACAAAATTCTACTTGAGCAAAAACAAAAACGAGAAAAGAAAGATATGTAGACGTTCAAATATCATTGACCCACGTTTCACGAGTGTTAGCTGTCGGCCGCAGCCGCAATCGCTGCTGCCGCATCGATCTTGGCTCCCGTCTGTTCTTGATAAGCTTTTCGGCGAAGGGCTAGTATCGTTGTTGTTGTTGTTTTTTTTATGGTCTCGGCAGCTTGTCTAGCTAGGCTCTGGTCTCTGTCTTCAGCGAGATGGAGTATGTGCATGGCGTATTTTTCTAGGTTAAATAAAGTAGCGCTGCAGTTGGAGCTCGATGAAGACGAGGATGTTCTCTGCGCAGCGTGACAGTTAAAAGCCGCACGTACACCATCTACTAACCTTCAGGTTGTGCATGAAAGGAGTAGTGCTAATGCTCTAGAACAAGCCTAGCAGTGCCGTTGAACGTGCTTATGCTCTCATTTGAGGCGATATTCTTTCCATATTGTCCCGAAATACATTGAAATGAAATGGCACAAATTTATGCGGGTAATCTAATAATTTACAAAACATTCCCTGTTTTCAATTTCAACTCGAGCTTCCCAGTAGTCCTGACTCCGGAGGCCACCTGCACATCGCGTTAGGGCGCATATGCTTGCAGTAGGCAATGAATCCAAACTCGTGCTGACTGAGACCGATAAGACTTTATTGAGAATAAGCGTGGAAGATTGAGACAAGCTACTAGCTTGCCGCAGGGCATAGAGACCTTCGGCGACGCCGGCTATTCGACTGTCTTGGACTGAATATACGGGCCGTCGCTGGACCTCAACTTATTCCGAGCTTCCTTAGGCGGATGAAACAAGAGTTCTGAGGGTGGCTGATGGACTTTTTGTGTCCAGATCATATGAGTGAATTTTTTCTCGACACGAAAGTGTTAGAAGGGTTTCGTATCCTTATTTATGAATTTCGACTCTGGTTTGGGTCAGGGAGGGTCCCGGTCTGTAGCTGTCTCCATATGACTTGCTGGTGTCTAGCCGGTGTTTTATAGGGTTGTGGGAGTCATCTCCTTATTGGTTTATAATGTGCAGTGGGTGAATGGTAGGACACAAGTTGCACACCGAAGGACTCCTGTTCCTGACTCTGCGCCACCACTAAGCTGGCTAATTCTCAAGCGTATTAGTGTAGCCTCATTTCCCGGATTCTCCGAATGAGTTGGGATTCATATTAGCTCGATATCTCTCAAGAGTAGAGATCTCTACTAGCTGTAAAGTGCGCCGCGAACTTAAAGACACTGTTCTTCAGTCGAGTGAACCGAAGGCGATGACACTATTCCATATTGATGATGGCGAAGCGTAGCGTACTCTGGCGAAACTGTTAGGTACTCAATCGAACCATGAACGGGCCAGCTATTGGCGTAACATGTCACGTGAACTTCTCGCAGTCACGTACCGTTGACGAGATCACATTTAGCTACACCTAAACAGGGACTATCGAGTTCCTTCTTGTCAGTTTCTTCCTCTATAGAAAGCGCCGCCATGACTGCACAAGAAGTGATCTTTTCATTTTTGTATTCAATTTCTTTTTTCAGTTGTGCCTGAGCTTCAGAATGAGGAAAGAAAAACCTGGTTACTTCGCTTAGCCAGTCCTAAATTTAGGTGCCAGTTTTTTCAGCAGAAAACGTTTTCCGTCTTGCTGTCTCCCGGCTGATTTGCTACCCTTAATAGGATTACATTATCTTCTCATGTTCCCTACCAAGACCCATTCGAGCAATGAGTTGCGCTGCTTTTGTTTACGATTGTTAGAAACAAACACTATCACAGACTGACAGAAATAGAAAGTCTTTGTTTTCCTTCCTGTACCAAATATTATGAACAGGTACATGATGTCCTAGGCACTATATTCAGTGGGCTTTCATAACCGAATAAATCCTATCAGATATCTAAGAAATTGCTGTCATATTACAGGCCCAAAATGGGAGAAAACAAGTAGTTGTCTTGTAGTAATTGCCTTGTTGCAGCGCTCTGTGTGCACTTGATATATTCGTTGAAAATATTGTACTGCCTATAGGGCTGTGGCCAACCGCTGTCAGCTCATTTTACTAAAATCAAATCACTGACTGCTTTATTTATTGGCCATGAGTGCCTCCTGAAAGGTGTTGACATCGGCAATGCTGTATAAATGCTCTCGGAGTGCAAACATCCGACGTGCAAACATCCACTACAGAGACATTGAAACTTCTCTCAGCTACTAACCAGGGCGAAATGCTATCAGCCTCTTTGAGTAAGTGATTTTCGGGTCATGCAAGACAGCGGAGTAAAACGGAAATGAGAACAACCGGGGTTGTGACCAGTTCACCTTAGCTCACCGAGAAAAGCTTCGAAATAATTTCGCCCACTTGGGATTATTTACCGTGCTTATTACGGAGCATACAGACCCCTTCCTTTCCGCCTGCGTTAAAACTCAGCAGCCATGGCGTGCACCGAATCCGAGTCCTCGGAATCAGCTGCCGAGAGTCCTAACTCTTAAGCCACGGCTGTCAGGCATTGGCCACCTGCATACCATCGTAGGTGGCAGCTGATTCGCTAACGTCAAGATTTTGTTCGTACACCAAGGTAGAAGGGAGGACAAGGAAACAGACGTTCTATGATGGTTCGGGGAGTCCCTGGCCTCCTGAAGGTGTATTTCTTTCCTGTTACAATCCTGGTAATTACAATCCTGTTATTATAACGTCCGCTGAGTAGGTGTATATTGCATGTAGTATTTGAGCCCTTGATTGTGTGTCTTACTTACCGGGCTCTAGTCCAATTTGTTTCTGTATTTCTTCTATGTTTACATGTCTGTAATTATTCTTTGGAATAAATTCTTCCACACGGTTTTATATGCCTTCTAAATAATCAATCAAATATAGCTAATGCGGATCACATACTGCGGTCGCATGTTCTAGTTGCGGTCATACCAACGACTTGTTTGCTGTACATTTAAGGATATGAGGCGCAGCGCCAAAGGCTTGTGTAAGGAGGCGTGTAAGTAAGCGCTCTCAGAACTCAGACGTGAAACTTAATTCGGAGGGTTGCTACCGACGAACCAGACAACACTCTCTCGAGAAGCGTAATTCTGCCCCCATTCTCTTTCCCTCTCCCGATTTACGATTGCTTCAGATCGATACCGGTGTACCGGGTCGTCGACGATCACACGGTACTGTTAAAAAATTTGCCGAGTATACATAGCTCACGTACACCTGCCGGTTCTTTCGTGGAACAGCCCATTTCCTGTCCAGCGTTGTTCAGGGCATTATCGAATTCAGACCAAAGCAAAGAGCCGGCAAAAAGAAAGAATTTACTTTCCTATTGTGTTCTCTCTCTGATGTTTTCTTTTCTTACGCCCCTTTGAAATTCCAATATTTGCGAGTGTGTTATCTCTGAATAAATAATAGGCAGTCAGCATACAGAATTATTTCGTTGTTCATGACTTCGTTTTTAACTTTCCGTCAATGGCAAGGCCTGCTTTTATCGTTCTTTTTTTCGCGCGTGAATTTATTTATCTGCAATCAATTTCCAGAGCTCACGACTCGCAATTTTCAAGAATTGAGCGCTACTACAAATCTAACGAAGCAAAAGCAGCAATTCAACCAATAGCAACCGCTAGAAAAACGACATATAACGATCACGGTACCGACACTTCAGAATTCCACGTCCGTCTCTGCGTTACAAAAGCGCACCATTACCTTGCATAAATTAGGTTATCCCTCAAAACGATACCTGCGACAGACTTTTTTTCTTCTTTATTTAGTTTCTAGTATCCTTATTTCTCACCGCAACTATTTCGCTCATCATGGTAGTACAATATGATTGCTTAGGCAAATTTATAATTTGCCTATTTTCCCCTGCAATACGAAAAGTTGAATCCACATCGACTGATTATTCATAGAAGATGTCGTTTAAACAACGACGATTAAGATGTCTGTTTTCTTCTCGCCCAATGTAAGCTGTGAATTAGATCTGATGAGAAAAGATAACTTATGCAAATAGCTACGAGCACTTTAGCGATTCTGTGAAAGAAGCCCGTGTTAGCGTTCTTTAAGGATGTAAAGCTTTCACTTTGTCGACCTCGATTTCACTTTGTCGACCTCGATTTTCACTTTGTCGACCTCGAAAAACCAAAGACCACATTACCAGCCACTTTTAAAAAGAACATACTAAAATGATATTCCCCTTTGGCTCAGTGAAATAGGAAGAATAACCACACCGTTCTTTGTTTTATGGTGTCTGGTTTGTTGTTACTTTCTTTTACAAGATTTGTTAAAACAGAGTTAAACTGGCTGTGTATCTGAAACTTCGTCATCAAGGTAACGTACATTTTTCGTTCCACAAGGCATAAGACACCGCGGAAGAATTCCCAGAATAAGCACTCGATACTTGCTTAGTGCTTTAGGCCAACTCAGTACCTTAAACCTTTTTTTTCTTCCTTGTTAATAAACTGGTTTCACTCGACGGAAAGTTCAAAAAGCTAGTTCTGAAATCGACTGGATAAACAAACAGGTACTGACAGCTCACCAAATGTCTTACTGTCATTATAACATTGTGTACTACCAAACGAACCACTTTCTGCTGAAATGTTTTGTTACAATGAATACGGTCACTGTGATGTTGGGGAAATATTCTCACAGCGGGCGAACAAGGCAGGAAAATCTTTCGCGCTCAAGGTAGTGCTCCGCAAGAAGTGGGTAATGTGTGCGACAAAATTTAACAGGCGATATAGGGGCGCTAACTAATCGTCTTTCACTTCAGTTCTGCGTCACACGTATTTATTATAGGTACAGTCGTAAGGTCTCATATTATGTAAAAGACTAGCCAACATAGATATGGTAGCACGTACTCATAGCATGCCGTCGTAAATACCACATTTTCTGAACGACCAATCAGATAATGCCCTGCTTTAGCCGAGCTGTACGAGCGTGCCTTCGTGGCGTGAGCAACGTGTGTGACTCCAAGAGTTCTGGATCCCTGGATACCAGTTGAATCGCTTCGCATCTTCAATGTGCTGCCCAAGTATTGCTCAAAGTGCCCCTGGAAGTTCGGCCATGAGATATGGTCTCGTGATGTTGGGCAAACTGCTGACACATGCACAAGCGTGCCGCATAATCACCGCCACTTCACTGGCCTAGGTCCAGACTTATCTAACACGCAGTGAACTAATAAATGGCCGAGAGAAAGCTGTTGTGGTACTGCACAAAATATGCATAGTGAGGCGGGGCTATGACGTAAGTGACAAGCACTGAACCCTGATATAAAGGAAATGAAGGGAGGAAATTCTCACTTCTAAAATCTTGTCTGCCTCAAGACTGACAGAGAGGAACTGGGGGAAAGAACCTCTGAAAACAATATAGATGCCGATATTCAGCAATGCATTGATTGGATATAAACTCCCTGCGTTCTTTGCTCTGTAACACGAGTGAACCACAGGGGTGCAGTGGTAGCGATCGAAGATGCATTTTAATGAGCGCTCTCGAGCGCTCTCCGGCAGACGTGTTCACTGAAATGCCGCCGGCCAACGTGCTCCAGAGCACTGGCACCCACTTTCGTGCAAAGAGGGGTATACGTGGGTATAATGGGTAGCATTGCTCTCTTCGTTTTTTTTTTTTGCCTTTGATATATTTCTATTATCCTGAAATATAATACCAGCAGCAGCTTTTATGCAACAAACTGGCACAATTTACTAAGCATAGTATATCAAGAAAGCATTTGTAGAAGATGGTATCTGCTTTGGGGCCAGCACGTGTGGCTGGCGCAGAGTTATAGCTCTATTACGAAGGGCAATTCTCGCCATTTCGGGTAAAATCGTAAACGAACGACACATGTAAGCAAATGCATCTGTAGAAGATTATTTTAGCATTGATCTTCGGAGAAACATAGCTGCATAAGAGTTATTTCCTTCCTTTCCTGGTGCTTTCTTTTTGCTTCCGTATTTCGTACTTTTTATATCTGTTCTGTTAGGTAATCGAAGCGAAATGAGGTTGTTGACAACCATTTGACTCGACAGAAGTAATTCAAGATTGACAGGAATGTCTCTTATGCCAGTACGAATCTATGTCTGAGACACAGCTTGGGGTAGAGCTGAGATAGGCGCTTCCCCACGACTCAATGACAAAGACCTATCTTCTTCCATTTTCCGCTAAGTCTTGGCTAGAAAGCCACGAAAAGTATACGGGAAGTACCGAAGAAAACGCCATTCTTAGAACAAACGTGGACAGGTTACTCGTTCACCCGCCATTGTATAGCACCTGCCCCTTCTCGACCCACTTTTGTTGATTTGCTCTATTTCCTCTTCCTGCGCAATGCCTTTGTTTGCTAGAGCGATATACGCCCAAAATTGTAAACGATACGCTGCTGCTGCTTTTGAAAACGCAGCTTTGGCCTGTATTCAATGGTCCAGGAACCTTCCCATCGTAAACAGAGGGGGACGTGATTTCACTAGCGTTGGCTTTACTTTGAGCTCCAGGAAGAAGCAATACTTTGAAGCTACGGTCGGATTTCCACATTTCGAGTAAAACTGACGTTACCACCCCTTTATGGTGCGCAAGCGCTACAGTCTACAGAGAAAAAAGAAATTTTAGCTTTCTTACGCTGGTGAGCACTCTCAATACAATTCAAGCACATCTATAGCAGCCGTACAATTTAGAAGTGTTGTCTCTTCCGCGATCTCAAGCGGGAACTTTTTCTTCCATTTATGTGTGAACATATTCAGCTAAAACATCATGAAACCACGAAGGTTGCGGTGAGACTTTACGTGCATGGATAAAAAGGTGATAAGGCTGTATAACTTTGAGGCATGAAACGTTCTGCTAAACGTCCTCAATGCCTTATCTGTGCGATGAGACACCAACTAGTATCCTGTAATGCGTAAAGGGGCTCATGCAAGCACCGTCAGCAATGAAATTGGAACGTCTCAGTGACACGTCAGATATGTGTGAGAGTCTCTAAATTTAGGCTATGTGATAGAGTGCACTGCTAGAAGCTAAACGTGAGCTAATTGCTTTGTATAATTATATCCCTGTATGGAATTAGATAAAAATAAATTTTAATGCGTGTGCTAGTTGTTAATTTAAACAGCGCGAATAAGAAGACACAGGAATAGATAAAAGAAAGCCCCTGTACAGCGCTTGTACTGTGGCTTCCTTTTATCTTGTCTTGTGTCTTCTTGCTCGCGCTGTTTAAATTAATAATGGATGTTTACCAACTCGCCCAACAAAGTATCTTGATGTGCTAGTTGGCAATTCAGACCTCGGCTGACTATTAGGCCCCGGTGTTTTATGTTAACAAAAAACATACTTTAGGGTAATCTCTTCCAATGGATATTGTCAATCTTCCTTAAAATTTATGCTAACAATAGCGTCAAAGTTTGTCGTTTTTATAAACATTCTACACCGCAAATGAAGATCAGCGAAGGTCTAAGCTTCTGACTCAAATGTTAACATCTGCCTACTTGCTGGAGGCCATGCGCCCAGGTGTGAACGACCAGGCTCCCCCAATAAACATGTACAGTTAATGGCAATATGACATTCGAATACTTAAAAGAGTAGCAGATCATAACACGTATGACACAAGAGGCACATGCCCAAGTAGAAGGACGAGGAGACGCAGAAGGAAGGGCAGGGAGGTAATCCGAGAGGATTAACTATTGCGCACCAAGACACGGTATTGAGAGAACAAAACGGTAAACGAGAAAGCGTAGAAATATCGCATAAAGGAAGGTAGTACATTGAAATGGACATAAGAGAGAGAACAGAGTTGTAATTAGAAAACTTTTTCAGTTCTTGTTACAAGTAATGGCTGTTTAGCTCACAATGCGAATAGTTTTAAACGCGCTAATATTTGAAGGGTAAACAATGCTTCGGATACACATCTTAATTTTCATAGCGAATTCCACAACTCTGATTTTGTGCCACACGTCTCCAATTTTGACGGGCGCATGTACGGATGAGCAAATTCTGGCGACAGCTACAGCCATGAATAGATTTTCGACCTGAGTAATTTATCAGGACTATTATTATTTTCTTTCATATATAGTGTATGGTGTTCCAAACTGACTCAAGCTATGAGGGATGCCATACTAGAGATATCATAAACTTTTGACCATCTGGCGCTCTTAACGTGCACTGACATCGCACAGTACACGGGTGCACAGTTTTTTGCTTCCATCGAAAAACTGCCGCCGCGGCCAGTCATGCACCTAGGCCATTGAATACAGAAGTCCAGCGCACCAATCACTAGGTCACTGCAGTAGGCTTATGACGCGTACGTCCCCGTGTGATAGCTTACCATGCATAAAATGCGCCAGCTTCATTTTTCTGCTTCCACATAGCACTGAAGGATTAACCAACAGAATTTTGTTGCCTTCTAGTGAAAAACATACGGCGCGTAGTTGCTCATTACGGGTGAATGATTCAGCAAGCGCTGTTTAACAATGTCTGCCATTCATTCATTCCAGGATGCTGAAATTTCAGCGTCTGGGAAAACTCCAGATATATATACTGAAGCCCCTTCGACCTACTCTTCCCAGAAAGAGAAATGGGAAAGAGGAAGAGAACGCGAGGGCTGACTGAAAGTTCAATTTCAAGGGTACAGACAGCTTGACAAGTGACACGACGTGACCCTATACCCGACCGCCTTCGCTAAAGCCAGTACGCCGACCAAGCTCCAACCAAGCGCCACCGCGCTAAATATCTGCTTTATGCTCGGTTACTCCCCGGAGACTTCCCCCGCGTGCTTTGCGGCTTAGGGATGATGGCTTGCATATGGACTTCTGCAGGCTTTAGTCAGGGTCTTCTTCCACATCCTCCATTTACAGCGAGACTTATGCGTTCATTGCGATTTATCTTCAAAGGTAATTGCCTAAAGGCTCTCTCAGAAAAGGCCTGACATGTTGCAAGTTCCTAAACGGATGGGTTATCTTTTCAGGAATAGTTACAGCTGAAACTAAAATCACCTGACTGTGAAAATGTAAAACCTCACCTTTTTTCATTGCCTGATTCATTAACACCTCCCTTCTATAATGTACTTCTTGCAAAACTCAAATACTAGCCCCTAACGACAGTAACTCCTTCGGTGATGTTCTTTATGGTATTAAATGACATTCTCCACTTTCATTTTATTATTCCTCTCCTGCTTTTCAACTACAACTGTACAAAAATTTTCTTCCCATTAAAGTTTGTCCTAATTATAAAAAATGACGTCTGTTTTGCAGCCATTCCAACCTGAAAATCACTGCTTCATGATTGCCACTAACTATGAAAATTTAGAATTATTTGTCTAAAATCAACAATAACTTGAAGATATATATTCGTTGAAATGCTGTTTTATTCTTTCTACTAGCTTATTATATGTGTTACTTTGATGTTACTCTGTTCTTGCGTCAAAGTACTGATCTGCTATGCTCTGTATTTTATAACGCAGCGGGCAGGCTTTGCGCACTTGCGCAGGAGCTCACGTGCGCCTTGTGGAATTCTGGACAGCTTGCGAACTCCCGCTTTAAATTCCTAAACCCTAACCTGAAGCTCCGGCTTCCACCCGGCCAACCCCGACATGATGCAACTTCGCTGTGCCTCCTGTGGGATGGTGTAGCGCTCACTAAGTATTATTCATTTGTGATAAGAATAACCAATCGCGCTGCATGTGCAACCTGTCGGTGCGACGAGACTATAGCCCACATTTTTTTGTGAGTGCCCCACATACAGTGCCGAAAGACAGTGTCTCCAGCTGCCATGTGTTAGAGCGTCTAGATGGACGACCGCTGACAGAAATGAAGATTCTAGGCTGCTGGCGGTGACGATCGTCGGCGGTGAAGGCCATCTAGGCACTGCTCCGCGAACCACGGGCCTGAACTATAGGCAATGATTTACTGACTATACTGACTACTCTGATTTACTGACTGTACAATACTTACTGAGCGATAGGCTACGATTTACTGACTATACTGACTTCACTGATTTACTGACTGTACAATACTGACTTCATATTCCTGTAACTCTCTTTTATCCTTCAGTTTTATATGCCCTCACACCCTTCTCCCAGTGCAGGCTAGCCAGCCGATTTCTTCATCCAATTAACTTTCCTGCCTTTCCTCCTTCTCCACCTCCTGCTATACCACTTGGCGTACTGAGTTTCTGTTTTGATTTATTTCATTGTAATGATCCACTGAGAGGCCCAGTACTGTCTTCCGAATTTAGGGCCCTCGTCGGTATTTTTGTAAATTCTCTAGAAACATTTGAACTAATAAACTCTGTCTTTGCAAACAAAAGCATCATAAACGCACTCAGATTCTCCAAGTAAAGCTTCAAAAGCAGCAAGTAATTTAACATCATGATTGTATGTACTTGAGCTATCATTTTATGGTCAAGACTAGGTCTGGTCTCCCAACTCGTCATAACTTCGTTTCCTATACTGCAGATTCTAAGGCGGACAGGACTGGACTGTAGCGAAGCTTGTGCGGTTTCTTTCAGAAGTCGTTACGAAAACTGGCCTGAATAATGCCTTACGCGCAATAAAAAAAAAAAAAGTAGTTTTCAAAGAAGTCGTTTTCAGAATGTTTTAATATTTCGAAAATTCATATTTGTGGAGCCGAAACTCTGTTATCAGAGCTAAGAAATCAGTAGACCACTTAATATACTGAAAAACGTTTCAGTGACATCGTTTGTAAGGCCAAAAATGAAGTTATAGCAGCTCGTGATTGTGTCAATTTTATGGTAATCGTCAAAAGTTCAGCAACATTTTCGAAAATGGTACGCTTCAGATATTCTTATATATATGTTTGCAATAACGCATGCAGGGCCACGTAGTTATCTGTGCATAGCCTCAGAGTCCTGTATGCCGATTGTAAGGGCTTTTATCAGTGTAATAAAATTATGGTCCGAACTTAAACCATCATTATTGGGAATTTTATTGACTACGCTGCGCTGCGACCATCCAAAGTTCCTGACAAACAAACGTACCGATGTCTACGTTGCTATGGCAGGCGGGAGAAAATTGCAGAATCGAATTAAGCAATTCCGAAGCACACACTAGAATAATGTCATTAAATAATGTCATTAAGGGTGTGACAGCGACTGCCTGCAGCAAAGGGATGTGTGCTTTTATGGTAACTCCGGTGCATTCATCATCTTGAAATTTTTTCAAGCCCTAAAGGGTGCACAACAAAACAATAAAGAAACAGTGCTCATACCTATCTCGGTTATCTATTTGTTATCTGAACTAAGTATATGTTCGTACTAGCAGCAGAACAATAAGCAAAGGCCATTTTAGGGATGAAGTAATAGTTTTCAAAAGCACGGTTATGCTGTGGAAAGGGCCTTGAACAATCAGAAACACAAGAAATTAGGTGGTCTGGGCTATTTTGAAGCACTATAACATCTTCATTATATATCATCACTGGACGGTCTGCGGGAAATTAACATATAACAGTGAAAAAATGCCAGTTTTGCTTCATATGAAGAGGACACAATATTCATCAAACTCCTGTCTCGTCGGATATAGCGGGCGACTGCCAGAAATATTGCCGGCGGTGTTGTTCCAGGTATTCTTCTACGAGCACTGCCTGCATGGCAAAATCTTCATCATTTTGCTACAGTGCAGCTGCTTTTCCTGAAAACTGGACATCATGTGTTTATCTTAGTTATTTTCTTTTCTGAAGTCTGTGTGGTATAGATGTAGTACACACGCTGCTAGAGAATGAGAGGCCTGAACACGAAATGTTATCATGTCATCATGTAAAACCAAAACAATCTATAAATGTTTAGATTTCATAGGCAGCATGTATACCAATGGCATGAATCAAACCAGAAACATAAGTCTTTCAATCAACCTACAATTAATAAAACAAAAGTGCCTCGGGGATGTCTAGACACAGAAGTATATATTGCCACATAAAGCTTCCGTTATTTTCGTGTATTATTGGTAGCCAATATTGGTTTAATTTGTGTAAGATGTTGTTCTCACTTTAGTTTCTTTAGCGCGCATTTCCTATTGGCATCTTATAGAGCATGTTTGTTCACCTTCTAGAGAACCACATGTGAGAAAAATTTAATCAATTTTAGACAAATTTTGTTATCTTTATATGACTTTGCATTCTATTATAGTGTTTTGCTTTTGTTTGGTTTATGGGGTTTAACGTACCAAAGCGACTCAGGCTATGGTCCGGAAATTTCGACCACCTGAGGTTCTTTAACGTGCACTGACATGACACATCACACAGGTGCTTTGTTTTTCACCTCAATTCAAAAGCAGCAGCCGCAAATTAGATCCCGCATCCTTGGGTACAGCAGTCCAGTGCGCTGAACACTGCACCAGCGCCGCGTGGCCCACGACTTTGTGTTCCCTTCAGCCACATTACTCTGAGTCTTGACTCCAAAAGAGTGGTACGATTTAGTATGCCCGGTTGCCAGTGCGAATACCTTTCGGAACGCTAATGTTTGAACAGATATCAATATATGACGTATTCTGCCAAATAAATTGAAAACATAATTCTGTGTCTTTTGGCCTAAGGACAGATAGATAAAACTGGCCGTAAATTAAACAAGAGTGCAACAGAAAGCCAGTACTGCGTTTTTTTCGGTGGTGATACTCAACGCACATTAGCTTCAGAATGTCGTTATTGCCATATTTATCACGCCGATGTTTTCAGTTATTCACATAATGTGGTTAACTAGCGCCACATGGTACACTGTTTGAAATCTGTTGCAAAAACGCAGCATAAGATGCAAAGACGGCTACCGCCTTGCGGTGTGAAAATATTGTACTCACAATAAGGAAGGCTATATTGTTTAGTTTGTTCGCTTGTGAGCACGACGATGATTACAAGGAATTGTATTGCTCAAATGCCAAGGATCGTAAAAAACGAAGAATCACATTCAGGAGGTCAAGAAATATTTAAAGAAAATTCGATCCCCATTTCTCATGACATATAACAAAAAAAGCTACAATCACGTACAATAAGCACGCCGCGTAAGATTACATAACCTATCCTACCCTGTCCGACAGGCAACGTCCACAGTCACATTTCATGCACGAAGGAAAAGATTGGGTTACTCTACCAACAGAGGTTCACGCGCTCTGCAATTTCTCGCAGATCAGCTACAGGCGTCGTAAAAGTTTCGAAGATTCGGTATGTAAGCTGCATAAAGAGGATATAAGGCGACTATTAAAATAGGAGGAGGAACCTAGTGCCACAAATATTTTGTTTCTTGCTCGAAAACGGTATGTGCCCGCGAATATGATGTATTTAAGTACAGCGAATCGAATATCCAATTTCTCGATTATCGGAAAGAATATAAAAATGTATGCTCCTAATTCTGTTTAACTTGAGAGGAAAGCATCGAATGCTATTAACTCTCCATAGTTTTTTATTTATTTATTTATTTATTTATTTATTTATTTATTTATTTATTTATTTATTTATTTATTTATTTATTTATTTATTTATTTATTTATTTATTTATTTATTTATTTATTTATTTATTTATTTATTTATTTATTTATTTATTTATTTATTTATTTATTTATTTATTTATTTATTCAATCATGAAATGTACACTTTCAGGAACAGTGTGCAGTAGACCCAGAACATTTTATATGACAATGCACACATATTTCACGAGGAAGAAACAAATTAAGCATATTCCACATGGTGTCATGCACACCCTATACACCACATACTATCAAGCATTGCAATACAACATGCAGTTGTCACTTATGACAGTGAAGCGGCGAGAGAGAGATCGACTTGCAGTGCGCAGATAATCAGCATGGCAAGAAAAGAGAAAATAGAAGAAATGAGACGAAGAAAGAAGCTATACGGCCATTCCTCATCATTCCCAAACTCCACAAACAGCGGCCGAGCGCAATCCCTTCCCTTCATATATGGGCTTTATTCGTTCATTCATCGTGTATAATAATGGTCAACGAAAAATATAGTGTTGGACAGAGCAGGAAAAACCAAGGACAGGACAGGTACCACAACTGCAACTGCATAAAATCGAAAAACAAAAAGGAAATTCCATGACTAAGCAACAACACCCATGCGCAAATAGTCATATGCAACAAAAGTAACATTCGTAACCTAAAACAGCAAGTAAAAAAAGAAGAGGACCAAAAGACTGAAAGCTCATGAAGGCTACTGGGCAATCTTAAATGCGTTTTAAAAGATTTCGTTACTTTTTTATAAAATAAATAGAGGGAGTGCTAATGCACGTTTCGCTACTGCATTTCGCGATTTCAGAGACTTCAAAGATCTCCTTCGCAAATTGACCTTTCCACATCGAAAGATCTGAGTACGGTTTCAAAAAGGGGAAACAAGATTTGCAATCCTTCAAGTGCTGTAGCAAGTGTTCACAAGCTTTTGCCGAAATTAAGAAGCGAGTTTCCCCAGCCTTACGTTTAGTCCCCTGGGTGTTTCCCGAGTCTGCACTCCTAATGTGGAAACCAATTAGCGATCGTAATCTTGGAAGCCTATAAAAATGCGAAATGCAGAAGTAACACGTGCATTAGCATACTATCTTTTAATCCACCGAAAATAACCGAACGATTTTAAAATGCACTTAAGTTTGCACAATAGTCTTCTTATGATTTCGCTGCTTTTTTTTTTGTTTCTAAGATTATCAGTATGTTCATGTATCTTAATTCAAAAACTGCGCGAGTTACAGGTGCAGGAACCATCCTGCACTGCCTTTCTTTGCCTTTTCAACACGCTACACTTTTTGTTGAGCATAATTTCATCACAGTATCCTCCCAACTACAAAATAGCCTCGAATTAGTTTACGGCTTCAATTATGAAAAAAAAAAGAAAACAATAGAACAGCAACTCCATCGATGGCTACGCCTCCAAAATATAGGCACAAATGAACGTTTCAGGTGAGCGCCTTCGACAAAGGTGAAAGGTTACTCCCTAATTTCAAAATATTGCCAATAAGATGTGTTCTTTTTGGCCGGCAGGGGTCAAATACAGTGAACGCCTTTTCAACAAAATTTTTGCTTCACGGAAATATTTTCGATTCCCCGTCAGCTCGCCACAGAAACAATTGGAGCAAATTTACTGCCAGAACGAGCAGTTTTCGGGGCGCTTTTCCGCTTCCACAAAATTCTTGCTAACGATGGCTGGATTTAAAAATGTATTTATACATAAAAAAGGCACTTCGCCATCAACCCGCGCTTCACTAAACACTTTTGTTGGAATCGATATGTGCCTTTACTGACCCACCCATTCACAGAACACATGGAGACTATCTTTGGTTGCAGGCGATGACTATTGCGCTGGCTGCCTTGGAACAAGGCGCAGACGGAAGCGGTCGTTTTCTCCCGAGCCGGAGCAGCAATCAACTCGTATCTTGTAGAATCACTCGTTTCCAGGGGCACATTTGGTATGATCTGCGCTTTTATCGGTGTCTACGATAATCATATTTTGATGTTTTTTTGTCGTTTAAAACGAAAATAGCACCATGGCGCTCGTGACAAAGGAAGAACCAGGAGCACCTGGCCGACACCTTTGTGATTACACTTTTTGACTGTGTATTCCAATCTGACATTGTTTATGGCTGTTTTCCCTACAACAAACTTTATGCTTCTACGATATTTTTCGCGCGCCCCGTCAGTTTCGTTGTAGCGAGGTTCAACTGTATTGGTATAAGAACTCTGGAACAAATAGCTAAATAATCAAAAATATGACTACATTCGGCTGTCTGAAAGTTTCCATAAAAATTAAACGGCAGCCTATTGCTCTAATATCAGAGTTGTCATGCAGTGTACGAGTAAAGCACGTCTAAAGATAAAGATACTCTTCTCATTAAGCATTGAAATTATAAGCACAATACCTCGTGGAGAGAGATGCACCATTATAACACGTCTCACCCGACGAATGGCACAAACACATGCCACATAAAAAAAAAAAAAAAACGGATTATTCTTGACGCACAAAAGCTTCTCAACAGCGCAGCTTCAGGTGTAACAGTGGAACAGAGCTTGTGGTCGAGGCTTAAGAGGATGCAATGAACTAATGCACCAGAGTAGACGCTCGCATTCTTGTGGGAAAATAAATGCGAGGAGGCACAAAAGTGGTAATGAGATGCAGAGAAAACCTCAGGAGCGGTACAACAAATCAATCTGGAAGCGCAGCAAACACTACCGCTAAGCGTCTGATACAACCCCAGGACTACGGTTTCCATCCTCCGTCCTCATTCTGGCAAGGCGCCATGGCATCGTCCGTGGATATCAGGATAGCCGCTGGTATCTCTCTTGCCTCGCTTTCGCAGTCTTTATAATCTTTACCGCACCCATCGCATGTTGCACACGAGCTACACGCGTATGGACCGAGACGAAAAAAAAAAACGCCCGAAGATAAAAAGGTTTAAAGGGAATGCGGGATTCCAACAGCGGAAAAAGCAAGATCATAAAATAGAGGCAGTTTGCGTAAGTTGAATTTTACTCCTTTGCTGCTTACAGTGCCTTTTTACGCGTGTGACTAAACACTCGAATGCAACAATTTCTTCGCTGAACGGGAACCAGAAACCAGAAACTTTGCCCTCGACGCTCCCAAAAAAATATAGTGGGGCATCCGCTTAGAAGGCGGCTCGCGAGGATGCTGTAAAGGAAACGAATGCTGGTGCCAGGAACGACCCAGACTGGATACTCTGGACAGAGATAAAATTGCGTCATTTCGACACTGCCTAATGCATCCATTGCACAGACCAGTTCAGCTACCGTTGGCCAGCACTGCAAGAGCAAAAACAAGAAAGTAGGCAGCTCGGTCTTCTTTTGTACCTCGACTCCAGTAGCGCACTCTCAGGTGTCTTGGGCCACAGCATACCTACGTTGAGTGAAACTTGAGGCATTTATAAGGGCTGAGAAGGAAAGATAAACGGAAAGACTCCCTTTTTTTGAAGTCAACATAGGTCACGGTAATGAGAAAGAACACTGAACAACCAACTGCAAGCGAATGCAGAGAGCGAAGGATAAAGCAAGACATTGTTGTGGAAAGTTTCTGATCTGCTCCCCAGTTATCGGAAGAGTCTCCCTTGGCTCACCGCTCGGTAAACTCGCCGATGAAAAGACTGCAATGGTCTCTGCAGGAAATGTGGTTGCAGCTGTGGTCGTGAGTGTGGCGTGGTTCTCATCATTCCGCCTTTGTTCTTTACAATCGTACCTGGGTGCAGTGACTTCCGGGAGGCTTGATTACAGAGAACCTGATTGGTTGCAGAGATGGAGGTCTGGTTTACTTGCGTTGGGGATAGAAATGCCGAGGAAGCAATGATACACAGGACATTATAACAATAAAAAGAAGAAGATAAGAGATAAACTCAAGAGCTATGTGACCGAAATAATGACAGGAGCTGCCAGTCAAGAATTGAAGAAATTAAAAATAACAATTAACTGGAACGTTATACACTGCTCCGAGTCACATGTTTAGCAATATCAAAAAACGTGAAGGAGAAAACTTAGCAGAGTACTTCGAAAGATACGTTACCACCCAATGTACAGATTTTGTTCAGACCGCCGATAAACAGTCAGACGTGCGTATAAAAAAAACGGGAACGATGCTGCTGTAAAGCTGTACAAAATTGTTATTGAAATGCTGTATTTCGTTTTGTTTACGGGATCGCTCTAGCAGAAGTGGGAACGGTCCCATTAAAAGCACCCTAAAAATAATAAATTTGTAGGTTTTTTGTTGTAATTTGTTCTCTATATTTAAGATACTGCGCAAGAATACTCGTCAGTTATTTTTGCAGCATTTAGGATCTGATGATAAAAGTGAGCTATTAGGAACAAATCTTTATACACATTGCTGCCTAGCTTGCAGTCATTTTCGCACAAAAATAGCTAACTCGAATGAACTGATTATTTCAATATTTCTGAACTTTCTAGTTCCAATAAAAAGGCCTTTTGCTTCACTTGTCTTCTACTAAAGACATTCGATAGACATAAACTGAACAGCGTTCTACACTTATTCTAAGCTTTTTCCGCTGCATATGTAAGTGTGACAATAATTTTAAAACCCCATGCCTTTTGCTCTGTTATGTTAGATGTCACGTAAAGAAGGAGTTTGGCCATACAAACAAGTGTACATCTAAGCATAAAACAAACCACAGAACGATGGGGAACTGCAGTTTCGTAGGTTCTCTCGCAAGCTGGTTAACTTTTTTACTAAAATGCGCTGACTATCTGCTCCGAAACATTACCTATAATTTAATTATCAGAGGAGTTCTTGTTTTAGCAAAATACTTGCGAAATATTCAAGAAGTTTCAGAGAAATAGTATACTGAGCATATGCTCGAGCATATGCTCCTGAATTCAACATGACAACTCATTTATTTATTTAAGGCAAGCTTACTCCCTAAAGTCGGGGGCTTTGCCGCCATTCAACACCGAACGTGTGCTACAGCTGTAGAGTGAAAACGAAATTCTCTTGCGTTCGTTGTCTTGTTTGTCTACCTTTTCTATCGCCTCATTAGCACCATACCAGCAGCTTAATTATACCCACTGTAGGCCGAAGGCGCTTCGCGCGTGTCTTCGTTATCCTGGCTATGTAGTACGATTGCAGCCGCCATTTTTCCGCCAACTTCTCCATTTCTCCCAACCATCCTACAGTTTGCCTGCCCTACAACGCTTGCCTTGCCTTCGAATCCAGTCCATATACTCTCGGTGACCACCGGTAACTTCCCCTTCGCATTACATGCGCCGCACATTACGGCTAATTCTGTCCGTCATGTGAGCTAATCATAGCGTTTGCTAAACAATTACACATCAACAATCAAAACGAAGACAAGGAAGGCCAGCAGTGAGTGTATTGTGTGATTTCCCACACTTAATCGCTACCTGTATTGGCTGCATTCGAATTTTCGTTGCACGCAGTGTGCACAAACGACCACGTTTCAAGAGAATACTATATGCCAGAAAAATTTTTCACTATTCCTTTTAAAAATCAACTACAAAACTTCTCTGTTTTTGTTGTTCTTTTTTTTTAGTCCTCCAGATGCTTCAGCGGGAATTACATCACTGCGTTTAAGGTTTGGTTCGCCTAGGCTGCGATAGGAGGAGAATGCACAAATTGTTTAAAATCACACGCGATACTAAACATTGACGATGTTCGCCGTTCGATTATCTGCTGCGTATGAAAGAACCGTTATAAATCACCTATCCCAGGAGCAGACAACAAAGCTAATTGAGCAAAATGTACGTGATTTTTAAAAATTAGGTATTCTCGTGCCGTACCAGAGAGTGCCCAGAGATGTATGTTCGCCTCCAACATTTGCTGAGCACAGTTGTTTGCGTTGATATTACGGTGTTGTGTCTCAGAAGACATAACTCGGTGTGAAGAAGTGGTGTGAAAGAAACAAAGAGATGGTGCACTCTACTCGCTGCCTGAACTCATGTCACAAAGGCAGATGGAACGTTTAACTCAATGAGGCTGATCGTGTTACTATGCTGGTCACGTTTGATATTCAACTAAGTGGTAGTTTCTTAACGAATATAGTCTAAGATGTGCATCGTGGAACGCAAACTTGCTTCGCAGAAGTAGTTTTAAGTTTGTTTACGCTGATATAAATAAAATTTCACAAGTTCATCTCTTATATCTGCGGAACAAGATCTTCAAAAGAGCAGTCAGTTATGTTGATTTAAACACAAAATTGAGATCATCTTGAACATGGCTAAAGCAAATGGTATAACCAGCCTACGCTCTTCTTTATGCCCAGAAGCCGATATAGTATAAGTTGAAACTTCTCGTAAAACGTGTAGAGAGCACGCACGACATATTGACCAGGAGAGGTCTTGGCTTCATGCTTGAGCTCGGAGAGAATAATATCGTCTTCAAGTAGTTCGTATCTTTCATAGAATTATATTTATACTTCAGAAACGAGCAACATATTAACAAAGCTTATGCAAGAGACAATACGATACTACAAAGCAAAAGTTTATTCAAGAAAAGCTGCATATAGGTTGGGTTGTTTTGAGCAAATGGCCGACAGAATGACGTCCACTGTGTCCGTAAGTTGCGTCCACGGTTCGGCGATGCGCGAAAAGTTCCTGAAAAATCGGCGGTATTAAGAGCACAGGATAAGGAATCTGCACTCGGCTTTCTTGTCGAAAGACTGCCGACACTGGGCGATCGCAGAAGTTTTCGACGGGTCTGGGCGAACGCCATTCTTGCGCACAATATGACCAAGGAATAACAGCTCCTCGTAGGCTCTTCTGATCTTAACGTTAGTCCCGATGACTTGATGGCATCCAGCACTGTCTGCACCCTTTTCAGGGTGTATTCAAAGTTTGACAGGAAGACAACGTTGTCATCCAAGTTTACCAAACAAATCTGCCACTTCAAGACAGCGAAGGCAGTGTCAATATCTTGTTGAAACGTTCCTGTCGTGGCGCACAGGCCAAATGTCATTACTCTGAATTCGTACAGGCCGTCGGGTGTTCTGAACACCGTCTTCTCGTGGTCTCTTTCATCGGCCTCAATTTGCCAGTACCCGCTATTCAAGTATATTTACGAGAAATGCCTAACATTGCAGAGACGGCATAGAGTGTTGTCGATGCGAGGCCGGAGGCAGACATCCTACTTCGTTAAGTTGCTCAAGCGGCGGTAAACGACGCTGGCGCGAAGCATACCCTCTTTCTTCTTCACTAAGACGACAGGTGCCGCCTAGAGGCTGTTAAATCCCGTCCCTTCGACGCATTTCCTCAACTTAACTGCGGATGGCCTAGCGTTCGCGTTACGATACAGGGTAGGGGCTTTGTTGAAGAGGTCGGTCTTGCTCATCTGTGACAATGTAGTGCTTTACCAACGGAGTCTGTCGCACCTTTGACGCTGACGAAAAGCACTGGCTGTAGCTTTCAGGAAGGCTGCGAACCCGGTCTTGCCTGTCTCGGGGTAGTGGTGTGTTGATGTCGAACGTGGGCTGTTTGGACAGGTCGGATGCATCGTCTTCCGTTTGGCCGTGGACGGCAAAGACATCTTGACTGTCCGCTAGCTTGTCGATGAAAGCGATTGTCGTGCTCTTGTTAAGATGCCGGCATTCTTAGGTGAAGTTCATCACCAGCACCTGAGCCTGTTCTCCTCGAACGTGGGCGACACCTGTTGCGATATCGAGCCCTCTTTCCAAAAGAAACTGGGTGCTTTCTTCGACGACGCCTACGGAGGTTTCGATGACAGCGTTTTCCACGCAGGCAACGACGCTTGATCGGGGCAGCACGGTCAGGTCTCCAACACGGATGTTTAGAGCGATGTGGTGCGTCAATGTCGTCGTAGAAGGTATGGAGTGGTCCGTCGAGAGCTTGATGAGGTTTCAGCGAAGATCGATGATTCCCTATGTAGACTGAGAAAATCCATACCTAGAATAACGTTTCGCGAGCTATTCTGTAGGACCCCGAGTACCGCCACTTAGTGTCCCTCTCTCGGTGCATCACCCCGTCGGCGTAATAATGTTACCACCAGTGGTGAAAATCGGAGGGCCATCCCAAGTAGTCGTCACTTTCTTGACCTTGGAGTCGAACTCTCCACTGATAATAGAATAGTCGGCTGCGATGTCCACTATGACTGTAATCATGCGACCGTCGACAGCCACTGCAAGGTCACTTGTTCACTTCCTCGTATTACATGTTGTCTTCAGTGTTCGATCTCTACTTCGTCGTGGGCTGAGGTCGCGGTCGGGGCACACGGTTGTCACTCCGCTTGGCGGTTGTGTTAACTTAATGTGGTCGCGTGGTCGTCGATGTTCTCGTCGTGAGTAGCAGCGGTGTATGGTTGAAGCGTCGTCACTCGTCGTCGGCGGTGGAGGATCTTCGCTGATTTGCCGTTTAGCAACCTCACCTCCAAAGATTACTGCCTTTAGTTTCCCCTAAGGTAACTAGGGGACCTTCATTGGACGTAACTGCGGCCCGGCGACGCCATCAAGGGCTGCATTGCGATGGAGAGCGGTTGCAACGGCTTGGTGACTCTGCTCTGCGCATGTAGGTGCCAATTTTTTTCTGGTCGTTCGCCAGGATGGGGTCTTCTCCTCGGTACACATGTCTCATACCCACAGTGGGGGATTGGCCAGGTTCATTACAGGTGTAAGAATATAATTCATGATGAGGATTTAGAGTGTATGATAGAAAACCTATTAATTAGAAAATAGCGTTGCTAAAGTAATTTGCTAACATTTTGAGGTGATGCGACTAGATATCAATGAAAGAAGGATTTAAAAATATGTAATTTAAATTTGTAATTATATTCCGGACCGATCAGTGCTAACAAACAAATCTTCCGGTAGCAATATTATAGCTATGGAGTAAATCGCATATCGATTTTAGAGCATACTCTTTGGCGGTTGTACCAAAGGAGAGGAGGACAGAAACTGAAATCGGCAGTCATAGGTGAGCAAGAGGAATTTCTAAATAATTCCTTCTCTGAGTAGCGCACCAACGATGTGATGTTTCATGGTCTCCCCATCATCACATAACGCACAAAGATTGAACGGTGTGAATCCATCATCATCATCATCAGCCTGACTATACCCACTGCAAGGCGAAGGCCTCTCACCTTAACCCGGTTCTGTGCTAGCTGCGTCCACTTGACCCCTGCGAACTTCTTTACCTCATCCGCCCACCTAACTTTCTGCCGCCCCCTGCTACGCTTTCCTTCCCTTGGAATCCACTTTGTTACCCTAAGCGACCATCGGTTATCCTCTCTTCGCACTACATGTCCTGCCCATGCCCATTTCTTCTTCTTAATTTCTACTAGAATGTCGGTAACTTGAGTTATTTCTCTGACCCACTCTGCACGCTTTCTATCTCTTAATGTTACCCCTACCATTTTTCGTTCCATAGCCCTCTGGGTTGTCGTCAACTTAAGTAGAAGTCTCTTGGTTAGCCTCCACGTTTCAGCCCCATAGGTGAGTACAGGTAAGATGCAACTGTTATATACTTTCCTCTTCAGCGATCCTCTTTCCTCTTTAGCGATGAATCCACAGTCAGTTAAAGATTGAGGGAAGGAATTCTACAACGCATAGGTGTCATGGAGACCTTACCTTGCCTCGAGTTACAATAATAGGAATTCCAGTTCGAAATTTAAATGCTCAAAATCCGTAGTTGTAAGGAGCGGCTCTGGCTCCAGGAGAGTAATATTTGAAACTTTTCAAAACAGAATATATTTAGCAAAATATTGCTCGGCACAACATCGGCAACAGTATAATTGAGAGCTGAATTCAATTAGAAATGGGCCTTGATATTAGAAGTAATGCCGAAGTGCCAGGGAACCCACTAAAAACGTACTTCCTGTAAATGTAAGGGAAGGAAAAACATAAGTGTTTGCTTCAAAAAACGCATGTTCGGGCTTTCCAGCGCTGCTAAGATTTACAGGCAGTCAGAGAGTACGATCACATGAGTAACATTACAGACAACTTTATTGAAGGGACAAACTAATTGCAAGCGCCTCGGAAGCACATATTGGTATCTAATCTGGGAATCTTACAGAGAAACTCCGATCGAGTGCCTGGTAATAAATACCTATTGCTGTCTTCTCATCTCATTGGGGAGGCATCTGTGAGAATAGCTACGTGGCGGGGACACTGTAATATATAATTTCCCAGGTGCCCATTTATTACAGTAGTTGTCAGATGCTTAGCATTGGATGGCAACGGCTGGTCAAAGAACCGCGGGCAGAAGTAGCTTGAATATTACCAACACATCATACTGATCTAAGCGAGACTGCAATTTTGGACAGCAAGGACGAAGTAAACACAAATTGAGGTTGCTTATACTGAGGCAGTGATTATCAATAAACTGAGGTTGGTGCGTAATAAAAATGGGAGAAACCAGTCAAGGCAAAGGCTCAAGGGCTCGTGAAAAGGTTCGCACAGCGAGAAAGTCAAAATGAGTTAAGACTCGTACACGAGCCTCTAAATAGAGGTCTGCGTTTGAAACTGATTTTGGTAAACCTAAACATAGCCTAAAGCGCACTTGTCCAAAAGCAACAAAGGTCATTGTTTGTATTTAGAACTGCCAGAGAAAAGGATACAACCAAACTCTGGAATCGGTCTCACATAATATTTATAGAGAAACAAAAACGTATCTCTGCGCATGCCGAATTTCTTATAGCTAATTCTAATCAAGCGGCCAAAGGCTCGCTCACCTTTCAGACAATTGCGTTTACAGTTAACCATCACATACTTGTTCATAAACTAGAATCATTTGGAACATCTGGTCACACCCTCAAGTTTATTCGCAGTTATTTAAATAATCGATCTCACGTTGTTCTTGTAAGTAGTACTTTTCTATCACTCAGGCTGTAAACAAAGGTGTTCCTGAAGGATCGATACTAGGCCCACTAACCTCTTTATTATTTATAATGATCTGCCCATTGCACTAAATCCTACAAAGCGTTTGTTATATGCGGTCGATACAACCATTTATGCTTCTCACAGATCCATAGTCACACTTCAGCATATGCCTAACATAGATCTTAATAGCATTAACATGTGGAGCAAAATAACAAGCTACAAATGAATCCCCAAAAAAGGACCTTTATGTTATTTCACTTTCCTTTAACTTCACATGAATGTTCTGCCAACACTGACTATTGGTAACCATGCACTGCCTACATCAGAAACTTCCAAGTTTCTGGGCGTAATTCTCGATAAGCGCTTAAAGGTTCATCGCCATGCTCAATCGCTCATGCATAAAATTTCGCTCGGCATTCACATTATATTAAAGGCACTTGAATATTTTCAAACTCACATAATACGTTCGTTATATTATGCCTGCATTCATTGTAGCCTATAATACTGCTTCTACACTTCTACTTCTACACTTCTACTCCAACACTTATTCACCCTAAAATTGTCCATGATTGTGTACAAATTCATAGATCAAAATGCTCATATTGATGGTATTACCCACCAGCTTGTAAATGCAAATCCTACCAGGTTTAAACATCGCAATATTCTCCTTTTGACAAAAGTAAGGAATAATTACGGAAAATTTACTACCTCGTTTTACGGCATATCCTACTGGAATTATTTGCCGCAAGACAAAAGCATCGCATACTGTTCACACACCCTATTTCCACATGAAAGTAAAGTTTATAGACATGTTACACAGTTAATTTGCTCTAAAAGATATAGTCCACTTTAGAATTGGCTGTTTTGTCAGTTCTACGCACTCAAGTTTATGATCTGTATATTTATCTTCTTTAGGCATCATTGATGTATTTTTCCTAGCCTTGCTTATTTTGTAAGTTCTACCTCTATACTGATTACGTGTTAATCTGCTTCCCATTTTCTGACATTTCTACCTCACCTGCATTGTTCTAGGCGGTCCCCCCGACAGTACTACGGCCGGGACCTCCTTCTGTAGAACTCTTTACTGAATTTCAATTCTTGTATGTATGAATTCAACTTAAACATGATATTAGGCAGCCAGTCTTATTGGGAGTGGTATACTGTACCTAAGTATTTTATGGATTCAATCTGTGGTATCTGGGAATCGCAAAGCGAACGTTGCTTATTTTGTAAGTTATACTTCTATACTGATTACTTGTTACACTGCTTCCCATTTTCTGATATTTCTACCTCGCTTGCATTGTTCTGGGAGGTCCCCCCGACAGTCTTGTTCTACGACCGGGACCTCTTTCTGTATAACTTTTTACTGTAGTTGAATTCTCGTATGTATGAATTCAACTAAAACATGATATGAGGCAGCCAGTCTTATTGGGAGTGGTATACTGTACCTATGTATTTCAAGGATTCAATCTGTGAGATCTGGGAACCGCAATGCGAACGTTGTTTATTTGGAAGTTATACTTCTATATTGATTACTTGTTACACTGCTCCCCATTTTCTGACATTTCTACCTCACTTTCATGTTCTGGGTGGTCCCCCCGACAGTCCTGTACTACGGCCGGATCCTCCTTCTGTAGACCTTACTGTATTTCAATTCTGGTATGTATGAAATAAACTTAAACATGATATTAGGCAGCCAGTCTTATTGGAAGTGGTATACTGTACCTATGTATTTTAAGGATTCAATGTGTGGGATATGGTAACCGCAATACACAAGGGAGATATATAGAGGGCATTTCAGTATGAAAAAATATACTAAGGATTTCTTCACGTTAATAATTAGTCTTACCTTACCCAGCCAAACGTCAAGGGTGTTCAAGTATGCATGCAATAACTGGTATAAAGATTGAATAAATTTTGCAGAAGAGAAAAAGGTAATATCATCCGCATACACATACATTTTATATTAGGATGAACAGGAATATCCCTCACTAATATATTAAAAAGCAATGGAGTCAGCGCTGATCCCTGAAGCACACCTGTCGTTTGGTAATACGTTTCAGAAGCAAAAGAATCTCTAGTGTAGACAAATTTCCTATTCTGTAAGAATTCTTTTAGCCATGCAAAAATGCAAAAAGGTAGCCTGATTTCGTCAATCCTATTCAACAGTATTGAGTGTTCTACACTGACATATGTATTGACATTATCCAAAGTTACAAAGCCAAGGCCTCTTTCTTCTGCCTTGCTACCCTAATTTTTCTCTCCAAGTCTATATTAGCTGTCCAAATCGAACACCCTTGACGAAACCCAATCTCTGCATCACTAAAGGCATTCTTGTCATAACATGTTTTGTGAGGGGCATGTGAACCATGCGATCAATAAGTTTTACTAATACTAATATTATTGAAATCGGCCTAATATTATACAAATCAAAACCTTTGTTCACATCTTTGAGGATTAGCGTAATTATAGCAACTTTCCAGTCTTCAGGCAACCAAGCAGTCTCCAGGTAAACAAATTTACAACATTCAACACCTGCGAGTTGTGTTCTTGCACAAACGTTTTCAGCATAGCTATTGTGACACCGTCGCATTCAGGACCTGCAGGGTTCAGAGGAGCCTCTATAGAATGCTGCGCGGACTTTGAGCCACCTATTGAATTCTTGCTTTCATTTTCCTAACCTCATTCTAGCTTTACCGACGCGGTCCTCTTACTCCACGACATCTGTTCAGACATATATTTTCGCCTCTTTTGACACGCTAAGAACATCCGAATAACCGTTGTGTAGGAAGTAAGACAAAAAAAAAAGATTACATCATTTAAAAAGGTGCAGTTCAAACGTCGCCGAAACTGATTGACGCACTAATGACATCTCGTGCCGGGGGCATATTTTGGTGACGTGGAAAGGGGAGGGCGCCGGATAATTGGCCAGCAAAGGAGACCTCACAGGGTGGGTTGCGAGGAATGTCTAGTGAAGTGACACAGACAGAGGAAAAAAAAGTATTGCAGCAATGTTTTCATTACAATAAAAGCATCGACAGAGCAGCATTAGATAACCAAAAGAGGGAAAACGATGAAGTGTAAGCAACGTCTGAGACAGTGAAAGTTAAAAGATCAAGAGGCAAACTTCGTGGTAGAATTTCCTAAATCCTGCACTGCCTTGCGATCGCTGAAGCATCAGTAAAATTGCGCCTGGGGCTAGTTTACGTTAGACGCAAAAGAACCCGCCTGTTCTGAGGACGACTTTAACATGGGCGCACACTGCTCGTCGTTATTATCAGTGAGAGCGGGCCTAATTTTGTCGTTGCCGCCGACCACTATTTCTACTGGTGCTGCTTCGTCGCGACGCACATTCATCCGTGTCTTCTCTCTTCTGACCAGCCGGGGAAGGCGCAGCAACATTTATTCTCTGAGAGCAGAAAGCGAATGACGAAAAAAGGGGTTAAGTTCTGTCATGTACTGGCTTCCCATTGCCACCGCCCGTCTTAACTACTCGTTACGACGTCAGTCTCCCTCCTTCTACATAGTTTGCATGCGTTCACTATCATTTGCGGAGAAAAGGAGGGTTTCGTCTGCCATGTCTTCGCTATTGTCAGGCCCAAGGGTCACCTATGTTGATTGCTTTTACTTCCTACATAATAGCATGCGTGAAAAATAAAGCATGCGTTGCTAGAGGATTAAAGAATCGGTTACAGCAGTATTGATGCTGTTTGTCTTGATGTTCATAAACGCAAGAATCCATCTAAAAGCTTCATTTTCACATTTCTTTACCCGCCAGTCCATCCGCGCATACCGTGAGCGAATGACTCTCAAATAATTATATAAATTGACAAGCAGGTTAAATGGTTTTTCACGCGGTGGTAAGTTTGGTGAATGCCTACGTGACCGGCTGTAGCATCATCGTGGAGGGCAGCCAGAATATGGGAGCGAAGTGCTCTCGGGACCACGGGAATCCAACGGGTGTCTTCAGAGCAATAAATGTAACGGGAGAGCACTCCGTTGTCAATTCGGAACTGTTGAAGCTGCCTCCGCATCATAGCGGTAGGAGGCTGAGAAGCACCATAAGACGGTGACAAAAAAATGGCATTGCCATCCGGAGCAGCGGCATAAGGTGCACCAGTGATGTCTGCAGTGCTTGATGACATTGGGGCGTCGAGCGTACACACAGGAAGTATCGAAGAAGCACTACCGAAGGACTCTGGAAGCGGGAAACGAAAAAGGGCATCGGCATCTTGATGTTTGCGACGGGATTTGTAGGTGACATCGAATGTGTATTCCTGTAGACGCAGAATCCAACGGCATAGGCGTCCAGTCAATATTTTGAGGGTACATAGCCAACACAGAGCATGGTGATCGGCAACGATCATGAAATGACGGCCGTAGAGGTAGGAGCGGAATTTCTGAACTGCGCAAACGACGGCAAGTCACTCCTGCTGAGTGATGGTATAGTGGGGTTCCGCTGGTGTCAAAGTGCGACTGGCGAACGCAATTACCTTCTCCTGACAAGCGGTATCACGCTGCAGAAGGATGGCGCCGATACCAATGCCACTGACATCGGTGGGGAGAACGGCGGCAGCATTGTGATCGAAATGAGCGAGGACAGGGTTTGAAGTGAGAGCATTCTTCAGGGTTTGAAAAGCTTCCTCGCATTCTTCGAACCAAATGAAAGCAGTACGATCAGTAAGAAGCTGGTGTAGTGTGCAATAATGGTAGCGAAATTATGAAGGTAGGCCGAGGAAACTACGAAATTCTTTAGTCCGCTGAGGGCGCGCAAAGCTCAAACCTGCGGCAAGCTTGTCAGCGTCGGGACGAATGACATCTCTGCTGACGAGCTGGCCTAGAATCTTGAATTCTTTCTTTGCGAAATGACACTTTTTTGTGTTCAGTTGAAGACCAGCGGGTGCCAGGCCCGTTAATACTTGATCATGGCGGCATAAATGATCAGAAAAAGTCTCAGAGAAGACAACTATGTCGTTCAGGTAGCACTAGCAGGTTTTCCATTTAAATCCTCGAAGACCAGCGACACTCATACGCTCAAACGTAGGGGGGGGGGGGGGGGGGGGGGCATTGCAAAGTCCAAAAGGCATGATATTGAATACGTAAAGTCCGTCGGAAGTAGCGAATGTGGTTTTTTTCTTTGTCAGCTTCGTGCATCGGCATATGCCAGTAACCGGAACGCAGATCCAAGATGCAGGAATAGTCGGCGCCCTGAACACAGTTGAGGAAGTCGTCAATCCGTGGCATAGGATAAACGTCTTTGCATGTGATTTTGTTAAGTACACGGTAATCGACATAAAAACGCACTGACCCGTCCTTTTTTTTTTACCAAGATCACCGGGGATGACCAGAAGCCTGGCAAAGCAGCCAGGTTGAGCGGCAAAACGGCGAAGGGGAACGGCGCCTGGAAAGCCGGTAACCATGCGGCGCTGTGGAACTTTCTTCAGGGGGTGATGAATCTCAGGGATAATCAGTGCATGAACGGTGGTTATAGCTGGATAAGCGGTTAGAATAATCTGTTTCCAATGAGTCGTAGCCGCGACAGAAACGGGAAATATGGCCCCGGTAGCCGCTGTAATAACAAACAGGGCGGGCTGGGCGACAGGTGGGGTAGTATGACGGCGCCGTTGCAGGTGGGGCTAATGCGGAGACATGAGCACTGGGAGGCACCGGTGGAGTAGGCGCTCTAAATGCAGGCGGCAAGGATGCAATCTGGGCGTACGTAGGCACAAGGCAGGTGGTAGAGGCGGCCGACGATGGAGGGAAGAAGTCATGGAGGCCAACTTTGATAATGCTGCGCAGGCCGGGACTTAGAAAATATGGCTCAGATGCGGCGCAGCACGAATCACAAATTAGTCCGCGGATAAACACACGGAGGTCGAAGGCTTCAGCAGAACTGAAGGAAGGCTGATTAGGCTGGAAACGGATGGACTGAAGTTCATCCAGTCGTTGACAGGTCGAGATGACGGCGTTGATGGTGGTATAGGGTCCTGTACGGCAAGGGCGTTGAAGGCGAATAATGCAATGCCCTTAACGGCGTGCCGGACCCGCTCGGCTTCCAGCATGGTGTCCTTTACACGCTGACGAAGTGCGAGGATGTCTCCTATACAAGATGTATAAAACTCACCGCATCACTAAACTCGAGCATCCAACTTCTTCTTAGCGGATTCCGTTCAAACAGCAGGAGCGCAGAATATCTCGCGTAACTTTTTCTTGAACGTGGCCCAGTCCGGAATAGTCGACTCGGGGCTCAAAAACTATGTTTTCGCCACATCAGTGAAGTAAAGTGACACGTTTAAAAGTCTGAGGGGATCGTCCCACCGGTAAAAAGCACTGACGCGGTCGTAGTTGTCAGGGCAGACTCGGGGCTCAAAAACTATGTTTTCGCCACATCAGTGAAGTAAAGTGACACGTTTAAAAGTCTGAAGGGATCGTCCCACCGGTAAAAAGCACTGACGCGGTCGTAGTTGTCAAGCCAGACTCGGGGCTTAAAAACTATGTTTTCGCCACATCACTGAAGTAAAGTGACACGTTTATAAGTCTGAGGGGATCGTCCCACCGGTTAAAGGCACTGACGCGGTCGTAGTTGTCAAGCCAGTCATCAGCGTCGTCAGCGCGTAGACCGGCAAACGTCTGGGGGCCACATTTACAGCTGCTCACAGTCCACGTAGTAAGGGGAGCTGGGGTGGAGTGGGAAGAACCCAAAGCATTGGTGGTCCCCTGTTGGGTCATAACGATGGTGGTAGCTGTCAAGCAGCGACCAGAACGGAGCTCCAGGTAGATGCAGGTGACGAAGCAGCGGAGAAATCGCAACGCAACTCCACCACGTGCAAGGACGGGCTTGGTATATAGTCCAGGTTTATTAGAGACCTGAAGCCCAGGTCGCACGCCGAAACGAATCACACTACGCGATGAGGATGCATCTCTTCTAGACAGAAGGATTAAGGTGAAGCAGCACGTGCACTCGTGTGAAAGATGAAGCGCCATACAGCGCTCACATTATATTGTCATGTGGTGGTGACAAGGCCGATGACAACAAAATGAAGGGTCTGGGAGTATACTAAATAAACTCTTTATTGGGCTGACTTGCGCCCGCTAAAGTACGAAGCGATTCGGCGGCGGCAATAACAAGCGTGCTCGTTAGTCGTCAAACAATGAATGGCCGTTTTACTCGTCAGCGCTCAATTTAAAGGCGGCAAAGAAGTACCTAGATAAAACCGCGAACGATGACTAGCATATGAACATTGCACGAATAAAAGCACGAGGTTGGAACCCCTCTAGATACATCTCGAAGCATCGTCCGCAAAAATCGAAATGATAAAGCCGCGTCTCGCGATAACTATTGTGAACAAACAAAAAATACATAATCGATCCGCGCGCTATAATCACAGTTATAAGGCTGCACGCAAGGGGCTGCAAACAAAAAACAACAAATAGAGCTTCGAATGGTTCGCGGCAATATGTTGGTGGGTAATCTTGGATTTGCAATTACCTAAATGACGAGCTGGCGTCTAATATTACTTACCTCAAAGGGTTACAGATGCTTCAAAAACTACAAACATAACTGCTTTGTAATTTCTGCCGAGGTGCGCGCGCTATACAAAGGCGAGCGAGCTGAAATGAATAAAACATAAATAGAGCGTTCTATATATATTGCAATAAGGCGAATATATTAGGTGACCACAAAAAGTTTTACCAATGAATATTTTTCCTTCAGCCTACGTTACAATACTCAAAATGATTAATTAAATTTCAAACTATGATTGCAATACATCAAGCATGAATTTTAACGCTGCCAAGTGTCATGGAAATGGTTCCACTCAGTCACGGACCTGAGTTGGACAATTCCCAGGGCACTTCAAGATGTTTAAATTCAAACATCAGATTTCAAAACAATGTTTCAAAAGACTTATATTGTGGCTACCTGGTTGGCAGCGCTTGCGACAAGCTCATTTACACGGCGAAAAAGAAAGTGACGTCGCAGCCTACTCCATGGCTGCGAATTCTCCTAAGCATGGCACACCGAATAGACCAAAGAAAATGCCGTGATCATTATTTGCGCTTTTCATCGTACGAGACGCGACAACGTTAATGAATCCAGTTTGCCGGTTCCCATTGAGGATCCTTGTTAGCATGTATTTTCTTTGCTACTGGATTGATTAATAACTTTCTAACACGTGCCCATCTTATCTCGCACTCACCTCATTAACATGCAACCTCAAAATCGCATGACATAGATACAATGTACCGCTTTAACCGACCTCAGAACCTTTATGCTAAGAATGGAGAAGGGATTCGGGGTAGGGGAGAGAAATTGTATCTCGAGATCCGAGTGTCCTGTGAAGATGGGTCAGTTCCGACCCCACCTTTCATCTCAAAGGTGAAGCCTGAGTTTGTAGCTTTTTTCCAACTGGGACATATCACGTGCTTTTGTGATATCGCATAACTTGACGACCAGTCGGTGCATGGATCCGTCACCTGCCAGCTATCACGCGCCCTAACCATGCCCGATATTTATCATGTTACACAGGCGGCATTTCATCAGACATGGCGAAAACCTCTCCCAAGCGTGAAACAATGCATATACAAGGAACGCTGATGTGGGCTATTTAAAGGAGAACGTTTTTGCAGCAGTTGAAATGTCCATATACTTAACGTGCTTTAAAACGCTAGTGAACCAAAAACGCCTCACAGGTGTCTAATTCAAAGGTATAGGAAACAGACTCAGTAATAACCTGGGTAATATGCCTTCCGGATAGGCTATACAGGTAATATACAAAAAAGCGCGAAGTGAGGAAGGTGTCCGCAACCCCTTTAGGCAATCCCCACAAAGTCCGTTCATGCACCTGTTCAGTCGGTGCGAACAGATAAGGCAAGTGAGAACTACGCCGCCTAATCAGGATATACACTAAAAAGAGATGGTTTTCCAAACTGAAAACAAGTAAAAAGAGCCTATTTCCCCACACTCTATTTCAAGAAACAGGTTGTCACGATGCAAGGGCTCCCATTGAAATCACTACACAAAGCTTGCTTATATCCTGTGTATTTCCGGCACCTTCTATCTCTCATAGTGCAGAACGTAGGCAAACTTTGCAAATAAGATATTCTGGACTTGTGCCGGAGCAAACAAACAGTTTAAACAAATTGAACGCATTTTGGTTGGCTCAGTGAGGTAAAAGGTGGGCCAATGGTTTTGAGGGCATAAGTTGGGATTAAGGCCCCCTTAACTACCTAGCGGTTCCTCTTCACAAGGTTCGGAACAGTGGAGCATAGTGGGATACGCAAACTTTGGCCATGAGGTGACAAACCTGCGCATGGATGGGTCGGGAAGTCCGATGTTAACTCCACGCCGACTTCCAGTGAACGTGTCTTAGCCTAAGGACACTGGAAGGCGTTCGTTTATATGAACAAATAAACGTAAAAATAATAAAAATTGAAATAAAACTTCAGACTTATCTGGAGATTAAAAATGGTGACGCGTTTAGTATCGCAACAGCAGCAGCGACAACGCTCAAGCTTTCGCATTTCTCCAGTGCAGGTTCTGCAGTGAACTCTTATTTTTCTTTGTGCTCAATTTTATTTCAGGAGAAACGAAGGCACGTAATTTGTATCACGTTTCGGTGGACACCTGCACTTAATCAGGTAAAAGTCAAATCGCCTTTTAATTACGTAACTTTTCATCTCTTTTATTAAAGTTGGTATTGAGGAAAAGAAAGCGCAGAATTTGTCTCACATTACGGTGAACATTTTGCACTTAATTATGCCGAGGTCATTCGAACCCAGCGAGGTGAAATCAAAAGTTCTAAATCGAGTAGTAGAGTTTACGCTTTAGGAAAAATTATCACACAACACCGCATCAAAATGATTTTGTTTCTAATTCCGAGCTCACCTGTCGCGGGCACAGCCAAATTTCTTTATCCAAACGCTACCCTGTGTCAAGCTTCCTAAGAGCGCACTCCTACAGCTAGCAGCAAAAAAAAAGATAAAAATATCAATAAAAACAATTAGAGAAGAAAGAAATCACTCTAAAATCTTAGACCATGGACTCTGCATGACCTGTAAGTGAACCTTTTGCAGAAAACTGGTTTCTCCTTGTGAATGAAGATAAATGGTTTACCGGCATAAATACTTCTGTTTTTGAAGCTCCGGTTTAAGTTCGAAACTTGAATTTCTAATTTTTCGTTTTTCATCGCCTAGGAACATAAGTAATATCACAGCCACCATCCACATTAGCCTTAAATTGTTTATATGGAGATATAAGTGTATATTAAATAAGATCAGTCAGTTGCTTACGATGCAGCGCACACTATAGAGTTTTCGAGACATACACAGTACTCTTAAAATAATAAAAAAGAAGTCTTGTTGACTAAACAATATCGCAGTGAATCATGTCGTGGACTACAACGTCCGTAATTATATCACTTAGCGCTGAACCTAAATGTTCTTGAATGATTTCTGAAAACGAACCTGGCCATATTTTGTGAAGTATAATGGTGCGGAGGAACTGTACGCATCAGGCTCGCACAATCATCTTTCAGCAAAAAAAAAAAAATTAATTCTAAGAAACGTGTCTTTGAGATAAGAAGAAAAATAAATTTATGATTGTTTAGTATATTCACTTAGCAGCCAGTTTAACTAGAATATAGGCTGGATATATGAGAACTAAAACTGTGCCTTCATAGATGAACTGAATATTTTCCATCAAAGCTGAAATTGAATTTGTACTTTTTCTGGGAATGTTCGCATATTCTGAAATACTCAGAGCAAAACGAGTTACTGTAATTGTAATTTGGCGTCTGTGCTTTCCCAGACTCACATCCGGTCTCAACCAACTTCCAAACACCCTAATGCGTCGCCGACAGGCAATGTTATAAGAGAGGCATGTAGCATCTTAAATAACATAAGCCAACACGCAAGCATACGTAAGAGGTGTCGGAGTGCACCTCAGCTTCAAAGTTCTCCTTTGCGCTTTGAGAGAAGAATCGGAGAGAACAGACGGCACTGCTTTTTATTCCTGGCCACGGAGCCCAACAGATGCAGGCAGACTATTGGCCGTCTCCTTGAGCGTGGCCGGCTTTGATAGATGCCGCCAACCACAAATCTCGTCTCAGTACAGCATAAAATCCCCACAAGTTCCTTTGGCCTCCTTGCCAGTTCCCCGCCAGTCCGGATGCCTACCCGAGTAGACGCTGTCTTGCTACCACTTCTGGCGATATCACCGGTCTGGCTTGAGTGCCATCTCTGTAATCATGCCTCCGCTAATAGAACCAAGGGATCTCTTCTTGATGGCACAATCCACTCTTTGGGGACGGAGGCCACAGCCATTGTGCCCGCGCACATTGCGATTCAAGACGCAGAACGAAAATAGAGCTGTGCATGACACTTCGAGGTTCTCGCAGCAGTAATTAACAGATGCTGCTGTTGGTCTCGTCAATTTCTCTCCTAGGTACCGGTGAGTACCGCGTAGAGCACAGCAAAGAGGCTAGGGACAGAGGCCACAGCCATTGTGCCCGCGCACACTGCGACTCAAGACGCAGAACGAAAATAGAGCTGTGCATGCCACTTGCAGGTTCTGGCAGCAGCAATTAACAGATACTGCTTTTGGTCTCGTCAATTTCTCTCCTAGGTACCGGTGAGTACTGCGTACAGCGCGACTAGATTTTCATCACAAATTTGAATGTATGTCCAACCGTTTTCCTTCTACGAAGCGAAATCCAATATTTCTAGTGCGAATTCAGGCATGCAGACAATATGTGTTAGATATTGGCATGCCTTTGCTCATTTTTATGTGATTCCATTGTTGTTTTAAATAAGAGGAAGTGCACCCAAAACTTGTCTTCTTTCGAACGCTTTTCATCCCAGTGCGCCGTCGCATTGCATATCGTTTCGCTTTTCTTTTTCTATTTAAATTATTTGTTTTTCTAGCCCTGCTCTTATTTATGTTTGGACGCTAGCGCAAATTGCGACGCGAAGAGGGTGTTTTTTCTACGCGACTAAAGAACCACTATAGAAGCAGCCCAAGAAACCCTCAGATTGAACAATTCATTATAGTTCGATGCCTATGAAACAGATTTTCACACTTTCACGTTGCCTGTCTGAGAAACAGACCTACTTACGACTTGTAAGCTCTGTTTCCTTGAAATTATTCTCAAGCTGAACTTTGTGTCGTTTTCACCGCCTTGATCCCAAACCAATGTAGAGGCAATGCAGGAAACAAGGAAGGACACATCGCTCATAAAGCATAAATTTTCTTTGTCAAAGCTAACATTTTTACTGCACCCGACAGGATGCAGTTTCATCACAAGCAAATGGAGCGCGAAATGTTCGATGTGTTCTGTTCAATTTAACAGGAAAACTGCTCCAATAAGGAGCTGAAGAACCCAGAACAGTCAAAGTATTTGACTTTTCACATTCTGGCACTGCAATATCACCTCATGTCTGCCGGCAAAGTTATTGCGTGTTTGAAATGCGAGTCGGACGCTTATTTCTTGTCTCTTCATTGTGCGCTGTTTTTAAAATTTAGGTGGCTTGTCGAATTGTATTCGTTCCGATAGAATCTGTAGCAATATAGAAGGAACCGGCTCGTCACACATACATCCGTGCATCTCACGGAAGTGAATTTTGTAGCCAAAACGCATCAGCACTTTATCAGGGTAAATGTTCGAGAGAGTTGGTTTGCCGTAGTGGAAATGCAGTGCTTCAAAGACAATGGCACAGAATGCACAGCATGTGCGAGTGAGAACTTTTTGTGAATTTTGTGGGCGACCTAAGAAAGCCTGTGCACCCATTTCATCCTTCCTTGTTCCGGAAGGAAAGCCTTTTCTTTTTTTTTTTTTTTTGAAATGCCGGGTCCCGTTTATTATTAAAAAATTCTCAAAAGCCCTAGCAATGAAAGCAAGCAAAGAACGCCCCAACTTTCATCGTAGGGAAAAGCCTTAAGGTGGATGGTTGTTCCGGCACACACTCTAGAATAACCTCTGAATTTTCGATCGAGGCTTGAGTAAGTGAGCTGATGGTGATCTTTCTCAATGCACGGGCGCATATCATCAAAAACCCTGAAATAAAAAATGGATAGGAAGGAGTTTTTTTACCCAAAAATTCTAATTTCGAGTTTTGCATGATATTTAGTTCACCAATTAACGGCAGTGGCATGATGAACACCAAACTTTCCCGGTGAAAAGATGCCAAGTGCGATAAATTATTCACAGTACGACGCACTAGCCAACTGCTAAAATATATAATTTCAGTCTGAAGTCGCCATTTCAGCTATTTAGTGGCGAAAAATAACTGCCGTAATCTAGTGCATACACTACACTGATCTCCAAAGAAGCCCTGCCCTCCCCTTCAAGCGTGTGACATTTCTTTCAGAAACGTGCTGTTACAAACTTAATACACAGAGTTGAGAAGAGTTCTATTGATGTTGCTTTAGAGGCACGAAGTGCTAAAGTAATCGGACTGGCATCTACGTAAAATCATTTGCAAATGACAATCGGCGGATGACAGCGGAGTGAGTGCCTACAAAGAAATCTTTTAACGTGCACTACGATCTTTCTACTCTCAAAGCCCGCAGGAAAGAGAGACGAAGTGAACACAGTTTGTGACTAAGAGCAAGTAACAACATGCTGCGCGATAGTCCCCGTGCTGAGCAATATGCTGAATAACGTATACTCCCAATCAAAATTAAGCCGGTAAAGCTTGCTTCAAAAATTTGAAAGTGGCTATTTAAAGGCGGAGTTCAGCAAATCCGTCTCCTCAACAAATTTCCGGCTCGGATTTCTGGGCTGTCAAAACCAATACAAACTTCTCCTATATGAAATCCATCACTGTCGAGGCCAGCACTGCTGGAAAAAAAGAAAATATAAGAAACAAGGAGCCCCATCATAAAGTTAAAGAAAGATTGAGCGGGCCTCTGGTCGCAATATATCCGTCATTATTGAGGGCGTATTACGGGCAGCCATCGTATTATCTAGCTGAGGCCTCGAAATCCTTCAGTGTGTGCCTGCTAACTAGAGCCGAGAGGACGAGAAGACATTGACATACTTGTGTCATGCCTCGTGTCCAATAAGCATTGTTAGCACAAATAAAGCATGTAAGCGCTGGTAATATTTCCATTCTTGTTAACTTGACCCAACACATAGCAAGAGCAGAAACCTTCGACTACAATGGTGAGGCTTTCACACCCGCATTCATGCTGAGGACCTCAATAAGCAAGATATTTTTGGATGTCGCGTTCAGATGATGAATTTCCTGTTTTGGGCCAGCAGTTTTGGCAGGTGCGCGTCATTATACTGTAAAACTGTCATTTTGACGTCTATGCTTCTAAAAGCAGCCCATTGATTCTTCTTCAAAGAATGAAAATGAACTTACGTAACATTAACTCTTCCCTTGTTTCATGGGTGATGCGAACGATGAGCCCTTTCCTTTCGAACAAAACTTACAAGAGGCGCCAAAAACTTCGCTTTGAACGTCTCCCGATCCTTCAAAGAAGTCTCAGGGTTTTCAAATCATTTTCGGGCAGAATCTTCCTCGGTCCAGGCGTTGTACGTTGGCACGCGGTCAAAACGGTCGAGCCAGTCTTCCGCGCCCTCATCTGGTCGTCCTTGGAAGCCGGGGGCTCACGGGGGTGGACAAAAACCAAAGGTGGTTTCTTCTCGATGGGTGTCATGGTCAAAGGTACGTCGCGGTGTCGGGATTCAGCACCTCCACTAGATGTCATAGAGTGGTGACAATGCCGTTGGCAGCAAATGAGGAGACGATCTTTGCAGGAATCAACTTCTCATGGTGCTTAATTGCGCCCGCAGAAGAACTAAGCAATCGGCGGCGGTGATAGTAGCAATCATGCACAGCGATCATCGATCTACGAATGCCAGCTTAGCTTGTCAGCATTAAATTTAAAGGCGGCGAGGAAAGATCTAGATATAGATAAAGCCACAAACGGTGACTAGCATGACCTGGAACATTGTAGAACCACACGCGAGCGGCTGGATATATCGAAATACATCCCGACGCATTATGCGCGACAAATAAAATGATAAACTTCTCTGTGTAACGTGAGGGGACATTTCAACGTGGTTGGTTGCAAGAAGGGCTTCACGCATTAGAAGGTAGTGTTTTCACTTCTCCGAACGCCGCTCTCTACAGCATCAATCCGCAAAGTCAGCGCCAGCTGCTCTAACGTGCCTGCAGCATAGAGGCGGCAGATGGGGCCCTGGACAGAGGGTTCCACCCAGGAAGACATAAAGGTTCTTCCTCTTCCAGTGGAAGAGGCGTTTATAACGTTCGTTTTATAACGTTATAACGTTTATAAAGTAAGAGGCGTTCATTGAGGCGCTTATAACGGAACGTCGGTTTCCGCGAAGGTAGACACAGGCGCCAAGGTGCCTGTCGGTGGTTTCTTCATTCCCTGGTATACATTCAAAGCTATATAGAAGGGGCGTGGTTCTAACGGGACCAAGCGGAAATGCACTAAAGGTTTTGGAATAGTTTTCGACACTGAATAGCTGCAAGCAAGCAACCATCGAACAGACAGTATATGTCGTTGCCTCGTTGCGGTTCTTTCTTCTCGGCATACAGCCTCAGAAGGGCTTGGAGTGGTTAATTTTGTAGATTGCGTTTAGTCTTCGGAACGCTGGGAGCAGCGCTATACCCAGCTATTTCTGGGATTAGGTACATTATCAGGAGAGTATACCATTCGTTTGAAGCCGACCTATGTGCCTTGCGCGGTTGATGTGGTACGGCGCGTTCCCGTCCCAAGGAAAGACGCTGTAAGACGTGGGTTGGATGGCATGGAAAATCAGGGCGTCATAAAAAAAGTAGACAGCCTTTCAGAATGGTGCGCAGGAATGGTTCCTGCGTGGGAACCATCAGGAGCTGTTTGAATTTACGTTGATTTGATGACTTTAACGAATTTAAATCGAAGTCTATAGCCTGTGTTCAAAAGTTTACTACCCAGAAGGTTTGCTTTAAAGTCGTATATTATGACTTTTTTAACAATAGTTGTCCTATCCCTTCGAGAGGGCTGGACAGAAAATCTTGCCTTCAGCAAGTTTGGATGCCTGGAAATGCATTGCGAGTCACATAGTATTGCTCAAACGTAGACCTCCTGGGCTCTAAACTTCTGACAGAGGGTATACTTAGGGAATGCTATCTTCTGCTTAACGGAGATGAGATGCTAAGAATGATGAGTGCACGACCGTGTTTTCAAAGCAGGACGCGAATTCTGGCTTTTACCAGATTAAGTTGCTCAACGAACGTCATCTGTTGGCAACTTTCATAATGCCATAAGGAAAGTACTGCTTTCAAAAACTACCTATCGGTATCACATCCACACAAGAGTATTTTCACAAACGGATGTCCAAAATCTTGGCTGGCCTGATAGGCGTTCTCAATTTGATGGAGGATATTTATTTTTTGGGAGCACAAACGCAGAATACAGCGGTTTCAGCGAGTTAAACGGTGATTGTTGCTGAAAGGTCTCTCTGAACGTAACACAAAGATAACATACACTCACTGCAAATGGCGATTGTTGCTGAAAGATGTCTCCGAACGCAACCTAAAGGTAACATACACTCACTGAAGCAGAAATTGATTATGAGGAAGGTAATATCTTAGTGTACCTGTTATCATACCGATTGTTAATTAAAGGTGTCTATGAACGCGACCTAAAGGTAACATACACTCACTGAAGGCAGGATATAATTACCGCGAAGGCAATTGTAAAACAAATTATCTGAAAAAAAAATTGCAACACAGGAGTCGAACAGATGTTTTTTGTGGAATCAGTGCAGAGATGGATGGTGTTAATTCATTGTGCCACCAAAACTTTTTTTTTCTTTATTGCCTGACTTCAGCACAATACACAAAACCACTTACAGGGCACAACGAGCATTCATTAATACAACAATCATCCAGGTGGGTTGTGGCGTCGTCGTGCTAAAATTCTCTTAGGGTCACTAATGGCTCCAATCTTCCGAGCCACTCGGCAGTTCAGGAGCAAGTTTCTGAATTTCAATATATCTATTCATGGCTTCCCGAAAATAGATCCGTGCTGGCCGTGCGTCAGGATCGCAATGGTATCCTGCCATTCTCGAGCGCCAAATACAGTAGAGGGCCATTAGCATAATAAGGTCAAATGGCACCCCATCCTCATTCTCTACTGGCAAGTACCTAATACCATGCGAGTCTAATGGAAATTCCTTTTTTAAAGTCCTTTGTAAAATATCCCAAAAGTACACCCCTTCCCAGCAATGCAGGAAAACGTGGTCTATAGTTTCTGGCTGTTTACAAATTAAGCAATGCGAACCCCAAGGTAAAAATAAATTCTTCCTTTCCAAGAACTTCTTTACTGGCAGTGTTTCCGTGTGTAACTTAAAGAAAAACGTTTTTGCATTTGACGGGACCTGCATCGCCTTCACCCGCTTAAGTACGTCGCGTCCTGGTCCTCCACTGTATAAGGCCCTGTACATTGGTATGGGTAGAACTACATCGCACAAATCCTTGTACAGCTTCTTCCTGCTAACACAAGATAAATATTCATAAGAAAATCGAACAGACAGGAATCGCACAGTAGCGACAACTTCTCTAAAATAACCAAAAATGCGTCCCGATACACTTTCGGTCGAGACAACAAAGTCCGGCAGTGCATTTCCGAGCCTTAATTGGCACACAGTACGCAAAAATGGATCTTTTACATCGCGAACAAAAAAAAATCTGCTGACAATCTGTCGTAGAAACAAATGCCCCAAACCCAGTCCGCTGTCCTTCACCCGCCTAAACAAACTTGTACGGCTACATCGTTCCCATTCTGCTGCCCACACAAAATTGGCAAATATCCGATGCAGTCTCTGTACGTTCATCCTTGCACAATGCAACACTTGCATCACGTGCCACCAAAACGACGGGGACGGTGGCCTTCAAATGCGTTCTTATTCGTTTGAACAATATACCCACTATTTGTCGCCAGGTGGCGCTGCTCAAAGGATGAGTAAGTAGTACTACCTAGTAAGTATGCTAGTTACAAGGACGGAGAAATAAAGAGCATTAAGCAACAGGTGGAAAAACAGAGGAGGTAAAAATTGGATAAATTCGATGGAAAAGAAACAGAGTGTGGAATTATACCGAAAGTGGAAAATGCAGATCAGTAAGGGAGATTTTTTTGATAACTCAAGAGGCAGTGCCCTACTTTTTCAAGCTAGATCAGGGTGCCGCTACAAAAAGAAATTTAACAATGGAGATGGTGCTGTATGTGGAAACTCCAGTGAAACAATTGACCATATTATACTCGAATGTAATGGTATCCATCCGGAAGTTGATCGAGGCGCAATCACTGTTCATGAAGCTTTGGGGTTTAGAGATAACAGTGGCCGGGTGAATAAACCGGCGGTGGAAACTAGCAAAAAACGACTGGAAGATTGGTGGCTTAAAAGCAGAGAAGTGACATAATGTTTGTAATGTAGAAACAAAAAATTTAAGAAATAGAATGATGGTTTAGTTAACCAATCTAAATCAATAATTAAGATATAGGGAGAAAAAGAGCATGATAGCTACTGCTACCACCCCGTTTCAAATGGGACGCTCCTATATTCCATCCATCCACCCCGAGCGTCGTCTGCTCGAGTATTCCTACGGGATATGGTTTGCTAATACGCGTACCGGCGCGGTGCCACGTATATACACACCGCGCATGCGCAGTGCCTGCGGCGTATTGGAAGAGCAATGACGCCACTGCGCATGGGTTGAGCGCCGAACGCGGCGGCGGTGGCACCTCTGCGCCGCCACGCCGCGAAGGAGTCGGCGGTGGCCCCGGCGCGCCAGCTGTGCCCCGTGTGAGGTCATTCTCTCCTTGCGCATGAAAAGCTGGCGCGGCGGCACCTCCGAGGTACCCTCGAATCTAATTCATCGGCGCCTCCCACGCGGCTCTCCACCCATGCTCCATGTGACGTCACTAGCTCCTCGTGCATGCGCAGATTGGCGCATCGGGGGCTCCACGAAATGGCTCATATGTCTCGCGGTGGTGGCGCATTTGCTATAATTGCTTTACGGGAAAGAAAAGGTGCAGCATCTGTCACTTTTTTGCGTGGACACCTGCACAGCACCGCAATGGAAGCAGTGAAGGTGGGATTGAAAGCTCGAAGAATCGTAAAAATCGTAAAAAAAAGGAATCGTAGAGTGCTGCAAAGTAATTTCGACCACCTGGGGATCTTTACTGGGCACTGAGAGCCCACCGCACTCAGATTCCTTTCCGTTCTGTCTCCATCGAAAAGCAGCCACCAATGATCTGGTTCGAAACAGGGTACTCCTGCACAGTAGTCAGGCATCTTGACTGCTGCGACACCGCTGTCGGGCGTCCATGTACTGCGCGACATCAGTGCATGTTAAAGATCCCCAGGTGGTCGAAATCAATCAGTACACTCCATTACAGCCCCTCGTTCTCTCCATTTCCACTACAACCTTCCTTCACTACAGCGCAGTCAGGTGTCCCAAGGAAAAGTCAGATACTCTGCCTTGCCGTTCCTCTATTATATACACAAAACGTTGACTGAAATATGGTAATAATGAAAAAATCGCGGCCGCTCAAGGCTTTCGCTAGTATGAATCGGTTCAAGCCGTGCTAAATGTACACCATTTTTAAAGCGAAAGCCTTTCGTGGCTTATGGAATGAAATCCTGCTCGCAAGAGCGGTGCGCGAGATTCCGCGAAATGCGTTCTCCTTGTCTTGTGTTCCTGTCATCTGCAAGCCCACACTTGAACGCGCGCCAAGGAACCTCGCGCAACACGAGCGATGGTTTACCGTCCAAACACACTTGCCGGCAAAAGTGTAACAGATGTAGGTGCGAACTTACCTGTGAGGCCTGTCCGACTTAGAATGCAAGGGTTCGGGATTGGAATGTATTATAATTATTACGTACTTCAGTGCAGTTTTAAGGATACACGTGGCTAGAGCCGGAATACTGACTCCGACATCACCCTCCCATTAGAAAGAGGCCCAGACTGCAGCCCTGCCAAACAGGATATGTAGTGCGGCCACATAAGACAGCCGTAAGGCCGTGCTTTGTCACGCCCGTCACTAACTGCAAACATCACGCGCCAGAAAACGGCGTCCATACGACCCGCCCTCAGTGTGAAACATGCCAAACGAGTCTTATCAACGCAAGTGTTCAGTTCTCTCTCCTAAGAGCACCAAAGGAAACTACGTTCTTTAAGTGCCCCTTCGCGACTGTTGTTATTCTTGTGAATGCAAATTGTGTGGTCAACGCCATCAAGCAAGCCAGAAAACTTGCATTTTGTTTGATCTCTTAGCAGAACGGACGTCTTAGAGCTAGACGCCAGCTTCAAATGCAGGCTTTCTTTGATCTCTACCATAAACACTTCATTCCTGTAAATATCCGAAATCTAGCAGCCCACTAGCGCTTTTACCCCCCCCCCCCCCCCGCCACCTTCTCCTTCCCCCTTTCTCCTCTTGAAAGCCTGCTCTATCTAGCATAGTTCCACACTACCAGCAATGGCTCTTCGATAGGGGCAAGTATGATAGCTGTCTACAAAGCCCTAGACTACGGACCCCACTCGTATTCCAGAGTTACCAACTACCAGCCTCCCAGTCTCCCTTGGTTAAATATTTTCCACGTCCATTGTTCCGTTATATTCCGGCACATTCACTCAAGGAATAGCAATAACAATATAATGGCATTATAAGCATTGCTTTAATACGTACTAATAGTTGTCGAGTCACATCGGTCGGCGACATATGAGGATCTCGAGAATTCTTGACCTTCTTAAAAGGGTTCCTCTGCTCAATCGTTGCCCTCCTCTTGCAACTGGCAGCTGTCGTCGTCGCCGTAGAGTGAAATATCGCCGATATTTTAATTCGTGGTATATTAGTAATGGCCAGTTCCGCTACGCTGGAGCCAAGAATGCTGCCAGCACCCATTCCGAAGCTGCTGGCCGCCATGCCTCCGTCAGGCGATCAGTGGAAAGCTGTGCGCGTAGAATTGACCGGCTCTGCTGTCGGCGCACCGAACTCCTGAAATGAGGCTGCATGGTTGTCATCATGTACGCATACAGCTTCTGAAAGTCCGTGTAAGGCATGACCTTGACCCGCTGTGTAGGAGCCCTGAGCGTCCAGAGTCCGTTCCGAAGCTGCTGGCCGCCATGCCGCCGCAGTCAGTGGAACGCAGCCAGCCGCACCAGTGGAATAGGCCTGGCCGGTTGTCAGCATCTTGGTCTGACCCCAGGGGAAGTGCGAGGTAGTCATCAGGTACATATTCAGAGTGCGTAGGAGCCGAGAGTTACTAACCCCCATTCCGAAGCTGCTGGCCGCCATGCTCCCGCCGGGCAAAGGAACGCAAACGGCCGTTCCCGTAGAATCGTCTTGAGAGAGTGTCTGCAGCGCGAACTGGTGCAGAGAAAATCGCATGCTGAATCCTGATTGTAGGTCCACGCAGGTTAGCACACGCCCTAGCTTATGGTATGATTCGGCGTAACGCACTTTTCCTGAAGCAGGTCTGGACTTGGATATGTGGCTTCCTCCTTTGTAACTGCTGGTCTTAGTGATGATGATGCCTGCGATGTATTTTGATGGTGATGATGAACAATGTAGATGGCCAAGATGCATCTCAGAAATAGACACATTCGTGGACAACGAGTTGTACGTGTAAGAGTAGGAATAACAAACATTTGAAAAAATAAAAATCCCTAAATTTTTATTGTGGTAGAAAATCCGCAGCTCTATATGGATCTACATTTTAATCTCTCTATTACTTCTTCATGGATCTACCTAGCAACGGGACCCGTAATTCCGATCTTCCTAACCGCGATGCCCCGCCGCGGTGATGCAGTGGTAAAGATGCCCAACCACTGAGCCGGAGTACTCGGGTTTGATCCCGAGCGCCGGCGGCCGCTTTTCGATTGGAGCAAAACGACAGGGCATCCATGTGCTATGCGATGTCAGTGCAGGTTAAAAAACCCCCCGGTGGCCGACATTGATTTCTAATCTTTCGTAGAAACGAATTTCAGAATCTGAGATCACGGCCTGGTTACCCATATTCTAGAGCACCCCGCCGGGGTGGCGCAGTGGTTACGACGCTCGACTACTGTTCCCAAGGACGCGGGATCGAATCCCGGCCTCGGCGGCAGCTTTTCGGTGGAGGCGAAAAGCAAGGCGTCCGTGTGCTGTGCAATGTCAGTGCACGTTAAAGAACCCCAGGTGGTCGAAATTTCCGGAGTCCTCCACTACGGCGTCTCTCATAGCCTGAGTTGCTTTGGGACGTTAAACCCCACAAACCAACCAACCATATTCTAGAGCACTATAGCCTAGTTATAGCACTATAGCCTAGTCGAGGCCATGTTTCTTGTAAGTATGCGCTATTTTTATGAGGACCACTATTCAGAAGCCCTCCACTGCGGCTCCTCTTTCTCTTCAATCCCATATTCATGTTTCCTTACCCCAACGGGGTGGTGCAGTGGTAAGACGCCCGAATACTGTGCCAGAGTACCCGGGTTCGAACCCGACCTCAGCGGCTGCTTTTCGATGGAGGCGAAACGAAGAGGCGTCCGTGTGCTGTGCGATGTCAGCGCATGTTAGATCCCCAGGTGGTCAAAATTACTCCGTAGCCCTCCACTGCGGCTCCCCTTTCTCTCTTTCCACTTTCACTCCCACCTTCCTCCCTTCCCTTACGTCGCGGTTGAGGTGTCCACAGAAAACAAGTGAGACAGTTACCACGACTTTCCCTTCCTATAAATGAATCAGTTTTTTTTTTTTACTGCGCGGACAAGTGTCCACAGAAATAAGTGCCACAGGTACTGCGCCTTTCTCTTCATATCAACCAATTGTCCATCGGTAGTGCGCAACAAGTTCTTTCTTCTTGGTCATCTGTCAGCTAATCCCGACAGCCACGCTGGGCACGTGAGAAACGTATCTCAATTCTTTTTGTCTAGCATCATGCCAGCGCGGTTGCCAAGGAGACCACCACCGCTATTTTTCGGAGATAGTGATCGGTAATAGTGATACTGATATTGATAGGGACAGTGATGATGATAATTGCAGAGGTGATTGACTATGGTGTCATCACCTGGTGATGGAATTACAATTCGTGACGTCATGACCGGTCCGATCATGTCTAACTGGAACTGATGTCATGACGATGTCTCATTCGTTCATGATGTCACGATTGTTCATGACATCACCAGGCGATTCGCTTCTTGAAAAAATGGGACACATCAATGCTAAGCACCAAGAATGGGGCTATACGATACATGACCCTAAAGGCAGACAACTGCGGGAGGCCGCGCTCGAGCTGGGACCCACCAAAAGCACTGACACTGGGTGTATGACTATACTCCGTTTCATACATCAAGTGCAACACTGCCAAAGCTACAGCTCTTGTTTGCGCTCTCCGCATCTGCGATGAAAACTAGTGCCTGCTCTTGACGAGAGAAAATAATAGTTGCTTTGTCTGCAAGCTTAATACATCTTACGTCTGCCATCAATGTCATAAAAAGCCCCTTTGTTAGGGAGAATAGGTCGAATTCGGTGAATTTGTATGTTTTTATGTCGTTTTTGTTCGTGCTGCGTTTTCCCTGCCCCGCAACCTTGCCAGCTGTGCCACTAGATGGCGCTGGCTGTGCCCTCCGCACTGCGCATCTCTTTTTGAGAAAATGGTTCTTCGGTGCGCATTTTTTCTATAAGATCCGCACTGCGAAGTTGCCTAGGCACACAAAGCAAGTTATTGCAAACGTGTATGCTCGGAATAGAGCCCATTTCCGCAGGAACCACTCGGCCACAGAACGAGCGCGTAGTGATACGCCTCCTGTTCTTTTTTTCTTGCGGACTACTTGCGTAGCTTTCGCTGCGTTGCACCTGATGTATGAAACGGAGTGTAGGGTGGGCAACAGCGTGTGCGGATATACCTCCCCAGATCTGACTTTCACGAAAAACCTGGTAGGTCTGATATGGTACAACTCGGAACAAAATTTTGGCAGGGACCATTTCATTCTATCCTAGGTGCTCAAATAGGCAGACAAGACGTGTCGCGCGCATCAACTGAAGAGGACAGATTGGGAAAGGTTAAGAGAAAAACGAGGAGAATATATAGAAAGAATCACAAACATAAAGGAATGGAGCGAAACCCTTAAGTGACAATTTGACGGGGCAACGAAGACGCCCGAAGGGGAAGACAATCCATAAATAGCCGATAGAAAGCAGCTTCACATAGGCAAAAACATTTCACGAAATGGGGTTTAAAAAGCAAAGGTGGAATCGCAACTTCAGGAGAAGCATTGCTAGACAGAATAAGGAGATCAAGAATCATATTTTGTGAGCCAAAATAGTGCAGTAGATACGATGACATGGAAAAGGGCATGAGCCTCTCTAGGACATGGGGTCTGCTGAGGAACCTGCTAGATCCAACTAAATCGAAGACCCAGTCAGGAATTAGATTGGCAAAACCTAGGCACGTGTTTGAGCAAGCACACACATGGGGGACACTTACAGCATCACCCTCCAGGATTGCTATGGAGCCACAAATAAGGAGCTTGACGCGCTCACCACAGAGACGGATGTGAGAGCAGAATTATTAGGACTCAAGGTAAAGTCTGCCCCGGTCCCTGGCAGAGTGACCAAAAGAAGCCTGAGGAACTTAGATAATGACTCCATCAGCGCCTTGACGGAGTACATGCAGGACAGTTGGGCCAAAGGAGCCGCCCCAGCTGTAGAAGGCGGCAAAAGAGCGGCCCCCAAATCCTTGATCTCCTGTGTAGGGAAATAGATGGTGCACGTAATCCAAAACAACGCGCTTCATGGTGAAGAACGAACTACGGCCGCACGAAATGGTTAGTTTCCGGCCAGGCTTGAGCAAGCAGGAGATGATGTTTTGGCCTAAACATGATATTGCCACATGGTGGTTTTAGGTAGCGGCGAACGACGAAGTTAGAGACGCTCATGCATGTCTTCTAGATGGTACTCTTGACTCTACCGTCTACCTGCTTCTCAAGTATTCCTGGAGTAGGATACCATATCTATCATGGCAGACTGAACTCTCTCTAACCAGGCTGCGCTGCCATATTCCGCCTCTAAATTTCTACATGCATAGGTCTGGTCTGGCGCTTACTTCCGTCTGCGCATTTTGCGGGGAACCGGATACAATATAACATTTCTTTCTGTTTTACCACCGTTTGACCAAGATGAGAAGACGGTATGTGGAGAAGCTGTTGCAACAGCTGGGACTTAATTTGCGCAACCAGATCTTATCGTTCGGTTCCACCGTACTTGGGTAAAGCCACAGGTCTATTTTTAAAGCCATCCAAAACTTTTCATAGAATATAAACCTCTGCCTTGCTAATATGCTGTGCATTTTTTAATCTGTAGATTCAAATCTCAGAGGATTCACCTCCTGCCTGCATTATGAGTCGTCCTCTTCATTTCAGCTTTTCATTTATTGTTTTCCTTCTTTCTTGCCTAGCAATCATTTAATTTTTTGCGATGTAATTATTCATCTAAAAAAATATCTCTGCACCTCCATTCTCGCCCGATTCCCGTGTGTGGGTATGTGCCATCAGTTCTGAGAACAACGACGCTGTGTTCCTGCCCTGCAACCCTTTCACGTAAATCCCTGTCTTCGGGACAGCCTTGGTGGAGCCAGCTAGGTAATTGGCCCCTCAATGTCGTACGCCACTTCCGCCAACCAACGACAACGAGCTCTTTCTTGCCTGTAGATACGCCACTGCATCCCGTCAGCCGGAAAAGCCTGGGCCTTTCACCCAAACACGGGCCCTTAGGGTTCACTTGGACAACGAGCCTCCGGCCAGCCACGCAGAGCACTACTTCAGTGATGCAAGGTACTCCTGTGTACGCCCTTCAGAACCCCCAGTGGGGCCGAAGTCATTCCATGGCACTCCACACGAAGATGTGGACTGGCTCACTATGTTCGAGCTGCATCCTATAATCAGTTGGGCACCAACTTAAAACTACGGAACCCCATTTTCAATCTGGAAGACACACACGAGGGTCTACATTATTCGTCGATTGGCGACGCATGGTCTGGAAGGCCATGCTGGAAGACCATGGTCTGGAAGACCAAAGAACCTGTCATCCTTCTGTACGCGCGACGGAATACTCTACAAGAAAATCGCCGGCAACAGTGGCCGAGCATTTCGTCTGGTCATTCCTGCAGATCTCTGCGAAGAAATCCTTTATGCTTGTCATAATGAGCCCACCGTTGAACACTTGGGCTTTGCCCGCACACTTAACAGAGTGCGCCAGGCGTACTACTGGCCCAAACTTGCTGCCCCCGTACATCACCATGTTCGAGATTGCCGCGAGTGCCAACGATGAAACCCGCCGCCATTGAGGACGGTGGGTTTCCTGCAGTCTATTCGCCTACAGGTAGTACCATTCGGCCAAATTAGTATGGACTTTCTTGGCCCTTGTCCTCTATAGTCAGCTGGAATTAAGGGCATTATATTTGCTTCTGACTCTTATATGTTATACGGAAACTATGGCGATGTCACGTGCAACGTCCTCCGAAGTTACGCAATTTTTCATGATGCATATTGTCCTCCGCCGTCGCGCCCCTTCATTTGTCACCACTGATCGTGGCAAGTCATTTACAGCGTAAATTCTTGAAGTTTTTCAACTAAGCCATACACATCACCGAAAGATTACTGCATGCAATCCCCGGTTTATTGGCCTTACCGAGGGATAAAAAACAATAGCGGACATGCTCGCCATGTGCGCGGCATAAAACGTGGGACGATAGTTTGCCTTATGTCACATTCGAATACCACATGGCTGTCAAAGAAACAACTCGATTCACCCTGTTTCGACTGGTATACGGACGAGATATGCATACCATGATCGACGTCATGCTGCTGTTCACAGCTGACGACCAGCTGCTTACCGCTGACGCAGAAGAATTTGCCAGCTATGCTGAGGAAGCTCGCCAACGAAATAGCAAGAAATAAATGCCCGCCGATATAACGAACAACATCACTACGCCGTGTTCCAGACCGTTGACAAAGTTTGGGTGTGGACACCTATCCGCCGCCCAGGCCTGTCAAACAAACTTCTCACCTGCCACTTTGGACCGTACAAAGTGTTGCGTCGCATATAAGCTGTCACTTGTATGATTGTTCGAAACGAAACTGTACCGAGTTCTAGTCGTTTGCTCGTCTGACGTAGTGCATGTACTTCGCACGAAGCCGTATTTCACCCGGTCAAAGCCGTACTTCCCCTCCGGAACATTTATTTCTATGAGCATGATTTTTTTCGAAAGGGGACATAATGACATCTGGTGGTTTCAGGTAGCGCCAAGCGACGAAGTTAGAGACTCCCGAGTGTGTCATCTTCTAGCTGGGGCTACTGACTCTTCATTCTGTGTCTTTGCCCTGTTACCGCCTCACGTAAATCCCTGTTTTCGCGACAACCCAATAGACTCCCGATCTAAGGATGTCAAAGTAATCCTGGGGCTGGATTAACAAAACCTTCCGACAATGTCAGGAATGAGGCGATTATCAGGGGTCTCCAGGAGATCGGAGTGGGATCCAGAACTTACGACTGTGTAAGGGATTTTGTGACAGGTAGCACGACCTGCAATAAATTCCAAGACATATTGTCGCCCACACTGGAGCTAGGAAGCAGGGCACACAACAGGGCTCGATTCTTTCGCCGTTTCTGTTCAACATGGCGATGAGAGTTCTCCCAAAGGCGCAGAGCAAGATTGAAGCACTAACATTTAGCATGTACGCGGACATCAACCTTTAAATCGAACTAGGGGAATGGTGCTCGCATAGAGGAGCGGCTACAGTTAGCGGCAGACACACTAGTGGACTACGCGGCCAGTAGGGGGCTCTCGTGGTCACTGGAAAAGGCAGACCTGTTAGTCAAACCCGAAAACAGTAAGGAGAAGCACAATGGAGAATGAGACATTAAGGTAGCGGCAATGTCAGTTCCACAGGTTTGCCAAATAAAGGGAAGGGATACAATGACGGGACACTGAAAAAGCTGGAGAGACATGCCACACAAGTCCTTGGCATATTAGCGCGAGACATTCAAAACTGTATTCGATGTCCCGAAGCCGGATACTCCGGCACAGTAGTCGGGCGTCTCATTACTGTACCACCCCGGCGTGGCGCCACATTTTTCGAGGAAGTCATATCTGGGGAGGTATCTTCGCGCACGCTGTTGCCCACCCTAGCCGGACACCCCTTTTCGGTGAGTCCCAGCTCGTGCGCGTCATCCCACAGCTGTCTTCCTTTAGGGTCATATATCGTATAACCCCAATCTTGGTGCTTAGCGTTGAAGTGTCCTGCTATTTTCAAGGATCGAATCGCCTGGGGACGTCATGTCCAGTCTAGACGTCCTGACGGAATGAGACGCCGTCACGACATCAGTTCCCTTTATTAGAAATGGCCGGACTGGTTATGACGTCACGAATTGTCATGCCATCACCAGCTGTTGATGTCAAAGTCACTCATCTCTGTCATTGTCATCATCACTGTCACTATCACTACCACTTTTCTTAATTATCACTACCTCCCAAGTCTAGCACCCCGCCGGGGTGGCGCAGTGGTTACGACGCTCCACTACTGTTCCCAAGGACGCGGGATCGAATCCCGGCCTCGGCGGCAGCTGTTCGATGGAGGCGAAAAGCAAGGCCTCCGTGTGCTGTACGGTGTCAGTGCACGTTAAAGAAGCCCAGGTGGTCAAAATTTCCGGAGTCCTCCACTACGGCGTCTCTCATAGCCTGAGTTGCTTTGGGACGTTAAACCCCACAAACCAAACCAAACCAAAACTAGCGGTGCTGGTCTCCTTTAAAAACAAATTGATTTTTTTTTTATTTTACAACTGCGCTGGCATGATGCTAGACAGGGAGAACTAAGATACGTTTCTAATGTGAACGGCGTGGCTGTCGGGATAATTTACAGCTATAGTGAAACACGGCAGGACGCCGCCTACGGAATGAGGCATTAAACACTTTCGCCTTAACATAGCATTTCTGTCCTATGACTTTACACGAAGGTTTGACATTGAGGCAGCGCTAAAGCCATACGAACGCAGTCTCCTTCTGTTAGGTTTTGAATCATTTAATGGTATCCATGAACGTGATTTTGCCTTTCAAGTAGCATTCAGAAAACATTTTGATCCAGAATCTCTTTAATTAGGTGACAGATGACAAAGGAGAAGAAAGAATTTGTTTCGCACCACCAATGAACAATTGATTCATCTGAAGAGAACGACGCAATACATGTCACACTTATTAAGCCGAAAGCCTTAATGCTTATGCTGTCGTGGACAACGTGTGCTGCTTTTGAGGCGTTCTGACAGCTCGATGCGGGATGCGTCCCTGCCATCTGCCAATGCCATACTCAAATGCGCGTTCTGTGAAAGATGGCTGTTCATGGCCCTAAGGGGCTGGGGCTGGTAGGTCAACGCCGCTTGCGGCAGTAGCTAGCCTGCCACCGAATTTTTCGGCGTCTGTCACGCGACATTCATTAGCGCTCGGTCAAATGTGAGATTGCAAATGTCAGGAACGCTAGAGAAGATGAGATTTCTGGAGGAAAGGCGCAGTATCTGTCACACTTTCTCCGACAAGTGTGCGTTTGGATGGTACGCCAGCGGTCCTGTCGCGTGGCGTTCCTTGGCGCGCGTTCAAGTGTGGGATTGCAGATGGCAGGAACGCTAGACAAAAAGAAACCTCAGGTTTTCGCCTTTCACGACTTTAACAGGTGGTTGGTTGGTTGGTTTGTGGGGTTTAACGTCCCAAAGCAACTCAGGCTATGAGAGACGCCGTAGTGGAGGACTCCGGAAATTTCGACCACCTGGGGTTCTTTAACGTGCACTGACATCGCACAGCACACGGACGCCTTGCTTTTCGCCTCCATCGAAAAGCGGCCGCCGAGGCCGGGATTCGATCCCGCGTCTTTGGGAACAGTAGTCGAGCGCCGTAACCAGGTGGTGAAGGGTGGCTGATCCTGGCCCTGATGGGGCTGGGACAAGTGGGTCAACGCCGCTTGCGGCGGTGGCTAGCCTGCTACTGATGTTTATCTGTTGTAGGCCGTCATTTCAGCCGCCACTTCTTCGGTGGTGGACGACGGCTGTTGTTGCGGCGCGCGTCTTTCTCTCCCCTCTTCTTTTTCTTTCTTCTCTATTTTCTCTTCTGTCCGCACGAGGCAGGTGCCCCGCCGGGGTGGTGCAGTGGTAAGACGCCCGACTACTGTGCCGGAGTACCCGGGTTCGAACCCGACCTCGGCGGCTGCGTTTCGATGGAGGCGAAACAAAGAGGCGTTCGTGTGCTGTGCGATGTCAGCGCACGTTAAAGATCCCCAGGTGGTCGAAATTACTCCGTAGCCCTCCACTGCGGCTCCTTTTTCTCTCTTTCCACTTTCACTCCCATCTTCCTCCCTTCCCTTACGGCGCGGTTGCGGTGTCCACAAAAAACAAGTGAGACAGGTACTGCGCCTTTCCCTTCCTATAAATAAATCAGTTTTTTATGGAGGGCTACGGAGTAATTTTGACCCCCTGGGGATCTTTAACGTGCGCTGACATCGCACGTTAAAGATCCCCAGGTGGTCGAAATTACTCCGTAGCCCTACACTACGGCTCCTCTTTCTCTCTTTCCACTTTCACTCCCTTCTTCCTCCCTTCCCTTACGGCACGGTTGCGGTGTTCACAGAAAACAAGTGAGACAGTTACCGCGCCTTTCCCTTCCTATAAATAAATCAGTTTTTTTTTTTAAATCAGTTTATAAATAAATCAATAAATCAGGCAGCGGAGGTGGCTCATCTACAGAGTCAGTAGCAGGCCCATGCATTTTCTTTTCCTTCTTCCTACAGCCACAACAACAGCAGTAACCTGATTGCTTGATTTATTTATTTATTTATTTATTTATTTATTTATTTATTTATTTATTTATTTATTTACCCCGCCGGGGTGGCGCAGTGGTTACGACGCTCGACTACTGTTCCCAAGGACGCGGGATCGAATCCCGGCCTCGGCGGCAGCTTTTCGGTGGAGGCGAAAAGCAAGGCGTCCGTGTGCTGTGCGATGTCAGCGCACGTTAAAGAACCCCAGGTGGTCGAAATTTCCGGAGTCCTCCACTACGGCGTCTCTCATAGCCTGAGTTGCTTTGGGACGTTAAACCCCACAAACCAACCAACCTTATTTATTTATTTATTTATTTATTTATTTATTTATTTATTTATTTATTTATTTATTTATTTATTTATTTATTTATTTATTTATTTATTTATTTATTTATTTATTTATTTATACGAAGGAAAAGGCGCTGTAACTGTCTCACTTGTTTTCTGTGGAGGAAAGAGTGAAAGAGGAGCCGTAGTGGAGATCTACGAAGCAATTCCGACCACCTGGGGATCTTTAATGTGCGCTGACATCGCACAGCACACGGACGCCTCTTCGTTTCGCCTCTATCGGAACTATAGGCATTATAATCGGAACACAGCCGCCGAAGTCGGGGTACATTTAGTGGGTAAAGTCCCTCGTAACAATTTTTACTGCCCTGATTTTTCTACTGGACGCTCCGAGATCAAACCCTATCGCCTGAACTACCGTTCCCGTCTAGAAACTGATGCTAACACACAGATGATATTTGTCAAGTATGGCTCGCTTAGTGGCCTGATTAGAGCAATGTAATTTGAGTGACGACCTAAACAATGAAGATTCTGTCTACTCCCATTTATCCCCATCCATGGCCATGAGCCTTCCCTTTCAATAAAGGACATTCAATCAATCAGACACCTGACCACGCCGTAAGGAAAAAGAGGAAAATGGGAGTGAAAGAGAATGGAGAGAAAGAGGAGTCCTAGTGGAGGGCTGCGGAATAGTTGTTGTCCTCATAAAAATAGCGCATACACACAAGACGAATGGACATGACCAGGCGGTGATCACAGACTCTGAAATTCCTTTCTGCAAAATAAAAATTAGAAATTAATTTTGACCATCGGGGGATCTTTAACATCGACTAACATCTCATAGCAAATAGATGTCCTGTCGTTTCGCCTCCTCCATCGAAATGCCGCCGCCGGCGTTCGGGATCAAACCCGAGTACTCCGGCTCAGTGCTCGAGCATCTTAACCACTGCATCACCGCGGCGGGGTACGCTACCGTTAGGAAGATCAGAATTCCGTGTCCCATTGGTAGAGCCAAGAAGAAATAATGGAGAGATTAAAATCTAGATCTAAATAGAGCTGCGGATTATCTGCTACTAAAAAAGATTACGGATATTTATTTTTTTCTAATTTCTTTATTCCTAACCTAACACGTAAACCTCCTTATCAATTAGTGTTTGTATTTGATGCACCTTGGCCGACGGTATGTGCCATCTACATCGCAGTTCATATTCATCATCACTATACATCGCAGGCATCATCATCACGAACACCAGTTATAAAGGGGGAAACCACATATCCAAATCCAATTCTGCTCCAGGAAAAGTGCGTCAAGCTGAATCCCACCATAAGCAAGGACGTGTGCCAACCTGCTTGGACCTACGATCAGGCTCCAGCATGCGATTTCCGCTGCACCAGTTCGCGCTGCAGACACACTATCTGGACGATTTTATGGGAGCGGCCGTTTGCGTTCCTTTGTCCGGCGGGAATATGGCGGCTAGCAGCTTCGGAACGAGGGTTAGTAACTCTCGGCTCCTGCATGGCAGAAGAGGGCTTCTGCACATACGTACCGCGCTTGGATGTCCGAACTCTGAATGTGTACCTGATGACCACCTCGCAGTTCCCTTGGGACGAGACCAAGTGCTGACGACCAGCCGAGCCTATTCTATGGCCGCGGCTGGCTGCGTTCCAATGATGGCGGCAGCATTGCGGCCAGCAGCTTCGGAACACGCTGGACGTTCCGGGCTCCTACGCAGCGGGACAAGGTCATGCCTTACAGAGACCATCGGAAGCTGTATGCGTACTTGATGACAACCATGCAGCCACATTTCAGGAGTTCGGAGCGCCGACAACCGAGCAAGCCAACTCCAAGGGCGCAGTTTTCTACTGATCGCCGGACGGGGGCATGGCGGCCAGCAGCTTCGAAATGGTCGCTGGCAGCATTCGTGACTCTTGCGCAGCGGGACGGGCCGCTACTAATATACTATGACAAAACATTTCGACGATATTCGACTCTACGGCGACGACGACAGCTCCCAGGCGCAAGAAGAGGGCAACGATTGAGCAGAGGAAACCATTTTAAGAACGTCAAGAACGCCTGAGATCATGTTTTGTCGTCGACCGATGCGACTCGAGAACTATTCGTGCGTATTAAAGCAATGCTTATAATGGTATTATATTGTCATTGCTGTGACGTGAGTGAACGTATCGAACTGTTACGGAACAGTGGATGAAAACATTTAACCTTAGAAGACTGGTAGTTGGTAGCTGTGGAATTCAAGTGGGGTCCTTAGTCCAGCGCTCTGTAGACACACTATCATGCTTTACCCTCTCTAGAAGTGATTCCTGGTCCTGTGGGACTATGCTAAACAGAGCAGGCTTCCAAGTGGAGAAAGTGGGGAGGCGAGAGGGGGTGAAAGTGCTAGTGGGTTACGGCGTTCTTATTGGAATTTAAATAGAGCGAGTGGTGATCGGCTGCTAGATTTTGGACATTTGAAGGTAACGTACGGGAATGAAGTATTTACAGTAGAGATCTAGGAAAGCCTGCACTTGAAGCTGGCGTCTGGATATAAGACGTCCTCTCTGCTGAGGGGTCAAACAAAACAAAGACCTTTGATTGCCTCTGAACGCGTTGACCACAACATTTGCGTTACACAGGAAATGTAATAGTCGCGAAGGTGCACTGAGAGGAAGGGAAGAGTTTACTTTGATGCGCTTAGGAGAGACTTCACTAACACTTGCGTTTACAAGACTCGTTTCGCATCTTTCACACTGAGGGCAGCCTGCAGATCGTCTGGAAGCCGTTCGCCCGTGCTCGAAGTTCGCAGTTGGTGGTGGCCGTACGGCTGGCTTATGTGGCCACACTACATATCCTCTTTGGCAGGAGCTGCAGCTTGGGCCCCCTCTTTCGGATGGAAGGGTGATATCAGTCTGTATTCCTACTCCATTCCTGCTTCAGCTATAGGATAGCGTCCATCTAGTAAGTACGTGTACCCTTCAAACTGCACTGAAGTGCGTATATAATACATTCCAATCCGGAACCCATACATTCTAAATGGGATAGGCTACGCAGGTAAGTTCAGATGAGTTGGTTAATTATATAGAGTTTAATTTCATTGTCGACTGGCCTTTCGCATTGCACTATATGTTAAAAAGGTATGTGGGAGAAATGAGGAGCAAATCAAAGGTAGAAGCAACGTCCATTTACGCGAAAAAGAATCTGTAGCGAGAGTTATCAAATGGGTTTCTAACGCTGTCCATTCATAGGCTTGCATGTGAATCTGGAGTGTCGCGGCAAATTTAATGCAATACCTGTACAACGTATTGCAACGGAAAGGCGCTGTCATTCCCTGAAAAAACTAGGCATCGTTCCACCAGAAAAAAAAATGAGGGTATTTTAGTTGTTTCTTATGAGAAGAATGGCGAAAGGCTACCCTTCCTCTCCTTTCATTTGCCTCATCATTTGTCTTTCATTGGCGTTCGTTGCAGTGTTACGTAAAATTGGTTTACAGGAAAATAAAAATTAGATGGCCCCGCCGGGGTGGTGCAGTGGTAAGACGCCCGACTACTGTGCCGGAGTTCCCGGGTTCGAACCCGACCGCGGCGGCTGCGTTTCGATGGAGGCGAAACGATGAGGCGTCGTGTGCTGTGCGATGTCAGCGCACGTTAAAGATCCCCAGGTGGTCGAAATTACTCCGTAGCCCTCCACTACGGCTCCTCTTTCTCTCTTTCCACTTTCATTCCCACCTTCCTCCCTTCCCTTACGGCGCGGTTCGGGTGTCCACAGAGCAAGTGTGACAGTTACTGCGCCTTTCCCTTCCTGTGAACCAATTTAACTTAATAAAAATTAGAGGGTCTCCTAAATTTCTACTAAGAGGAGAATAGCGAAAGCCTACCCTTCATCTATCATTTGCCTCCCATCGTTAGCAGCTTGCCGGCATTCGTTGAAGTGCTACATATAATCATAATTGGTTTAATCAAAAGAAAGGCGCAGTATCTACCACACTTCCGACAAGCGTGTTTGGACTGTACACCATCGCTCCTGTCGCGTGGCGTTCCTTGGCGCACGTTCAAGTGTGGCATTGCAGATGGCAGGAATGCACCCCGCCTCGGACAATAAGAACGCCGCAAAAGCGGGACACACTTTGTCCACGACAGCATGAGCGGTTGTAGGTCGTCATTACACCCGCATAGCTTAGGTGGTGGACGACGGCTGTTGTTGTGGCGTGCGTCTTCCTCTCCCTCTTCTTTTTCTTTATTTTCTGCTCTGTCCGCACGAGGCAGCGGAGGCTCTCCGCCGGGGTGGTGCAGTGGTAAGACGCCCGACTACTGTGGCGGAGTACCCGGGTTCGAACCCGACCTCGGCGGCTGCGTTTCGATGGAGGCGGAACGAAGAGGCATCCGTGTGCTGTGCGATGTCAGCGCACGTTAAAGATCCCGTGGTGGTCGAAATTACTCCGTAGCCCTCCACTACGGCTCCTCTTTCTCCCTTTCCACTTTCACACCCACCTTCCTCCCTTCCCTTACGGCGCGGTTGAGATGTCCACAGAAAACAATTGAGAGTTACCACACCTTTCCATTACTATAAATCAATCAAATCAACCAATCAGGCAGCGGAGGTGGCTATGCTGCCGAGCTATTGCAGGCCCGTGCATTTTCTTTTCCTTCTTCCTACAGTCAAAACAGCATGAGCCATTAAAGGCTTTCGCCTTAAAAAAGGCACAGTATGTGTCACACGTTATTCGCAAGTGTGTTTGGCCAGTACACCATCGATCCTGTCGCGTTGTTCCTTGGCGCGAGTTCAAGTGCGGGATTACGCATGGCGCAGGAACGCTAGACAAGGAGAACGCATCTCGCGGCATCTCGCGCACAGTTCCAGCACATCTCGCACTCGGGATTTCGTTCCATGAGCCAAGAAAAGATTTTGCCTTAAAAATGGTCCAGTTTTAGCATGGCTTTAACTTAGTGATACTAGCGAAAGCTGTGAGTAGCCGTGATATTCCCATTAATACTGCATTTCAATCCAGGTTTTGTATGCTTTTTTTACATAGAGGAATTGAAAGGTGTTGTACCTGCCATTCTTTGGAGACATTTGAGTGCGCAGTAGGAAAGGAAGAGAAGTTGTTTGGAAATTGATATAACGAGGGCTGTAATGGAGCGTAAGCATTAATTTCGACCATCTTGGGATTTAACATGCACCGAGGTCGACAGTACACGGACGCCCGGCCGCGATGGCACAGTGGTTAAATGGACAGAACACTGGACAAAATATGTCATGAGATTATGGTGGAGATGAAATGACCTTACCTCATATAGTACAAATCGAGCACTAAAATATAAAGAAAGGGGTCTTTACAATTTAAATTTTTCATTGAAAATCACCTAAAAACAACTGAGGCGATATCTAGCGGCGAAATCCTTTTGCTTTCAGTGTAGTGCCCCATGCGACTACATGTCAGCAAAATATCGCTGATTTTCGTAGGTGCACAGTTCTTTGTTCTTCTGTGAGTGCTTGTCATAATTATATTTTGCGCTCTCTCCACTACGTCGTTAAATAAACACCACACCTCCTTTCGTACCGCGAGAGGAATGCTTCAGGTTTTACCACTACATGGCGCCAGAGTGTTTGGAGTTCCGTGAATGAAGCGATGATAGTACCCAGTAAAATTCGCCCACGAGGCATGCGTTACTGTGCCGTAACAGCCTTGAGTGTGAAACTGAAAAGAACGTTACTATAAGCAAAAAACGTCAAATTACTGCCTGGTGAGTAAAATTTATATTTGCTTTCGGTACGTCTTTTTTATCGACCATCAGTCGTCATCGCGGTCGCTGCTCATGGTTCTCAGCATCTAACTACATAAAAACGGGCGCATGTACTGATCGAAAAATTATCGGTAAAAATTTTCCACAGCGTTTCTACCAAAACCATTATGGAATCGAACATCTTAGACATCATTCTTCCCATTGCGTCGAACACAATTCGAGACCTTAATTCCAATGTTCTGTCCCTTTAAGATGCCTGAATACTGTGAAGGAGAGTACCCTGTTTTACCTGACCACCGGTGGCTGTTTTTTCGATGGAGACAGAACGGAAAGGCACCTGTGTGCTGTGCGATGTCAGTGCCCGAGATCCCCAGTTGGTCGAAATTACTTCGCAGCACTCCACTGCGGCTCCTCTTTCTCTTCTTGAACTTTAAGTCCCAGTTCACTGCTTCCGTTTCGGTGCTGTGCAGGTGTCCACGCAAGAAAGTCTGACGCGCATGCTGCACCTCTTCTTTCCCGTGAAAAAAAGTACCGACGATTACGTTACTTGCCCCGCCGGGGTGGTGCAGTGGTAAGACGCCCGACTACTGTGCCGGATCGAATCCCGGCCTCGGCGGCTGCATTTCGATGGAGGCGAAACGAAGAGGCGTCGTGTGCTGTGCGATGTCAGCGCACGTTAAAGATCCCCAGGTGGTCGAAATTACTCCGTAGCCCTCCACTACGGTCCCCCCTTCTCTCTATCCAGTTTCACTCCCACCTTCATCCCTTCCCCTACGGCGCGGTTCAGGTGTCCACAGAGCAAGTGTGACAGATACTGCGCCTTTCCCTTCCTATGAACCAACCAACCAACCTAATGCGAAATTTGAGCGCAGCAAATAAGCTGTTTCATCTTTTCGATAGATTGAGGCAAATCCGCCGCCACCGATCTGGCTCTCTGATTGCCACCGCACAGGGGTTGCATTGGAGGAGGAGCGAAGAAAGGAATTAAGTTCGAGCCGGCGCTTTGACAACCGGAGACTCGCAGGAAGAGGGGGGAGGGGGGCGGCGTGTACACCCAGCGGCAAACGATGGGGGCAGAAGCGCGCGCAGCAAGCGGACAGCGCGATAAAGGGAGGAGGGAAGAGATAGCAGCGACTGACTGATGCTGCTGACGCCGATAGTGAGTCAACGCCAGCTGCGGAGTTGGTTTCAGGGACAACGCCGCCGATGCCGACGCAAACAATGTGATACCCTCGCTTCCGCAGCGCCAAGAACCAGGTCTAGCAGTGGGAAGGTGGTCACGTATTCGTCGACGTGCCGGGGCCTACGTGAAATAACCGGCGCGTCGGCAACTGAAGAGCACCCTATCCGCCTCACAGGAACAAGGGGGGGAAAGGGGGGGGGGGGGGGGAGGGGGGACCCTCCCCTCCTCTTTCTGCATGGCGGCGACGGTGTTCTATGCAGTCACGTTATCTTGACTCTCTAGCGGCGTCAGCGGTATCCAGCGGTATCAGTCGGTCGCTGCTAGCGCTGGGGGGATGAAAGGGGGGCGGAGCTGGTTACGAGGCCGACGACGACGCCGACGCCGACGCGAAACCCAGGAACGGACGCCAAAGAGCTGCGCTCTAAAAAAATTATTATAGCAAAATGCACCGCCGTGGCCAGAGGTGATTTTATAAAATAATTGGTTCACCGTGAAGGAAAGACCCATTATCTGTAATACTTGTTCTGTTAAGCTAGATGTTGGGAAAAGGAAGGTGCTGCATACTTTAGGGTGGATACCACACTTAATCAGGTAGAAGTGTTATATAACCTTTTTTACAGCCAAGTGGTCATATATTTTGGAAAAAGGAAGGTATGTAGAGTATACTTATAGCCTCACATTGTCCTTTGGCTCCTAGAAGGTTGTGGGCTGCCCGCCCACTGAGGCCTTAGTCTCACCATACTGTGTGCCGCGCTGTCTGGTGCGCTATTGTTTTTTCCGACAGCGAGTGCAGCCGGCTGAGCCCTGATGACCCATGCCTGGCTGTAGCGTGATATATGATGAATCGCGGCGGCGAAACTTGATAAGCGCGGAGCAAGCAGCCACCGGCTGGTATTTTCCGGAGAAATGCGGCTGCTCAAGGACGCGCTGCAGGTAGGCACCGTTGCGACGGCCCGTCGTAGCCCGCCATGACATTCTGGGACGAAGTCCGGATGTGTCACCTATGCTGGAAGTGCAGCGGAGGCACACCGGTTGCAAGCCTCTACACGGAGCCTGTCGGGGTACCCGGCGTGAGGGACTGTTTGCCCGCCGCCCGTGTTTTTGCCGTGCAGTTGTTAGCCTGAAGCTTCTCTCGACAACCGAAACCGCCTTGTAAGCGCCACTAAGGGCATTCGTTTCCTATTATTTTGAATAGAATAACTATGCAGCTAAAGTTGTCCAAGCTTCCTCTCGACAGCCTCTCCACAGTAAACATCCGCAACATTCTTGAAAACAAAACATATGCAGTAATAAATAATCGCCATCTTGACTGAGCACAGTACTCACAGCAGTTCGGCGGAAAGGAGTCCATTGCAGAGATATGAATGACGTCTTAAGTGTAATGAAGAACTCAGACCCTCTAATTTTAGAACTACATCTTAATTTATTTTCGGATGCATTTCCCAGCTGCCAGAATTGTTCTGTTTGTTAGAAATTATAGCGATGCTCAAGCTTTGCCTTAGTAGTAAACACATAGCTCCTTTAACACCGCCTTTTCATTCTGCGAACGTTTTAGTAGTTTTTATGTAGGTTTTTGAAGAAAGGAAGCGCAGTATCTTTCTCACGTTTCAATGGACACCAGCACACTTTTCAATTAAGTGAGGGACACAGCCTTAACTACAGGCCTCCATTTTTTCTAACACATTCCGAGCACTTCTGACCACTACCGACGACACCCGAACCAAAACTGGGGTGCGGCGACGGCTCTTCGACTGAAAGAGCTGCGTACTCTCTCGCCTAGAACTGCTTGATTTCGTTTCTCTCATCTTGCTGTATTGTGGCGGAAGCACCGGGCTTATCTTTTTTTTTTTATTACTGCTATCATTGCGCTCATCATGGCCCAATCATTCGCCCCATCTGACAAACATATGATAGGGGTTCGGAAAGGAAACGAGAGTAATGGGTACTTCCTATATTTTAGGTGTAACGGGGGTGATTGGGCTATTAGGATAGATGGCATTATGCCTGCAAACCGAGCCCGTTGTGAAGACATAAAACGGAGCAGTCGCGGCAGCTGCTACATTTCGATTCCACTCTTTGACATCACCGATTTCAAAGCGCTGCAACATCTAGAAGAGGTCTAACGTGTGACAGCTGCGAACCCAATTTAATTTTTGACAGGGATATTGCAGCGTCGTTAGCCCCAGCTACGAGGCCATCGAGGGAATCTGCAGATTCAAGATCTTCCCATAGAATCAGACTCTGAGCCGGCAGACGTCGGTCTTTAGATGAAAAAAACAACAACTATGCTCGTCTAAATTTTAACAGCCGCCAAACTAAAAGCGAATCATTTGCTGTAACTCGGTCTAGTTTTTTTGTCCCTTTGATGCTTCCGACAGCGCATTCCACCGATCGCTCCGTGCATGAGCAAATTGTTTCATATAAGTATGATGAGACACTTTTCTTATGGAACAAGCTGTTCCTACTGTTGTTGCCCGCTTTCGTCGCTACCCACGAAGAAAATAACCAAAACAATAAGGCTGGCTTGTTCACTGCACGTTTATTTCTGCTCCAGGAAGATTTACATGTTCCCCGGCGTTAAAATTAAGTCCATCAGCGTCCGCAGAAAAAGACACCAAATTATGGACATTTAGAGATTGAGCACTTATACGGCTAGGCTACATGTTCAGTAAGAAGCACATAAACGTAAGCCGTTAATAATACCTGCTAGTTAGTGCATGTTAAGTGCAAGGGATGTAGTGCCAAAACGGACAGCATAGAGGTAGGTAGACAGGACAGGTGCAACTTACAGCTGTTTGCTCACAACGCATGGCAGTAAATATAAGGCATAAGAATCTAAGGAAGATGAACCAAACATTCATGCGAGGGGTACGTATTTTAATCAGCATATAGAATCTAGGCACGCAAGTGTCTCCCTGCGTTTTAAATGAGAGCGCCCTTTCAGTATTATACACTGCAATGCATGGTGTGCTTACACAATCACTACGTTTTTTATTGATATAGCATGCCGCCTTCAGTTCCCCTACTCCTGTTTGAGGTTTTTCGTTTCTTTCCCCCGACTGAAAAAAAAAAAAACAAAACAATATATGTGATTTTTATACATGCTGCAACAATTAATATGGAAATGTGGAGGAGTCGATGTGGGCGCAAAGGAACAATAAAGAAGCATGCCGGACTAGTAGAAGGACGCATATAGGTCCTGTGTTCTCGATGACAGGCTCCTGTAACTCCCTTATGTCGCATGTGGGATACATTTTAGAAGATATCAGAGATATGAAATAGGTCCCACCGTGGGCGGATATATAGGCCCTATGTACCATAATATAGAGATTGCATGTGCTCATATACTATCAGGATTTGTTTGTGCAATGTTGCAAAGTCAAATTTTCATATATGCGTGCGATGTCCCAGCTAAGCTCGATCAAGCCTTCAGAAACAAGTAAGCGTCTTTCGGATTTAAATGAATGGAACGTTATTTAAAGCATTTTGGGGCTCCCGTGAGCTTATGTGTTAATAACAAGCAAGTATCGTTATACCTCGTCCGATCTTATGTTGCATATTAATATCTGCAATACATGAGGAGCCTTCATTGCGAAAATGCAGGGAATAAATTAGCTTTTTTCTAGGAATATGCGTTATAATGATGGAGGACACGGACAAAAAAAAAAAAAAAAAAGATCAGCAAAAAAAGATTCAGTGGGTTTAGTGGACGACTGACGAACGACTGCACCTGTGAAAATCGGCCAGCCTGAAGTGTTTGTGAAATAAATGCAATAAATACAGAAAAAGTCGCCGTGGTATAGTGGTTAGTGTGTTGGCCAGGCATTGCTTTGGAATGCTGGTTCAATTTCCGTTGCGGATGATAATTTTGGACTTTTACTTTTTTTTAATTTGGCGAACTATTTTATACGTCTTGCCATTTTTATTAGCTTGTACCCGCATGTTTTTTTTTTGTTTTTTTTTCCAGAAACCGAGACCAGCGACTACAGCCTGCAATCGCTATATCCTACTACTCATATAACTCCCATGTCCTGTAACCCGATATGAATAGGTCCCACATATAGTTTTTTTTTTTCTAAAGGGTTGCTTCGCACATGTTCTCTTTTCCCTCGCAGGCTTTAGAATGTTGTGGTAAATGTTATTCGGTCCCATTCTTAAAACCGCTTTTATACTCTGCTAGTAGGTTATTAATACATCGGCTGCGCCTTTCCTGCCAATCCGTCTTTGTGCCGTTTTGCGCTACATCCCTTAAATAAGTAAGACCACATAGATTTCTGCTTAGCTGTTCAGATTTATTTAGCAAGTGCTTAAGTGAATGCTTAACGCAATAAAGGGTCTCGCGAAATTTCCGCCTAGTTGCAAATGATGAGAGAGCACAACTTCGTAACGGCTGATTATACCGTCTTTGACCACGCTTGCTTCTCTGGACTGGGAGCACTCAGTGAACGATAAGCCCACTGCGTTGTTATAGGCTTACATACAACTTATAGTAACAAGCCGGGCCCAAAAACGATCCCTAGAGTACGAAGCATTTACTTGAGAGTAACTGTTCGTTTTGCCTACCATTCTCATTTCTATACGAAAAAAAAAAAATTGACGCCCACCGTAGTAAACATCTTTCTAGTGGAAACGAAAGGGACGTCCTAATGCCCGCAAGTAATCTAAATTTTTCAATCAAAACAGCGAAGCGGTTATATGCAAATCATGGAAATGCACCTGCTCGGTTTATACGCCTGCGAAACACGATAGTTTATTAGTCTTAAACAATTATTCTATAGGTTCAAAACCTAGCAAAATCTTCTAACAGATGCACTTATAAAATATAGTTTTCTTCGCACTAGAGAAAAACAAACATTAGAATGCAGCACATTCCAACCCACGAATTTAATGCAGAAAGCTAGTGCAGAACCTTCGACCTATCTTTGGTTTTTTAATACAAAATATCAAATATATGCACAGAAACAGTCAACAGTAACATGGCTAAAAATGTTTACTCATTTTAATGCTTCGAAGTGCCGGGGCCAGTCAAATACAGGATCCACAGGTTTGATAATTCAAAATACCTTAAAATAGGTCCCTTAAATATTCTACGACTGCCTGTTCGTCCATATCTGCGTGACGTATTGCCATCCAGCTTCTCTAAATACTATGCAGGCCCAACACCATTCCATGATTGTCTGGAATACTATCAATACTAACCTCGTGCTCAATGCGGAGATGACTGACGCCCTGAGCGTCAAGCAGGAAATCCTTTTTAAGAGTCTTTTGGAGGATGTCCCATTTGAAGAAAACATGTTCAACGCATTCACCCTTTTTGCATAAAAAACAGTGGGCTCTCCAAAGTACGAACATTCCTTTCTCTTCCAACCACAAACGGCAAAGCTACGACACATATCTGGTCAAGATGTGGTGGCTGTCGCCTCGGGCGATCACCCCGCTTGTTAGCCGCAACAAACTATCGTGGTGTGCTTTTCATGTCATCTCTATCAATTTATTCTGCGCGCAACAGCCTTCACACGTGTTTAACTACTTTGAAACTATTATTTTCTAACCTCGGTAATCCGGTAACCGACCAGAAAGGCAAATGCGCTTCCGGAGGCAGAGTTAATAGCCCCCTGTAAATCCGTATAATTGGTCATTCACTCCAACTCAAAATCACATCTTACTACAGCTTCCCCACAATCTAACCATGAAATTTCATTACTGCGTCTTACACACTTGCGTCTTCCATACCCATTAGTGCGTCTTCCATAGAACAAAGCGCAGGAGTGCAGGTCAACACGTCTAAATTTCTATCCGCGATTGCAACTCTTCTGCGAGTTCCGCCTGCTTCAAACATTAGCGTCCGGTATATATTTCTTAACAACCATCACTGAGAGTCAGGGAATAACGAGTTCTGATGTATCTGTCAGCCTCTTTTCCTCCCAAATATTTTTGCTCTTTTAAATTTTCGTTCGCCCTCCTAAAGGGTCAATAAATTTGTCACAGGAACTCTCTAGATGCTTCAGGACCGCGAAATTTGTAACTTTTTCTAGGTAACTTTTGTGTAGTGTTCCGAACCCGACCGCGAGCGGTAGCAAACGAGCTGCCATGAAGAGGGCGCCCGCTCACACTCCGGAAAGAAAAAAAAATATTTGAGAAATGTTTAACTCCGCTAAACCTAAAAGAACAAAGCGAAAGCGCCTTCGGCGGCGTTCGGCATCGTCATTGAGAAGTTTGGCGAGACGGGCTTCACATTCTTTCACGGTCTCAGTGGCATGTTTAGCTTAATTCGCCTTTCTCCGCCTCTGTTTGGTAGCCTCTCGGTGAGCTATCTCGAGTGGACGATCGGATTCGACCAATCGTCTTCGCAATCTCTGAGACGCAGCCAATTCATGGATCATCCATGAAAACTGCTGCCGTTAAATTGTCGAGAGTTGTTGCGATCCGTTGGCACCGGCTAACAGCATTTAACCGGCGTTTAAAGGTCCCTAGTTAGTTCCCGGGTTTCAGCACCAACAAATATGGCGGAATCAAAGAACGCAATCAGCCGTCTGGTCTATGCTACATTAAGAAGCGTCTGCCCGAGCCCATGCGCGAGCGCGCTAATTCGGATCAAGGCGGCACTTCGTCTTTATTTTCATCAGCCGTGGAAGCTATCTAAACAGAGCGAGCGTCGCGGCTGCATGCTTATCTGTGGTTGAGTGGCGTCATGGTTGTCACGTGACTAGACAGAGGTAACCGCGCGGTTACCTCGGTAGCACCGCCTGCTGTGGTGGTTGAGGGATGTAATAAGGGCCACGTGGTTTCTCCGCGGCTCAAAACAAACACGTGCAAACACGCGCACGACGGAGAATCTACGCAGGGTAGTACTTTGGTAGCGAGAGCTACACTATGCCCGCCACTTCGCCCCTTCGCCGTGATCGTACTTTCAACGTGGTCGCACTTTGGCCGTGGTTACACTAGAAGAAGAAAAGAAAAATAAGAAGGAGAAGAGGTCGCGGGAGGCGGTAGGTGGCACTTGACATGGCCGAGCACTAAAAGGGCGTAGGCAGGACTGGTTTTCACAGGAGCTGCCAACTCAGGCCTCTCCTTTCATATGGCTCGATTAAAGCGCGGCTTTGTTGGCTGGTAGCTTCCGCTATCGTGTCATCAGGAAGGTGGGGGTGAACAGAGAGAAAGAGGTGCCGCAGTAGTGGGCTTCAAAGCGCTGCGAAACAGACGCTTTCGCCTCATCGCACTTTAGTGGTCAAAAGTGTCCCCTATGTCAGTGAACCCACACTGTAAACTACTATGTGCAAACGCCATGTCGTTACTTTTAAGCCGAACCTAAGCACAACCATGCAGATGTAATTCCAAGTTTAACCACAAGCTAAACCACAGCTAATTGTTTTTAGTTATTATCCACTATATGAAAATCATAAACGCCGTAGTGCAACCCTTGACACCAGCGCGCGGTGCTGTGCGCCGGCTGTTGGCATTGCGACAAGCTGACACTTCTCTTCGGGAAAGCATCTCTAAGTGGTTCGGTTCTGTTTTTATTATATACTGTGCAACCACTAAGTTAAAAAATTTTAAGCAATGGCGAACGACAGAGGTATTTTATTTTTTATTTCAATCTTTGAACAATATGCGTGCTATGAGATCGGAGGACTGGTAAGATGAGGGCACACGCCCGGCGCCTACTTTTGTATCTTGATTTCGAACGCTGCACTGCATCGCTTCCCAATGTAGTGGTTTTTTAGCTTACAGAATGCTCAAACTTAGTGAAGGTCTTGCTAATCACCTTGGTTTCTACAGAAAACACACATCCATATGCTGCATGCTTCCGAAACAGGTCAAAAGCTCTGAGTACGATGCTAGCTGCTCGCTGGGCTGCTGTTTTTAAAACATCATGCTGGGAATTCATTATTGTGAAAGCAGTAATCAGTAGACTCCTACCCCGAGAAAAATGTTGCTTGCTTGTGGAGCAGCTTTGATTTGCCAACAGCTGTATAGCGATGCATTGCTATATGCATAGCAACTGCATAACACCTGTATAGCGACGCGTTGCTAAAGAAACGGCAAGTCCCGCAGTATGACGCTGCAGTTGCGCAGTCAATGAATAAAAGGAGACACTTTAATTATAACACGTGTTTCGCTGCAGCCAGCGACTCAAAGCTAGGCGCCTGAGGAGCAAAACTTACGCACCATAGCTTTCGCTTAATAGTAGAGTTTGGGCGAAAATTGTCCTCAGTATTTTACCCCGGTTTCTTCAGTATACCCGAACACGAAAAAAATGACTCTTTCGCCCCACCGCAGTGCTTCAGTGGTTAGAGCGCTCAGCTGTGGTCCCAGGAACGTGGGTTCGAACCCGGTCACGGCGGCCGCTTTTCTATGGAGGCGAAAAGCAAGGCGTCCATGCAGTGTACGAGGTCAGGTGAGATGAGGTAAAACTTTATGGAGACAAAGGGAGATGAGAGAATTTACGAGCTGGTTGGTCGCCTCCCTTAGTCCAGGGCTCTGCAGGTTTTTGCTGCAGCGCGTAAAACATGGACCTGCTATAACAATTATTTCAGTAAACCTAATTATGCACTTCACGAAATATTAAGGTCCTGGCTAAAAGTTACCGTAGCAATAAAAAAATTTATCTCGTTCCTAAATTTTTCTGAGCTTGCAAAGTTTACAAGGATGGCAACCCAATGTCAGCGGTCTCGCTGTAGTATTCATGCTGAATGTATTGCATATACAGGTTAATATAAGATTCTTGTTACATTTATTCCACCCATCACAAAGTATATCCAACGGGAAAAAAAAAATTTACAGGAAGTACAAGCAAAACTAATAGCCGTAGTACTGATGTGCAACCTGATAGCCACCGTTCATACTGACCTCACTACGTATCTCTATGCGTAAAGCTCCTTTTTTTCAGCATAGCTTATTTGTTCTTTGCTTCGTAAGTTCAGAATCGTCCAAAGACTTTGTCGTAGCGAGTCCTTTCGGCGACATTATTCTAGTGAGAGCATGATGTCCGATGCGATGATAAATGTACGGCTCGTTAAGGACCACCCCCAAAAAATGAGAACGTTTCAACGCTGCTGAACCGAATGTGGAGCGAAAGCATTAGCTGCGGGTCACCGTGCATTCTTCTTCCTCTTCTTCTTCGTGTTATTTTTCGCCTGTTTCTGCTTCTTTTTCTTCTTCGTCTTCTGCTTCGTCATTCGTGGCCGCGGCCATGGCATACGAGACGAGCTGAAACTTTGCGTAATGTTGAACAAGAAGGCGCCAACCAACGAACATGGGAGATGGGGGTAAGCATTGCGCTGTCTTCAGTTGGTTTTTTGCCCATGCCTTGATTGGTGATTCACTGTTTCAAGTAGGATCCATGTAGCCCAGTTCCAGTTTTGATAATATTTTCTAAATGTGCTGCTATTTCCATCCCACGCTCGATTCATGAATAAAGAGGCTCCTCTTGCTCCGGATACCTTAGCAAAATATTGGAACTCTAAAGAAACAGAAAAATGAAGACCAATCCTTTTTATTTCATATATCAAAACACTAAGAAATCGTTCATCTTTAGTTCGATATTTTTAAAACAGGATGCCCTGGGTGGCTTGATCCGAAGTGACTGGCGCCTAATGAAATCCGCTTTGACTTCGCGAAGAACTCGTAAACCGCTCCTAATTGAGCCTGGAAACACCGGTCTTTTCCTACATGTATTTCCACAACGCGGGCGCACCCATTTCAAAAGGTGCATCATTGTACGCTAACAAGTGTTCGATGTGATGAAGGAAAGAATATTTTTTCCGTCTTGACAGACCAAGGCGCGTTGAAAATGAAAGCAAAATAAACATCTTAATGTGATTATGTCCAATTACTAGAGACAAATACTGCAGAAGAAAGAGAAACATAGCGCAATCCACATCAAATGTCATAATAAAACGAAGGAAATAGCTTGCTCTACACGCGAGCAATTTGAAAAGATTAAGACGTCTCTCTTGGGAGATGAAATATCGAGATTAAGTGTGGGAACGAAGACATTTGCAGCTGCATAGTCAAACCGTTCTATATTGTGTATTTTTATTATCTACTTTTACGACGTCTCCCACGACACGCGACCCTTATTGGTCGCTTTTTCAACTGCGCAGTGTCTGCTTGTTTAAATATTGCCATTACGAACCGGATGAGCTCTATCTAAAAAGGAATTCATGTCACGCCACGTCACACAGTTTCTAATGATAAATTCCGCTTTCAGATCACCTTACATGCTTATTGTACTATCCGTTATTCTTGAAAGTCACACTAACGCAACCCAAAGATTTGGTCCGCAATATGCAACAGAAAAATCAGCTTTTTTGTAATCGTAAAGCGCCGTCGAAAAGTAATCGTAAAGACAGGGGAGCCTTGTCTTCTCAAATAATTATTCTTTTCATTCTCGGCATACAACGCCGAAAGGCTTTTTACTCGCACATGTGAGCAAGAACTGAAAAACAGAAATTCTTTGTCATCTTACATGCGTCTGTTTGTCAGTTACAGTGTTCGAGGAACGTTAGAAAGCTAGGAGACAAATATTGCAAAAAGCTTTTACTCTATGCTGCATGAGCTATATTGGGAAACTAGACAGGTAAGTACTGTCATCCCCTAAGAAAGCTAAGGTATATCAGGATAGTAAGTAAATACGACAACAGAGCCAGCTGTTCACGATAAACAGGCAGATAAAGACTGCCGCATGCTGCTACGATGACTCTCCTGATTTCACAAATTTCGTCCCGCCTGCTGCCAGGTGTTCACCCCATCGACATTTCATATATTTCATTTAACCACGTATTAAAATGCAGTTGCTCTGTTCTCATCTGTGTGATTGTGTTTCTTTTCAGAGGCGCAATAAAAAAGTTAAAGGCCTTGAAAATTCATCAGAAGCTTTCCCTGGAGCAACGACGTCGTTTCTTGAGCATGGGTCAGCATTTTTCAGCCCTGCTTCCTCCGGAATAACGTTACATCAGCCAAGAGCGACAGAAGACTATGCGCTGAAGGTTTCAGTGATGGCCTGTAAGTGAAAAAGAGCTGACCGAACGAGTGCACCACGCGTGAAATCGAGTATCATAGCTGCCAACTTAGCTGTGTATGACTGAGTCGACGATGAGGAAAACAATCACAGTGCGATGTCCGCATAACGTACTCCACTGGTCTACAGCTTCAAGCCAGATATAGTGGCCTGCGAAGCTTGTCAGACAGGCAACTTGAGATGGCGGCCACGTGAAAATGTGCGATATAAAGAAAACTTATTTGGCAAACAAATTTTCGTCGGCCTGTGATCAAAGGGCAGAGGAAAGCCCGCTGCTTTTGTTTTGCATAAAAGCAAAAATAAGAAAGAGACGAGTTTGAGACTGAACTGAGGTTGATGCAAGCGGAAAGGGGCCTAAGAACTGACAAGGTTTCCAAGTTGTTGAGTCTGTGTTTTAATATGGTAACGTCAAGGGTCCCATTCAGTGGAAAATCCTGGGCCATAATTGTCCTCAGTGTGTCCGGAAAATTCAGATTCGATTAAAGGCTTAATTTTGACGGCACATAAAAATTGAAAGCTAATAAAAGATTAGATAAATTACGTTTATAAAGTCCCAACAAGGCTGAAACCGCTTTACGATATTTAAACATCCAATGTATAAAATTACACTAATAAATAAATTCGGGTAATTAAATGGGAATAGAACCTCAGCCCCTTGGTCATGAGTGAGGCATGCTATCAGTAGACCACCGAGGCAGGTTTATTAAACTAGATTGAAACCTTGTGTATTCATTGCAAAATATATAGTAGAATAAAATTAAAACAAAGAGACCGCATCCCTGTATGAAAGAGGACCTCGTGCGGCTGAGCAGACCGGTTAAAGCTATGGCGTCAATTCCCTTAACAATGAAATTGGCCCTCAATTTTGTTCTAAAGCTTTGTACACGTTACAATAAAGAGTGAGTGAGTGAGTGAGTGAGTGAGTGAGTGAGTGAGTGAGTGAGTGAGTGAGTGAGTGAGTGAGTGAGTGAGTGAGTGAGTGAGTGAGTGAGTGAGTGAGTGAGTGAGTGAGTGAGTGAGTGAGTGAGTGAGTGAGTGAGTGAGCGAGCGAGCGAGCAAGCGAGCGAGCGAGTTAGCAAGTGAGGCAGCGAGTGAGGTAGGGAGTGAGCGAGCCAGTGGTAATAAAATATGTGAAAGGGTGAGTTTGCGAGTGAGTGAGCGAGAGAGCGAGTAAATTCATGAGTGAATGAGTGAGTGACAAAGGGAGATGATAAACGTGCTGTCTAAAATATGCTCTACATAGCGACGAAAGCCTTTAGGAACACTGAGTGACCATTAGGCGACTCCTGGAAAGAAGCACGAGATGATGCCGCTAGTGCTGTCCGGGTTAGTAGGGTACCTACCAACCAGCTAGTATTCAGATTATGAGCTTCTAAAGAGGATTACATTATGTGATTGCAGTGGCTCAGTACCTATGGAGTATTGCTGTTATTCGTTTGTTTCTTGCAAGGACCTGAAGCTAGTTTAGCAGTTGATAACGTTAACTATATACTAGCATTCATGACACAGAAAAAGTGATTGCTGCAGCTTTTTTAAGGCTTATTTATTCAACTTGGCCAGCGATATGTACTGAAGAACGTCAGTGAGGACTTATTCAGGGATCTGAATGAATAAACATCGTGTCCCTTGAGTGGTGACGCAAAATAAACATTTGGGGTCGAAATGCACACTGCAGAAAAGCTTTGCTTTTAATGTCTGTCGATGGCTGTTGTGCTTTGACCGCGACTCTTTGCGTTGTTTACTGAGGTAGCCAGATGCTGCGCATATATTCTGAAGCCAGATGGGAAACGACGCTATAAGTTATGAGAACGGCTTACACTCACTGCATGCTCGAGAACGCGCCTTGCCACATCATGAATGCTGACGTTTGCGAGCACCTGCGATTGACATAAGGACTAAATATCTTCTTCACATCCCTCCCTGTTTGCTCTTCGAAGCATATGTAAAAACATCCTAACCCTCTGCATGTGTATAGAACCTGGGGCACTTATGTTCCACCTTTAATAACACGACGCGATACCGTAGGCGACCAGCCGACGTATAAAGCCTCGCTGTAACCAAACTGGCCATACGAACATTCCTGCGCAGCATATGTGTAGCATGCTGATTCGGCAACCAACAGCACTGGAAGGTTAGTTATCATTCCACCATGTGACTGCAATTCAGGAATTCCAAATGGGAGGTCTTCCAAACTTTCTGATATCCGGTGGTCTTTTTAAGCCGCATAAAATATTGAAGACTCAGCGTCCCACCATGCGAGCTGGCAACTTCTACCTGCCAGCTCTAAGTCCGGGATTTTTCTGCGAACCATAGGTTCAGATATTACAGCGTGAGTTGTGACTTACCATACGATATTACAGAATAAGAAAAGCAGTCGCCATAAAAGAGATTTTCAATTATGAGTATTCAATGTTATTCACTTTGTTTCTTTTACATAGAGATTCCACGAGTGATTTGGCAGGCACCTAAGTCTGTTTCACTCAGAGAGAAAAAGAGCGACAGAGATAGTACCGCCGTCAGCGATTAGGCCAACCGAGTGGCCCCAGACGTTCACCAAATGTGAATGCGTAAATATACTGATTGCTGAGAGCACCCAAGGATTCTGATGTAATGGTCATGCCCAACGCTTACACCTTTCTGATTATTCAATGGAACGATGTTGATCAACATGGGCTTCTCGTGCTCAGAACATCCAAAGCATTGTGTCAAATAATTGAAGTTAGCTTGCGTTTTGCCTTACGAATTAAACCCAATAGCACATTTTCCTTCTTTGTCAATTTTTTCCTCTTTTATTGCACGCCACTGCAGTGCTCATACACGTGAGACTGCATGCCGCCCACACACCGCAGCACACCTTAGGCCCTCCTAACACACTGTGACCAATTATACTTTGTGGCCTAAAAGTAAGTCGTTTCATATTAGGCCACAAAGTATAGTTCGGTCTGGTGAACTTGTAGATATATATGTGGTGTTTATTTTGTAATTATGTACACACAAAGAAAAAAAAATACTTTCTGGCCTAAGTCTAACATGCTTATTCGGCATGCATAGAGTCCTGTTTTGATTCCCAACACCACACATTATGCCACTTTATTAAATTTATAATTTCTCAAATACCCTCATTATTGGAACCTCTTCACTAAGTTTTACATTGTCTGGGCTATTTCCTGATCTTTTTTCTACATCATTTTCAGAGTCTTAACATTTGTGCCAGACACTGAGCGCCCCTGAATTTATAGCGTCACAAGCTCTTAAACAAGTTTGCGTAGACATTTCAAGCGCCATGCATTTTTACTTCTGGAGATTATATTGCGAAATTTCTTGCGGCGGACGTCAGCCAAGCAGCATGAGTCAGCTTCAGAAGACGCAAAGAGGCAGAAGAAGTAGATGAACGGCGACGAAAAGAAGAAGAAGACTCGTGCAAGGTTTCGGGTTGCTTTCTATGCGCTGTTCATGGTTTGCCTCGGAATCTTTTACTCTGTGGTCGCGACATTCTCCTGGATGGTCTCTCCTGTTTACTCGGGTAAGCTGCAGCACTCACCTGTTTCTTCGAATTTAAGTATTAATTGCGCTTTTCTATGTCTTTGGGAACAGTAGCGTTTCGGAGAAGCTTACATAATTATTGGTAGATTTTCGCGAACAACTATCACGCGCTTTCATATAAACCCCGCTTTCTACTTCCTATTTAGTCTATTCAGCCTTAGACGAAAGCACGACAGAAAAGGAACTAATTGTCCGGGCGAATGTAACCAGGTACTTCCTGTGCTCGTGCTAGGCCGTTGTCATCGACTGTTTTCCACCTATTGCACGTGTGATGTTATGTTGCAATATGCCGGAACAGTAGATTTCGTAGGAAATGTAGTTATCTGCAGTGATCTACGTCTATGTGATCTACGGCTAGCCGCATGGTGTTTTTTTTTTTTTTTTTAGACGAAATGCATTTATAAGAATTTAAAGCAAGGGCTGCTGTGAGTAATATTTAGCAGCTTCTTTTTGCTACCAACCTCGGCCCTATCCAGGCACCTCTAGATTCCTTGTTTTTAGGCTGTTACCTTGTAAATGCGTGCTTCCGGCTTCCGTGCAGTAACTTCTGCAGTCAGGGTCGAATAACCACAATCACTTCGCCATCATATTGTCTACATAACCTGGAGGTCGTAGGTTGCGTCGATTTCATCGTGATCAGGGGAGCCGCGCGGTCGCACGTATAAAAATTAAACGCCATGGCACGCAGCTGATGATAGAATTCTAAAATAACATAACTTGGCATAATGCGCGCCTGCCCTACAACAAACCTAATGGTCATATCAACGCGACCGCATCGCGCTTCAGTCGCATCTTTCCACGGCAGGACTGAAGCTGACAGTACTATCTCTTCAGACCGGTCTTATTTTATTCGCGGCGGTACAAGGGAGGTCCATATACATACATCGGCTTCCCTTGTAGGAATGCGGAACACAACAACAAATGTTAGACGGGTTGAACATAAGGTGAATCCTCGCGACACGCTGACTTTAACCGCATGGTGCTACAAGATGCTATGTCCTAGACAGCGCAATTTTCGCACCATCGTTGTAACACTCGAAAATATAAGCTTAACATGCACAGCCTTCGCACCAACATGCAAAGGTAATTCTACAATTGAAAAATACGAATAAGACCAGCCTGGGTCATCAGCCGCGTCAGGACTGTTGTAGGTGGGATCAATACTTTTTGCTTGCATGCTATGAGTTTTCAGGACTAGACACTAATTTTCTTACTGCTGACAAATACATTTGTTAGTTTTTCTTTCTGTGCTTTCTAACTCTACAATTCATACAGTCACGAACCATGTCGACGTGCAGGCAAACTCAGAAATAAAGCCTTTAATCTTCGAACCCAGTCTTGTCCAAGCTCTCTCAAAATCCAACAGCCACTCCAACATATCTTTCTGGTTAATTAGACCGAGCTACTAAGATTATGGGAGGTTTATGCTATATCACGCAACCCTTTATATTTACTGAGGTGCGTTATAAGCGCGCTTTGTCTACCTTTTTGCTAGAGACGTGCTGATATTGCTTTTTTTTTCAAAATCGAATCTAAAAGAATCATCGTGCTTTAATATCGAATAGAATATGAACAGTTGCGCGACATAGCTAATGGAATAGTGACAAAAGCGAATAGAACAAAAATCTAATACTGCTAAAATTATTCGCTAGTTGAAGAAGCACTCAAAGAAACCGAAAATTCATGCAGAACAACAAAGCACCTGAAGCAACACTATTTCGTGCCGTAAAATTTGTAGACCTGCAGCCACGGCAGCACTGGCGCGATGCCAAAATTCCTGTTTAGAATAAAGGGAACTACGGCGTGCCAGATGCGAGTGTAGTATCCACTATTCGAAACCATTTAGGAAACAAGATCGAGATTGTATTCGATTCCTCTCGAATAGCTCTCAAACTTACCATATGAGTTTTCTATTTAGTTGGAAACGAGGATACTCAATTCGATCTACACTAAACAAATGTTGAATATCCACTCACGGCTACCTTTTGCGCCTTTTCATTACATTTTAGAACGTTATCTGTTCTAAATCAGAGCTGCTGTTCTTCAAAACGTTTATTGAAAGCCACATTGGCTTAGATTAAGGGAAGGCTGATCGGGTCCCTAGTCCGGGACATCGTTGGTAAAAGCCCCTGCCCGTGCTCTTGCGAAGAGGGTTCGTTGTTCCTTGAGGTCCGAGCAGGACAGAGCCGCCTCCCAGCCTTCCCACGTTGGCTGACGTATTATGTCAATACTGGTATTTTGTTGACAAGCCCATATCATATGGTACATGTTTTCCTTCTGACCACAAAATTTGCACTGCGCCGAAAAGGACTCGGGCGAAATTTTTTCCTTTGCTTCTCGCTTCTTTCGCATTTTCTCTTATCCTCTGTGTGCAAGAAGAGCAATGTACGTAGGCGCTTCGAGTTACCCTCCCAGCTTCTGTCGTGCTTACCCCTTAAACCGCGCAAATATCTCAATGGCTTTGACATCAGGCTGCTCACCCCGAGAGAGCATGGGATTAATTTCGGCCCCTGCGGCCGCATTCCAATGAAAGCGACATACAAAAACTATTATAATCTGTGTAAAGGTTCGTTAAAGCGCCTCCGGGATAAATTATTTATTCGGAGCCCTCTACACGGCATCCCGTGTGTCGCTTCAGAACGCTGAGACCCACAATTTAAGATCTTAAGCTTTCTTACCTTCGTGCCTGCAAGGACAGTAGAGCATGCCGCAGTCATTACTTCCCCTCTAAGACTGCCATTATCACTCGATTTCCAATACACGTGTAAGGTAGAAGCGTACGCAGCGATCCGCGGTACATATAAAACTCTCTAAGGTACAATAACCTGAGAATGCACAAGGCAGATAAATGCTGAAATTGTCCTAGATATACAGTTGTGCCGTTAGCATTCATGCACAGTGTTTCAAGGATAAATGGAAATATAAAACATTTTTCATCTACGCTCATTCACGCAGCGCGTGTCCTCAACGACTTCGTGCGGCATTACGAACCGCTCTCGTACGAGCCCGTTCGCGAGGTCAGCAGACGCTGGAAACGCTCGGCTACACAACACCCATCCATGCGTAACATCCAGCTCGCATTCAAAGCCCACAACCGGTAAGGAGCTTCTCCACAGCTTGATGTTTGACCGCTTGATGCGAGGTTTAGCTGAGAAAAAACAGCGGAAAGACCTTACTCCAAGGAAGAGTTGGACGCACAGACTATGCTTGTGTTATTGTCTTTCACTCTAGAATTCCGGTTTTCTTCTGTTTCTTCGACCGGACTGTCGCAGTGTGAGACCGCCGCTATGAGATCCACGTTTCTTGTTTTTGAGATTGTTATCTGCTTGCTGGCTTGTTGCAGCAGCAATTTCGAAGCTGGGGTGCATGGCGAATTCTTTTACATAGGTTTTACAGTTGTGCCGTTATTATTCATATATATATATATATATATATATATATATATATATATATATATATATATATATATATATATATATATATATATATATATATATATATATATATATATATATATATGTGTGTGTGTGTGTGTGTGTGTATCAAAGTAACTTTTATTGCCCAAAACATTAAAGGTTATATACCACCGCGGTCGGTTCAGTAGCCACGTCGGAAGAGATCTCCTTTACTACAACTTGGTCCAATGGAATAGAATATAACAGTCTTAATTAGCCATACGCTCTCACATATAAGCCGCGTTTCTTTCTATTATTTGAAGTTGATAAGCTATGTTTGATTTTAAAGTATTGCAAACTGCGTTGTTAAAAACGGCGCAAGCCGTTTCCGTGACCCACTCGTGTCCGCAAATAGGCAGCAGCCTTTCATAGTGGTGACTTGCTCTCCCATCCTTTCTTGATGACCTGTAAAATTCCTGTCTGAGCCGAGACAAGCAAATGCCACTACATGTTTCGTTTTATCTCCTAGGGAGTTCAGGCTGCGCCTCCACCAGGACCGATCCGCATTCTCTGATGACTTCACCCTCCAGATGCAAAGTCGTTCAGTGCGGCCCTATCTCGACCACCTCTATTCAGGCCACGTCACTGGTAAAGTCTGGCACTACCATGTCAAATAATGCAGACTTCTTTTTGTCGGCCTCGTCTTGGCCCTATACTTGATCAAGATTGCACAATAGCAGGCAAGCGACAGGATTCAACTCTCACTTGCTCACGCTGATTTGGCATCGCCACTGCTCACGCACTGCGCGAGCCCCGCCGCGATGGCTCAGGGGTTAGGGTTCTTGGCTGCTGAATCTAGGCACGCGGGTTCAGACGCGGCCGCGGCGGCCGCTTTGAGATAAAGACAATAAACAAGATGCCTAACATATGTCTAAAGACAACTTGAAATGACTACAATTGATTACAAATAACTAAAATGCTTATTAATTAGTAGTAATGACTAAAATGACTACTATTGACTTGTAATGACCAGTATGTCAAAAGCCAAATTGTAACGACTACATTTGATCACAAAAAGATTAAAAATGCTTAGTAATAAGTAGTAATGACTAAAATGAATACTAGTTAATACTACTACCACTACTAGGCTCTTTAGAAATATCTTGAGACCTGTAATTTTTCGCTCTAGTGCCTTCCCGGTTCGATGTTGTGACAATAAAATTACACAATGCCCTACACCCGGAGTTAGTTCGGAAGTGTATAGCGCCTCCGTATCACTTTTTTGTTCAAGCAAGAAGACCACCTCAACACCTTTAATTATTGTTTATACGTCTTCACCCAGGAGCTCCTGGTAGTCGCGTCGACGGTTCAATCATAGACGGTGTATTCAGCGGCAGCATCTCTTTGCCCGGCGAAGGCGAGGAGTTCTACGTCGAGCGTGCCAGCCAGTTCTTCCCGGACTCCGTTCCCTTCCACTCGTTCATATACGCAGCTCGGGACGTCAGCTTCGCCGGTGGACGCTGCGGGCTTTACGGGGCCACCAAGGATGCTCTAGACCGAATACGCCACCGTTACCGGCGACCTCAACCCACGGTACCGGAAAACGTTTATACAGTAGTCAATGAATGAGCGAGTCAGGAGTGTTGGTCGCAAAGGTTTTCAATCCTTTATAGTATTCCTATGTACTATAGCATCACTTTGATTGGCGATGTCTGAATTCGGACACCTAAAGGAACGCTAAACTTTATCACTTTTTCATGATATTTGCAATGATTGAAGACTGCAGGGCAATATGATTTTTTTATTGCGCTCCAGTATGCGCGTGGCACTATTGAGACAGTTGGCAGAAACGGAAATAACGTACCAACGCTATTGTTATAATGACATCCTTGACGTCAACATGCAACGTATAGCGTTGGCCTTTTTGAGAAATTACTCATCCTATATATCTGCACTATACCATAGGTCATTAAAGACTCGCTTCGCCTGCAGCGCAAGCACTGTTGAAAAGTACACTAGGAATGTTTATTCTTTTGCGGTGCCACCCGCCTTCTCTCATAGGAGATATTTTTCGAACCGAATCGTTTCTGCAGGTCCTAAGAAAGAAGCTAACTTTAAAATTAAACAAGAACTCAGAATTCCCTTTATGGCCGAGCATGTGGAACTACATCTAGCGAGCATCACAATTTGGAAAATTTTAACGTGTAGACAACAGTACATCTCTCATGAGTCTCCGAATGTCTAAAGGATTTGTACTCTATGTCTCGACGATGCATACGACGGCTGAAACTCTCAATATAAAGAACATTTTACCACTTACAAAAAAATATAAAACTTTTTACATTAAAATGACAAAGCGCTTTCTTGCGGGCTCGCTACTTTGAGAAACCTTCGACGGCAGTGAATAACTAGCAATGATACCACCCTATTGTGCATATAAAACTTATATAAACTACTAAAAATGAAAAAAAGTTTCAAGTTATTGCTAAAAGCCAGAACAAACTGAAAACGCCATGTATATACATCTGTGTACGAATCGTCTTGAATATTATAGTTCATGTTGAGTGTAGGTCCCTTTTTAGAGCCAATATTTACCACAACTTGAGTCTCTAGATGGAGCCCTTAAAACTATGCCTGTGCTAAACACATGAATTAATTACAACTCAGCCCTTTAATTAACTATTTACATCTAATTTCGAAAACACTGCAAATAGCAAAGGATATATGTTACAACCTACGTTATAAAGCTTTCGCAAATTGTGTGGCTTATGAACAACCTTAAAAGGTGTATGGTTGTTAACTATTCACTTTGACTCCACCAGCCTCACAAGCTAAGCCGGTCAAAGCGCTCTACGCGAGACGCCGACCTCGAGATGAATACGACGACCGGGAGGGTTGAAAGAACCGCCGCGATGCACAATTCCGGCGGTCATGGTAGTAACTCATCGGTGCCAGCGCATCGTCAACGCCCCACTTTGACTGCTGCCCAAATATCGCAAAAGACCTACGTGCAGCGGGTATGCAACTTGGAGATCGCCATAGACCACACCTTGTTCAACGCCGTGGCTTCGCGGATGCTGGGTAGCTCCGAAAGGATGCTGCACGCCCGCCAAGAAGTGATAAGCATGGTGTCCAAACACGTGAAAGCCGCTTCGGACATGTTTGGCAACACAAACTTCAACGGCATCACCGATATCAAGTTCGTGGTGCAGCGACTCCTGGTGAGCACTGCCACGAATTGTATATAAGTTCGCAGCAAAATAATTATAACTCAATTAACTGCGTCAAGTGTTTCCATTGTTTCTTTTTTTCAAGTGGGCGAGGGTTTCTTATTCTTGTGAGAAGAAAACCACTGAACAACAAAAAGGAACTATAAATTTTACCACTTTTACATGATACCAAAATTCTCAACCTTGCTAGCAGAAGGCTCTGGCTCTAAAGGAACAGTAAGGAGTGCTCCAGCTCCACCAAAGTATTCATTTATTTTTAATAGAGCGGGACTCATTGTTATAAAAGAAGACACAATTACCACCTATTGGTGAAAGTGTGAAAAAGTTAAAACGAAAAAGGAAGCAGAATAAACCACTGCTATAGAAAAACCATACAAGAAGATCTAGACTACAAAGCGGTGTTTCTATTTGGGTAGTTTTTTTTTTATTGTGTTATCTTCCCTTTTAATATTTTTGGTGCTTTCATCGACAGGTGGCATTTATTATTGCTGCAATAAAAATCAGTTGTCAGTTCGACCTGTGTATTGTCATTTCGCTCAGTTTATCGTTCGTAAACGTTTGAGGGGGATCTTCAAAATATGTGACCAACTAGGCCATTTAATCACAGCTTTAAAGTTCTCGTTTCGGGGAAAATAACTTTTCATTGCTATTTCGTAATCCCACGAAGTGAACGAATCAGTGATAATTTATTTATTATTCTAGTAAGAATGTAGCTATAGGTAGAAGAATCACATTGCAAATTTAATTTCAAATGAAATTTATTTATCATTTCCAACGCTTCACGTCAATCCGCATAAGGCATCAGTGATCGCCGTTTAGAGGTGAGTATGGTGTAGTTCAGAAGCCGTCTTGAGGTCAGTTTGTCTTGGCATCTCCCTGGCTACCTTGAGAAAAGGGCAATATCTGCTTACCACTCTGTCTTTATTCTTCTTTCGCTCCTTTTAGCAACCTTCTTTATGAACAAAAACCCTCAGATTCTCACAGAAACAGCTACCGCATGCACGGAACTGCTGCCAGATACTGTAAGCTGAATTAACCTAATGGTGCAAAACTATCACTCCTCCTCGTTTTTATTTTGCCTCCACTTTGTATTCATGTCATTTCAGATAAAAAGCTAGTCGGTAACAAGTTCAAATCACCGGTCTTGTAGTAATATATTAGCTCATCTGCTTCGCGTAGTTGTTATACTGTACGTCTGCCCATTCTGTGGCAAAAGGGGACAACAATATGCGCCCATATTCAAAGCTGCGAACTCAGAGGCTATCACGATATGGCAGTGGTGACCCGGACTGTAACCTTCAGCAAAACAAGTTGCGTGACGGAATTCTAACCAGACTTGTTTACCCAGATGGTGATTCAGCATCCTTCACTCCGCCATAAATCTGCCTAATTAATTGCAGTATACTAGTGTGCTTTTCTTTGTAGCTAGCAGGTCAGCGCAATGAGACAACTAGTTCACTGCAAACGGCAGTAAAGTTTGTACGCCCGCATATTTCATGGACTACTGAAGTCCATGAATTAGGCGTCAGGCACTGCAACTCTTTTTCTACATTTTGAATTTATAAATGGTGGGATTTCACTGCAACTAGCAATTTGTCAAGAGGCCCGCAAACGCGTCATACATGGCAGCTTCAAACTTTCTCTTAGTTCAGTCAAGGGAAGCCTTCTTGGGCATCTTAGAGCACTGTTGTCGTACTCTTTAGTCATTTGAGGTGCTGTCGCAGATCAATGACTCCAGCGCCTGCGAGGGAGCATCGGCGCTGACAAACCCATTCTGCCAGGACAGCATGGATGCTCCGTTCATGCTGCTCGAGCTGTCCAAGCAAAACCACGACGGCTTCTGTGTCTCGTATGTGTGGACCCACCGGGAGTTTCCCGGGGGGACGCTGGGTCTCGCCTACATGGCCGAGCCTACCGGTCAGTGAACTGTCCGCTTCTCTATGGCAGCTCGTTTAAACGTGTGCCCTGAAGCGATCTTTTATTCTGTGTTAAGCTATCAGAGCCCCTAGTTATTTCTCATTACAAATTACTTACATTTCTTAACTCGTAAAGGATAGGGACGTAGTACCATTCGAGTGCTACGTTTTTGCTACCTCTTTAACTCGTAAAGAATAGGGACGTAGTACCATTCGAGTGCTACTTTCTTGCTACCTCTGTGGTACTCACTGCATGCTTAGCTGCCGTACCAAAATTCCAGAATACTCGCGAAACGTGCAAACGACACTGAAATGTTTTGAAGCCCGAAATTCCGAAATTCTTTCCGAAGCCCGCCACCTATGAGACGTCAAAGGCTAAGCAGCCGATACTGTGTTTATCATACTATGACATTACAGTTCCTAAGCCCGCCGTCTGAGAGATGTGAACGGCTAAGCAGCAGATACTGTGTTTTATTATAATATGACATTGCGTAATTCCGTTTCCTCAACGGTAGGGTCCCGCAACTTCTTTCTCCTCACTGGTTGGCTCCGAGCGGGTTAAACGGTGATTGTTGCCGAGAAGTGCCTCTGAACGCAACTTAAAGGCAACATACACTCACTGAAGGCAGGAAATGATTACGGTGAAGCTAATTGAGTAGTGTTACCGTTGACATGCTGTCACCCCGTTTCTCAGTTCACGGCTGGTTTTGTGGCTCTTAAGAATTAAAAGCATCACATGATGCAACCTAAAGGGAAACACCGCCCCAGAAAAGATATTGGTAGCTTGTTTTAATGGTGAAAATAAAAAAAATTGAGAAAAAAGTTGCACATACACGATTCGAACACATGTTTTATTCGCTAAGCGCTCAGGTAAGCAGTGTTAAAACATCGCGCCACTGAGGCTTCTTTTTTTTCTTTTTTTTTTTTAAAAATCGCGCCACTGAGGCAACGAGTACTAGAGGCTTTTAATGCGCTATTATTCTTTTTTACAATATTTCCGCTATCTGTCGCCAGGTGACGCTTCTCAGAGGACCTATACCGTTGAGAAAACGGAATCACGTTATGACATTACAGTTCCCAAGCACGCAGCCTAAGGGACGCAAAAGGCTAAGCAGCCAATACTGTGTTTATTATAGCATGACATTACAGTTCCTAAGCCCACAGCCTAAGAGACGCCAAAGGCTAAGCATCTGATGCTGTGTTTATTATAGTATGACATCATAGTAGGCCGTATTTAAGAGTCTCAATAACCTCTGTGCATTCTGTGCAATTGCTGCTGACAAAATATATAGGTTTAGGTATTCATGCAGACCGCAGAAAGCCCTGAAGCTAGGCTCGCTGTCAAAATGATGTCTTCATTATAACTCGACATACAATGAAATTATTCTTTCGGGTCAGAATTCTCGGGTGGCATCTGTGAGCAGTTTCACGCCGGCACTGGCGCATCGACGGAGAGCGGCTACACCGGGAGGCTGAGCCTTAACACAGGCGTGGTCACCTTCGTCAACAAGAACAGCCGTGTGCCGCAGCGGGCCTCCGAGATCACGTTTGCTCACGAGCTCGGACACAACTTCGGAGCACCGGTTAGTGCCAACGCATGTGGAGGTCACGTGATTGCCAGTAATTTAATAATCCAGTTGAATCGAGCCCGGACATATCGAAACTCGTTGTCTTGAATTATTGGCTATATCGAACACAAATATAATCCCCTTGAAAAGCTTTTGTAAGAAACCACCAGAACCAGTATGCGCTGCGCAAGTCGAGATTCAGCGATGGGCATAGTGTTATCGCTTCTTTCAACGCGAAAGCATTTCTTGCCTCATGACTAGCGTGTACACGAGTCGTAACCAAGGCGTGTCGTCACGGAGTAGATAAGAAAAAGAAGCGAGTCGCCCCGTCAGGGCTGAAACCACCATACTCTACCGTACCCCAGCCGAGAGCGCAAATCACTGCTCTACGCCGACAGCCTGTAGGCGTTGAGGGAAAAGGACAACAGTGACAGTAAAAAAAGAATGAAGAAATAAAATAGCACAAGAATAAAAAGGAAAACAAAGTATGAAACAATAAACGTAAAACGAAACAGCGCAAATATGATAACAACAACGACTAAGTAAAATAAAAGTAAATTTATAGACATCGGAAAAGCAACGAAATGTCGTAACAGAAGTAAAGACTGAAGTCGCATTGCTTTCGCATTTCTGCACATAAGGAGACTTAAATAAACCCCTGTACCTTTTTTTAACAAAGTTTCAGAATAAACTTGGCGTTAACTCCCCTTTTTCTTTTCCTGTGCTAACCTTCACTGAGGTTGATTTCTGAGGCAACCACTCTCTGGTTACGCACGCATACTGCGATGACTAGAATGGTATGGTGCATTAAATACATCATGCAGGCTCTGAGAGACACGTCGTAGAGAACTCCCTTAATGTTACATATCACACAGCATATGGGCGCCACACACACACTATATGTATATATACTACTACTTTCGAAAAAGACGTTCTTGGCTGCAGAGGAAATAGCGAAGATGGCTAACACTTCATTCATTCTTCGTCGGCGTTTCCACCGGGGTCTGGTCGTTCTCACGACTGTAAATAATATATATATATATATATATATATATATATATATATATATATATATATATATATATATACTTCCTCTTTCCAGCATGGAGACGTTCGCCTTGCGACACAGTGCGAGCACGTCTTGAATGTAGGCAAGGTAGAACTCCGTGGGGGATTGGACGCGAGACGAAAGTTTGGTTTTGGCTGCGAGAGCCCGTCCAAAGGGCTTTCCAAACAAGTTTTGTAGCTTTTTCTTGCAAATTTAACAAGTCAGAAGCCCTTGTTCGTAATTTTGGAACGAAGTGCGAGCGGTGCCCGCCAAACAGAAAATAAGATTAGCCAGCATTATGTTCGCGGTACAGTGATTGTTCCTGCTGCAGCGCTTGTATTCATCCAACCAATCGTCAACATCTGTCTTGTCTTCGCCATTAAAGTTGGGATGGTGGCGGGATTGTTAGAGGACGAGTGGCTGCGCCGACATTACTGCGGTGGTAGGGGCTGCCTCAGAGGTTATAGAGGCCGTTGTTTACGTTGTGATCCCATGTAGTTCGGCCACTACGCAAATACAGCTTGTGGCTGCTTAAATGGACTTATCTGTACACACGGGGATCTTTAGTCACCTCCACCAAGATGATAAGTGGCAAGCTAAGTCCGAGAAACGCAGAAGCTGATGACAGAGCGCACAACACACTCAAACACAGCAGCGCCGACCTTCGTCTAGCACCAACCGTTGCTAACACTTCGTCTTTTATGCTAACTAGTCCGTCACTGCGCTCACGTTCCGAAGCTTCAACAATCGTCACCTTTTGAGCCAAAGCGCATCATGGCGTTACTATCTCATCACGAAGTGCTTGGCTCAACAATAGTTTAAGGCAAAAAGCTTTCTTGGATCATGAGTGGCCTCAGCATATTCTATGCGTACAAAGTGCCACCTTAACGGCCTTTAAAGGAAAAACCTGTGTCCATGGAGGGTCGAAACAGTATCCCTCCGACCACCAGCCGAGCGTGCGAACCACTACTACACGCTGGGTTCGTGAGAACCAAATCGTAGTCCTACTCTATTAAAAAGTTGGCCATCTCCAAGGCAGCGTAAATTGCACCACTCTGCCTCAGCTGACGATATGAGAGGGAGAGAGAGAGAGATGCTGTGGCTGGTGTAAGCGAAACGATGAAGGGGGAGGAGGAGGCGTGGCCGAAGACCAGGTGGCGCAGCGAGCGCATGCGGTCATCGGCGAGTGGAGCTACTGCCCTCGAATCCAGCACCGAAGCCGCTGCTCTCCTGCCTATTGTCATCTGCGGGGGCGTTTTGCGCAACCATTTAGATTGGCGTGAGCAGAGTTCACTTCCGGGGATGAGGCAGCAGCCCCGTAACCAGGTCTTCCATTGTGGCGCGTCGTGGCCCTCATTCAGGTACGTCCTTCACCTCGAATAAAAACTCCCCCCCCCCCCCCCTGAGAGGGGGAGGAAACGTAGCTGAGGGCGTCGGATGGATGATGATAAGTTGACTGATTACGTGTGACCTTGCGCCTCAGCACTTTCGGGTGCCAGTTCCTTTTATTCCCTGAAAACGGCAAGTCGAGTATATATCGGGACGAACGCTCGGTGGCCGCGGGAAGTGTTGCGAAGATCGGAAGTGGCGCGAGAGGAGCCCTCGATCGCGCTAGGCCAGACATGAAATCATCGTTCAACCTGTCACCATGTTGTGCCGCTTCTTATCTCGCGGTGCGGCTTATCTCATACCCATCCTCGCCCTGAAGCATCGACGCCATCTGTAAGCCGGGACCATTTACCGAGGGCTCTGGGACATCGCCGAGCAGCTTCGCCCCAGCCCTTCCTGCCCAGACCCGACCAACTACCACCGTCCAGCCCCCAACCCGGATCTGAAGACAAGAACAGACAGACCAACCAGACCCGAGACGAAGGACCGGAAAGACCCGAAGGACCCATAGGAACCGGACATGTAGATGCAACCCCCACCCAGCCACTTGTCGCGACCTCGAGCCATTGATCCCGTGGACTCTGGTGGCGGATGGTTGAACAGCTCCAGGGTAGTTGGATCACCCAAGCATCATCGTGTTCATCGTCATCGTGGTGGCAAGCGCATCATTCTCTTCTATCTTTTCTTGAACTTCTACACCATCAGGTCACCATCGACTTCAACGAAATGATCGGGATGATCGCTCGGTGGCCACGGGAAGTGTTGCGAAGAATATCGGCAGTGGCGCGCGAGGAACTCTCGATTGCGCTAGGCCAGACATTAAATCATTGTTCATCCTGTCATCATGTTGGGCCGTTCCTTAGCTTGTCACCACGTAACAATATAATTGCCTCAAAACGTGCCTAAGAAACAGTTCTGTCAAATAACCACTCTAATAGAACGAGCCCCGAAGGTATTTTTGCAGGGATTTTAAGGGCCTCCTAGAGAATGTTTGCATTTTTTATTGCATTTTGTTATTTTCTGATTTTGTTTTCCTTTTTGCTTGCTTTGCTTTCCTTGCTGCCAGAATTAGCAAAAGAAGACTGACGACATTTACCTTGAAAAAGCGTAGCCAAAGTCTAATCCCGGCCGCGGCGGCCACTTTTCGATGGAGGCGAAAACCAAGGCGCCTCTATGCTGTGCGATGTAAGCGCACGTTACAGAACACCAGGGGGTCGAAATTTCTGGAGCCCTCCACTATAGCGTCTCTCATAGCTTGAGTCACCTTGAAACGTTAAATCTCAATAAGTAATGATCAGTCAAAGTGAAAGCGCTTAAGGCATCTCTCTAATCCAGCACGATGACCTTCCGGAGTGCGTTCCCGGCGGCATCGCCGGAGACTACATCATGTTCGCCACTGCGACACGCGGTGACAAGGGGAACAACCGACGCTTCTCCATATGCAGCGTGCGCAGTATCTCAGCCGTTCTCATGCAGATGTTCAGTAGCAAAGGCAGCCGAACAAATTGCCTCCAGGGTGAGATTCACCTTTAGTCAAATTGTTGTGTTAGCATTCATTTGTCTTTTCAAGACAGGAAGTGTGTAAAGTGTGTCAGGTAGTATAAACCTCAGTTGAGAGTGTTCTAGCTGAAAACGAGATGAATATATCGGCATGGTCATGGTCACGGACGGCCGCTTAGAATAGCAAGGTGGATTGTCAAAAAGGTAATGTCGAAGGAGGACAGTAGAGGTTCATTTGAGCATAGGAGGCTAAGAGGCTTGTGAGGAAAAGGTGGGCCGCAATTTGGCCAGGACAGTATAAATTGCAGCCCATTCGGCGATGCCTGATTAAGTGGTTCATACTGCTAGCCCTAGAAAAGTGTAAGGTTATTTACCATCTGCCCTACTGCGGCCCGGCCACTTTGCTTTTGCTCAAACTATGACGGCCTTGCTTCACACTCGAGTTTACAATCGAGCCTTATAGTACTTTGTTTTTATTATTATTATTATTATTCCTAGATTTATTAACCGATCTGTATCCGCATACGAAAGCGACAATTATATTGATAAACCCTCCTGCGCACCTGCCGTTTACTGATGGAATCAGCTACCAGTAGTTTTGAACAACTTAGTGCACATCTGTAGTTTCGAAATCCATCACCAAGTCACGGAGAAGGGTGCGACCAGTAAAAAACAACGTTGCCTTTGCTGCATGTTTCTATTTTCTTCTGTTGTTGTTTCCTTAACCTTTCCAAAATAACTATTTGTCATCACTAGTAAGTTATAGAAATAAAGTTAGCACAGACTTCTTAAGCCCCGCCTTAAGATTATGACGAAGCGGCGTTAATAGTTTCCGTTTGCCGATTCTCGTAGTGGATTCTCACTCACATACGTGCATGCACAATGCTATTCGTATGTCGACAGTCATATTCTCTCTTATAAAGCACATACTAAGTAGTATACAGTTGTAAGTTACCAGACTAAATGACAGACCATCCGGCTTATTTATAAATCGCCACTGTAAGTCACTTGAGCCTACCTGCACGGCCTAGGAGCAGCACGTGTGACTCACAAGTGAAGTGTTTTAGAAGGCTACTTCCCGATGTCATCCTCTCGTCTAAAATATGAAGCCCCGGTTGCCACATCCTACCAAATTGGTCATGTCATGTGGTCTCGTGGCTTCTGGCAATCTTATGACCATTAAGTGCACGGCCATTTCACCGGACCGCAACAACCTCCCCCTGACATTTCGCTCAATACACCGACCCCGACACTGCCAAAGCCGGATTGCTTGGAGAACGCAGCCTCTAACGTTGTAACGATAATACTTTTACAGTCTGTTTCTACCACTCGGAGCATTGCTTTTAGCTGTACTCCCAAGCATCAAGCAGTAATCACATGTGCCTCACTCATTACAGCCCCCCAATCAAGTGCCGTAATGTTGCAAGTTTCATTAGTTCGAAAATGACCAATATATACACGCTCTATAGAATTCCCGAAACATCGTGGCGCAACGCAGGTAGAGGCAGCAATATTCAAAAATGAAAGACAATTGCTATATTGGCTCTCACTATCGCTCCGTTTTTGTCTTGCCGTAACTTTCAAATGTGATATAATAAGCACGATGTCCCCTGCAATGTAAATGGCTCATGATAACAACGGCCATCTGAGCCTTCAGACTGCGCAGCAGGCTTATAAAAATCTCTCCGTCACATGTAGTCCCCGCACAAGGAAGGATCAAACAGAATGCGTCGTAAAACATTGTTATTTTTTAATACCTTCAGCATGATTAACTAAACCTGTACATAGTAATGCGATGCCTTGTTCTGGGAGACAACAGTGTTATTTCTTGTGCAGTAATAGTTAATATGGTGTCATTTCGGAAATAATTGGCGTAGAATAAATATAGGCATGATGCTGCTGCGCAGCCTGTGACATGATAAAATATTACGGCAATAACGATAAGCCAAGATGAGGTCTGGTGATGTGTCGGCAAAGAAACAATCTCCACGGCTAGCTTACCGCGGCCCTTTTGCGCAGAACCTCGCGGCCCGTTCTGCGGCAACTCCATACGTGAGGAGAACGAGGAGTGTGATTGCGGCTTGGAAGAAAAGGATTGCGGAATCGACGTGTGCTGCTATTCGCGAGAGCACGGCGAGATCAACCGTAGGCCGTGCACGCTAAAGCCGGGGGCTGATTGCAGGTAGGCTCACATCTCTTTTCCCCTCTTAATTAGCTCATCTCATATGTTTATCACAGAAGGGCTGTTCTAACCGAGTTTTTTTTTTCCTTTCTTTCCTCTCATGTGCGGTCTCCAGAAACAAACCCTTCTGGTCATATGACCAAACGAACGGCTTCACTACCTGGTCAACCCATGGACCCCTTGCAAAACTGTGGTAGTCAGCTTCTCTGCGCAGCAAAAAAAAACCTTCACCATGGCAGCCAAACCTGTTTGGTCCCACGAATTGGGTGAAGTGCAGGAGACGTCTATTGTGACAATAATGGAAACGTCCATTTCCTGCACCCCTCTGCCTGACGTTGCTGCCGAAATTATGGTATTAAGAGCCCCTCCTAGAAGCCAGTGCCTCGCAAGTGTCATTCATATCGCCTTCCCTTCCCCTCCCCCCGCCTCCTGGTTTTCAATAGCGAATGAAATCTGTTCACCAGGTTTGCGCCCATGACATCAGGCTTGACATAAAAGTATTCTGCGCGGCACCCTACTTCTGCAACCAGAATAGCTTTGGTCGCCATAGTGAAGGGGTTTTTTGCTATGCAGAGAATCTGACTTCCAGAGTTTCTATACTACATCCTTTTTGGCCCCCATAGAGACACATATATGCGATGGCACCGACAATCCCCTCCTCATAATATTGTGTTTTAGTTGGTATCTCAACTGGTTGGCGCTAGTATGGAAGCAAGGAAATGAACTCAAGCTCTCCAGTCTTGGTTCGAGAAAAGAACAGCGATCCGATGAAACATTTTTCTCTGCTCCAAGTGTTTTTCTGTGCCATCATTTTTCATTCGGATTAAACATACGCAATATTAATCAACTTGATTGCTGTTTATGTTTATAAGCATCAGTATTTCACTTATAAGTTACACTATCGACAGAATGTACCGCGTGTTTCTGCAATATCTGCAATCAAGCCACCATTTGAAACAGTCTCTTTACTCTCGCAACCCGAAATTTTTGCTTCACGTGTGAGTACAAGCACAACGGATATTTGCATACAAACAATATTATTTGGGCATGTGGGGATTCACCCTATTACTACTATTTGGTTGGGGGTTACTCGAAATACTCGTCACGAACATAGTGTCGCCCACACACAAATTTAATACAGTCATTTAGACTGATCAAGAAAATTAGTTAAGCAGCAAGTAGAGGCGCATTCCCAGCTACTATCTCGAGGAGGTTCGTAATCGCGCCTTGAATTAGGGCAGGGAAGAAAGGCGATTAGAAAGATGTGCCAAAGCCATGTGCTTCAGATTTTCACAACCTAACGTTCTTCAACTTACGCTATGATCATTTCAGAAGTAAGGCCTGGCTAAAAGTCATCAAGTGCGAACTATTATCACTTCAGTGAAAAATATCTTTTTCAAATCCTTGTTAACGTTTCTGTGGACTCACTACACGCATTTAAAGAATTTATCCCTATTACTTATGCTACGGTTAATTTGACTTAGATGCGGCACGGCATGAGCTTTTCTGCTTTTGATTTAACTTTGAAGAGCGTAAGCGACACAACCTTTATCTCCGCCGAATGCAAATGGCGCGATGCCAAACGACTTTCACTCGCTGCAGCTGGCTCAATCTCATACCTCCCATTGGATGCACCTGATCTGACCCACTCTCCTGCTACTGAGCCTGTCGACCAAGGTTTCAATTCCAACCGCCTTGGCAGCATTTCAAATGGAGGCAAAATGCATGGGCCCCGTGTATACTGCAATGTCAGTACAGGTTGAAGAATCCTAAGTGGTCGAAACAATCCTCAGCCCTGCACTATGGCATGCCACATAGTCTCACTCGCTTTGCGCCGATAAACTCAATAAAACAATAAAAAAAAACTTTCCTACCGCTGCAGCTTTAGTGAAAGCATTGTTTCCATATTTATCAGACACTCCACTTGTCTTCCTAGACGACCGCATAACGACATCAGAACCGAGAAGCGGCCGCCGTAGAATTTTTTCACCTTCAACATTGACTCGAGCATAGCGCACGAACCTCGTGGCATTGCTGCTTTGTCCTCACCTGCACACTTAACTGGTGTTTGATTAGAAGCCCATATTCTGCTAGAACTCTAAAACATAACCTTGCCTTGGGTGAAACAACTTAGGGCCGATCAAGTGGATGCATCGGAAGAACTGTGAAGATACTTTTTCAATCGACAAAAAAATATATAATTCTATTTTATCGCTTCTTGTATGCAATTATGATTGCCTTCGTATCGCTTCTTATAGTCCTTTATGCTCAGTTATGCTCAATCTAACCTCTCCCGCTTCCCTCCTGCAAGTGGAGAGGAAATTTGCATCTCTGTTTTAGGGGAAAGCAGGCAGAGGTCAGGCTAAGAATGGATGAGCAAAAGCTGTATTTTTATTCTCTCCGCTTAGCAAGTGCAAAGAGGAAAATCCAGTTGGCAGGTGGGCGACTGAGAGAATAGAATCGTTGTTAACATCACCTGCTGCCAACCAAGGCTCGCATATGGAGGCTTCATGCAGATGCCTGAAGCCGGATAATTATCGCCTCAATAACACTCTCATGATAACGCGTTAAATAGAACATCTCACCATGCTTTGAGAGTATGCATAGATTCAGCGCCTTAATTTCGTTTACAGCCCAAGCAATGATGCCTGCTGCAACTCTCAGTGCCGACTTCAAAACACTACGACGGTCTGCAGACCTGAAGACGACTGCATATTTGAGGCCTTCTGCGAGTATCCTTTACACCAACTAATATTCATAAATACCTAATTGGTCGTTTATGGTGGCTCATTTTGCCCAACGAGCCACATATGCCTTTTTATTTCCTCAGTATTCGCCCAAATGTACTCCTTATGAAAGGACAGTGAGGCGCTCACAATGAGAGGATGAGAATAACTCATACCCCCGATGAAAGCGCCCGCTGGATGGTTTTTACTTGACAAGTGCTCCCTAGACAAATGTTGCATACGCGCTATAGTCAAATGGCCTTGACGGTCGGTCCAGCGGCGTCCGCGGCGAATGTCCCCCGTCGGAGTGGAAGCCCGACGGCACTCTCTGCAACCACGCCACCCAACTGTGCGAGAGCGGAGAGTGCAGTCAGTCGGTATGTCGCCTGTACAACTTGCAGGAGTGCTACCTGACTGCGGCACACCTGAGCATGGGGGACATGTGCCTCATCGCCTGCAAGGAAGATGGTGAGTGCACCCTGGTGTCGGAGTGGTGGGAAGATGTACAGATGATGCCACCTATGAGCGCGTAGCAGTTACTTGCGCTGCCCCTTTGGTTGCTAGTGGGGTGCGCCTTTACACCACGAATGAGAATGCGTTGAACAGGGCAGTTCAGAAGTTATTACGACTGTCTTATACCTGAAGGCATGAGACGGTCGCATAAAGCTGTGTTGCATAAGGCATAAGATTACCATCTACAAGCCTTCATCGGTAAACTGAATGCATGGTAATCGTCGCAGCTTTATCTGGAGAAGATAGAAAACGCCCGTTAAGGTAGGGATGAAGAGAACGACCGTGGCCGCCGATGTGAAGATGGTGTCAGGCGCTGCTTGGAAACGTACTGTCGTGAGCAAACGTCGTACACAGAACTCGATCGGTGACGAAGCACGGGGAAACGGCATCGAAACACCATCTAGCAACAACCACAGGGACATCGACCGTGAAACATGCATGTGGGTAAAATGGGGGGCCGCCACTATTCTCTCGATCCTCGATAGCTGTTTATAGATGAAATTCAAACGCACAATAACGAACGCAGAAATTTTTCAATACCTTCACGGATGACACAAGCGTTTGAGCCTACTGTTGGCCTTACCGCAACGCAAATATTGCACAAGTCATCCTGTACTACACATGGGATCAGTTTGCGGACAGCTCAAGGTTAGTTCCGAAGGACTGATGCGGCTCTGTCATTACGTGGCAAGCAGTGGGATGTCCTAGATAGTAGACTGCTGCAGAAGCATCCTCCCTACCATAACCTCTTCCATCACAAACTCGCGAACACATTTAAGCGAACTGCACACAAGCGGCTGCTTACCTTCTCGCAGAATGTTGCCCAACGTTTTCTCCTGGCGAGGAGAGCTCTGAGGAGAGAACTGGCGAGGAGAGCTCGGTTGCAGGGCAGCGTACCTAGAAAGAGAGCTGTTTATCGCGCTAACGACGAGGCTCATAAGCTTCACGGCGTCGTCCCACCCTCCTGGCTAAGTGCTGCTAGTAGCAGATTCGTTGGATACAGAACAATGCGCTTAGAGTGGTGCTCGAGAACTAGTCTCGATATATATTCCAGTGGACAAGGCTCAGTGGGTAAGTACTGCTTTCCCTAGGCGGGAAAATGAGCGGTCGTATTGCCTCGCAAGTGACGCCCTATGCGAGCGAGGAGGGGTATGCGAGATATGAGTCATATGACCGAAACCTGAAGACATTCCTTGTATTGTCGCTTAGAAAAAGCAAGAGCGCAATATATGTCTTACCTTCGTCTTAAAGCGTAACTTGAAAGCCATTAGGAACATGAATTTACGGACGTATTTGCGCTTATCGGTCTGCAAACGGTTAAATGTCTCGGGGTGCAGGCGTCTATAGGAATAATTACACGACACAAATTTTAGCAATATAGTTATTTTAACCGCTCTGTTGTTCAAAACATACACTTTTATAACTTCGTTGCCTTCGTTGCCTCTGCACGCTGACGGACCCAGAGTGTTCGTTGCACTTTCCTTGGGCAGGAGCTACTGGCTGTAGATATTATCTGTTCCACCAAATGGGTATCTGTAGACTGTCACTGCTCCCAGTGGTCGCTTTACGACTTCACCGGTGTACCATTGGTAACTGTAAGCCCCCAAATTGCACAGCCACTCTTCGCCGCGCGCTGTGCCGCCGTCAGCGGATAGAAGGCGATGCCACGTTTTTACTGAGTTGACGCCGGGCTCTAGTGCAGCTCAGTAGCCATGCGATAGGGCTGTGCGCTTAGCAACACTAGACTTTCCCACCTGGACTAACTGGAGCGCGTAAAGAATAGTTTTGCATTGCGGACCTGCTGCAGCATTAGGTCAAGGGCTCTTCAAACAGTTGACGCCGCGACCTTTGGCCTAGCACAATAGGTGCGCGGTGCCGCTCTTTAATAAATCACAGTACCGCGAGCACTCACTGTTGGAGTGTGTTAAAGATACTTCACCGTCGCGCACCCATAAGGTCAACCCCTCTTCGACACAGCTGATGCTGCAGGCTTCGGCTCAGCGTAATAGTCATATAGTGGCGCGTATGTTCAGTCGCACTAAATAACTCACCTGAGGACTAACTGTGGGGCGTGTCGAGGAGCGTACTGCGTCGCGGACGTGGTTCTCTCTCTCAGCAGCCGTTCGCGGCCGCTCCCAAACGTGCTCGTGATCGACAGCGTATAAGCGTGAGCGAAAAGACCCGCCGTTGCGTGAATACGAGCGCTAATGTGATAGACATGGTAGCCAAATCTGCTGCCAGTATCAGCTAGTGTCTCAGTTATTGGTGTCAAACCTCAAGCCTACTATCCATCACCTTTCCATTATGTTTGTGTATTTGTGTTTGTTTGTTTGTTTGTTTGTTTGTTTGTTTGTTTGTTTGTCTGTTTGTTTGTTTGTTTGTTTGTTTGTTTGTTTGTTTGTTTGTTTGTTTGTTTGTTTGTTTGTTTGTTTGTTTGTTTGTTTGTTTGTTTGTTTGTTTGTTTGTTTGTTTGTTTGTTTGCAAACATGACACCGTAACACATCGCGGAACCTGCGCGTTGCAGAGCCAGGAAGTGAGTGCAAGGAGGCCTGCGAGTTCGAACAAATGAAAGACTTCTGCGGCCGACGCATGCAGCCCGGCGCCCCGTGCTACGACCTGCGGGGCTACTGCGACATATTCCAGAGGTGCCGCCTCATGGACGTCGAAGGCATCCTCTTCAGGCTGCAGCGACTGGTATTCGGAGGCATGGGAGACATCAGCGCTCTCTTAGTGAGTTTCAGGTCTTTGTACTGTAGCTTACACAGAGACGCCCAAACATTGCTAGCGGAATACCAGGCGTGGCTTGAAAACTCTCAACAGGGCGCCACTCGTACCTTTCTGGTGACTCCATAGCTGACCATTCCGTTACGTCTTTTTTTTTATTAGAAACGTTCGTCACAAGACATAAGTTGAGAAGGGGGGAATGAGTTGCAGGAGATATAAAGTTAAAAGGAGTGAAGTCCAGTTTCACAAGGTAGTCGCAGTGGTTGGCGGTGTAGTGGTTGTCCATTGTCCGCTTCTCGTAATCACAATCGCGGTTCCACCGCAGGCCCACCTTCATGAGTAGCCGTTGTCAAACTGGAGCCGTTGCTGGGCACGTCCACAACAAGTGGCGCACATCACAGGTCTCAGGTGCAATGTCACAGTGAGGGCACCTGTCAGTCACTGGCAGATCTTTTTCACGCCACCGATGACATACAGATAGGGTCAGAGCCGCCCTTGCCCGAAACCAGCGCACTGATACCTCCTCTTGCCCAGTAAGACTACGGATGAAAGGGTGCGAACACGGAGAAATGCGAGCGCGTGTTCGCTTGCGCGAACTTGACAATCGGAAGCGTGGGACAGGAACGGATCTGGGCGAAGAGAGGAAGGTGGTGGGTCGCCTGATGTGTTAATGTGCGTCATAGCATCCGCTTGAATGTTATGTGGATCGCGAGCATGGCCGTGAATTCAGTGTATGCGCACATGACATGGGTACTTTGAACAGAGCAAATGAATGGAGTGTGTTATTTGAAATGTGCGTCTAACCGCCTCAAGCTGTTTAAGGAAAGTGAGAGAGTCGGTGTAAAGATGAACTGCGTTGAATGTAAGAACGGGCGGAAGGGAATAAAAGGCATTGTAAATGGTCTGATGTTCCAGTGCCAGAGAGGGGAACGTATCTGCGATATATGTCACATGTGAGTTCAGATGCGGATGAGAGGGATTATACACAGAAGTATCTCCTCGCTTTGCAGTACATGATGCATCGGTATATACTATGCACCCTTCAGGCAGATGTGCGGGTGATGCCGACAAGGAAGCAGTCCGGCGATTATCCGTGAGCTGGCAGTACCACCATGTAGGTAGTGTCTTTAAACGATGTAGTTGTAAAGACTGTTTGCGAGCTATGTTTGCCATCCGCTGATCAATGAGATCCCTGAGCGTATTTAGCTGGGCGTACTCCTGAAGTAGTGGCATGGGTGTTAGGCGAGGGAGACATGTTATGGCACGCATAGCCTCACAATTGATAGCCTCAAGGGAGTACCACTGTCTGCGGGTGAGACGTTGAAACTGTGCCTGGAAGATTATCCGCGGCTGGAGGACAGAGCGAACAAGCTGGCGGGCCGTGTGAGCCCGCGCGCCGCCAGAACGCATAGCTATGCGACAAATCTGACCTAGAGTAGCGTGAGCGGACTTACGGATGGCTGCCAGCCACAGGGTGCCAGTCCCAGAGGAATGAAGAAGACGACCAGAATGCGAACAGTTTGTGCCTGAGGAATCGGGGAATTATCTATCATAAAATTTATAGTAGGAGCCCACTAGCTAACGGCATACCGGGTGTCTAAAATTGTCCGATGCAGGTATTTCTGCTCGAAACCATAAAATATACTTAAGCGCAGTCTTTGCATTTATGTAGTATAGCAAAATGGACATGAAGTATGGTATTAGGGCTTTCGGTTAGACCATGAATTCACCAAAGTTAGCTGATACACTTCCTTAAGTTTTTATATCAGGGGCATCGTATTACGGAACTTAAAGCCGTCAAAATCAAAGCCGCCAAACAAAAACATGGCTCAAAATATTCAATATTAATAAACGCATCTGAAAGATTCTCGGCTTGGCTTCCATGCACTGCACATTCATAAAATGGCGCCGTTTTAGTTTTGGATGCATAACATACCTCATCATACAATATAAGAAATGCTGAGCAGTGGAGTGTAAAAACTTACAGAACTTCGTTTGGTGAACAAACATTAGCTAATAGACTACCCCGACTGCTTAACAACTTAGCACAAAGCAATATCTTTCTTTCCAGGGCTGCACGTCGGAATTTGTTTCAGTACTTTTTGCATTCAATAGAACGGTTTTGTTCATGACTGATTTAACCTGTTTTTTTTTTGTTGTTGTTTTTTGTTTTTTTTTTTACTCGCCGTAAGTGTGGGCTTCTATCTGTTTGTTTTCATTGTGTACCTTGCGTTGATAACTGTAAACTGACACGAGCTGTATTTATTATCTCAATGTTTCCTCACCTTTTTTTTTTTTCTCGCCATAAGTGTGGGCTTCTATCTGCTTGTTTTCATTGTGTACTTTGCGTTCATAACTGCACACTGACAAGAGCTGTATTTATTATTTCAATGTTTCCTTACCTTGTGTTTAAATTCACATGACATGTGCTTTTCATATATGCCTGACTTCTGTGGTGCTCCCAAAGTGGGGGCCCGTGGCTCTGTCAAGCTGTCAAACGGCAGCTTTTACCCTGGGCTCCCGCCATCATTTGTACCAGGATGGCAAATAAATTGAATTGAATTGAATTGAACTACGACGTTTGTGTATTGCAATGTGCCGAAGAATTTAAAGTGATTTTGGCGTGAATATTGCGCACATCAACTCCACTGTATTACCGTAATCCGTCAAAGCCAACACAACCATGTTAGAGGTCCGTATTTTTGACGTTCGATTATTTGAGCCACGCTGCCGATTAAGATTACTTAAAAATTTTCATTTCAGTTTAACTGTTTTCAATTGGTTGATTTGCGGGGTTTGTGGGTGTGTGGTATTTTCAATTAGCAAGAAACTATTGAACCTGAAAGTTTAAAATAGAAAAACCTCATTAGCAATATTTTGCTATATATAGTGCACTTATTGAGCTCTGTGTCCTATATTGCCACCAACACACGTAGCAAGCAGCAACATAACCGAGCTGGCCCTTTGTAATGAAGCGAAGCTCGAGACAGACGAGGACGACGCTCAGTCACGTGGCAAGATTTCGGCATCGACCCGATGCCGCAAACCTAGGGGAACAATAGAAAAGCGGGGCAAGTTATACGGGAGTCTCTAGCTCTCGTTTGGACCCTAAAAAACCGTTTAACGATTGTAATAGGGCTTCATTCTGGCGACGTGAACTATTTCCGACTTCGGCTGCCGACAGGAGTGGACAGTACCTTGTGATAGCACCTCGTAGTTCACCGCGCTGAGGTGGCGGAACACCTCGTAGGGTCCAAAGTAACGCCGCAGAAGCTTTTCAGAGCGCCCTCGCAACCATATTGGGCTCCATACCCAGACTTGGTCGCCGGGCGTGTATGTCACCTCTCGGTGTCGCAAGTTGTAGCACTGGGCATCGTGTACTTGTTGGTGCCGAATTCGCTGTCGGGCAAGTTGGTGTGCGGCATCTGAGTAACGAATAAATTGGTTCAGCCCCCACGATAGTGGACAAAGCAGAATCCGGAAGAAGCATGGCATCCTGCATAGTCAAGGGTTCGCGGCCATGGGCCAAATGAAATGGAGTGAAGCGTGTAGTATCCTCGAGCGCAGTTTTGTATGCGAACGGGATGTACGGCAGAATTCGGTCCCAGTTCCCATGATCGACGTCTACATACATATAAATCATATCGGCAATTGTCTTGCTAAGGCGCTCAGTTAGTTCATTAGTTTGAAGATGATAGGCTGCTGTCTTGCCATGGGTGGTGCCACTGAGTCAGACTTCACTCGTGAGTGCCGACATAAACAAGGTTCCCCTGGCAGTTGAGACGACTGTTGGGGCACCGTGACGGAGTAGAATGTTGTGAATGAAGAAATGCGCAAGTCTGCGGTACAACGGGGAACGGCCTTGGTCTCACAGTAGCGGCTGAGGTAGTCAGTGGCAACCGTTATATACCTCTTACCCATGGAGCACTTCGGGAATGGACCTAGTATGTCCATGCCGACCTGTTGAAATGGGAATTTCGGAGGATCGATAGGCTGCAGGAGCCCATCTTGTTTATTGGGCGGTGTCTTCTGCCGCTGGCACTCACGGCCGGTACGAACGTAGCGGTACACAACGGCAGCTAGCCTGGGCCAATAGTACTTTCGGCGTATCCGTGCCAATGTGCGAGAAAACCCGAGATGGCCGGAAAAAAGGTCGTCGTGGCAATGAAGCGTTGTGGGTACTACCAGCAGATAAGCAGTTTCTGTTGGACCGTAGTTCTTCTTCTAGAGCACACCATCGCGCAAGCAAAATGACGACAGTCCGCGCCTGAAGAGCTGAGGAGGAGATGACATGAAGTGCAAGATGCCGGGCTAGTTGGTACTGCATAATGAAAGAAAACAGCGCAAGGAACGGGACGAAACACGAAGGAAGGGAGACATGGTTCTTCGAGATATTTGATGAGGGGCAAAAGTTCAGAGTTGGCCTGCTGCTTTCGGGCTAAGGTGGACGTCGTGATAACACCGAGGAAAACGAAATCGTCTTCGCAACCGTCCGTGTGGCAGGGAGACAGACAGTCAGCATCACTGTGTTTCTCGCGGGACTTGTGCATGATAGTAACGTCAAGTGTTGCAACTGAAGGCTCCATCGAGCATGCCGACCCGATGGATCTTTTAGGTTTTCCAGCCAACACAGTGAGTGATGGTCGCTCACGACACGAAATGGACGACCGTACAAGTGCGGACGAAATTTCATGACTGCCCACACAACATCGAGGCGCTCCTTTTCCATAGTCGAATAATTAACTTCGGAACGGGACAACGTGCGACTGGCGTGAGCAATGACGCGTTCTGCACCGTCCTGCCACTGAACAAAGACCGCACCGAGGCCAATGCTACGGGCATCTATGTGCAGTTCCGTGTCGGTCTCTTCGTCAAAGTGGCCAAGTATAGGCGTACATTGGAGACAGGACTTGAGTTCCGTGAAGGCTTTTTCCTGGTCGGGGCCCAAAATAACGGTTCGGCGTTTATTGTTAGGTGGGTCAGTGGCTCAGCGATATTGGAGAAATTGTGAACAAAGCGACGATAGTACGCGCAGAGGCCGAGAAATCAACGCAAGCTTCATTTATCCGCTGATTTGGGGAATGAAGCGACAACAGCCGTCTTTTCTGGACCTGGCCTAACACCTCGAGCGCTATGTGGCCGAGAAATTTAGTTCATTAAAACCAAAGTGGCATTTTTCGGGTTTTAGAGAGCGACCGGCAGATCGGATGGCCTCGAAAACAGCGCGCAAGCTTTTCAGGTGCTCGTCGAACGTGTCCGAGGAAATCACAACGTCGTCGAGATATACGAGGCATGACTGCCACTTCAGGCCGGAGAGTATGGTGTCCATCATTTTTTTAAATGTGGCAGGGGCCAAGCACAGGCTAAACGGGAGCACTTTAAACTCATACAAACCGTCCGCCGTAATAAAAGCGGTCTTCTCACGCTCTCGCCAGTCAACCCCTATTTGCCAATAACCACTTCGGAGGTCAAGTGACGAAAAGTAAGTGGCGCGGCGAAGGCAATCGAGGGAGCCGTCTATGCGCAGCAGGGGGTACACATCCCTTTTCGTGACGTTGTTGAGGCGTCTGTAATCCACGCAGAACCTCAAGGTTCCATTGTTCTTCGCGACAAAGACAACAGGCGATGCACAAGGGCTCCTCGACGGTTGGATAACGTCGTCCTGGAGCATTTCTGTTACTTGGTGGCGGATGGCGTCACGTTCTTTTGAAGACACATAGTAAAGACGCTGACATAGTGGACGTTGGCCGTCGGCAACTATAATTCGGTGCTTCGTTAGTGGCGTCTGTCGGACCTTGGAGGTTGATGCAAAGCAATCTCGGAACAAATTGACAAGATTCTCTATGCGGCGTTTCTGACTGGGCAAGATGTGCGGATTCACATTGGTCTGAATGGCTGCAGACGTCCCATTGTCGAGGCCTGACGTGTTGGATAAAGCGTACTGGCCTGTACATTCTCCAAGTTCTTCAAACGAAGCGACTGTCGTGTTCGCCGTTATAAGTTGGGGTTCACACGTGAAGTTCGTCACTAACACTTAAGCTTGCTCACGGACGAGTTCGACAAGGCCCCGAGCTACGCAAACTTGTCGAGTGAGAAGCAGTGACATGTTAGCTTCAGCAATGCCACGCATGCCGGTGCTGTGATCACATTCGACTATGACGAACCTCCTCGCACGCAGAGGGATCGCTATGTGGTCGTCACAAACGCGCAACAACGTTTTCCGGAAGTGCGTGTTGCTATCAATGGCTCGCTTGGTTGAAACCGATATCATAAGCTGCTCCCGAAGGTCTATAACAGCACCGTACTCTTTAAGGAAATCCATGCCGAGAATCACATCCTTGCAGCACTCTTGCAATACGGCAAAGGTGCCAGTGAAAGTAAAACCGCCGATCTCTATGCGGCAAGCACATGCCAATCGACGTCATCACATGGCCACCGGCGGTGCGCATCATTGGCCCACACCAAGGCGTCAGAACCTTACAGAGTGCCGTGGCTAGCTGGCTGCTCATGACGGAAAAACGGTGCGGTCACAACCCATCTGTCGGCGGTTGCAAAAATTTCCCCGGAAACAATCCGTTCGCAGCACGTCGGTAAGTTCATCGGATCGGGTCGTCTCCGCTCGGGCCGTCGCGTCAAATCGTCGGGTGGAGGCGGTTAATTCTGACACTTAGCGCCGGCCTCACCCCCGGTGGTCGCCGTGTTTAGTTTTCCCGGCGGCGGGACATGTCTTTGAATTGCCCAAAGGAAGAGTATCGAATGGGTGAAGCAAAACGCCTCGGGGATGGCGACCGCGACTACCGTTACGGTGACGTCGGGTGCATCTCGTTAGCAGCCAAGTATTTCTGAGCCTCCAGTGGTATTTCGTCATAGCGGGGTCGAGGCGAGTTTGGTGGAAATCCTCTTAAACATATTCTTCTGTATGGGCCATTGCGAAGAATGTGGCCAGGCTCACCGCAGTGATAATAGAGCGGCCGTCTGTTTGGCGTGCGCCACAAGTTCGCCTTACTGATAGCGGGACGCTGGTCCTGCTGGGGCTCGACAGGGCGCAGATCTTGTTGCTGCTCGACGGGGCGCAGGTAGCAAGGCGGTCCGGCAACGGGGCGGAATGAATGGGGCTCGGGGGCAGGTCGACGTAGGACATCATTCTAAGCCATATGCATGGCTCCGGCTGTGATGTTGGTGGTTGCTGCACCACTCGCCGGATCTCATCACGGATGACGTCTTCGGTAGAATAATTCTTTGCAGGTGGAGCATTCAAGTGGAGGTTCCGCAGCTTTTCGTGGACAATGCTCCTCACAAGCTTCCGCAATACCACGTTCCTGGCTGCTGGCACGGACGCGCAGTAGGGCGTAGCCGCTACGCTTGCCTGACGGCCGTAATGGGTACTCCGTTCCTGCAGTGAACGTTCCATATGCTAGCAGCTTCTCTCGCGAAATCTTCGACAGTTCTTGAAGGTTAGCGAATGAGGCCAGCGAACTGTTCCTTCACTCCGCGCATGAGGGGCCGTACTTTCGTTGCTTCGGGCATGGTAGGATCGGCCCGATTGAAAAGTCGCTTCATGTCCTCGGCAAAAACATGGCCACACGCTCATTTGAGTGCTGCGACCTCGAACGAATTGTTGTAACCTCTGCGTTTTCTTTGCGCGCACTCGAGCTGAATGTTGTAAGCAACTCACGGCGAAAGGTTGCCCAGTTGACAAAGGACGCCTCGCGGTTCTCAAGCCACGTCTTGGCCGAGTCTTGCAGCGCGAAGTACACTTAGCTTCCGCTCGTCGTCTCATTGGTTAAATGCAGCCACACGGTCAAAACTGGCCAACCAGTCTTCGACATTTTCGAACCGGTCACCGTGGAATGATGGCGGTGATAGAGGTGCGAGAAGGACGAACGGTGGGGCGTTGCTGGAATGCTGACTTGTCTGGCTGCCCGTCGTGGATGTCATGGTTCGCAGCGGTGTGGTCAGTGGTTCTAACTAAGGTTGTAGGCCTCGGAGGCGACGGCTCGCTAACATTAAGTCCAACCCAGGTGCATATCGATGCAAAGCGATGCAAGCACAGAGAGACCCGGAAGTGCTGCTTCACATGAACTGCCAGTTCGCTTTACTGTGCGGACAGTTCGGACGGAATGGCACTTTGAAAGCAGTGACCATGTTATAGCTGTAAGTGGACGAGGTTGTACATGCGATTTTATTCTGCACAATCCACCAAATGTCACCAACACAGCTAGCGAGCAGCAGAACAACCAAGCTGGCCCTTTTTAATGAATCGAAGCTCGAGACAGACGAGGACGACACAGGAAAAATACAGCCTAATGACAAAACACCACAAAGAAAAAAGAGCACAGCAAAAGATCACCCCATAGACAAATCACCATAACGTAGCGTAACAGCGTTCAGCGTTGCTTGAAAGTATCTGTGACAGAACAAAGGGTTATGTAGCCCTCACTTCTTTGGCTTTAATTTTGTAGTTTCTTCATTACAGAAGCAGAATCTGACAACGAATAGGATTAAATTTGCTTTGTTATCTAGCTTATTTTTTTATGTTTCGCTTTTACTTTACCTGGTTAAGCCCACAGGCTAGGTAAATTTAAGGTGAAGTGATTTTCATTTAGACGACAGGGTGCAATTGCTTCCTTGGGTTTTTCAACGAGTACACGAAATTGTAATGAAGTTTGATGCTGGCGCATCGACGCCTAATTGTGAGGCTGCGCAGCCGTACTTTAGGTAAAAAAGCAGCCAAGATAGACGAGTACATCACAAAAACAATTTCATTTTCCTAAGTATTTTCTCCTACAACCTAATCCAACGTAAGCTGATCTTACCTAACAGAGTTGCAGCTATACCAGTTTTGTTCTGTGCGCTTTCGTCATCACGCTGTTTTTCCCTTGTGGCTTGCTATCATCGTCCCAATTTTTTCTTTTTGCTGCTTTCTCAGTGTGTGTGTGTGTGTGTGTGTGTGTGTGTGTGTGTGTGTGTGTGTGTGTGTGTGTGTGTGTGTGTGTGTGTGTGTGTGTGTGTGTGTGTGTGTGTGTGTGTGTGTGTGTGTGTGTGTGTGTGTGTGTGTGTGTGTGTGTGTGTGTGTGTGTGTGTGTGTGTGTGTGTGTGTGTGTGTGTGTGTGTGTGTGTGTGTGTGTGTGTGTGTGTGTGTGTGTGTGTGTGTGTGTGTGTGTGTGTGTGTGTGTGTGTGTGTGTGTGTGTGTGTGTGTGTGTGTGTGTGTGTGTGTGTGTGTGTGTGTGTGTGTGTGTGTGTGTGCGTGCGTGCGTGCGTGCGTGCGTGCGTGCGTGCGTGCGTGCGTGCGTGTGTGTGTGTGTGTGTGTGTGTGTGTGTGTGTGTGTGTGTGTGTGTGTGTGTGTGCGTATGTGTCCTTATTGCACGCAGTAGCAAAACAAGATTTGCCTGAGAAGTATATGTGTTACCTTACTTCGTAGCCTTTACGCCACTGCTTCCTTAAAAGTTAGACAGGTAGGCCCAACAGAGCAATAACAGGTGCGGCCAAGGGCGTTTCAAGGACTTTTTAGTTCTGGTACCAATTGCGTAAAAGCCAATCCGGCAAAACTTCGTCTGACTAGGAAAGGCTCAACTTTAAAACAGACTCGCCAAATACGGAATCTCGTGAAAGAAATGACTTTTCGAGTTAATTCCTTTTTATTTTATATCTGAGGAATGGCTCATGCGGGTCCCGAACTGTTAACTGTTTAAGCCTATTGTCCTGATATTTTCAGTGTTAGTTCTGAAACCAATATGAAATCAAATTGCATAACACCCCGAAGGTTCATTCTACTGCACTAAATAAGCAATCAAGGGCGTTTTGAAAATCAGTGCCCTCGTTACCAAGGGGGATCTTACTAGTCATACACTCTTTTACTGACCATATTAGCTGTGCCCTTAATCGTATTTTAAACATACGAAATAATCAATCTATGTATCCCGGTTCACTTTGACCAAGCAACTTCCTCAGACACTCGCTCAAAAAATATACCAAGACAAATCAACTGAAGGAACGTTGAAACAAACAGGAGGCAAATAGAAATATTACAAGATAATTTTTTTTTTTCAGCGAGGAACCAGCTTACACTCCTCTGTTCTTAGCTGCCCTGGAAGGGTTCTGTGACCAAATCGCTTCCTTATAGAGGTCCAGCCAATAGCGTTGTTAGTTTAAGCTTACTATACTGGAACGCCCGAATTTATAAGCTTCTGAACTGCTTACGCTAAACCAGACTTTACGCAAATCAACTCGAAAAAATTTTTTTAACCTGATCTAAACGTTTACTTGCGCCACGAAGTGTCTAGGATAAGCCGAGGTAATGGAAGTCAGTGTCTCTGGTTATTATTAGACATCATTCTTGATACCTCTTGCTTTTATGCGAAGCGCATACAGCTCGTTCGGTCGAAAAGGCCTCATTGTCGCAATACCACAGAACTGAGAAAAACTGTATCGGAATAAATACGCACGTGATTTCGCGTCACAATAAAGGCGCCACTACTTTAACGTCCACCTGCGTGTCATGCTAGAGGTTATCTTGCTATACGAATTCGATCCGATGACATGTATCTAAGATAAGTGGCATGTCTTCTGAGATGCGAGACAGATACTACGCTTTTCTTAATCCCAAAACCGTATATACAAAAATATCTATAGAAGTATTCACGGAAAGAAAAGGTGATTTCAATGACGATTCCGCGTCTACTCTTAGGCGAAACTTGAAGGTCCTCTTTTTTTTTTTACTGCGTGTGATAGCGGTTTGTTGTACGTTTTGTCTCCTTGTGATATAGCTGAAACATAAATGCATTGCAAAAACAGGCAGCCTTTTCCCCAACCACACTGGGTCACTAACTACGTGTTTCCCTCGAAGATAAACAGATTCACTCAATTGATTTGTTAATGGAAAGCGTCGTAAAATTTGCTCCGCGCGGCTGCTTGCAGCGTTACTGGTATCTGACGCTGGCGGGGGTCCTGGTGATCGGAGCGGCGACGTTGGTTTTCGTGCGTGCCTGTGCCGTGCACATGCCCAGCACCAACCCCCTCATGCCACCGGAGAGGAGCCTGCGGTACAGCGCACGCCACCCCATCTCCTTCCTCAAGGAGATGACGCAATTGTGACTGGCTACGAACCATCTCTTCAAGAAGCAGCGCCCTCTCAATATACCCGTTCGAGGCACGGCTTCAGAAAACTGCGTCGTACCTGATGTAGCGACAGGTAGAAGTGGGAGTCAACCATGGCACAACAATTTTAAATAAGTGCGGAGCAGAAAATGGCGCTGCAGCGTTGAATTATTGTTAACGCTGATAGTGTTGAAATAGTAATCCAACGACAATAAAACGCTTAGAGACGATTCGACAAGTGTTGTTCCTGTAGAAAATAAGGACGTGAAAATAACTGCAATATGATAACGACGAGACAGCAACACAACTTACCAACACGATTAAGATAGCGAATAGTTTTATTTTCAGTTTTATAACTGCTCACTTAGACTGGAGTTACCTTCTTGGCTTTATATCTCCACTACGCGACGTACGTTTCTGAGTGGCAGCCCAATGTCAATTAAAAAAGAAAGGTTTTTCTTTTTTTTTTCTACCGCTTCATATGCACTCTGCCCCCTTATACATCTGACTGTACGAACTCGCTTTTCTCCTTGTTTAGTAACTTCGATTAACCTTTCGAACACAAACTTCTACGCGTCCTTGAAGTGCTAGTTTTCGTCAAACGAATTAGATGCAACTTGAAAAGTAGAGTTAGTGGGCATGCTATGCATTGCGGATGGCTTATGTGTATGGAGTATTTGCCTAGTTTAGATAAAGAAGCGACATAGATGAAACTTAACACCGTGATGTTCACTGCACAGCGTCAGGGTGTGTTGGAGTTGGAACTTCATGAAAACAATGATGTTGGTTGAGTAGACAGCGCAACTTGTGTCACACTTTTACACGAGGCATGATCGGCTGCGGAGTTAAAATACTCTTCTCGTGCCTGTGCTAAGAGCCCTGGTTCGAAACGTAGTCGTCACAATGTTTTTGCAGTGCATCTGTGGCGCATGAGAAGTAGCTTCCTTGCACAATGAGTGACCTTGAAGAATAAAAATGACGATGCTGTCTTGCACAGCGCGGGAGTTCAATGTCAAATGATCGGAGCTAGATGATCTCGAGGTTTGCGAAGAAAGAAGTAGGGCTTCCGTTTTAAAATCGTTCTAAGCGGGCACGCAATGAACATAGCCAGGAAGCGCCAAAAGCAGATATACTTAAAGAGAACTGGCCGCAAGTATAGGTTTTTCCGCCTTCTTTGAGCGATAAAAGCTAACTAGCAGTTTCGAAAACGAAAACAGTTTCAGCACTCAACAACATTAGGTGTAAATGAGCGAGCAGCCACCTACCAACCACCCGTAACTATTCAAGGGCATCGTACGGAATGCTGGCTGCCCCTCTACTTAATTGACTTTTGGCCGGCAATGAGCTTTTGCTAGACTGCTGTGTGCGAGAAATTTCAGCCGCGGAAGCTTACGCACGATGGCATAACATTTTTAAAAATGTTTCCGTACTATTAAATTGTCCTATCTCCCCATCTGTCAATATTTACATGCGTAATCTTGGTCAGCGTCCCAGATCATGCCGCTTCTACTTGCGAGATTGGACGAAACCGGTGACAGCTGCCTGTTTGTGATTAGGAGCTGGCGCGCTATCGATAGAAATTAGCTTCAATTTCTTATTAGAGTCTCTTGAATACGCGTTTCTCTTTCCTTTCCGGTAATAACGGGATTTCAAGGTGGTGACGGCACACACCAGTATGCGTATTTCTAAACCTCCCCTGTGGGCGCACTGGAATAAACGACGCGTAATAGTGCAATGTGAAAACCTTTTGCTAAAGACTGTGTCAACGCGCAACTGTAACATTACATAACCTAAATAAAATGCCAAATGACCTGTTTCCTGTGCCTTTGTGGCGTTTTAAAAGGAGCAATAGAAGAAGTTCACTTCTATAAGAATACTTATCTATTTCAAGTATTCAAAAATGCATGGGTGATCATTCCGATTTATTTGGAGAAAATGTGCCAGCATTTTCTCTTCACTCACTAGCCTATTGCATCCTAATTCCAGATTTATTTCACTTCTATTAGAAGATCCTTCTCTTCTACACATCTTACATCGCTTTCAGAACGGAGTTTCCCACAAACTCATGCGATACCGACACTGTACAGCATTCGAGACTATCGAAATAAAAAGGAGCAGTTATTCTTTGCGCCGCGGGACCAATGAAGATAAGCGCTTTTAATTGGGCTGTTGCACGTTGTGACAAAGCGTCCTATTTTGCTAGACGTTTGTATTGTGGTATTGAATAGCAACGAACTGTGTAGTGCACAGGCAACCCCAATCAATGGCTAGAGGAGAACTCTCCTGAACTTAATTGTGGAATCTGTAGAATATACTGTATCACATAGAAGACATGCTATCACCAAAAATACACATGCAATCAACTGCGCTCACAAATGAATCAGACATACTACAAATGCCAATATCGGTCTGCTGGCATTAGCCTTTGCTAGCGCTGCTTCTCGATTGTTCGGTTTATATTCTGCACTCCCGACCGCAAAGGAAGCCCTTAATTGAAGGGCTTAAGTTCTCGACAATCTCGCCAGCGTCTTCTTCATTTTCTCCAGCCTGTCATTGCAACTCTGCATGTAACAGACACATTCATCACCCATCTTCCAGCTAAAAGCCCGTGAGCAATAGCCCACTTTCGAACTGGAACAAGAACACCACCAAAAGGAACATCAGTTTTTTTCGCCGCAAGCGTCCTTATAGGTTGAGTGCTTTTGCTACATCTTCTTTGCTGCAGCCCTAAGCAGAGTGGAAATAGACACATCTGGCTGCATGTCTTTCTCCTGCAGACATCAGAAATTACAACATTCCTAATTTTGTCTTGGCATAATGCGATAATCACCTGAGCGAAAAAACAAAATCCTGAAGACAAAAAAAAAAGCTTTCCAAAATATTTTCTACAAGGAAGCCGATCTCCGTACTGCTAGCATGCAGATTTCGTTACCTTAGGAGTACGTTTTAGTTACCTTAGGAATACTTTGTTTTGGGCTAGTTGGTTCGTATCCGTGTTTGAAACAGAAAAATGGCGTGAATGAGGCAAGGACAAGAAGGAACGTAACTTAAAAGGACAACAACGCTTACCATAAATGAAACATGTCTCCAAGATTAAGGTTATAAAAGGAATGCTTTGTTGATAGTAATCGAATGCATGCTAGGACTCGCGCTAAAACCTTCAATAATATCTAACATGTCTGCGCAATCTAAATCCTCCAGCATAGGCATTTACCGAATGTGCTCGTAAAACGTTTGCACTTAAAACTATTTGTGGTTCCGAGACCGAGCCCTGAACTTGACGCTATAGAAATACATACTGTCAAATCAAGTTCATACTTACGCTCACTGCCGACAGTAAGATGTGCGAATCCAAAACACAGGAGGTCAGCTAAGAAAGTAATCGGGCTTCTGCCACGTACTGCAGACATTCATACAGAAACCTAGAAGAAAAAAAGGACGAAACCAGGTGTAGAGCAAGAAAAGCGGAATTACTCAGTATTACTCAGTGCAGCAATACTTCTTCATCGTTGAGACAATGTTACATTCGACCTCGGTTATTTGTTCAAGAAGATCATACCGTGTATCTCTGAATGTGCCACGCAGACGCAGGTCTGCACTGCCCGATAAATGCTCGCGTTCTTAAATACCTTCGCGGACGGTAACGTCCGCACACTCACGCTGAGAGCCGAAATGGGAAAAGGGCAGGAGAAGAAACATTTTGCGATCTAGACGTAGTCCGTGTTTGCCTATTGTGCAAGCTTCCTCCTTCCCTATCATAAAGTATTTCCACCACCTTGCGTGCTCAAAGTTTAATCCTTAACCCACGCAGTGCTCTTGACAAGACAGATTTTGCTGATCACGTGCGTAGCCGTAACGCAGTAACTTATTAGGAGGGAGTGACAGCGGAACCATGCGAGCACGTGTACCACCCGAAACGTAAATATCCTTCGAAAAAGAAGCCGGCAAATAGAAGCCATAAACTTTTCCCAGCATACTCTTGAAGGCGGAACATAAATTCCACCTCATTTTTTTCGACACTTCTCTCCTTCCGTGAAAACTCAATTTCTGTCCCCAAACAGAATAGCAAGGAATTCAAAACGTCAGCTAAATTCTCATTTCCGTTAAAGAATTTTGCGCTCTGCCTATTTCGTTCTGGTGTTGTGGGGAAGGGGACATGGGACAGGAAACATGGGCGAACATCATCATGAAACAGGCTGCATATTTCTCCTAACAGTCATCGCCTTTCACCTGGCGCGGACACTTTTCATTAGCAGTCGTTAATTCATCGTTAAACATTTTTCACAGGAGGAGACCAATCATGCATATACAGGTCCCTATGAGACTTTTTGTTTCTTTCAGGCCCAATTCTGCTTTGTCTTGACTTCAACGGCTGAGATTTCATACTCCTCCTCCTCGTTATATAGGGAAAGACTAACGCGTCTTACTTCCAGGTTGAGCTAATGTCCTGGCTGGTATGCTTGTAATCTGCTTTCCTTTCGGAGCATAGACCGGAGCAAGCTATTCTGTTCGATTCCTCACTGGCGTCTCTCGTTTTGTTTCTGGCGCTCTATGTGCGGAAATCCTTCCCTCTCCACGGTGCAGCCGCGAACTTAATATCGCTTATTGATTTCCACTATGCTGTGAAATCTACACGCGCTGGTGGCCGGGTCCAGCGCGCGTCTGGAGAAGTTTTTCCCGATCACAGGCGAGATTGCAGCACTTATGACGGTTTTCTTTTTTTTTTTCATTTTTTTAGTAGCTGACGCTAATTCGGCTGAACTGGCCTGCGAGCATGAGTAGTCCTTGTCTACTGAGCTTTACGCTTGCCTTCGAATAGCTACCTCTCAGTCCTGCGCAGGGGAATAACGGCTCGCGGGCCGTGGAGCCGTTTCTTTATAAACTACAAAGGGGAATCCTCACGTAAAAAAAAATTGCAAGAAGGACTAGTTCACAAGGAAAATAACTACACAGGGAGACGCTGGAAACAAGAGGGAATGGTCACTTGTCAAAGATTTCCCTGTAGTTTATCTCAATAAACACAATGCTAATTTGCGCGCTATACAGTTGTTTTAAAAGATCAGTAATATTAGGAAGCTGGCGAAGCCAGTCTGGATCGCACTGAGCACCGCTTGAAGTTTTTTTGTGTTTAACGTATGTACTTCTCATTTGTGCCGGTAATCACAAGGTAACTATACAGCCGCCGTGAGAGACGTGTCCTCAGACCAGTGCCAAAGGTAGAAAGTTGAAAACGATGGCTCCGTTTCACAACCGGCGCTTCGTAAGATGCTATGTCGTTTTCTTCAGTTGCAAGCAGCATTCTGCTACGCCAATTGTGTCTTTACCTTATATTGACAGTCCCAAAGCCATGTTTCTTTTCAAATTTGCGTGTATTCTATCTAGTAAAAGAAAGACTACCTGAGAATTCAACACCAACCTGAAAGAAGTGCTGCTCTAGATATTCCCAGCACAAGGCATTATAACGTCGTTGACGTCGTTATCTCAAAGGCACGAAGAAGAAAATTGTAGATTCCATTGCATCTGCGCAGAGAAATCTGCGTGTTAAACTCGCGTGAAATCTGTGAGCCAGCCTCATAACCCCAGCAATACTCATCACCACTTAGTAATCACAGGGTTTTCCTCATCCCTTGAGAAATATATGCTTGGTTTGGTATACAGGGTTTAGCGCCCCAAAGTAACCCAGGCTATGAAAGGCCGTAGTGGAGGGCTGCGGAAATTTAAACCACCTGGAGTTCTTTACCGTTCACAGACATCGCAACCCCATGGGTGCCTTGTTCTTTCGCCTCCACGAGAAAAACCCGCCGCGACCAGCATTCGATCCCGCAGCCTTGGGTACAGCAGCCGAGCACCCTAAGCACTGCCCCACCACGGCGGGGAGAAATAAATGTGAACTCCCGTACATGATCCTACCTTGGTTGTAATGGCCAGTTTAATGTGGAAGCTTTTTTAGTGCTTGCAATGTTACGCGTGCGAACACTGCTTTTAATCGTCAGCTATGGCGTCGCTTTTTTACCTTCTCCCGTGTGTTAAGCTAAGCTAGGAAGCAACGCCGTGCAGCAATAGCCAGCTGGCAGCCACTCAGGCATTTCGATGAATGCTTGCAGATCCTTTTGAAGCAGATGACATTGCCCTCAATGCGATTCATTTTATCAAGTGTATACGTAGTCTCTGCGCGTAGTTCGTGCGCACATTCATGCGTGTAGTTGTTTTTTCTAAGACTCTTGTTATTAATAGCTGTAGTGACTGCAAAATTTATTGAACTGGACAAAGCACTAGTGGGCTCTCTCGCATTACGACAATTGACGTTAATACAAACCGCACCTTATCCCCGCTTCTGAGGATCATACAGAACCCGCCAAGCACTTTCCTGGTGTTGCTTCTTCCGGCCAATGCCACAGTGTCAGGAACACCTGGCTTTGCGTCAATGAGAGCAGTTTGCCTCTGCTACATGTCATTCCTCAGTGGAGAAGGACACGATGGCTTTGGCCTTTCTCCTAAAGCCTTCATCGTTTCATTCCGAATGGATCTTGAGTGTTCCCTGCTGAGACCAAGCGAACAGATTGGCTCTAGTCGCACAGGTGTTACCGCCAGAGGTGGAAGTGTGGCAATCTCTGATTGGCTGTGCACGCAGGCGGTGGGAGTCTGCAGGGAAGACGGAGAAGCTCGTTCGACATTTATGAGACCCTGAGACCCGCTCTTGGCTTCGCGTAGCCCATCAATAGAGGCTGCATGAAGGGTTCGGTATATAGTCTGCCCGGATCATCGCTGCCCGCGAGGTATAAAGGCAGAGCTGTCGCCCGATCTTCTTCAGTCGCTTTTCGCCCACGACTGGCAAGAAGCTGTTTGTCTCAATTGAGATCTGATTGCATGCGCTGTGATAAGTCCTGCTTGCACCTATGCGTCTGGTGACGTTATTAAGGTGTTGGCTCTTCATTCCTGTCCGTTTAGTGCGAACGATGGTTTACTGCCATTGTAAGTGAGCTAACACTCAAGCAGAGCAGAGACTAAGGCAGGCATCAGCTGAATAGAGACTGCATTTTGTTAGTTTTGATATGAGCATACATGAAACTACAACCGCTTGCAATTCGCAAAACTCAATTAGGTGATAACAAAATTTAACAACCAAAAGTATAGCCTGTCAGTAGCTGCGCAAGGGACTGAAGGCTAATTTCATCAGCCGGCGTGCTAAACATAGGCCGCTCCTACACTGACTGGTAGGAGCAAGCGCCAGTGCTTCTAAGAGTGTATCGTGTTTTTATCTTATTATCTCTAGAAGCGCATTCACAATTTTTCAGAATGTATCAGAACTTTATGCTTTGGTTGAACATGAAACATTCAAGTTATCCGCGCAAACGCAGTCGAATTTTTGACATTCTGAAGCAGTATTTCGATTCGCTACCATGAGCACTTACTGAAATAATAGCTTATAATAATCTTTTTCAGAATACGCTTTTTAGATTTTGCTTACAGCTGTTTGTTAAAGTGTAGTGTGCTTTCGATTCGCACGAGCTGTTATGTTTCATTACTGCGCCTTTCTCTTATATAACTGGCTCAATCTCCGCAGCGCTTTTTTTATCCAATGGCTTTTTTTTTCGTTAACGTGATTGTTTCCCTCAACCTACAGAGAAAATCTCTGCTACTTACGTACTTCTCGAGACTTCCTAATGAATAGGAGGATGCCAATATCACCCAAGAGTAAAGTACAAAACATCTGTAACTTACCAGTACTCACTTATGAACCAGAAGCGTGGAGGCTAAGGAAAAGAACTGAGCTTAAATTCACGACCACTCAGTGGGCTACGTAATGAAAAATGGTAGGTGTAACGTTAAAAGATAAGAAGCGCGCGGAATGGACAGCAGAACAAACGAAGCATATTGCTATTTAAATAGAACTTAGGAGTAAATGGGCAAAGGCAGGTCATATAATGCGAGGGAAAGTTGTGTGGTGGTCTCTATAAGAGTGACAGAATAGATTTCAAAAGAAGGCAAACGTAGCACGCAAGAAGCACCAGAAAGTTGGTGGGCAGACGAGATCAGCAATTTTGCTGGTATTAAATGGGTGCAGTTAGCACAGAACTGGACTATTTAGAGGCATACGGGAGTGTCGTTTGCTCGGATGTGGGGATATTCGGGCTGAGGGGGGGGGGGGGGGTAGTGATGATGATGATGATGATGATGATGATGATGATGATGATGATGATGATGATGATGATGATGATGATGATGATGATGATGATGATGATGTGGTGGTGGTGGTGGTGGTGGTGGTGGTGGTCGTGGTGGTGGTGGTGGTAATGGCAATGAAGAAGCCTCCTCGGCTAGGACACACTGTAAAGTATCCTAGTAATACACTTGCTTCATTGTTCCATCTGACGATGAAGTAGTCATTGCATTCTGTGGACGGTTATTTAAACCTGCTCCTTAGATAAATGATTTTTATGTGAAACTTAACGTCTCGCTAGCGGTACCGGTGGAATACTGAAAGAAAGTCGATGTTTGCTCAGCCGGTGCGTTAGCGCGTCCTTGTAGAAGCGGCTCATTTCAGGAAAACAAGACTTTCATCACTGACAAACGGTAAATAAAAAACAAAATCAGATATCGTCACCTCCCCCATAGTTTCGTCTAAGACGCAGCTGACCCTCAAGAAGGCTGTTGTCAAGATAGGTGCAGATTACAGCACTGTGTACTTGGAAACGTTGATGAAAATGTCCATTTTAGAATCTTAGATCTAATGAAATGATTTGAGCACAAGTGATGGAAATGTTTTGTATACAATGTCCCATGAGGAATTTGAACATATTTGCTCCAGTTTATTTTCACGAAGAGCACATCCTATAAAATTGGGGTCCTCGAAACGAAGAGAAGACTCCAATCTCAGCCGATGTTGACACCGCGTTGCGCAGGCAGCCCTTCACGGAGAGGAAAATGAGGAAAATGGACGCCAAGGTTTGTTTTCTGCTCCGAAAGCAATCGACAGTAAATATTTCTTTTTCCGACTTCATAACACGTGAAAACAGGCCGCACCAGCGGCGTCGACATTAGCTAACATTAGATGTTTCCGCCTGGAGTGAGCCAAGAGGGAGCGCTGACATACGAAGGTATCTTTATTCCCCAGACCTAGAATTCATGTTCCTCAAAATTGATCCCCCCATGGAGTAATGTGGAAGATAAAGACGCATTCAAGACGCAAAGGTATATTACAAAAATAGATCCATATTTTGCGGGAAAATATGTGTTAATTTTATTTTTTCAAGCGCAGCTAAGTACCAATGTACCTATTCCTTCCTTTGACGATGGCTTTATTCATGTGCGAGCTGCACAAGCCGCAGATTACAGTGAATTCGTGAATACAGTAAAGTCCTAAACAAAGTATATTCCCCAATTCCAAGAGAATATTATTCTTTTTTGTTGTTGTTGTTGTTGTTTAAACCCTGACTACATAAAATTTCGAACACCTGCGGACGTAAACTCTGATGGCATTACACATTAAATACGGCTTTGCTGAAACAATTGTCTTCTTTGCACTTTTTGTGCCTCTGAGTTTCAGACATGCTTCCTAGAAGTGCGCGTTTTAGCAGTGTTTCCGGTTGGAATGATGGTGTGGTTCTGATTAAAAGGTAATAAAAGCTTTTATTTCAAGCCCTGTGAAGGGGTGAAATGTGAATATTGTTTCGGCTCATTGAACAGGATCATTTTTTATGCAGGACTTACTATACTTATGTGCACGACTTATCACTCGTTTTGCCACGAAGATATCGGCGAAAACTTCTGCACATTTATACATTATTGATACGTTTTCAAACAAACGCAGTGAGGTGCTACGGACGTCAACCGCCATAACGGCATGCACATGGCACGCTATTGTCGCGCCACCATATGACAGTGATGCCACGGGCGGCTTCATAGCGAGATTGCTTTCGCTAGACATGTGCCGCTATCTGCTGTGGATGTGGAAGGCAACAAATCTGCTACTTATGATGCATGTTCAGCTTCGTGTTGGCATTTTAGAGCGTGAACGATTAGTCTGGGTGAATCCTGAGTGCAAGCCGTATGAAAGGCGCTGGAATGATTTGCTGCGCATGCTCATATCATACGCATAAAAGTAGCTTACTATCTACTGGGGATTTTGCGAACTGCGCCGTAAAAGGAAGCACTCGCAGTTTGCCTTATTATTCAGCCTGCCCCAGCGCCAAAAATAAGCATACGAAGTTTGCCAAACAAGCAGACCCACATTACGGTCGTGTATACCTCCGGAATCATGGTTGAGGTAATGTACATTTTATTTTGAATATTTTTATGCTAGGCCCAAATCGCTATTTTCTAACGACTTAACATCGGTCCATCTAGATCAAAATACACCAGTTAAAGATTTTCTGATAAATGTTTCCTCTGGTTTATGTTGTTTGCTGCCCCAAATCAATCCAGACTACGATAGACGCTGTAGTGGAGTGCTCCAGAAATTTCAAGTGCACTGACAACACACAGCACATGGTTGCCTTGCTTTTTACCTCCATCTAAAAGTAGCCACTGCGACCGGGATTCGATTCCTTTCTTGATGAAGGGCAAAAATTCAAGGAGCAGAGGAGTGAATTCCAAGACAGACAAATGCTGCCTTTTATTAGCCGCCTTTTTAGACGTTCCTTTATTTATGTATTTCATTTGTACCTCCACAAAGCATGAACAAGAGACTGAAGCAACCAAAATGAGCACGGCTAGCTGCCCACGAACACAGGTCACGTTCAGACATAGGAAACGCCTCATTGCTGAACTGTCCGAACGGCCTACTACCGACTTTTTATTCATCTGAACGTATGCAACAGGTGCTTGGAGCTTCTTTTTTTATCAGCCAATAGCTATGTTGTCAGAAGAGGGCGAAAACACGTGAAATGGTGCGCTTCTAACAGCGCCTGCATTTGAAGAGCAACGTATATGATGCAAAAAACTAGAGCACTGAAATGAGGGAAGCACGCGCAGCAGTGGAACATTTATATTCAGAGCAGAGTGTCCTTGCTTTAAGAAGATGTTGTTAGGTCGGGCGTTGCCATTCTTGCTGTTTATTGTTGAGCCGGCGGGAGCACTAAGGTTCACGCAAAACCCATAAACACGCTTCAGAATTCATTGTGTGTTACAAGAATCTTGCCTCAAGCTTGAAACAATAAACAAGGAATACTGCATTAGGACGTTACCGCGAAGCCTCTAACCTCAGATAGATAGACAGTTATTGCGTGTGGGCCAACGAATCACGCTCATAGTGGCAGTGCCGGAGTGCTGGCTGCGGAAAACTCTAGAGCATCCTAACTTACGGTGACATTTTGAAGCACAAGGACTGCTTGCGTTTCACGTGCATCAAAATCCGGGGCAGTTGCTGAAATCGAAGCAACACCGTCGTGATCAGCAATGGTATAAAGAGCCTCCCTGAAGAAGTGTCTCCTTTCCTGAGCGTTTCACGTTATCCCTTGCCTTGATAATAAGTTTCCATTCGATGGGTGACCTTTCGAACGTAACGAATGTTATCTAAATCATTGCCAAGACAACTGGCTTAAGGAAAGCATACCAATACCGAATTCAATTAAAGCAGAACTCTCCGCACGGGGGGAATCTGGACGCGAACATATACAAACGTCAATAAGCGGAACACTTTAGAACGTCGTGCGAAAAAACCAGATGCCAGCGTCACTGCTCGTGGAAAATGCACGAAGTTATTCTCTTGCACACGAACCCTGCGTATAAACTAACTTGTCCTCCTGCGTTCGTGAGCCCTTCGTAAAAATATTATCTTTATACGCTGAAACTAAGCTTTCAGGGTGAAAGTGCGAACGACCGCTGCTGTAGTAGCCTTCCAGTAGCCAAATGTTTTATGTGTTGCCTTCGCTTGCACAGCCCTCCTGCATTTAGCAGGTTATTTTTTAAGGCCTAATTTTTTATCGTAAGCTTCTGTAAACGTTTCCCTTGCAATAGCCCATGCCTCGCACAAAACTTTGCGTGGAATTGTTTATCGGGCAGCTTGTGTAATTTCGGCAAATACAGCCTGTCAGCGGTTTACATAAGTAATATATTCTAGATTTGTCTTTCTTACTTATCACAGCGTTCGTAAATTGATGACTGTAGGCCTCACGCGAAAAGGCGTATGCATGCCTTTTGTTTATTTCTTTGTTTCTTCTTGAAAGAGAGCGGATTTTTTGCACTGTTACCTGTTCTGTGGAAACAACTTGTGCGGGCATTCATATTCAGTGCATGGTGCCGTCGACGCCCGCCAGCTGTTGCGTGGTTAAAAGCACAAACACACAATCTGTTCATGTTCAGTGGACAGATACTATATCCACACGTAGAATTTTCTGGCTCAAATTCGTAAAGTCCGAGAAGAATCGCAGAGGCCTGCATGCAGATGCACTCAGTTCGTAGAAGTGTGCAAGAAATGTGAAATACACGCCACATAATAAAGAATAACGGCTATTTAAAGGCGCCCACCGATCATCACCGACCGCCCGCAATACTTTACTTCTGCGAGGAGTCTCCCTCTCTGAATGAGTCTCCTATAGATTCTGTCATCAAGGACTAGCTGAACAAAAAGAGCGAAACAGTATCAAGGGCTATGGAAAAATGACGACAGTGGGAAAACAATTAACACCCCAGTCTCAGATGAAAAAGGCAAAAAGCATGAGAGAATTTTATCTACCATTCGGGCAACAACGAATAAGCAATTCAATCAGGCGCCGTGTATCTCGGGGTCGCAGATTCAAGACTGCAATTATGGTACTTTAAAGGACTTTAGGGCAAGTTTGCCGTTTTAAGGTAGCTTTTTCACTGTTTAATTTTATCAGCACAAAAAACGTCACCTACACCTGACAGACTTGTGCCGTCGCAATCCAGTTCAGATTCAAATTTTCTGTTCGAGTTGTTGAGAGGAGACATAAAAGAAATTGTGGTTTATATCCACAGTGAACATAACTACGCCATAACAGGCGAGATAAATGAATGTGTGAACCGAGGAGGATATTATACGTAGCCGTAACACCACATTTGAATATTTTTTTTTCTTTTATCCCCAATTATTTATCAATTACTTTAACGTCGCCAATACGGGGCCTATGCGACCTTTCATGGGTAGCTCCAATTCGGCTCTTTATATTTTTATCGCATATAATGCGAATATGTTACACCCGCAAGTACCCCTAGAAAGAACGATGTGGGCAGTTGCCTCATTTTTCAGCCCGACAGCAAATCATGCGGGACCTATTCGGCTTTTGAGTGGGCATCCCCATTTTGGCTAGCCTATCTTCTATTTGCTCCAGGCCCAAATTTGCATCGCATCTGCGCTAAAGGGTCCCGCAAGAGACCGATGTGGTCAGAAGCTGGTATGAGCATATTCCAGCCCCGCTACAGGTCATGCGGAAACTATTTCGGTTTAAGAGGGCAGCCCCATTTTGGGCAGCCCAGAAGTTTTCTGCATGAAGTCCACTTTCCTGTCTGACCTTCCCTCGTGTACCCTTTCAAGGGTCCCACGTAGGCAGTGTGCGGGCATGCCCGTTTTTAACTTATCGCGGCCCATACGGGACCTATTGTGCTTTTGTGTGGGCAGCCCCATTTATATCAGCCCCGGCTTTTTCTACACAAAGCCCAAATTCGCTTTGCATCAACCCTACCCTTGATGGCCAGATGTGGGAATATGTACTCAGTTAGCCCTTGCCACTCCTATGTAATGCCCAAATGGAAAAAGTAGGCAAAAGCCAAATTTGGGCTTGCCCGTACAGGCCCCAGAGGGTCACGTATTGTGTGCTACTTGGGAAGGCACAAGACACAGATTCAGTCCCTATCTCAACGATAGCATTCAATGAAGACTATCCGCAAGAGGCGTATGCGTGATTTTATAGCTAAGTGCACGAAATTATCACTGTGCCCCTCATCACGTTCCTTTCTACCTCTCCTTTCTTTAAAGCGTTATTTCCATCATCATTTACGTCATGACGTGGTTGATGTGGCCGCAAAAAAGCGAAACATAGTTAAAGCGTACTGTCTTTCATGGAAAGCAATTTTGTTTGGTTTCGCCGCTATCAAAATGCAGGCACTACAGCAAGAATACGACCATTCGTCTCCGCGCTGATAAGCCGAACGTCAAAAGGAGTGAGCTACCGCGGCAAGTTCGGATCAAGTCTAAACATATTTGTCTATAACAAAGCGATACCATTTGTGTCTGCTACGAAACGCCATATTGTCGTGATTTCACTAAGAGGCCAGTAACTAGGAGCAGGTATATAACATGTGAGTATCGTCAAAAACTAAAACTACGACTTGGACAGAGCAAGCCCGATTCGGGTTACTACGGTCGGTTTAGAACAGTAAAAATGCGAAATTCCCACTCTTCTATGGCAACTTTATGAATCATGAGGTTACAAAACTATTTTCTAGCAGATTAGGACAGAACTCAATTGAGCCTTGGTTCATAAGTATCACATATTGTAGTTTTTATTTTTATTTTTTCAGGATAAATTACGTCGGTGCATTTCGCTTCTTAAGGACTCAAAAACTAAAACCAACAGATAATGAAGCCTGCAAATACTTCCGGAATAATGCATATTGACAGTTCGGTGAATATAGTACCTCTTACCATATAGAGGGGCAATTAGTTATTCGACGTTACAGCACGGCCCCCTTTCATGCAAAACTTCACATTTATTCATTAACGGGGTGCTACGTTGAGAATAAATGTGTTCACGTTCCTTTAAGGCAGCGTAAATGAAGTCTGAAAATAAGTGAAGATTAACTATATTAGGATCGCAAAGCTGTTTATTGAGCGCTTTCTAGGAAACTGACAAGCTATTATTTGTAACCGTGAGAAAGGTAAAATTAATTACTGATACTATTTTCGCTAATTGTAAGGAGGCAACAGCGCTAATGCGATGGGACAACAGGGCGAGGCAGACACTTGCACTGTGTCGTTCTGTTGTCCCGTCGTATTAGCGCTGTTACTTCCTTGCCGCCAGCGTGTACCAGTCAACCCATGTTATTCTTCTGCTTTGTATAAATTACACATCTGCATTACATTGCTTTTATTTTCGTGTTTATAATGGAGAGTGGAATAGAATGCGCAGAGAATAGAAAGGCACTGTAAATACTCCACTGAGACGGAGTCATCTTTCTCGCACGTTCTTATCGCGACGTTCGGCTGTGGTTCGCCTTGCTTTGAGGAGCAGTTATTTTCTCATAGCTGTAATGAAGAATCCACAGAGTTCTACAAAGAGCAAGGAAGCAAAACACTGAATAGTGGGAGTGAATGAATAAACCCTTTGTTTGCCTCGACGATTTAAGCGCGCTTACACAAAGCTCGTCTTTCTTTGATCCTGTCATTCTTATACTCAGAAAGAGGCAGTCTTGTAAGAGCGTCTTTTGTTGTGGTATCGTTATGTTTTGTGTCTCCATCCTCTTTATGAGAGTACTACTGTCCGTACGCAGTGGTGAAGCATATCATTTACAGCATCAACTCATACAAACTCTATTTTTCTCTGAATGTCAATTACAGTCATCTATTCTTAATTTTATTTTATTATTTTTTGATTTATTTTTATTTATTGATACTGCGATCTTTTACAAGACCTTCGAGTGCGTGCTCTCGGCTTACAGCGAGGGCACTAATTGAATTCAAAGCATCACATTAGTCATCGAGCATACGTTGAGCTTCTTTCGCGGAATTACCCCATTTGGCATCTCTTCGCCAGTCCTTTTTTGCATACCAAGGTGTTTTAACTGCTTACAGATCTGTATTTTACAACCTATAATTGATACCTCGGTGTAATCTGTGCAGTTGGGTTGTACACAAAGCATAAGTTTTTGGCACTAGAAAGCCAATGATTAGACAAATAATTTAAAAATATTAGATACTTAGATTTTCATCTTAACAGGCACTATTATATTGGAAATTTACACCGTAAGCGCTGACGGTTGGTTTGTTTTTGAAGCTTTCTTCATCGGAAAATTTGCTTCGAAATATCGAAAGCCGAAATCGCACATGAAGCATGGTCAGGGTAAGTAATGCAAAATGAGATAATTGACAGAAAAAGCAGACAGGACAGGCGCTCAATTACCACCAATTTATGGAAAAGAAGGAGCATCTTTTTAAATTTTAGCCAAAGTCACCATGGCAACAAAAAAAAAGAATAAAAACAATCGAAGCAAATAAATCTTCACATCAAAACATCATCCATGAAAGGCCCAGTTAAAATAACGCCTGGTACTTGCGTAGCGTTTCGGTAAACCCTACTTCGGAAGCTCAAGAACGACGCAAGAGAAGATAAGGAGGACGTCGCTGGCTGTTTTGGGGTGCCTTCATAAGCTTTCCCACTACTTAAGAAGATAGCGAAGCGAAACAACGTTGTTGCTGCCTTTTCAGTAACGCGTCTATACTTTGACGGAATGCACAACATGCGTCATCTACGAGATCCCTCTGAAGTGCTGACACGTGTACATAGACCAAACCGGCAGGTGTATAAATAAATATTTGTTGCAGGCACTTCAATCTCTTTTAAGTGCGGCAAGGCGAAAGCCTTTTCTGCGACTCTTTGCACTGATTTTCCTCTGTTTTACTCATTCCCTTCTTTCTCTTTTTTTTTTTTGCACCTTTGATATTTTTCTTCTCTCTTATTCTCTTTTTTAGTTTTCTACTTTTTTTCTCTTTTTTCCTTCTTTTACGGTTTTTACTCCTTTCTTTTTTACTACTTTTACCTCTTTTGCTATTGACTGCCTGTTTTCGATGTTGTAACGCAATGACAAGGCCTGACATTAAATCTTTGCAGTGCTTTTTCATGTTTCTTGCACAATTTTTACGTCCGTGGCTGTTTTGACGTCTACGTACAATATAGACGTCATTGGCTACTTTGACGTCAAATTGACGTTTTTAACTGTAATTAACTACTTATTCCACATCAACAAAATTTTGCACACAAGGACATTTTTTTATCCTATACCTCATACGACTATTATTTTACTCAAAAATCATTCATTTCTTGACAATGACGATATCACACCCTGCGCGGGCGCACAATGCACTCATCAGGCGTAAGTGTTTTCGCCTTAATCGTTTACTAGTACAATCTCAACTTCTAGCATACAAAGCGAGCGGCCGCTTCGACGGCCAATGTAAAATGTAAAATGTGTGAGCAACTGTACATACGTACACGAAGCAAAACACTTGTCTCGACTGAAAAGCAAGCAATGATCATTGAGCCTCTCTTGATTACCAAAGTCGGGAGTCAGTGTGTCACCACCTCCAATTTTAGACTGGTGACGATTACGGTTTCCTTGAACGTCGTCAGCTTTGACACAGCGCTTGCATTTATGCAATGACTTTGCCTACGCGTTATTATTTTCTGCAGGCTTCCGTTAAAACAGCTGTCTTCTTGTTCTGGTTGCGCACTCCCGACTCGCCTTTCTCTGCGTTCTGTTATCCACGCTAAAATGTTTTTATTTCTCGTGTCTTTTAGTTTTGAATTTATTATACGTTTTTCCTGTTAATTGTATTTTCAACTCTGTACTTTGTTTTTGACACTTATCCGGCTCCGTTTTCTAATTTTCAGCTTAAAAACATCGTTTCTAATTATTAATTAGCCTTTATTTTGACTCACGGGGCCTGCCGGGTGTCGATGTCTTGCTTTGCTCGTGCCAACGTTTGATGGGGCCTTTCATGAATGGTTATGCCTTAATGTGAAGATGTCATTTGCTTCAGTCGCTTTTACGGTTTTAAGCATGGAATCATTTTGCCTCCCGTTGACGGCGACCTTGAACAGACGTCGAAGTAAAACCGCTAACCAACATTCGGCACCGATTTTCCTTCATCCGGGCATCGAACGAGATCTCACGAGACGAGTTCACTTGCTCACTTCCCAACGATGGCGCCGCGCTGCCACAACCGCGCGTAGAACACCGACCAACGCGGGCCGTCCAGGCCAGGGATGAGTAACTCCGGCTAGTTTCGGTGTCAACTACTTCAGCGCACACAGCGACTGAAGGAAACTGACTTTTATTAAAGAATGACTCCCCATTCACGCATGCGGCGCGATACGATACGGCGATGGCCGAGTTGTCTAAACCACAAGGCATCGGGAAGTACTCCTTTTTCAACGGTGGGGATTATAATCGCTCTAGAGGACGAAGTTATTTTACAATGCTTCCATAAGCTTTTCTCCGGCTGCTGTGAAATAAATTGGCGCTAGCTTCCTAAACGGAGAACAATGTGCTTCTATGGAAGTTTCCTACCCCTGTCGAGGCTGCAACAGCTCGAAGAGTGTTCGGCCATTTAGAATTGAGTCTGTTGCTGTACTCCATCGTCAGCTCATGGCGTTTCTCGTTTTGCATAGACGGTTGTACAAACGCTCGGAGAGCACTAGAACGTCGTGCTTCTCTTACCTTCTTGACAAGCCAGCGTCTGCTCGTAGCTGCATACGCATCTGCCTCTTTCCGCATTTTACTGCCGCTGTCGTCAAAGCTGCTTAAGCCAATCAATGAAGGCCGGTGAAAAGAAAGATTGGAAGCGTCTAGCGGAAAGCGATCATTTTGCGAATTCTACGCTACGGGAGAAGTCAGCTTGCCGCTGCCGACAACGCCCTAATCTTCCGGTCGCTCACGAAGAGGACAAGGCCATCACGGACGAAAGCAACTTTCTACATCAGGCCACACTATGGCAAGCGATAACTTATTAGTGGCAAGAAACACCTACGAGAACGACTCAGAGCGCTACCTTGTTCGCAGAAGAAAAGCTGAAGGTGTGCTGTGCTGTGCTGTGCTGTGCTGTGCTGTGCTGTGCTGTGCTGTGCTGTGCACGAAACCCACTTCAAGACCGTGTCTTATACCATCTGCAAACGATGTGCTTTGCATTTCACCATTTAATGCCTACATCTCTTATAGATTAAAGGAGAGGAGGGATTTTTTCCTGGCTTAACGTAGGCTCTTGCTAGGCGTTAAAAAGCTGCTCGGTGCTCCGAAAATATTCTTGATAATTCCGCCCTTGCCCTCTCAGCTTCTGTGTAAGTCCTCATGCTCTCGTCATCTACCCTCAAAACATAACACCAGTCCAATAAACCCAAACTACGGCTTTAATACGCATCCGTAAGTTGGTAGAATTCTTTCTTGCACTGTGTATTCGCAAATGAGCCAATTGCATTATTTTATGTTTCAAATACAAACGCCGACTTGCGCATTTGCTGATTGCAAAATCGTCAAAATAACTCTGGGAGCAATACCTAACGCAGTGACCCAATTTTATAATTGTATGATGCACGTGAGCCAACTCAACGAGCGTCCATATACGTATCTCAAGCTTCGGTATTTCTAGCCACGTTTCTGAAAAAAATAAATATAAGAAGGGACTCATTTTTTGCCCAAGATGCTAATTTCACCTTACAATATTGCCCCTTAAACTGGATGAAGGTGCTGATTAAATAATTTTAAATAATTATTCGCATAATTACTAGGTTCTGTAACATATACAAAATCTCAACCTTACTGTACAACCCGCCAGCAAACACTGTGCCTACATATCTTAGTTTGTTTCTTTTAGTACAAATCTGTAAATAGTGAAAAATCGCCTGGTGTGCATAAGGTACCGAGGCGGACCACAGCATGATCAGAAATGTCTAGCTTTTCATTCTATTGACCTAAAGCCAAACCTGGTCACCAATACTCTATGTCTGTATTATTTATATTTTTTCGGTGCGTTACACACTAGGCGAGTTGTAACATGTGACTTTGTGGTCAAAGAAATTGCTTCTCTTTTCAGGTACTGTGGCAAGTATTTCAGTCCTGCTGAGCAGATAAGTTCTGTGATTGTTTTTATTTATCAAAGTAAATGACTTTCCAGGAAGCCACTGATGATGTATAGAACACACGCAAGGTACAATTTATTCTTTTGAGCTGTTGTGCTGGTTGTTTCTTATTTTCGTTGGTGCATTTTGCTTAGCGTGAGTTGCAACAAGCTTTAGATCCCGTGACAGGCTGTTGCGTCGCTTGTTAAGTTTCTTAATCACATTTTTTGATCTAATAAGCACGGGCATACAATTGATTCGTTTACATCTCCTGTACTTATGCTCTCAAAACGACTACTTGTGGTGTACCTGCCTCTAGTATTTTATGCCAATTCCGTCGTTGTGATTGTCCCAGTTCTCTGCAGCCGAGCGACACATAAATTGGAGCAGGAAGATTCGATCATCGAGACCAAAGCCACAAAGGGGCAGTTTTCTGACTGATCCGCGGCACACAACCGCACAAACAAGATGCAAGCAAATTGCACCGCTTTTGTCTAGGACCACGGCTGTATTTACATAAACTACATTCCTCTGAGTTATGATCAAACCTTCAGTCTCCCAACATCTTAGAGGAACATCCGGTGCTGCCCGACCCATGGCTTCGATTTTCTCCAGTCTTCTTTCTTGCTCGTTCTTTAGTTGTGTATGCGTCTTGTTTTCCTGAGACCTGTGCAGCTTTGAAGGAAAGCCAATGAGTAAGAGCTCCTTTGTTTATTCTCTGTATCCGTGCTTCAAGCCACGCCTGCTGTGGCTTTCCTGTAGCTTAGGACGTCTGTGTCGGCTGCTGGAATTGAGGTGGCAAAGCAGAACGAGCTCACTGCTTTCGATCATGTCAACAGAAGCCGAGAGTAGGTGAAGTGGTCTTGCATTGAGCAGTGCCGACACGATGACGTATTATCTCAGCCTAAAATGTCTAATCTGGGTTGTTATTGGCAGCCGAATTCCTTTTTACCTTTGACCTCCTCGTCAGCGGCTTTCTAAGCAGAAGCCCCCACTGAATTATTCAGGATCACATCCAGGGCGAACGACAGTGTTCCTTCTTTGAATGAAGGTATGGCTGTATTTAAGTCCTTGATCGCGACGCATAAAACATCTCTGCAAGCAGAAAAAATAAATTACCTTTCTAGAACCTGTTGTATTTTCTGATCTTCTTGTTGCATTTCTTTTTTTGATACCATTCTTCTTGTAATTCTCTTTAAATCATTCAACCTACTCAGTCACCTGCACGATGACAGGCACTTCATTGCAGAACAGACGCGCATGTCGTAATTTTTGTCGAGTAGTTCTTATATTTCTATACTTCGCTTTAAACTGATAAACACGATAGTTACTCTTTAACCTTGGAATGTTCACCGTTGATAAGGTAGAGCAGGTATTGGCGGCCGTTATTTTTCAGGAACCGGACAAGGGGGGATCCTGCGTTTAACGTTGTCTGTTAACCATCTCTACATTCCTTTTTAAGATGCCAAAAGATACCACTATATTTTTTCGCTCTTCGGTTCATGCGACAGCGCTGGTCCACGACTAACGTCGTCTGCTTATTTTTGTTGTGACACTAAAATCAATTACCAAAGAAACATGCGCCACGTGCTGGATGAAAATGAATTCTTTTTGTCGCCATCCTCCTCAGCTTTCCAAGAAAAAATGTTTCTCATTGAGTCATATTTTATTCCAGCTGCCCAAGCTGTTTTGAAACTTCCACTCATGCTCATTTTGAGAGGTACAGAGCAACGGTATTCAGAATTTGGTTTTATTTTCCGAGATCCGTAATCAGATGTTACGGGGATGTACTTAATGTGACGGCACTGCGATGGGCTGAACTCGACGCTAAGACTTCGGTAGCCGTGCAGAATCCACTCTCTCAGCGTCGTTCTCTTTTTCAACGCTTTGTCGTGCCCGCGTTCCTCGATCGTCGTCTTTGTCAGTGAGCACATCACTTTGGTCCCGCGTTTCCCGGTAACACTACCACCCTCGGCAAAAGGCACCTTCCCGGTGAGTATTAGGCGTGCGGTGTGGAGGGGGAGTAATATGGCTTGAGGCGGGCGACATGTACAATTTCGGAAGTGGGTGTAGCAGTCGGTGACTTTGGGTGGAGCGGTGCAATCTCATAGGTCACGTCGGTCACTGGGCGTAGTACACGGTAAGGACCCGTGTAGTGGGGCAGAAGTTTCTGACACAATCCCACACGACGGCACGGAAGCCAGAGCAGCACCAGAGATCCGGGAGGATAGTGCACATCGCGGTGGTGAGCGTCGTAGCGGCGTTTTTGAGCTTCTTGAGAGACGGTGAGATTGTGACGAGCAATCTGGCGAGCAGCGTCGGCTCGGGCAATGGTATAGCGGGCATAGGTTGTGACGGGGCCAGCGGCGGGAAGCAAAGTGTCGAAGGGCAGTAAGGGGTCTCGTCCAAAGAGAAGATAGAATGGAGAGTACCCAGCAGTGTCATGACGCGAAGAGTTATATGCAAAGGTGACAAATGGCAGACTAATATCTCAGTCGCGATGAATGTCGGATACGTACATTGCGAGCATGTCGGTGAGTGTGCAGTTAATACGCTCCGTAAGGCCGTTCGTCTGAGGGTGGTACGCAGTGGTGAACTTGTGCCGAACGGAGCAAGAACGAAGTATTTCCTCAACAACTCGGGAAAGGAAACAGCGGCCGCGGTCGGTAAATAGTTGACGGGGAGCACCATGGTGTAGTATGACGTCGTACAAAAGGAAGTCAGCAACGTCTGTGGGGCAGCTGGTTGGAATGGCGCAAATGATCACGTACCGCGTGGCATAATCGGTGGCCACAGCAATCCATTTGTTTCCTGACAAGGACTCGGGGAAGGGCCCTAGGAGGTCAAGGCCAACACGAGAAAATGGTTCAGTCGGGATAGCAATCGGCTGCAGGTGTCCAGGTGGCAGCACAGGGGGTTTCGTCCGGCGTTGACAGAGGTCGCAAGCGGCTACATAACGTTGGACAGAGCGGTAGAGTCCAGGCCAGAAGAAACGCTGGTGCACGCGGTCGTATGTGCGTGAGAGGCCAAGATGACCAGCCGTAGGGGCGTCGTGCATTTGTTCTAGAACGGCAGAGCGTAGGTGTTGGGGAACGACGAGCAAGTGCTCAGCGCCATCAAGTCGCATGTTGCGGCGGTATAGCGTATTCCCATGAAGGAAGAACAGGGCGAGGGAAGAGTCACGGCTGTGTGTGCGGAGGCGGTCGATAAGAAAACTGAGGGTTGGGTCCAAGCGCTATTCGTCGGCTATGTGAGAAAAGTCCGATATAGAGAACACACAGGGGTCCGACTCGTGGTCAGTAGAGGAAGGGGGATCGACGGGATAACGGGACAGACAGTCTGCATCCTGGTGGAGCCGACCTGATTTGTATACAACGGGAAAGGTATACTCCTTCAAGCGCAGTGCCCAGCGGCCGAGGCGGCCAGCAGGATCCTTGAGGGAAGAGAGCCAACATAGGGCGTGGTGATCGGTAATTACAGTGAATGGTCGGCCAAACAAGTAGGGTCTGAATTTTCCAACGGCCCAGACGAGAGCCAGGCACTCCCGTTCCGTAATAGAGTAGTTCTGTTCCGCTGATGACAGGAGACGACTGGCGTAGGCAATCACGCAGTGTTGGCCGCGTTGTCGCTGTGCAAGAATGGCACCAATCCCGTGGCCACTGGCGTCGGTGCGAAGTTCCGTCGGGGCAGACGGGTTGAAATGGGCCAACACAGGAGGATTGGTGAGAACAGCGATGAGGGTGGAGAATGCGTTAGCCTGCTCTGATCCCCATGAGAAAGAAACGCCTTTCTTCAGGAGATTGGTGAGAGGACGAGCAACAGCGGCAAAGTTTGGGACGAACCGGCGAAAATAAGAGCACAGTCCTATAAAGCTGCGGACATCACGGGGTGAACGGGGAGATGGAAAAGCACTGACAGCACGAACTTTGTCAGGATCGGGTTGCACGCCGGTGGAATTCACCAAATGGCCAAGCACTTTAAGTTCGCGGCGACCAAAACTGCACTTCTTTGAGTTCAGTTGAAGTCCGGCACGGCGAAAAAGTGCGAAGATGGAAGAAAGGCGACGAAGATGGCTTTCGAACGAGGGCGAGAAGACAATCACGTCATCCAAGTAACATAGACAAGTCGTCCATTTGAAGCCGCGGAGTAAGGAGTCCATCATTCGTTCAGACGTAGCAGGGGCGTTGCAAAGTCCAAAAGGCATAACCTTAAATTGGTAAAGACCATCGGGTGTGACAAAAGCTGTCTTCTCGCGGTCTTGTTCGTCAACAGAAATCTGCCAGTAGCCGCTACGAAGGTCGATAGAGGAAAAGTAGCGGGCTCCATGTAAACAGTCCAAGGTATCGTCTATTCGCGGCAGCGGGTAAACATCTTTCCTTGTAATCTTGTTCAGATGTCGATAGTCGACGCAAAAAAGCCAACTGTTGTCTTCTTTTCTAACGAGCACGACAGGAGAAGCCCAGGGGCTGTTCGAAGGTTCGATGATATCGTTGGCCAACATCTTGTCGACCTCCTGCTGGATGACTTGGCGCTCAGAAATGGACACACGATAAGGCCTCCGATGTACAGGTTTTGCATCGCCGGTGTCAATGCGGTGAGTCGCAACTGATGTTTGGCCCAGAGAACCGGCAGCAAAGTAAAAAATGTCGGAGAAGGATAACAAAAGGTTGTGCAGGTCCTGAGCGTGTTCGGCGCTGAGGTCAGAGGCAATGATTGCGGAAATAGGGTCGGTAATTGTGGTGGGGAGTGCGGATGTTGGAAGGACGCTTGAATGTGGGCCAGGAGTGAGTGCACAAATGGTGCAGTCTGTGAGAGGAGACAAGGTAGCAAGGGATATTCCTTCGGGGAGAACTTGGGGTGTCAGACTGAAGTTCAGGATAGGAAGGTAGGTGTTGTTCTGTGTAACGCGTACGATGAGATGAGGAAGAATGACGTTGGGGTCAAGAAAGACCTCGGTGATAGGGCAGGCAACATAGTCACCGTCAGGCACAGCGGGAAAGGTGACAGAGGTAGGTAAACAGCAGAGTCAGGGGGCAGGCGAGCGAACTCGATGGAGCGAAGGCGGGGTGTAGACGGAGGATGTTCTGAGCAGACAGGTAGGTCCAAACGAAGAAGGCCGCTGGAAAAGTCGATAAGGGCAGAGTGGGCCGTTAAAAAGTCAAGGCCGAGGATCACATTGCGAGGGCACTGGTTGAGGACGGTGAACAAAACAGGGATGTGATGACCGGCAAGGGTGACTCGGGCAGTGCACAGCCCAGTGACGGCAGCAGTACTGCCATCGGCAACACGAACGGTGTGCGAAGCGGCGGGGGTCTGTACTTTCTTGAGGCGGCGGCAAAATGATGAGCTCATGATCGAGACTTGGGCACCAGTGTCAATGAGGACAGAGACGGGAATACCATCCACGAGCAGGGAGAGGAGGTTACAGGGCGAAGAAATGGGTAGAGGATTTCCAGGTCGGGGTACCAATGCAGCGTCACCTCCGGGAGCTGCATCGGCTAGTTTCCCGTGAAGCGGCCGGCAGAGGACGGCGAGGAGCTGCGGCTAGGAAGAGATGAACGGGAACGGCGGGCTGGCGGCGAAGGAGAGCGACTGGACACAGGAGGAGGCGGAGTGGTATCGGTGCGGGGCGGCTCATAACGAGGCGTGAAACGGCGGTGACCGTAATCGGAGTAGCGGTCAACGTGAGGGAAACGTCGAGGTGGTGATGTCCAGCGGCTGCGGCATTGGCGAGAGATGTGGCCAACACGTGAGCACGGAAAACAGATCGGCCTGTCGTCAGGGGTGCGCCACTCCTCAGGATTGCGGTATCGGTAGCGTGGCGTGTAGGTGTTTCGGGGCGTAGCGCGGGCGACCATGGGAGGGATGGGGCTCGAACTGTGGTTTTCCACGTTGTGGCTATAGGGGACGCCAAAGTTAGCAACCTCTTGACGAACGACGGCTTGAATGAGGGATATCGTCGCTAGATTGCTGTCCGAGGAGGGCGGGTTGGGTGCAGCAGGAGCGAGCGCTTCCAGTTCACGACGCACGATGCGGGTCACATTGTCAGTGTTGGAAGGCTGCCTTAGGGTCGGCAGATCCTCGCACGTGGAGGTAGGGGCAGTGTTGGGGAGCCGATTGAAGCGATGTGCAATGCGTTTGTGTTTGGCCTGCTCGAAATGTCGACAAACTTGCAGAACAGAGTCAACCGTAGAGCAGTCTCGACAGAGTAGAAGATTGAAGGCATCGTCGGCTATACCTTTGAGGATGTGCCCCACCTTATCAGGTTCTGTCATGTCTTTGTCGACTTTTCTGCAGAGGGCCAGAACGTCTTGTATATACGTAATATAAGGCTCGGTAGATGTCTGGGCACGTGTGGCGAGGTCCTCTTGGCGGCGAGTTGACGGCCAACCGGTTTTCCGAACAGGTCACGGAATTTTTGTTTGCAAACATCCCAAGAGGGTATATCTGCTTCATGTGTTTCGAACCACACGCGTGCCGTGCCAGTAAGGTAGAAGATGACATTGGCCAGCATCAGCGTGGCGTCCCACCTGTTGTGCTGGCTAACACGCTCATAAAGCGAAAGCCAGTCCTCGACGTCGACCTCATCTGTACCGCAGAATGTGCCAGGGTCACGGGGGTGGGCTACGACGACAGTTGGAGTTGCGGTGGTTGATGGAGCCGCGTCAATTGTCATCGTGACGGTTCCGAGGTGACGGCCGCTGCGGAAATCCAGTGTCAGATTGTGTCGAACCCGCGACCTCCACCAAGATGTTACGGGGATGTACTTAATGTGACGGCACTGCGATGGGCTGAACTCGACGCTAAGACTTCGGTAGCCGTGCAGAATCCACTCTCTCAGCGTCGTTCTCTTTTTCAACGCTTCGTCGTGCCCGCGTTCCTCGATCGTCGTCTTTGTCAGTGAGCACATCACTTTGGTCCCGCGTTTCCCGGTAACAATATGCAAAGAGACTGCTTATTTGTTTTGACGAAAACCATAATATGATGCAAGTTACGGCTGTAGCGCATTTTATAGCTCTTTTTAACTTTCAAAATACAACAGTGTTTCCATTCAACTTCGCGCTTTTCTAATCTCATGAAAGCGAAGTCTATAGCTCGCTATTTCGGAACAGCATTAGGGACGGTGTATGCATTAAAAGAATATTAAATTTTAACGCAAAAAATGCGAGAATCTTTCAGTTGGCCTAAATTTCTCCACACTGTAGAAGGAAAAAATTACACTCCGTAACGCTTTGTGTTTCAACGCAAATATCATTTTCTTTATCATTCTCGCTCATGCGGTGACTCCAAGAGATTTACAACTTTTTTCATTCATCCATGAGTAACTACGCTTATGCATGCGTATCTGAGCCATGTTTTTATTGCAGTCCCGACCTTTCCCGTCGTCCATGCAGTGTAACTCAGACCTTCAATATAGGAACAGAATAGGGCACATTATTTATTCTTGCTTTATCCATCTCCGCAGCGTCTCGGCTTCTTATTTTGATATTTCATGGTTGTGCCTACGTACACGACTGCTGTGTCCTCATATCAGCTCATGACCTTCAAAAAACATTCTTCATACGTTTCGTATGCTCCTCGCTTTTCAAGCATTGAGAGTCTTTCCTCTCTTATTCCTGCTCATAAACAAACCACATGAACTTTGTAGCCAGCTTTGTTCACATAGAACATTTCTTCTGCACGTGGTAATGGTCGACATTGCAGTTTTGCTTTATTCTTACGGGACATATTCCGAAGGACCTGTCTATCAACCCGACTGTGTCTCTTTTAGAAAGGTCAAAGAGAGATGTCTTGATAATAATCATTCCTGCTTCATATTCAGCAGTTATTTGGAACGGCAAATTAAGTCCCTCAATGTTTTAGTCTGATTTAAATTTCACTTAAATTTATCGCCAATTTATAACTCTTTCTAACATGCAACGAATAAAATTATTCTGCTTAGACATTTGTTGATATTGATCCTGCAGGTTGCGTGCCACAAGAACAGCAGTCGAGGACTGTTAACAGTGCCTTGGAGCTCTTCGGACAGGAAACTAGACGCTTCGCCGATTTCTGTGTTTGAACCCATTGCTTATATTATTGTGGAGGTGGAGAAAACAGTTTAGAAACCTCCACGCATTTAAGTGCGCTTCCTCACATGTAGGGTCACTTAGAGGGTGAACATGCTTTACAGGAGAAAACAAATCACTAAACTGGCGAGGCTGGATGGTGGCCACGCAAAATCCACGCTGACGGCCTCTGAGACACGAACAGAACTGGAGCTTCGTTTGAGAAGTTTTAAACGCTGCCTGCTGCAATGAGCACGAAATACTTTAAAATTTCATGTCGAATAATAAACTTCGTTTTCAAGATTTAGTTCCTTCTTCCTCCGACAGGTTTCAACTTTAAATTTTTGAAAGGTATGTGGGTTCCTTGAGCACTTCTTGGTAGAGGAGTCAGCTCGCAATAAAGTTAAAGCAAGACGTTTCCTAAAACTAATATATTGCAATACACACTAGGCAAAGAAAAGAAACGCTAAGACCTTATGCTGTTGTCAAAATTATTGGGAACAGTGCAGAAATTAAAACAATACGTCAAAAATTATCCCACATAAAATGTATTCATTGAAACGGGCCAGAAATATACAACGCTAGATAAATGTAAAAGGGGGCTTGATTTACAGCGTTTGATGGCAGGGGTTAAATGCGGGCTCACCGCGCGATGGTCCTCACAGTGCGACCAAAGCACTCTTGACCTCTTCTCTATGGTTCTCCCCTAGTCCCGCAGAGCTTCGGATCACTCATTGCCTTCACTACAATCATATTCGGGCGAAGAGAGAGCCATCCTGGTGACTCAACGAGAGAACAGTATGGCTGGGTGGTAATTTGGCTGCAAGCGGTGACCATGAACAGGTGCAGATCGAGCGAAGATGCAACAAAATCGATGACCTAATTTACCGGTATGGGCATTGGTATTTGGCCAGCAGTTTCTGATACATGTGCGGGTATACTGCTGGAGCTCACAGCAAAGCATGACAGCCTGGCGTCTTGTTTCTACCAAGCACAAATTGTAGGTGCGAACTTGTTGACGAAGTTGGTCTTCCGTCGTAAACAGTTGGGCTAGGCGGCACAAATCTTCAGCATGCTCCTCGGCCTCTTAAACGCTTAAAGTTCAGTACGTTCGCAGCGGTCAAGGTAGAATGGAAAGATTGCATCAAACATAGACGAAAGATCACGTCCGCGCAGTAGGAGGAGCAGCTAAAATAATGTAGTGATCTGCGTGGCTATGTATACGGTCTGTGTGATATATATATATATATATATATATATATATATATACTATGTATCCGATTATGCAGTTGAATCTTTCAGTCAGACCGCTAGTTTGCGGATGGTAGGCAGCGGGTACGCATCGTAAAATGTGATATTGTGAGTGAATCGTTTAGATTACTTTAGACAACAAAAATCGCCCTCTGTCACTCAGCAGCTCATGTGCGCGCCGTTGCGTAAGACGAGGTGGCGGAGAATGAAAGACGCAACATCACCGACCGCGGCTGTCAGCAGCGCTGCAGATTCGGCATACCTTCTTAGATAACAGCCGCAATTATCCATCGATTGCCTGTGGTGGTGTAAGGAATGGGTTTATACAAATCAATTCCTATGCGGTGGTTCAGCGAAACAGGAGATTGGCTGTGAGCGGTTAGAAGCGATTAGAACTGACTTTTGCGTGCAGCGACAGAGAAAAAATATAGGTTAAGACACTTAAGATAGCTTCCATGAAGGCATGGGTCATAATACATTGTATAATAATCATGAGGCATAACTACGACTATCAGCCATGAATACACGTAATGCGTCTGATTTTTCATCTTAATATATATTGCTTTGTAAAGTTTTAAGTCAGCATGCGTTGCATAATCACTAGGAGTCATGATTCATTACTGTCACTATGTATCATGTCTATATGAGGTCACAGTGTATTTTCATCATTCTGGATTGTACATGCCCTCTTAGTTACTTTGTGACATCGTATACTGACGTGATGGCGTCATCCGAATTTGGTGTCATAGACTCCACAACCTGTCATGTACGCCACAGCCAGCTTTTGTGCTAATAGAACATATAAAGCTCTGGCATTAAATACTCACTCTCAGTGGAATACCAACGCAGACTGAAGCAAAAATATTCTGTCCACACACTTAGCATCGTCTACGTGTATGAATAAGAAAGCTCACTGTCGAGATTCACTGCTGCGACGTCCGCACAGTCCACGCATCCTCTGTGAAGCGCGTCATCGTGAAAGGAAGCGTGATGCCCTCTGCACCGTTTCAGCATCACTGATGATACCTTCTCCGCACCAACTTCTCCTCTGACGGCACCCGATGTGCTAGGTCACTTGACGTGGTTAAGTGATTACGTCATATACTTAGAGCTGCATATGCCATCGATTTGACATTTTATTGCAAATTTTCCCTTAACTTGACAAGAAAATGCATGCTAAATAGTAGTGCTAAGCGCCCGAAACAATGCCTGAAGTGCTGTTGCATCACAATTTCGATGCAGAGGATAAATCTAGCATAATGTGGCCGTGCATTATTTATACCGCACTCGTCACGGGGCCAGAGGAATATGTTGTTCATGCCGTTTCCTGAGAAGCAATTTTTATCGGTACTATCGGGTGTTAACGCCGACATGCAGATTTTTTCACAATGGGGCTAGTACGGCTTTCTCCTCAAAATATCAGTTTTGCTGGTCAACGGCGCACCTCCGTAGTCGGTTTCTCAAGCAAGCAGCTACCAGTATCTTACACTGCGTTTCAGATCTCGCCATCTTCGTCTCATATGAGAAAGTTGTCATAAAAGCCGCCATGGGTGGTATTCGATCAATGTCAATGTGTCGCTGTATTATGTGGCCTTATCAAGGGAGGGGAGGGGGGCGGGGGTAATAAAAGGACGGCGTTGGTATCTAACGCCCTAGTTGAACGAACGCCCGGTTTTCCTGCACCATTCAAAGTTGTCTTGTGCCATCCCGAGTCATAGCGTAGCCTCTGTGTGTCCTAACAAGTTCTGCGTGAGTTGGCTTCCAAGTTAACCCGGGCTTTCTCATTTGATCTCACGCAGAGTATCGCCGTACTCCACGAGGATGCGAAGCACAGCGCATAACCTCGCGCGATACGTTGCGATGAGACCAACGAAGAATTCCAACGGTACATTACACAAGGATCGCCCAAGCTCATGCTACTGCGCGATATTTCGCGCTCAACTACACTAAATTGTTATTCAGTTTATATACGTGTTGTTGCTTTTTACATGAAGACTGTTTCTGTACTACAACCTATACCAGCGCTGGCGGATCCCGGAAAACAGACTAATAATGCTAAAGTGTAAGCTGATTAACTGAGTTCCGAGAAACTAAAATTTAAATCCCTAACTTAAACGTCTTATTGCGGTTAGAGTTTTGTAGCCGGAAATTAGCCATAGCCGTATTGGTTTATAGAATTTAGAAAACGCGATTACCCTAGGCCGTGTGATTGAAGACTGTTTGCGGATGTGGCGTGACCTTCTGTGTACCTCGTGGAGAAGAACACAAACCGGCGCTAAAGCACTATAGGAGGAGGTAGAGAAGGGAATGTGTCGCTTACGCCCCGATGATGTCGGGGCTTCGGACAGTGCTCTGAGAGCGAGTTTCAAAGCGTTATCTTTACTAGATTCAAACTTCGCTCACCGTTCCGTCCACTCCAGTGCCTTTCAGCTTAATCTTTTAAGTGAACAAAGCATACAAGCCGCCTAGCAACAATTTCAGACAAATGGACACCCTAGATATGACCATTTGATCGTGACCTTTGGCCAATGGTCGTTTCGCCTTCTACCCTGATTTTCGACCTTGACCTAGTCCATTAGTTTCATGAACAGTTTTTGTAAAATCTTCCATCGATTTTTGCGTGATATGACGTTACTGAACATATCATCAGCTTGTGCCTCTCACGTGCGCTCGCTGAATAAACGACGGTGCATAGCCAGCACCTAGTCAGTCATGGATGAGGTGCTTGCACAACGAAGTAATCGCAAGCGAAGAGCGGAATCGGATCACCCTGTGGATAAAGCTCGTCGGTAACAGGAATTAGTAAGGGAATGCAACGCAAGCAGGCTAATAAAGACGCTGAAACTCTCGAAGAACGAGAGGGAAGGCTGCAACGAGATCGTGAGCGTAAGCTCGCGAAGCACGTGGTTAAAATCCTCCAGGGAAAAAGTGCTCAAGCATCGGACGTCGCAAAATAGAGACTAATGGGTTAACCGGGCTAACTCTCGTCTAACTCAGTTCAGCCACATTAAATCATTAGTAATTTTTTTCTTTCGACGGCGCGCGTCTCTTAGCGTGAGACAGCCAAACTTTCCTTAGGCACAGTGACGAATATTATCGCGTTTTCAAATCTTTATGAACCGAAAGCGGAATGACTAGCTGCGTATCTCCAAGCGGCACCAGACGCTTTTTTATATAATGGTTAAAAGTTAATAATCAACCATTAGTAACTCGGCTTATTAGCTAAAATTTTCACCGGGTTTCTGATATCCGCCATCATTAGTACAGTTGCGCCGTGAAAGCCGCCTTCATATCTCAAGAAGTTTACTTTTAAAAATTAGTGGCGGACAGCCCTCAAATGGCTGGTGTAGGAAATGCAGTATAGACGCCAGGCAATTTCTGAACTCCGCAAGAAGTCTCGTCATTGCCATTTCCGTAGCTGCCTGCGATAGGGCGTCCGGTAGTTGAACGTCATGATTTATGAACCCTGTTCTTCCTGTCTTCCCGTCAATGAAGTAATACGACTTAGAGAACCAACCTGCAACCACTGTCTTTGTTTTAGAAACGAAACCTAATGTAGAGCTGTTAGGCTGGCAGAGGAGTTACTAAATATATAAAGAGTACCGTAGCTCCAGTCTTGGTAGGAAGTATGCCCACCGGTCTCACTCTGTTCGGCACATTACGCGGCGTGGTGTTTACAATTGCAATTCTCGTTTTCGGTATCGAATGCGTGATACCATTAGCGCGGAACAACAGTCTATTGAAAGACTCCGAACGTGTAAACCACAGGTAATGCTAAGAAGGACAGCCTCTCAGTACCTACTGGAACGATCGGCGTGCCATTTCAGAAGAATGGAAAAGGAAAGAGGCCATTGCTACGCGAACGGAAATCCCCACACATCAACGCTTTCTTCCTAGTGCCCTATCAGTGGAGTAATAGCGCAAAGAGCCTCGATAAAGGAACAAGCAATCCGGTGGAGAAAAAGTATTACACTAAGAAATAGCCTTTCAAAGCAGCTGCAGAGTATAATTTGTGAAAGAAAAAAATTTGAAGGACACCTAACTTTTGTCCTAAGAGTAAACACTACAGAGCATTTGACACTGGGTTTTCATTACATGAATGTTTGAAGCGGAAAGGTTGGCGTAAATTTTAACAATGTGTTAAATGTCGTTTGTTTGATTGGTTTTGGGGAAAAGAAGGTGGAGGATCTGTCTCATTTCTCGGCGGGCACGTATTGTCAGAATGAACAGCGAGCAGTTGAACATGCTCCTTACCGCAAAGTAGCGTCCGACTTGACTAGCAGATGGATGCTACATGAGAAGAAAAATGGTACGACACTGCCGTGGACGCTGTGCAGTGAGAGATTGCGTCACAATTTCGATAATAATTCGTGTGCATGCTTATTCCGACATGTTTTCTAAATTCTAGGGCACGGCATGGTCTATTCTCTCAGTTAACGGCGCCTTCCTGTGGAGTTTCAACGTGAAGAATTCGAAGAATAATTGCGTGTGTGTGTTATATTTAGTACGCTTTATGCTATTTAGTGTCCCAAAGCGACTCAGGCTACGAGAGGTGACGCAGTGTCGGACTCCAGAAATGTAGGCCACTTGATGTTATTTAACGCACAACTCATAGGCACCTTGCCCTCCGCCTCCATGGATATGCGGCCACCGCGGCTAAGATTCGATCCCGCGACCAGTCCCGTTATTGCCTAGTGTGCTGCGTGCTTGTGTGTCTCTGTGAGTGCGCCTGTGTGTGTGTATGTGTTTGCGTGCTTGTGTGTGTGCGCGTGCTTATGTGCGTGCGTGCGTTCGTGCGTGTGCGCGTGAGAGAGAGAGAGATAGAGTGTGTGTGTGTGTGTGTGTGTGTGTGTGTGTGTGTGTGTGTGTGTGTGTGTGTGTGTGTGTGTGTGTGTGTGTGTGTGTGTGTGTGTGTGTGTGTGTGTGTGTGTGTGTGTGTGTGTGTGTGTGTGTGTGTGTGTGTGTGTGTGTGTGTGTGTGTGTGTGTGTGTGTGTGTGTGTGTGTGTGTGTGTGTGTGTGTGTGTGTGTGTGTGTGTGTGTGTGTGTGTGTGTGTGTGTGTGTGTGTGTTTGTGCGTGCGTGCGTGCGTGCGTGTGCGTGCGTGCGTGCGTGCGCGCCTTTCCAATGGAGCCGAGAATAGCTCGGATAATTTCGCATGACCTGTCGCGTCCGCTAAGGACGCTTCAACGTAGCGAAAATAGCGATTTTAGCATGCTTCAAGGGGCCGAAACCATTCTTTAGGCGTGTCTTTTGCATGGCAATTCTGACGGCGCTAACCTTTAAATATACGGTGTTCTTGGCAAAAATATGCGAAAAGAGTAATTTATTTAGGTAATATTAACTGCACTACACTCGAAATTTAAGCTATTACATGCTGCAAGAAAATAGCAGGGACATGCACCACTAACTGAATCTTACAAAAAAATAAACGTCGATATTTGATGTCTAGAACCTCAGCCGGCACCACTGATTGAGTAATATAATCGTGTTCCATTTCGTTCATTTTCCAGCCAGCCTTCACCTGGACGAACTGATTTAGTTCGCATGCAAAGTGGCGCATGTCATGCATGAAGGAAAATTCCCTAATACCTAAGCGAAAAATACCAAGACAGTTCCAATAACCATAAAACAGGTCTAAATGAATAGAGGCTAGTCTTTACCATTCTATCTTTATTCCTAGGGCCGGCGCCCGTGTCCGTGTTTTTTTACTCTCCGTGTTTCGTCCCGCTCCTTGCGCTGTTTTGTTTCATTATGCAGTATCAACTAGCCCGGCATCTTGCACTTCTACACTTCTGCACTCCTAGTTTCCGTTGCTGACCGAACCATTACTTGCGGAAATTTATTCCTTATGTGATGAACTTCGAATAGTTAAACAACGGTGGGAATTTCATCACTCTATTTGATTAACATAACAGAAGAGATTTTCTAGAGCCTGTTTTCTTTTCTCAACCGCTACCATTGAATGATCTCCATGTAAACAGATTATTTTCGAGAACCTGCACGCGCCTCTTGCAGCGTTCATTTTTCTTCCTGCTATTTACCAGGAAGTAAGAGTGTCTGTGTACCAGAGAGACCACTCGGGCGGAAAGAATCGAAGCCTGTTTTCAGGATGCTCGAGAAACAAGCCATGCAAAAGCACACGCTACCCTATGAAAGGCATGAAAAGAGTACTGCGCTTGGTGCGTGACTACAAGCACCATCACGAAGCAGCTTTTGTTTTTCCCCTTCAGCTACAGAAGGCCTTTCAGAGCTTTGCTTGTGTGCACTCGGGACTTGGTTAGCTAGACTGAATGCGAAGGAGAGGAACGAGAAGTGCGAATGAGAAGGAGTTTAAATGCTGTCCTGCTGGCTCCCCCCCCCCCCCCTTTCCAAAAAGACATGCCACCAGATGAAGGACACGATGCTAAAGTGCATGCCCAAGAGACCGCTGAGGCTTCAGCGCAGATCTCTCTTTCTCAACCTCCCCCTCCGCAGTGCTGAGTGTTTATCGTCCAGGAATTATTCAGTTTATTAAACCACAAGCAAAAATTTCGTTCTTTTGCACCATGGCACACTAGTGCATGCAAGGACAGTGAGGCATGTTTTTTGAACGCGCTTTTGTATGGAGCGAAATCGCTAAGAAATTTAAGTTGATTCACAGATACTCTTAGTAACTGAAAATGGAAAAAACAAATAACTCAAGGCGCACATGGTCCTTTTCAACATGCTCTGTTTATGCTTCCTCTCACTTCCTGCTTTCGCCGAAGCCCGGGTCTCCTCTGTCATCTTATCCCTCCTCCAAGCGGTCAATCTCCAGCCCTCCCTACCTGTAAACTCTGGGACTAACATGCCATTCTATCACACATACTCTCGGCGTATCCTAGGCACCCGCCTCCTTTAGGTTTACAGTTCTCGAATACCGTACGTGTCCAGAGTAAGCGAAAGCTTATCCCGGACTTTGCATTCATACGAAGTCGACGTCGAACATGTACGTACCTACGCGGAAACTCAGACAAGCGATGGTGAATGTGAAAAACAAGGTAAAATAGTATATGTTCCCGGGCATCATATATAGAATTACTTGCTCTGATTGTGGGCACGTCTACATTGGTGATATGAGAGACATCTGGGCAATTTGGTACGGTGGCATGATGAATAACTAGCGCTATGGACTAGGAAAAAGAGCAAGAAGCAAACAGGACGGGCGCTGACTCACAACTGAAGTTCACTCAAAAAACACACAATAAAAAAACCCACGCCCCCCCCCCCCCCCCCCCCCAAGCCGCACTAAATCAAACATAAACAAAATACCTGTCCACGACCGCCAGCAGCATATCACGTTCAAGAAACCCAACCTCATTATCTGTTAAAGCGATTGACGGTTCATTAACGCATTTTTTACCTAATCGCATGCTATGCCTGGCCTAAATGATATTCCGGTTAATCTGTGCCGGGTGGGCATCCAAAATATCTGTCTGCTAGAAAAGCATGGCAGCCATCACACCCCTACCAATGCGCAACCAGATTAGAGCCTCTACCAATATCTAATTATCTCTCGTGCCCTCGTGGTGAAACAGGTGATTGGAGAAAAATATTGCAGCAGCACAACAATGATGTCATCAATCAACGCGTGGCAAACAACGCTCTGGCTGAGCATGCTGTCACCAAGAGCCATGCCATCAACTGGGATAGCTCGAAGATAATTTGGGAAAAGGAAATAACTAGATGACAAGGCTTTACCTGGAATCTCGTTATTATCAAACGACAGCAAACACGCATAATCGCATCGAAGGAAACCTACCACCGGTATACTACCGCTGCTAACGTCAAACCATTAAACATATATGACCAACTTTCAATTCCTTTTTTCATTGGGGACAAGGCTCCCGTAGTGGGCCAAAACGTCATTTTTATTTTCAACGATTGGTCAGCGCTCGATGCTTTCCGCCATCATATGCTGGGATGACGAGTTGTTCTTGAATGGTACATGACCAATTCAAAAATAGGTTGGGATCCCAACCCAATAGTAAATTAATCAGAGTAAAATGGGCTCAATTGTACAGGTAATATGTATGCAGAATTCGATGTTCTTTTGTCTTATAGGGATCAACACAGCAACGCGAATCAGGCTATGAAGGCTGCCTTTGTGGACATCTCAGTAAATTTGATGCATGAGAGGTTCTTTAACAGACCTCGCGCAACACATGGGAGACACGATTTTTGCCTCCGTCGAAAAGCGGCTGCTGCGACCAGAACGGAACCTGCGTAAGTATGTACTACTTGCGTTCAGCAGCCTTTAGTTCTTTGCTTACAGCAGAGATTGCGCTTCCTATAGGCTGCTTTTGCGAAAACGTTTGTAATAACGAGCAAGAATAAAAAGGCCAGCATTGAACCCACAGCATATCATGAATGCGTGCGAGGTGGCTTGGTTTGTGCAAGTTAGAGAAACAATACTATCTGTTTGTGACGAGCCGTCACGATTTCAAAAAAACGCAACTTTTTGAAGCAGTCAGCACTTACCTAGGCACTAGGACGTCTGCAGGATGTTATGGCGGCGCAAACCTTGCGTGTTCTTGATTAGCTTCTAACTCAATTATCCGCGACCTTCTGGACTGTAAAAACTAAGTATCGCAGTCGCCATAGTCCATTTTAACGGAGCTTCGAAATCAGTGAGCTTTCGTCTGGTTTAGGTGCGACAAAAAAGGAACAGCACTGAGGAGCGCAACACAACGAAGTCGTATGGTTGATAAGGCGCCCAGATTTGTGGCCATCGGGAAACATGCCCATGGCTTATCGTGATGACGCGCTTCGCGCCGCTTTCGTTGCCCGCGAGTTAACGTATCGCCCTGTGCTCCTGCTGATGCCTACTGCCTGTGAACTGTCAAGTTTCGTTCGCTATCTTGCAATCTTCGGGGAGGATCGGGTTCGCCGTCACGGAACAAAGCACACGGTGATGTCTACATGATAGTGACAGGTATACTAAATGTTTAGTCTGCTTAGGGAGATTGAACTTTCTGTGGCAAGCGTCATGACGAGATTTTTTGAAGTGGGCGCTCAATCATGTCATACGATGGGTTAGGTGACTGGCGCGTGCTTATAGCGTGAACCACATGGTTGTCGAAACTTGTTCGCAAGCATTCGTTCGCGCTGCCTTGTCAATAGAAACTTGTGGAATAGAAAACTTGCATCTTCTCGCCGCCATGTTTAGGAAAATTAAGTTTATTCGGTTTGGCTTATGAAGCCTGACAATAAAGCAACTTGGTCTCTAAAATGGAGGGCTCCACTTCCACCCACGCACGCAGCGGCTCGATTTAGCCTTCATGGATGTGGACAAAGACCACCGTCGCTGCTGGTGTGATATTGAGGACGTCGTAAACAATTCTCGGAGTGTCTCAACCGGAGTACCAATTAATGTTCGAGCCCAACAGTGAAAGCCACGTTTGCACATATAGGCGAAACGTAAAGGCACCGGTGTGCTGTGCCGTTGCGGCATTGCCTCCGCGGTTATCTTCGGCGCTACGCTCGGAGCTGACTGCAGATGCGACGGCTCTCCAGTGTCCGCACGCATATATACCGATCTCAGGCTGAGAAATTAGCGGCGCCCATGCAATGCTGGGATTGGATTAGATTGGATTGGGGAGGAGTAGGCAGCCCAGCGCCAGGCGTACATGCTTTCGCTACTTATATCCTGGCTTATAGCTGAGCTAAGCCACGGACAATTTTTATTTTAATTCGTGAGTATCACAGAGCATGTATGCAGAATCTGTCTGCGCAGTGTGTCATCGGAAAGTGTTTGTCCGCACCCTCTAACACTCGGCCGCCTAGACACCCAAAATTTGACCTCCTCCAAATTTAACCAAAATTGGTGTCCAGCTTATATTCAATATCGGCAATTCAATGGTGACCTCCGAATGTAGGTGGCCCACCCCCAAAACTTGACCACATGTACCCCGGAAATTTCATTTCGCGCCAATTTGATGAGCGACAGCTCAGGACAAGTTCACTTTCACTTAATGAACAGAAAGAAATATTAAAACAAGAAACCACAAAGGAAAGAAAATAAACAAGCAAAAAGAAGTGCGGAAAATACAGTTACTAGGTACGTTTTTATATTTATGTCTTGAAGAGTGTGGGCTTGAAAATGGGATAATATTCAAGTAACAAAGACCAATGTAGGTGAATAGAAATACAGAATACTCTTTTAGGAGGTGTAAGATGTCATAATTTAATGCATTCGGTAACAGGTACCGAATCATCTGGAGACCGTATTAGCTCGTCTGTATGGTACCCGCCACGGTTTTTCTTTCCCTGCATTTTCAGCGATGTGACGTAATTTCCCAGATGTAGTTTCCCTGAATTAAGGGCCTTTTTTTTTCATCACTGTCTGACAGACTGATGCATGAACTGAATTATATAGATAAGCGACCAGGACCGAGGCCAGGCGCGCAAATATTGTCCTCCTGCGTGCGTCAAAATCAGCATGTAAAGGTACGCACACGGCTATTTTGTGCAATGTGTATATTGGTCATATTGGCAGCGGTTGCTGTGCTCCAACGTAGGAATAACTTAGTGGAGAAAAAGAATGGTAAACAATAATTTCAATAATTTTGTGTTTTGCGACAAGACGACTTCCTAGCGCGATAGATTCAAACGCTAAGACCTCTTTTCCATCTAGTCATCTGAGCTTCACACTTCTAACATCATTTCGCTAGTACATGTGATTATGTACACGAAGATTTCGTCCCTCACTTCTCTTTGGATCACGAATATTTGCTTGGCCTTCTTCAACATGGAATCATCACAGCATTTCAGGTCGTCTGGCAATAATATCGGAAGATGACAAAAGTATTTAAATTCAGCAGTTGAAGCAGCTTCTCCAAAAGTAGAGTTCCTTTTTCGGTTACGAACAGCCGGAAAAAAAAAAAGAAACTTTATGTAATAAAAATCTGAAGCCCCAAAACACACTAGACACACACGGCATCAATACACTGAATTAGAATCTTGTGCCAATAATCAAGATAAAACGAAGGAAACCATAACCAATCCTAATAATTTCGTCTTCTTTGCTACAGCCCTCGTCAGTGCGGAACGGAATATTACGCTAATTTAAGAAATACAACAGTAATATTTGCTCTATATGTGAAGGCAGTAGTAAAAAATTTGCAAGCTAACAATCAAATGTATGAAGTACGCTGTATAATGGTAGTGATATTTTGGGCTCTGCAGTAACCACCCAGTCGAAAAACGACAGCTGATTCCAAACAGAAAATTTCCAATTGTGTTTACTATTTTAGTTGGACCAGTGGGCACTAATTGGCGTTTGGTCCACATTGCAAATGGTGGCAAGTCCTCGGAGAAAAAAACATAACTGGAGATTTTCCAATGAATTCAACCGTTTCGTTTTCGACAGTGACAGGTTTTATCTGGAACGCCGCAATATTTCTTTCGAACACGTTTTGAATGAGAGGAACGCGCTAAAGTTGAAAACAAAAGGGCTGTTTCATTTAAATAGAGTATGTTCCAGTTAATACAAGCTCACTCCAGTTAAAAATAGGGGCAGAGACGCGACATAAGTGTAGCGTTCCACATAGAGCAACCTGATAGCACATAGAGCAACCAAAATTAAGAGTTAAGTGAAAAAAAGCTTAACCCAATGAAAAAGATTCACTTCTAATCCTAGGATTCTCAGAACATATTGCAGGAAAGAGCCGCACGTTTTGGAAAGGAAACCAGTATAAGAAAAAGCATTCTGCGGGGTAGCAAGTCCCAAGAAAAATACTACTTCGGTATTTTCTGCATTTTTGTTCAAACTGATTGTTCTTTCAAATCATATATCCTTGTATAATACGTGCGTAAAAGTAAGATACTGCACATCACTACTTTTCGTGAATTCAACCCAGGAGCCGAGGAGGATAAAAAGATGCTTTTTTAGCTGTCTGCGAACAAAACGTATGCTCTGGAATCAGCGTCACTTTTGGCTGCTTGTATTGCGGGAAATATCCAAAAAAAGAGAGATCAAACTGATGCCTCATCGAGGAAGGAAGTGATTCACGGATTCCTAGTTTGCCCAGCTTTAAAAAACTGGAAATCTACGTCAAGAGCACACGTCACGCCGCCAAGCATTTCGGCATTCCACCTCCTGCACCCGTGAAATGCGTTCCTGCTACGATAGCGAAACGGCGGCACCATATCCTAGCAGGGAATACATAATAGCCATAATGAAGCTCCATGCCGGCCTTTGCAGCTTACATGCGCTTATACTTCGGTACGTTGGGCCGCTATGTTGCAAAGGGCCGTATGTGGCATAGCCCACACAGCCGGATTTCCGCCCAACTGAGCTCACATTATCCCTCACTTGGTGCTGCCCGGACTGTTTCCAGCCTACGTGCTTGACTTAGGAAGTTGAGAAAGATGGCGAGCCACACGATCGTGCCCCTAATGTAACAGCCTCGGTCCCCACTTCCTTATCATCCTTTCCGCGCCCTAAAAAACCTTGGCCTTCCTGTGCGTCAGAGGAATGAACTAGAAACTTCGGATGCCATTGTTCGAGGTGTCATAGCGAGGCACATAAGTAACGGCAGCTCGCGCAGCAGTGGCGTCCCAATAAATTTGCTCGAAGCTTGTTTTCTCACGAAGCCATCCAAAAAGCTCTGTCGTCAGCTTCCTGGCAGATTTGTGAGCATCGGGAAAATCCTCCGTCTAATTAGGTACTCTCTATTCTCTGAACAGGCTGATAGAGTTGCAGAGGTTTAGAGAGTTATGGGAAGGTCGCATTCTGATCATACTTAGAGAAAATGGCGCAGATAGAATTGTAACTATAAGCATCCGGAAAGTGAGTCAGTCGAAAACGTTTACAAGGGGAAATTTATGGAATTATATATAACCAAAGAGGTAGCCAGCACAAGAAAATAGTTTCAAGATTTCCTCACTTCCGCGACAAGACGCGATTGCAAAGGTTTAAATCACTCATTGTAGTTTTATTCCATACCAATTCACACGAGCGTCTTTGATAGCGATGAGAATGTAAATTATTGGGCATATCTATCTTATTGAGCTTTTTATTGATATTTATTTGGTAAGCATAAATATATTTGTGAACACAAATTGACCTACGTATATTTAGGGTCGATACATCGTTGCTCTTCAACATGGAGACAGTCAGATGTATCGAAACAGGAAACAAATAATCCGCTTCTACCGCCCCCAATTTAGCTTGCCCCCTCAAAAATCTTTCTAGCTGAAAAGTGAATAACTTAGTGTATAGAAAATAAAAACTGGTGTTCAACTACGATGAGCTGCTGACGCACATGTATTAGCCATATCTGTCACTTTTCTCGATACCAGTAATCAAAGCGCTTGAAAGTCAAATATATTGTGAGCCTTCCACGGATCTTCTTTTATTTGTACATACCATAATCTTCTTCTTTCTTTTGTACATACCATCGTCATCGTCCCGCGGCACCGGCTCCAGCACGCGCCTGGGTTCACCATAAGATTAAAACGCTGACACGGCGTACCTTGCCTTGCCGTCACGACTTTGGCGTCTCGACCTGGCCTTCTTTCACAATATTATTTTTAATTGTTCATGCCATATTCTGCCTCTCTGTGGAATAGCGCACACACAGCTCAAATCCGAACGGCAAAAGGAACTCGCGCGCATTTCCGGGACCCCGGCTCTAGATTAATAATCAAACTGCATTAAATACGAACTAACGCTTGACAACACAGCTTGGTATACCCACTGGTGCTATGGTGGCGTTCCATACCGCGACCAGAGTCCTTACTGAGGCATTATAGAGACAGATCCGGTTTTTATAATATCAGGCTTCTATACACTGCGGTGGCTTGCAAGACTACACATAGACCCTTAGCCCCCCCCCCCCCCTTTTTTTTTCTTTTTCTTTTGCAATGCAAAATTTTCTTTTTCGACAATTTTTACTTTATATTGCTTTAAGCTCGTCGTGCTATAAGTGGTGCGGGCTCGGGAACATTACATTTATTTGTCTCTAATTGTCCAGACTACTTCAGTGGCTTTTGTAAGCTCCGCCGATGAGAAAAAAAAAAAAAAGAGACGCTTTCGGCTGTTATGAAGATTCAAATCTGTCTTTGCTGAGTTTCAGGGATTATTTTTCATGAATCGGAATAAACATTTTGTTCTTGCAGATTTTTACATCATATTGACTAACAGACTAATACTTTCCTGACTGAAACTTTCTGCCATCGTTGCCAGATCCTGCGGTTAGCTTCATTATGAATATCCTCTGCTTCTTTGGCATAACACGATAAGTATCGATATTTGCTAGCTCGGTTCGACCACTGTCTCTATTCATTTATTGGCGAAAAGTGTCACCTCAATGAAGCTTTCTTGAACCACCATCTCGATGTTGCTGCTTTTCTTGCTGCAGTATATGGGTGCGGAGAGGCTAGCGTGTCTCTCGGCAAACTAAGTCTGTGTCGGATCCCTAAAGTGTAGCGAGGATCTTTAGCGGCTTCACAGCATTAGCTTCAGTCCGAGGAAACTTAGGACTTTCGCGACTCTGTCGTGATAGCTCTTCATCCACCACACATATTTCATTTTTGTACCGCTGTACGAGGTAAGCATATGCAAGTTAGATATGGGCAATAGCGGGATGAGTAGCCCTTTTTTTTTCTTATAACTGGCTGCCCACCGAATATGAGCGTTTCACTTTATGAGCCCTCTTTTCTCAGGATGCCTTTTAATAGGCAGAATAAAACGGTAGAGCATGGAAGTTGGCCTGCTCGGAAAGTAATACGTGTTAGGAGAGCTTTGTGCGGATGGTCTGATGTGTATTTTTTTAGCTCGGCTCTTTACGCAAACAAATTTAGAACAGTGTAGGATGCACTTCATCTGCTATTTCGTTTGTTTATTTTTCTTTCGAGAGTGTTTTTTTTTTTTAGCCTTAACTGTAAAGTACAATTTCTTGGGAATTGTTTTTTTTTTTTCGTGATGTGATCGTAGTGGTATAAAAATAAAATACCTTGATAGGGCAATATATGATGACGTGATAAAGAAAGTCGATCGAATTTTAGGCTTAATTTCTTGCATTTGGGTTCATGTGATAGCCGTAGCTCAACTGCATTAACTGTATTACTCTGCTTACGTTCAGCGAAATACACCTGCTAGCAAATGTGCAAGAGGCAATAAATATTGCAAGAAAGGGCAAATTTCATAAATTAATTCAAAGTGAGGTAATTTATGCCTGACTTCAAACTCAAGAATTCCTTTGAAGGTCCAAGAAGATGTAGGTTTCTTTACTAAATTTTTTTGGAAAGCAATTCTATTAACACAATTTATCACACAAGCACATATGTAATCCGACTTCTATAAACAAATTAGCTCCATCGGTAGCTTTTTATACGAGAAACAAGACCTAAATTGTTGCAGTGGATCCAAATTTCAGATCATGTTATTCGGTAGTCCTGTCATCTTCTTTGTTTATATTTACTGGACGTTTTCTCTGTTCAACGACTAGTTCCTACGCTCGAGTGTAAACCGAGGTCACGTAGGCTGTCTCTAGTGCCTGAAGTGTGTCTGGTTCAGGAGGCGAGCTTCACCGCAGCGGGCTCAGGAGGCGACGATGCATCGAGGCAGAAGACAGCCAGGGAGGAGAGGCAAAAAGTAACGTTTATATACACTTTCTACATACTGAAGAAGGTACAAGTTATGAGAGAAAAACGGAGCTATCTGTCCAAACAAAATCCGTCAGTTAAATATGGTTTGTTATCTCCAGTTCCCTAGCCGGGGAAACAAAGTTCATCTATACTATCCAATCAGTGGGGGCAAGGAATCACTCGAGGTGCCGCCCACTGCCGATGGTGAACCTCCTTGCACATATTACGGTGGCGAGGGCAAATCTTCTGATGTCGATGACGATTTTGTGCTGGCTATGGAGTTTCGGTACCAGGGCAAAATTGTCCGAGAAGTCGCCGTTTGACGGTGGTCATTCACCCCGCGAAATTCCAAGGGGGTCACATGCTTGCCTCTAGAATTTGGCGAGCGGGGTCTATGCTGCTCGGCGACGCGCCTCGTGTCCATTAAGCACAAGAATAGGTGCCCTGTTGTCGCCGTCATGGCGCCACGGGTATTAAGGCTCGAAAGGCAGCTGGTCTCTATCCTGAAGGAGGAGGGGGGGGGGGGGGGGGGTAAGAGTTAGTCGTCGCAGCCGGAAACACCTGCCGTCGCCGCCGCTGCGCTGCTTTTGTTCGCGGTCGCTCGCCGGCGTCCGCTAAGTACGCCTTCATTGTCAGCTGCAGGAGTCTGGCCGGAACTCCGGTCACAACAGCCCGTCCGCCGCCCGAAGAGGTCTCGTAGTGTTAGCAGCCAACGCTGCACCCCGTAGAGACCTGGAGTCGGTTCAGTCTAGTCGGTCTGGCCACGTCAAACCTGGCCATCTGTTTCCTGCTTCCTTGTTGAACAGCTCTAGCAGACTCAGCCACTCAAAGCCCAAAACGCAGCAAGCAGCGAGCGCAAAACAAACTCTGAGAAGTGCCAGGCTGCCTTCATAACAATGATTGTCATTTCAAAGTAAAGAAAACAAAATAAAATTCGTCCAGAGAATTTTAAGTTATCTTCCAAAAGAGACCATGTGCGAAAAACAAGGAAAAAAACAAGATTTTTTTTAATAAATATGCTAGCTAAAATTTTGATCCATGTAACATGAAAGATGCCATAGAAGGCCACTTCCTGTGAGAACATATCCCAAAGTGGAGCGGTAAGTAAACGATAGTACGAACAGCATCAGCAACAACAAAAAAGAACAACTACGCAAGCAAAAAAGAAAAATATATGATATGCGTAGCCAGTTAACGTCTGGGAGCCCAACCAGAGAGCGTTACCCAGGGAAACTTCGGCTGAGGCCATCAGCGTTAGCATTATCGCGCCCCTTTCAATAACGCAAGTCAAATGCGTGCTCCTGCAAAGCTAGACTTCAACGAAGCAGCCTGCCATTTGTGGCCGACATATTACGAAGCCAAGTCAAAGGACAATAGTCTCTACAAGAAAAGGAGACCCTGCCAAATAACACTGCAGCTTCTGAATCGCCCACACGAGACAGGCGTATTCCTTTTCTGATGCACTATAGGCCTGCTCGCGTAGGGTGAGCTTCCTACTTACAAATACAACAGGCTGCTCCTCCCTATCTCTTAGAAAAGACAGCTATGTCATCTAAATATGGAAGAGCATAGTCCCCCAGACCCTGCAGCACACGGTCCATGAGACGGGAAAAACAAAAGGGCGCGTTTTTGAGGCCAAAAGTAAGGACTAGAGGACGAAACGTTCCTGGAGGGGAAATAAAAGTGGCGATTCGGCTCGCTTTCTCGGTCAGAGGCATCTGCCAATACCCCCTAGTGAGGTCCAGCGTATATATATAATGAGCACCACTTATGGCCTCAACTCATTTTCTCAAGATTCGGAATCGGGTAGCTCTGATCACGTGTGATCTCATTCAGACGGCGATAGTCGATACATGGACGAGGGTCTTTACCTGGCGCCTCAACCAATATGATGGGGGACGTGTATTCACTCTCGGATGGTACAATCAGCCCCATGTCTAACATTCGCTGAATCTCAGTTGCCAATATTTCCTTCTGCCGGGGTGAAACCCGGTAAGGCCTGCACCGGATGGGCTTGTCGCAAATTAGCTCTATATCTTGTTCGATCAAGTTAGTCCTGCCGGGCCGGTCAACGAAGCAATCTCTGAAGTCTCGCAGAAGCGTTTCTAGCTCTTCTTTCTGTTTATCTTCCAGTTTGGCGTCGCATTCAATTTTCTGGCAAAGTTTTTCGAGTGCGGAATCTAGTTGTACTTCTGGGGAAAAAAAATCATTTTCCATCTCTTCAAGAACATTTAGAGCGAGCTGCACAACGGCTTCCCTCTGTCTGTACGATTCCATTAAATTGGTGTGGTAGATCCTCACCTCTTTGCGTCTTCCCGGCATTCTAATAACATAGTTAGTGTCCGAAATCTGCTGTACAACCTCTGCGGGACCCTCCCATAAAGCATCTAGTTTGTTCTTCCGCGACGAAGTCAGTAAGAGCACTTTGTCTTCAACAGCAAAAGTTTGTTTTCGGGCGTTCCGGTCGTAATATAGTTTCGTCTCGCCCTGGGCTGATTCCATGTTAGCCTCCACTAGCTCGCGACATGACTGAAGACGTTCTAGTAGCTGCAACATATACTCAACCACTGTGCCCACTGGGTCCTCTCCGTGCCCTTCCCATGCCTCGCGGAGCATCTGAAGCGGGGACCTCATAGAACGGCCGTACACTAGTTCTGCTGAAGCCGGTGGCCTCATGTGGCACGGACCTCAACGCAAACATGGTAGCTGGCAAGGAAGCCTCCCAATCGGTTTTGTTTTCATGGCACAAAGCCCTTACCACTCTTTTCAACACGGAGTGCCAGGCCTCTACACTGTAGCTCTTTGGGTGTCGCACGGAACTGTGTATAATGCGAATACAGCATCTCTTAAGGAAGGTAGTTGTCAGAGCGCTGGTAAAGACGCTGCCCTGATCACTCTGCACTTCGGCCGGAAAATCCACTCGAGATAACACAGAAAGCAGCGCTTCGACCACCTCTGCCGAGCTTACTTTCTTAAGTGAGACGGCTTCCGCGAATTTGGTGGCCGGACATATTATAATCAAAATGTATCTGTAACCTGACGTAGTTACAGGCAACGGTCCCACTACATCTACATCAACACGCCGAAAGGGGTCTGTGATTATGGGCACTAATTTCATAGGTGCCTTTCTTGTCTCGTGTGGTTTCCCAATTCTCTGGCAAGTGTCGCATGTTTGAACAAATTTTTCAACGTCTTTAAAACATCCGGGCCAGTAGAATTCTCTCAGCAGCCTGTCTTTAGTTTTTTTTTTATACCCAAGTGACAGGCCCAACCTTTTCCATGCGAGAGGGCGAGAACTTGAGTCCTATACTTAGACGGGACAACAAGCTGGTCGTGTTCTATTCCTTTCCTGTCCTTATACTGGCGATACCATATGCCAGACCGGCGCTGGAAAGCGATGTTTTTGCGTGACACACCCGTTTCTCTCTAGGTCACTCAAGTTTTGCAGAGACTGATCTCTCTCTCTTGCTCAGCGATAAACATTTCTCGGTCCACACGAAGGAACTCGAGAAAACCCTCTGAATGCGGCAGCACCAGAGTCGTACTGACTTCCCCTCCTGGCTCAGATTGAGCAGTTGCACATAATTCGGGACAGTCAGTGCAGCCAGCACCGCTTTCGGTGCTTACTAGATCAGCGCTATTAGTGAGTAAATCTTGTTGCTACTCGCCACCGTGATCCTGCACTTGGCTTACAGTTTCATGCTTACCCTTTTCCTCTAGCTTCGTCTGCGCTACGATTTCTCGCGCCTTCGCACGTGTGAGAGCCTGGACAGCATGGTCTCCAAAACGCAGCCCTTTTTCCCTGAGCAGCATGTCCGAGCGATTGGGAAATATGTAGGGATACTGCTTGGGTAGGTTTTGAGAGACGGCTGCCTCAGTGTGAAGCACCCCGAACGGTCCCTCGATCTCGACACGGGCAACCGGCAGACATACGCTATTCTCCTCAACCACCTGCCGTATCCAGGCGCATTCACCCGTGAATTTTCCAGCTCTAACATATTCAGGGTGGATAACATCCATTGTAGCAGCGGAGTCGCGGCGAACTTTGCATGGTTTGCCATTTACGGTCAGATCCCTAAGATAAGGCTGCAACAATCGCAAGTTGTCGTCCTCGTTGTCCAGAAACGAAAACACCACTTTTGGATTACGGCAGCCGGCCGCTACGTGCCCAGGCTGCTGGCAGCGGAAGCAGACGACCGGCTTCTTAGATTCGAAAACCTTTTCTTTCCTCGCGTCTTCCTTCTAGCTGCTTACTGCACCTTTTTGTTGTGTAACAGGGATACTAGACGACGCAATTCCCACTTTTCCCTGTGTGTGAGAGTGCGCCCGATTATCCCTACCGACTTTCGCACTAGAGCTGATGCGTGCTTTCTCCGATTTTCGACGGGTCGCGAACACATCAGCTAATTCTGCCGCGCGTTCCAAGGTCATTTTGCAGGGCCTGTCGTACACCCATTTGCGCATTTCATCTCCCAGGCTACCGTAAAATTGTTCAAGGCAGATTACCTCAATCACTTCATCGCGACTCTTATAAGCCTCTTAACCTTTCAGCCATTCGATCAGATCTGCTTTCAATTTGTACGAGAAGTCCTGAAACATCTCGCCTTGCTTCCGTGCTGCCTCTCGAAAGCGGCGCCGGAATGCCTCAGCTGATAGCCGGTACTTTTCAAGGAGAGCTGCCTTAACTTTATCGCACCTTTCGGCATCCTCTTTCGACAATCTGGCAATTGCATCAGCCGCTTCACAAGTAAGTACGTTTAATATTTTCTGGGGTCAGATGTCCCGCTGAATTCCCTCCTTTTCACAGATCCTTTCAAAATTTACGAGGAACAGCCCAATGTCCTCGTTTGTCTTGTAGGGCTGCAGGACATCTTTCATTTTTATTGTTGCGCCCGTCGGAATAGCCTGATTGTTAGAATTATTTCCGGCGCGCGTTGCCTCAGCAATTTGAAGATCTAACTGCCTGAGTGCCATTTTCCTCTCCTCTGCTTTCTCAAGTCTGATGGCCTCTTCTTTAGCCTCCCTGGACTTCTCCTGAATGTAATCCCAAGTCTCCGAAATTTCATTGCCATCCGCCCCACACTCCTGAATAGCCTCAATAAGATGTGGCCTTCTGTGGCTTTTCCCCACCTCAATACCAAGCTCTTCGCAAAGCAAAATCAACGCCTGTTTCTTTAACTTGCTGATGTCCATGACCACTTTTGAACGATGACTTTCGTAAAACACTGCTACTTCAAGAGCACAAAATCAAATCTGCTAGTTTTGATGAAGTCCCTGAGTTATCAAACCTGGCAAATTCTCAGAGAAAGTCAAGCGCTCACCATTTCCGATGCCAGGACCAAGCGTGGACAATCCCACCGCTGCCACCAGTTGAAGTGTGTCGGGTTCAGGGGGCGAGCTTCACCGCAGCGGGCTCAGGAGGCGACGATGCATCAAGGCGGAAGACAGCCAGGGAGGAGAGGCAAAAGGTAACGTTTATATACACTTTCTACATACTGAAGAAGGTACAAGTCATGAGAGGAAAACGGAGCTATCTGTCCAAACAAAATGCGTCATTTAAATATGATTTGTTATCCCCAGTTCCCTAGCTGGGGAAACAAAGTTCATCGATACTATCCAATCAGTGGGGGCACGGGATCACTCGAGGTGCCGCCCACTGCCGAGGGTGAACCTCCTTGCACATATTACGGTGGCGAGGGCAAATCTTCTGATGTCGATGACGATTTTGTGCTGGCTATGGAGTTTCGGTACCAGGGCAAAATTGTACGAGAAGTCGCCGTTTGACGGTGGTCATTCACCCCGCGAAATTCCAAGGGGGTCACCTGCTTGCCTCGAGAATTCGGCGAGAGGGGTCAATGCTGCTCGGCCACGCGCCTCGTGCCCATTAAGCACAAGAATAGGTGCCCTGTTGTCGCCGTCGTGGCGCCACGGGGATTAAGGCTCGAAGGGCAGCTGGTCTCTATCCTGAAGGAGGGGGCGGGGGGGGGGGGGGGGAAGGGTTCGTCGTCACAGCCGGGAACACCTGCCGTCGCCGCCGCTTCGCTGCTTTTCTTCGCGGTCGCTCGCCGGCGTCCGCTAAGTACGCCTCCATTGTCAGCTGCTGGAGTCTGGCCGGAACTCCGGTCCCAACAGTAAGCCTCCATTGTCAGCTGTGGGAGTCTGCGCATACCTCGGCCGGAACTCCGGTCACAACATGCCTTAGTGACAAATTAGTACAGGCCACGTTGGTATTTGTGAACGAGGAAAGCTGCAAGTTTCACTTGTATAAATGTGCGCTTGTTTTGGAGGAATCAGTATTTAAAACGCCACTCAGCTGCAGCGGCTTTGAGCCATACGAGAAACTTATTTTAAGTGGTCTATAATGACTGGCTTTGCATTTCCGAAGCGGTGATTGTATGCTTACCTGTTGTGAAATATGCAAGCTGCATAAATTCAACAGAGATAAAGTTAAGGGGCGTGAACGCGTTAGTAATGACGAGACTTTCTAGGTGACGGCTCACATATACGAAAGAGTGCTGCCACAGAGGCAAGCAAAAATTAACTGTCTGTCCATTAATCTAGAGTAGTTATAATCATGAAACAGCCATGTACACACCACGTTATCGGCAGGAGCGAGCAGTCTTCTGCAGTGCCGTCTCACTGACGGACTCGAGCGGCGGCGGCGCACTCTCTAGGAAAGAGCGCACCACTGCCGCTTTATCCTTGCCGTGTGGCAGTGCACCGCATTCAAGAGACTGCTGAAAGATATTTTATAACAAAATCGATGAACACATGTTTGTTTGCTTTAGAAATTTGGAATTTATTTTATCAGTCCCGGAGGATGATGAGATTTTCAAGGAATCGATCAATTTCGCGATGCAACACACATCAATGATCACTGGTAACATCGAAGAGCACTTTAAATCTGGGAATTTATACAGAACACATTCTACACATGTGGACAAAAATACATTCGAGAATACAGTATGCCAGACAAAGAGGGATTCAGCAGTTGAAGTGCACTGCATAGTGGGTGGAACAGCGCGAAAAGACGAAACACAAGAAGAGACGCACAACAGACGAGCGCTGTTGTGCGTCTCTTCTTGTGTTTCGTCTTTTCGCGCTGTTCCACCCACTATGCAATTGTACCAACTCGCCCAACTGTCCAGCCTACTTGAAGTTCACTCACTAGAAAGAAGATTTTTCTTTCATTAGGTACTTGTGGTTGTCCGGAGGTATTCAGCAGCACAACAGTCAACCTCCGTCATGTTGCCTCCTCGTTGGACTTTCTCATAACCAGTTCGCACAGAATCAAGCTCTCCTTGAAGCCCTGGGAGTTCCTTTCGCTTCGAAAGGTTTAATACCCAGCACAGCATTTAGTCATGCATTGTGAGCAAAGTACAAAAAAAACTTACCATATTAACTCATACGCCGGCCTCCATATAAATCGACCACCTGAAATTCGAAGGTATATATATATATATATATATATATATATATATATATATATATATATATATATATATATATATATATATATATATATATATATATATATATATATATATATATATATATATATATATATATATATATATATATATATATATATATATATATATATATATATATATATATATATATATCAAAAGGACCTACCTCTAAATAAAGCCGATAGAAAAAATAAAAAATAGGAACTTGAACAGCTACTAAACGAAACAAAATACCACGAACCTAGCCTCTTCCACTCGACTTCATCTTTGTTGGTCTCCTTGTCTGTTTCCTGCTCATATAGTGCCATGTCTGCTGTTTCATGAAGTGGATTAGAAATAAGGCACTTTCTAAACGTGTGCGCGATCATGCCATGCGATATGTCATCCCAGGCTACAGCAATCGAACTGGCTATTACTCCAAATGACCCGGGTATGATGCTATTCGTTGAAGTCAGCCAGCTACTTTTTTGCTGAACCTTATCCACACAAGGCTTTCGCATTTCGCAGGAGATCGGTAAAATGCTTGTTTGTGTAGTTGTCAATCGATTGTAGCTGGCCGATCTTGCTACCAGTCATGATCGCGACATCTGTGCCAGCTGTGGTGCTCGCAGTTATTACCCCGTAGGTCATGTGGCCAACGCAGGTATCGATGACGACGAGGGAGGGGCGGGCGAGACGATTGTAGCTCTACTCATGTCATGGGAGATAATGTGTGCGAACTGTTCAGAAATCGCTATTGGATCTGAAATGAAGCCTTAAAAACATGGCTAAAAGCCTCGCCCTCGCACCTGGCGGGCTTTCATACGCGTTTTATAGTCATCTAGCAGTCTGGAATCTCACGTGGCAGTACGAAGCTTCACGACACTTGGAAATATTTCATGGAGTCAGCACAACTCACTTTGATCAAGAATTTTCATCGGGTACAACTAGCAGAAATGACTACAGCGATTTCTTCTAAATGAGTTCTGTGAGGAAACCACCTGGGTGCCATTTTCAGTTCTACAATTTGTAGTCACTGTGTTTATGTTTTACAACCATAGTACATCAAAACTAACTCGACATGTGTGCTTGGTTTCTAAAAAAACATATCGGCCTAGATCCAGCGAAACAAACTATATTGAATTTCCTTCAGCTTAGGCGTGAACTTACCGAATACCGTAATCCTAACTATAAGCGGTGGTTTATGGCAACTATGGGTAAACTTCTCGTCTGCGTCATATGGCATAAATTTATCAGATATAGACATCAAATGGGAGACACACTTTCATCGCACAGGATCTCAAAAAACAAAGCTAATTTCGGGGAGGAGTTCCCACACTCAGATATATGCAGTAAGATCCCACTCTAGGCACAGGTAGTGTAATATTCTTTTACGTTCCTAGACTTGAGTGCAGCTAGACAGCCATTAGAAACAATGCCTTAAAAATAATTAATAGGCTCAGAACGTACATTGTGACCATTGGGGGCTAGCCTTGCTAACATCTGTGAAAGCATGAGCAGAGTGTGTGTACCTTAAACCGCTGCATTGTGACAAAATTCATAAAAGCGATAAAGAAAGCATTAACGAAACCCTTGTATAGCGTGCAAAGCTCAAGCAGTGATTTACCGGATATCGTTTTAAGGTATACAACCGTTTCCATTGCCTACTTTTTGTAGAATTAAAAAGCAAAAGTTAATATATAATTCCAAGAGTATGCATTATTATGTAATGTTCTACCGTGTTTTGCGAAGCCAATATAATAAATACATGCAATCTTTTCTTTCAATAGAATGCTGCAGTTTCCCCAAAAAAGTGCCGGCGTCGTTTCTCAAGGGCTGTCAACCATACTTGTCTCAATACGGAAAGCCCACGACACGAAAAGAATACCGCGAAACTATGACCCTTCTCAAAGAACCGTGCTTGCTGGGCAGAACCTTGCTCGGGTGGACAGCTAAATAGATAGGGAACTAAAGCCACGAACGAAGAAAGAAAAACTAAAATAATAATATGACAGTACCCTATTATCCAGGCTGGCTGTTGTAATCTCCGCTGCCGCATTCCAACTCGAACCATGCCGGTTCCGTTAAGTGGAGAAATATGGGAGAGGCCTTCGCCCTACAGTGGGTATAATCAGGCTGATGATGATGATGACATGCCGGTTCCAGAAAATTGATGTATGTACATACCTCAAGAAGATTTACCACTCGAAGCATATCCAGGAAGAAATAACGATCAGAAGAGAGAAGCACGCTGTATGAACGATTTGATTGATTTGTTGATTTGTTGATTTGTTGATTGGTTGATTTGTGAGGTTTAACGTCCCAAAGCAACTCAGGCTATGAGGGACGCCGTAGTGGAGGACTCCGGAAATTTTGACCACCTGGGGTTCTTCAACGTGCACTGACAACGCACAGCACACGGGCACCTTGCCTTTCGCCTCCATCGAAAAGCGGCCGCCGAGGCCGTGATTCGATGCCGCATCCTTGGGAACAGTATTCGAGCGCCGTAACAACTGCACCACCCCGGCAGGGTTATGAAAGATTGGATAGGGGGATTGGATAGGATAGGTTAGAATCAAGTTTTTCGAAAATCTCGTTCGGAAGAAAGTCGACAGGTTATGGCAAGTTCATAGCTATTGGTCGTAGCACGGGCTTTCACGTATGTCCAATGTTTACACCGCAGCTTAGAGAATGACATTGCAGACCACTCGAGCTCAGAAATTGCATTTTTCGGGGGGCGCGTGCAACCAGTGTAAACGTTTCTTACCACAAGAGAGGGCAGACGAGTACTTTAAGCAGGTCTCTGTTGACAGGAAAGTAATTCAGGAAGTACTTTGTTTCTAACTGGCACAGACAGTTGTCATTTTGCAGTTCCTGGGGCTTTCGCAGCCGAAATCTGAAAACAGTGAAGTAGTAGTCAGGTAAAGTAACAGATTGTATTTTAAGAAGAGTTACGTGCAGTATAGGAAGAAAGGGGGATAGGTGGATGATGAGGGTGACGAATTGCGCCTATAGGACGGCCGATGCTGACGTAAGACAGAACTCAAAGGTGGGTAAAGACGACCGTTTTACTGCAGTAGATGTGTTCGGGCTTACTATATTCTTGAGCACATTGGTAGGCGGACAACGCAGAGATTCGTATCACTCTCTAGCTGTACTTACAGTTTTCTAGGCTTCACTTAACAAATGTGCAAATATTACGACACAATGCAACGCAGATATTTAACAGGGGCATGTGCAGAATGTGACATAAGGTGCAGTAAAACGTGACCACTACAGACAATGAGCACTCATTTAGTTCGTTATTTCGTCTTAGTGAAAGCCTCTTACAGACCACTGAACAGTTTCAAATAAATCGTGGTGCTGCGTCAAGGCTAATATCCCGCGAACATCGCAGTACGGTTACACATGAGCCTTTGTGCGAAGACTCTAGCTATGTACTCAGTTAGAAACCAATCCTAGTAATCGATAAGGAGAATGGCCTGCAGCCTATGACATCATTGCCCCACAGGCAGCAGCGCGGTGAACGCTGCACTGTAGACAGCTCACGACTCCACTGCTGGTCGTGACGAACACAATGAGCCCACAATATCCTACGTTTAGGCCTTCGGAACAGACCGTGTCCTAGCTTTAGTATTGTGCTTTCTCATTACGAGTAGTGGCTGGTTTTGTACTGCTTGGATATCACATTTCAAAAGGGCAAGACATTAATTTGGCGCTGTAACAACTATTCCTTCTAATAATTACCGAGATCATGTATACGATCCTTGAAGAGCACATCACCGCTTTATGAATGCCCCAGCGCACAGCCTACAGATTGGCATGAATTCTGCAGCCTGCAAGAACCTCGGTTGACATAATTTATACTTCTCAGGAGAGCTTCAAATATAGCGACAAAGACAACAAAATACGTGATTCTGCAGAAAGGCGTCAAATAGTCAATGAAGACTCTTTCATAGTATTCGCTCCTTCAGAAACTGTCCCTCCGAGAAAATAATAAGCAACGCCTTTGTCCAGAGCTATCTGTCGTAAACGAAGGTATGGCGAAAGAGGAAGTCCAGCGAACGCCCGTTTTTATCTATTTTGCATCATGGGCTGCAGCTCCTCCTGCATGCTGTATCTCAATACATTTTCCACTATACTCTGGCACTTTCTTTTGGCCCTCAGTGGCAGACAGCTAGACGCTCTCACTTTCTTTTTCACATGGCACGATTACACCACCATAAAGCAACTAGCTTCAAGAGCGTGGCTGCGTCAACCGTAAGGCAAGTATACGGCCGAGCAACGTTTGCAGTTTCCCAAACATAGATGAATGTATTACTTTCAGATGCTTTACCCATTCGCTAAAGCAGTGCAGGGACATAATAGCGACGTACAAGCGAAGCGACACGCATGTACATTTTAAGCATTCGAATCCGGGGAAATCTATTCATGTTGTCTACAGGCACTGAAGAAGTGAATTGCGGGCCGTATAAAAGCTCCTCTTGTGCCCCATGAGCTGAAAAAATTCTTGTCTGGCTTCTTAAGTGTTCCAGAAAAGCGATTTCAATGCGACGGCTAATAGCTTTTTGTTTTTTGTTTTGCCCAGTAAAAGGCTATCCTGCTGTACCACGCCTTTTTTCCCCAAACTTCATACTAGCCTGTCTATTTCAGCCAAATTGTTCACACTTTAATTTTGCGTGCATTTTGCTTGCTATATTGGAACTAAAAGAATCCGATTAACAGAGGCGCCGCGAAATTTTGCCTCTCTGACCCCCTGAGCTGCTTCCAGGCAGCAGCGTCACTTTTATTCGGCAGCTAGTCGGGCACAATATTGTATATGTTCTTCATCCTCAACGCTTTGTTTGCTGAAATTTGTCAAGAACTTATTCAGGAAGAGCAATTGCTTTCGTGCCTAGAATCAGAAATTAAACAGCAGAAAAAATTAGCTGCATCGGATAGAACATAGTAGAACTAAATGGTGATGTGTGCCGAATACGTGAAAGCTTCGTGATTAATGTGGTTATGACACTCAGGTTTAATTGCGCTTCAGTAGACAGAAGCTTGTAGAGGAACTACATGAAATGCTGCTAATGCATTCTCATTCTAATTATTTTATCGCATATACTGACGGGTCAGCTATTGCGTGAAAGAAATATTTCTCTCTTAGAAAACGAGGACGAATAGATGTTAAATCAACACTTGCCTTTCGGCTGTTTTCTGCGTAATTTCTGCATAAAATGATGAAAGCACCGGATTGCAAGGGCAAAATACATATGTGCAGCTTTGTCGCTTATTAAAGGCTTTGTTGTCTGGCAAAATCATTTTCCAATAAACAGTTGCAAAAACTATTAAAATGAGCTAAAAATGACCATTTGTTCGTGCAAATGTTATTCACCCTGGTTGCGCTGTTCAAACTTTTTGTGCACATTAATAAATTATATAATTCATCAACGCGAGGGGGGGGGGGGGGGGGGGTGCTAATAGTAATGACGGAGTTGAGGCCCAAAATGTTGCAGGGAGAGATGGCTCGAGTTGGCGGCGGACGATACGGGTCAGATTTTCGGTCGATGTGGGCTGGTGTTGGGGCGGCAAATTTTGACACGATGTCGGAGCAGTATTAGGGAGGTGGGTCAATGACTGTGCGATACGAACGCTTTTGCGTCTTGAAAACGACGGCATCTTTTATGATGGTATCAATACACAAGCAAATTGAATTCATCGTCTGCAATACCCTTCAAGACATGACCGACGTTTTCAGACTCCGGCATCGTGTGATCAACTTTGTGACAAAAGGCGAGCACGTACTGAGTGTAGGCCACATATGATTCGATAGATCTCTGAGCACTGGTCTCGAAGATTCTCTTTGCGGTTAGCTCTCAACAAAGGGCTTTTGAAAAGAGTTCGCCGAGCTTCTCTTTTCAAGTATCTCAACTTGTCAACTGGTCTTCAAGGGTGCCCTCGAAGAAAAAAAAAGCAACATTGGCTAGCAGGAATCTGGGGTCCCAGTGATTATATGTGCTGATACGTTTGTACTTGTTTATCCATTTTTCCACGGATATTAAGGAAATTTGAATAAAGCTTTGCTTAGTTTGAGAACAAAAGCATTTCATATCGTAACGCAAACTGCGCAATTCATAAATAATCATTTATGTTCCCGGGCTCAATTTGCACGCAACAATCTTGTCACCTTCAAGACCATAGTGTCTGCACCACATACACCTGAGCGAAGACAGGCATAATACCAAAAACTGCACAACTGTTTCTGTGGACTCATTGCGTTGTTCCATACACTTTCGGATATAAGCGCCCAGTCACTTTCAGGACCTCTTTTACGCAGAGTATACTGCTCGTTCGGTAGGTAAAGCTGTTTGCTGCTTATCTAACAGTTCACCCCCAACGTTGTATTACTTGCACTAGCCTAAATGAGAAAAACTGACAACATGCGTCTGATCACGGAGGCTTTCGGCTTAGCAAATCTCTTCCTCCGGCGTCCGTATAGCTCTAAATTTGTGCAGTGAACTTGGTCACAGAGGGTGTCCGCTACGCTCCATACTATTGACGCCCTTCCCGTGTGTCCTGGCACGAAAAGTGGATTGAGCAGGAAACGCATACCAAGTGACCGTCATGGCCAGCAATACCGAGCTTTCCCAAACTGCTTCTGGTGTTTGTGGGGTTTAACGTCCCAAAGCGACTCAGGCTATGAGAGACGCCGTAGTGGAGGACTCCGGAAATTTCGACCACCTGGGGTTCTTTAACGTGCACTGACATCGCACAGCACACGGGCGCCCTGCTTTTCGCCTCCATCGAAAAGTTGCCGCCGAGGCCGGGGTTCGATCCCGCGTCCTTGGGAACAGCAGTAGTCTAGCGCCGTAACCACTGCACCACCCCGGCGGAGCTCCAAATTGCATCTGGCAGTTAATCCAAAACCATGTGAAGTAGTTCGCAGCTCGCATCCATAGCATTGCTACTTTCTGTCGACCCACCCACCCACCCACCCACTCACCTACCTACTCACACACACACACACACACACACACACACACACACACACACACACACACACACACACACACACACACACACACACACACACACACACACACACACACACACACACACACACACACACACACACACACACACACACACACACACACACACACACACACACACACACACACACACACACACACACACACACACACACACACACACACACACACACACACACACACACACACACACACACACACACACACACACACACACACACACACACACACACACACACACACACACACACACACACACACACACACACACACACACACACACACACACACACACACACACACACACACACACACACACACACACACACACACACACACACACACACACACACACACACACACACACACACACACACACACACACACACACACACACACACACACACACACACACACACACACACACACACACACACACACACACACACACACACACACACACACACACACACACACACACACACACACACACACACACACACACACACACACACACACACACACACACACACACACACACACACACACACACACACACACACACACACACACACACACACACACACACACACACACACACACCTTTAAAGCACGGCCAGTCATTCATTAAGCATATTATTATGGTCTGCGGTTATCTAAGGTTTCTATTTCGTGTTTTTATTATCTTCATGTGCCGCAGTTCTCATTGCAGCAAAGCGTCGTAGCTTCGTGCTTGCTGTAATCGCGTGTCTTACAACTGCTGTGCGGTGCGGGCTCAGTTGCTTCCCGCATTCGAAAAGAACTGTAATCGTCCTAATGCAAATGTTAATATTTACAAGGTTCTCGTTAGTGATAAGCGAGCTCGCGTTTCAGCCGCTTTCATTATTATATCTCGGCGCGTCTGCATTCAGTATCTTACGCATCTTCGCTAAACTCGTTATTCATCCACGAGTTCGCTACCTTTTTTTATGCGCATTTATGAGAATATGCGAATCAGCACAAGAAACTCGAGAGCACTCGCAGAGTCCTTGATTAACGCCACTGATAACTCACGTTTATGCAGAGCAGATTTTAGGACCTGCCTGCTGAATGCACTTTCATTATTGCTTTTTCTGCGTACACGGAAAAACGCGTTAGCTATCCGCGGTGCGCATTCCTGTGACGCTTTTGGCGTGTCCGCCTCTAAACATGGTCTTTCGCACTTTGTTCCGGGTGACATTTAATGGCATGTTCGAAGAGATCTTTTGAGTTTCGGGGTTTTTTTTTTTTTTTTTTCTGGAGGAGCATCTTTTTAGTAGTCCATTAAGCCTCTAGATACTATCGCGGGATGTGAGAAAACGCACGCGACAGCATTCACTACCTAGTCAAGATTCACGCATTCATCTAGTTGTTTGCTGAGAATATCCTTCCTCTGATGAGCCGAATATCACGGTATCGCATTCCTTCCGCGGCGGCATCATATCAGTTTCACTGCAATCGTTTCCGTGCGAGGTATAGCAGTGTATTGCTGGTGTAGGTTCATTTATGCACTCAGAGCATAGAGACAGACGATAACGTCTCGAGTATTCAAAGCCCGCATTGCATCGTTCTCAATGAGCAATGACTGTCTGAAAGGAGTAGCGTCGAACGTGCATCTGTGCGCTGACGTTGTAGCCGTTATAATGCCTCCAAAAAAAGAACCAAACTTTGAATTAGGTACAGATACACTGCAGTATCTAAAAGGCCCCATTCCCGAACTACCGCATAGTGGAAAAAACCTATAATGCCGCGCATTCAACGTATTTCTTTGTTTATGACTTTTACGCAGGTAATTAGGTCATAATTGATTATATATGCAGTGAGAACGATTATTAAACTCACTTGTGATTCTAGTCCACTTTACGCGTTACCTTCCACAATTTGGTGCTCATTTCTGCTTGTAGCACGTGGTCTCTACAACCTCTCATGTTGTGTCATTTTACATATCTTGGTTTACCCCTTCCTTCAAGGCTCGCCACATTTTTCTCGTGCATTAGTTTCGTACAAAGCATTATAAATAGCACAATATCTCCATCTCTAAATATCAACGCGTTCCTTCTTAAGTAGTCAGTCTTGACGGCTCGGTTCCTCCTTTGATAAGCACTGTTGCGCTTCCAGAAACTTGCCCGCAATAACGCCAAAGCGGTACACAACACTGATGGGCAATTAATTTTATAGGTAATCCGCCATTTTATTTTGTGTCAAAGTGTTCAAACATGCCGCAACCTGTCAAACTGCTAGACAGGGATAATATGAAACTAACCACGTTGAAAACAGTTTTGTTGTAAACTTTTGTAAACGTCCCCTAGCAAACATGCACGAGCCAGACATACCACAAGCTCGCTCTCATTACCGATCATTGACGAAGAGTCCCTCAAGACGAGCGTTTTATAGCGTTCTGTTTCCGCTTTATAGCGGGCAAGGCTTGGTAAACAAAACTGGTTGTTCAGCCGACAGATGGCGGTATGGCTAACAAATTATCATCTTGGTTCAAATCTCAAAAACAAAATATCTCTTAGAGGTTAAAGTACTCCCAAACACGCATTAGCGTCTTGTGCTACGTTACCGTGATTGTGTTGAAGCTTTGAGACGCGCATTAAACCCGAGAATTATATTCCAAAAGTGCTTGAAATGATGTCATGCATTTTACATGGATAAATCGGTAATCCACATATGGCACACTATATGTTAATTCATAAATGCTTTTACTAATACACATTAAAATTACTGAAATTCTTCTGACGTCGGGCTCTGTGCTGCGCCACTTCTGCCCTTCTGCTCACATCGAAGTTCACAAAGACGCTAGTGGTGTCGGCGATGACGCAGTGCTCATACAGCGGCACGGTGACACTCAGCACGTAATAGATTATGCTTGTCGTTCGTTGAGCAAGCCGGAACGCAATTACACAGTGATTGAACAATAGTGTCTTGCAGTTTGTTTGTTTTTTCTGTGCAAAGAATTCGTTTCTACCTCTATAGAAACTATTTTACTGTCGTCAAAGACCATAATTCGCTGTGTAGGCTTGTGAACCTATGCGATTCCGGAGGCCGTCTCGCGCGATGGGCTTCGCGCCTCCAAAAGTTAAACTTCCCTGTGATGTACCAGAGCGGCCGTCAACACGCCGGCGCTAACTGCCTCTCACGCTTGCCGCTCCCAACTACTGATTGCAATGGCGACAGCTTTGAAGACTACAACGCACCTCCACCAAACTATTACGTACTGAATATGTAGCAAGGCTTCCATTTTCAGTTGGAGGAACCGAGAGTCCAAGGCTCACCAGCATCTGCCGCTTTCTCCTTCTTCCACCTCTTTCTCCTTCTGTTCGCTTCCGATCCTGTGACAATATGCAAATAATTCATCTTCGTAATCTTGGCAGCGGCACCTTGAAGTGGAACAGGTATGGTCAAGAGAGGAGCTGGAGGAGGTCTTGTCTCGTTGCCTTTCACTTTTTATTGCATGGAAGGAGTGGATGGATGAAAGTGAGCTGACCGCTTAGCAACAACGCTGAGTTAATTGCAGAAATTTGGGAGAGGCCTTTGTCCAGCAATGGTAGTACTCAGGCTGATGAAGATGATGAGGAGATTGGCTGTAGATATGGACAATTCATACCCCTGAAACCAGACAGTTATAGAAACAGACGAAAAGGTATAGACATATATGACACTATTCTTTCCGGCATCTTAATATAATTGTGCGGCCGATGGTTGCCACAATGAATCATTCGGCTTTATGAACCTTGTGTGCCCACAAACTTATTTCACTCATGCAAAAAAAAATACAAAAATTAAAGGGATGGAGTAAAGGCGCTATGCGCTGTAATTGCCGACACATTTTAAGCAAACAGTCATAGCGTCTGGGGATAGGCGTGTGCCGGTATTCACTTAAACGAAGAAAGAGCTAAGTTATTCGATGCTTGAAAGCTTGTAAGTTCGTCATCAGAAAGCACATTGCAGTACAATTTGCAGAAAAGCCAGTTAGCCTTAAGAAACATAACAGTTCCTCCGACACTCATTTGCCTGGCTGGATGTGTCATGAAACATTTCACGTTCAGAATGTGGTCCCTTTTTGTGCTTACGCTTCTATAAACCGCGATTCTCGTTATAATAAACCAGAAAACGCTTTCTGAGCACATTATTTTATTCCTCACATACCTCTTGAATAAATGCTTGCCATATTGTTACGACATCGTCGAAGCTTGTTTCGTATGCAAATAAGCTGGTAAGGAAAGGGCCCGCCAAAAAAAATGAACTTCCAATAGGGGAAGCAAAACCGGATTCGTACGTAGGAGAACTAAAACTTGTTTCACGCAGAATAAAAACACGAAACGAAATGACATGAATAGGAACGAAAAAGAAAATATGAAAACATGGTGCCTGAATACGCTGCGAAAATAATTTCAGCAAGAAAGTAATCCATGTTACTTCCCTATGTGGGAACTTGAATATGAGGCCATGCATGATTAACTAGGAGTAACAAAGTAGAGCGCAATTTTACTTTTTATGAAGCGCAAGACTGCACTCCCAATTAAAGTTTACTTTAGCAGTATTTATTTCCTCTTTAATTTCCTCGCCCTGCTTACACTTCCTTTTTCTTATACCATCGTCACCCTGCACGCCTTGTTAAGGATGCAATGACGACTTGCTCGCAAACCCTAATTTAATTCATTACAATCGATGCAGCGCCACTTATTCAGCAGCACAGGGCATCGACACGCTGTGTTTTTACCTTCGAGAGCTGTCACTGAATCCCAGGAGTGGCCACAAATTATAGTAGCACTTTACATGCGACCAGCACGTAATTTAATATTCAGACTCCGTTTAGCAATATAGGCTCACGTCGGAGTCACCCTCGTAGCGTGGTAAAATAAGAATGACGGTTTCATATTGCGTATTTCACGCATGTGTAAATATTGCGTTCTTATGCAGCAGACCTTTGCTGAAACAAAAAGTGCAGTGGGGTCGTTTAAATGAATTTTAAGAGAAATTAGAAAAGTCATGAGTACCGAGAGATTTCCAGTGCTCATGTACGTATTGATCTCTTCTTGCGCAGTGTTTGAAACATGATTCTTTTCATTTTCTGACTGAATATATGGATTCAGTGACTTCTGTAATGGATGAGAGTAGACACTCTACTCGTGAATAAGAGTTACCTTTCTACCAATCGCAATTTCAATAGGACCTCGTCTATTTAAAATCTCACCCTTTCCTTTCTTCGCCATCACTGAAAAAAAAAATAAAGCAACTACTTGGAGTACCTATGTCTCCTGGCGTGCTATGAATGCATAAGTACTAATTGCTACTTCATTCAGTGACTTCTGTAATGGATGAGAGTAGACACTCTACTCGTGAATAAGAGTTACCTTTCTACCAATCGCAATTTCAATAGGACCTCGTCTATTTAAAATCTCACCCTTTCCTTTCTTCGCCATCACTGAAAAAAAAATTAAGCAACTACTTGGAGTACCTATGTCTCCTGGCGTGCTATGAATGCATAAGTACTAATTGCTACTGCTTCACTTCTATAGCGTGTTCTTTGTAACAAATTTAGAAAGGCGTCAGCTCAGCTTTACATAATTTTGCCGCAGTTTAGTGTTAAATTTTCGATTCTACAATAAAGGTGTAGAAGCTGTAGCGGCAAGTTCAATTGTCCATAGTAATTAAGTAGTTAACAGTTGTCAATTATGACCTGCCGTCAATACCGTATCGTTGTACTTGACATAATCTACCCAGCCTTACAATGCAGCGACATTATCTTTCCAGTTCTTGTTCAAGCAAAAATTTCATTTTTCATACAATTCAGTTATTGCAGCAAATAAGTACTTAAGATCTGCAATTATTCCAGTGCATTTATGCTTGACATAACTCACCTAAAGATATATGGCTAGATGCTGTACCAGAAGTTTCAATATTTTATCACGATTAACTAGCTGAATGCAATGAATCGGTATCTACAGTTAGTCCACTGCACTTATACTAGACATAAGCTACACATCCACTGAGAACATATTCTGTAAACACATTCTGCACACATTCCATACATGGTGCGCATGAGCCAAGTAATGCTATGAATATTTAAATAACTCCAGAGATGTTGCGCGAGTAAGTTCGTCAGGCTTGGAGGAGAAGGTAGGCCACCTGCTCAATGAATCCAAGCCTGCGCCAAGAAATGCTTGAAAACGTTTAGATATCATTCAGTTAGGTAAGACATAAGATAAAGAATTACAAGCGTTTTTAAAGCCCCTTCTTTTCAACGACTACCATTACTCCAAAACGGAGATATCCATGCATATAATTTTAAGAGTGTAATCGCGCCAACTGCTTAATCCTATCATCACATTTTTTCTAATTAAGGTCGGTAAGCACACTGTGTCTTCCTAATTGTTTTTGCTCTGTTTTTGTTAGGAATTCCTGCTGTTACAGCTTGAAGACAGGGTTACGCTAGGTGCCTCCAATTGGAGAAGGAACTAAGCATTTCCTTTCAGCTTTGTCCTTAACCCTGTTTTTTTCTAACTGTTCTCATGAGAATGCTAGACACTTAGCCATTATTTCCAACCATGTCGCACTAAATCGGCTCCTTTTGTGGTTTTTAGGTTGGGTGGTGGAGTTTGAAACCACGGCTGCTCGATGGAAGCGCACTAGGTGCGCCCTGCTATATAGCGTCATGGTCAATGAGAGACAGCGTCCTTTTGGAGTTCAGTTGCATCCGCCGTTTCTGCTGAGGAAACTACTGTTCAGGGACATGTCACCGCCGGGATTACTGGCCCTGATCGAGCGGTTTGCTTCATGTCTGGACGCGTCTGCCACTGTTCGCGTGGTCAACTCAAGATTTATTGTGTGAGTGTGTGTAATCCCATTACGGTAGACCGAACGCGTCTGCTTCGTACGCTGTGCTCGCTTCGAGCTTTTAAGGCGAAAGCCATTAATGCCACATACTGTGGGCGTTCGTTCGGTCACACTATAGCTGTCAATAAAATGACGTCATCACCCAAAGCCGAAACTAACGTCATTAGAAAAAAATAAAAACGCGCTCTCCACCAGAAATCGAACTTCCATCCCTCAGATCCCCAGCTGAGCACTTTTAACCAACTGCGCCACGGCCGGGATCGTGAAACACATAGTTATCCTTGTCTAGAGGGAGGATGGTAGTAGCGATTACAATGACGCTGCAATTAGTGAAAATGACAATGATGACACTACTAATGGTAATGACGGGGAATTTAGTTGATAATGATAATGAGCTCTAATGTGATGTACCGTGTGCACCAGCAATGCATTAGGCTTTCGCATTTCTGCAGTGTAGATTCCACAATGCTTTCGGAATTGTTTTGCTGTGCCGGCCAGTGTCAGGCATGTGGCGTAATGCCGCGCACGACTTATGTGTGCCACATGACAAAAACGTGAAAAAGGACCGTATACCGTAGGTTATCATGAACTTTCTTGTGATCTGCAGCACCAGGAAGAGTGGCTCAAAAATAATTCAAATCAAGGAGAATCGGATTTGACGGATTGTGCACAATGCGAACGGTCGATGCCGATAGCTTTCAGGTACACAAAATCCAAAGTCTGCAACTAAGTGGTAGATCCCAAGATATTTGCTAGATCTGGCCCAATAAAGGCATTTCAATTTCCGCCACAACATTTGCCAGAAAATTAGATAATATAAATTGTTGGACGCTAGCTGGAAGTCGAACTTTCATAGAGGCTGCTCGCAGTAGGGCCGCATTTTCTTTGGACAGCGGTAGCAGTTTAGAACTGGTTGACAACAATCTTCTGTATAGAACATCTGTGCAGCGATGAGTAAACAGAATTAAAATCAGGAGTTGTCGGTGTTGTCGGTGTTGTAAGCGGGAGATAACGGGCAACTTTTTCTAGCTATGCAACCAAAGCTAGAGAGCCGGAACACTTCAGCTCACTATGCAGCAGAATATAGTCCCTTAATAAATTGCGCGGATTGCCATCTGGAATAATATACTGTTACGGAAACATTGACGATATCATTGCATCACGATTTTACTACAACACTAGTCAGTACAACGTTAGTGCAGTGCATATTCAAATCATTACACTACGGCATGCAAACTAAGGTACCTCGATCTCAGCGGCGCTGATAATCCGGACACTCTAGTGCAAACGACTGCGCCATCATCGTCAATCATCCGAAGGATGCGTCGGCTGCTTCTGCTGCGCCTACCCGCCGGTTCCTGTACACGTTCGCAATGCGATTGTTTCGGCTACGTACGTTGCGCGTGATATTCATTAACCATGAATTTACGTTCACTTAGGTGTTAAGTAGTCTATAGAACTTTCTGTGTCGTTGTCGGCTCGAAAACTAGTTTGATGTAAAGGCTGAATTGAAACCAAAACCGTAACTAAGGCTAGATATGCCAGAACTTTATGGCGTTAACACCATGACGAAAGCTCCGCCCTCGTAGCTGCAAAAGTTGTCCGGGAGTGTAAGGCATGTATATTACTAGCTTTATCAACAGCGAAATCAAGACACACTAGAATCGGTATCAGTGTTGATCGAAGAAGCATATTTAATACCTACAGCACAAAGAGCACGGAAATTAAACCTCGATTTTCTTCCTTTGAAAACACTTCTAACTCCGCCTAGGTCGAGTCGATGAACGGCAGCCCCCAGAGCTCGAAGGTAAAGTGTTCAAGGACACTTCAAACAAGTAGCCGAAGCTGCGGGATATATTGTGTCCGAGAATGAGGATTCCTGCGGGCCCTCCTCTGCAGACGGGTATTGATTCGCCGTTTTGTCTTGAGCTAAAAACCGCGTCGAGCTGCTCCTGAAGAACATCGCCTTCTTTTTTTCTTTTTTGGCACCGGAATGTCGGGCCTCTCAGCAGACCTTTTATTTCCTTTCTGAATTTCGACAAGTGTAAAGCAGTCAGGGAACTTTGCTGGCATTGAATATTTTGCTAGACACGGTCGCCGTGGTGTATGCACACGAACGTGGCCCTTGTACATGGCCTCCCAGATTTTCGACTTTTGACACGAGACGATTCTCACATAAAAAGCCTGAAGTTTGCAGCAAATGTTCCTTACGTGGGATGGAATTTCTCTGCAATTTAAAACGTCATTCGCCCTCTAGTGCAGAAAACAGAAACAAATTGCTACGCACGATTAGCACGTCGTGCATTGCGGAGCAAAACACTTTCGTCCCATAGTCGAATTGCCGAATCACCGCTGACGCCACCAAACATCCCCACAACCAAAACGTACCGATATTTCAGCCAAAGAACAATAATACAGATCAAATTGGAAGTCCGTGCCGAACGAAGCTTGCGTTCAACGGAGCGTAGGCTCCCTATGCGCCCGCTTTTCTGTGTCACCATCTGTGGGCAGGCGGCACAACTACGAGACTTATCGTGCAACCTTCGAAGTGCAAGACAAGCGGTACCGTTGATATGCCTTTCACTTCTCACACTGAGATGCAGAGTCAGGCACGGAACTCCTAAGCCACTTAAACGCACGTTCCTATATTTGCTTAAAGTATGGCTATCTTTCTATGTCGGGTAGTCGCTAATGGCCTTGCGTGGTGGCTTAGGAGTGTATGCTGATGAGAATGCGCGAGATAACAGAAGTAAATTTCAAGAAATATGTAATTAGGCGAGCCGAGACTACATATACGCGAACCAGGAACCGCTAGAGCCGGGGACGGGAGTCATTAAAGGGCGACCAACATTAAGCGAACTCCCACGTCGAACTTCGTGCGGCCAGCACCAGTGCAGCACAATTCTGACGCACCGTCGCCGTGCTGCACCTCTTGTGCGCACAACAACAAGCAGCTCTCGCGACGCGCATCTGTATCCAACTGAGAAAACAACGTATGAGTTGGCCCTGCTTTAGACTTTAAATACTAAATCATGTTTCAAAAGCAAAGCCTAAGTCTAGTATCTCGTCCGACAGCTCTTGTATACAGCCTTCTAATATGTCCAAAGCCGCAGCAACAGCGTACTACAGGAGTGTCTCGTCTTTGCAGCATTGTTTGCACAAAGTGTTTGTGACTAAAACGGCGAAAAAGGTCCGGCCTCAGCGGCAATATTATAGTAGACATGCTTGCAGCGTCGAATAGAAAATACAATCAAATTTCACGAGCTTACTAAAGCGTTGCCTCCCTTTACTGCGGCGGACGACAGCGCTCTAGCCGTCCCCTGCTCCCTAGTCGTCGCTCGACCAGTATTCATTTCGCATCGACGGCACGTGATACGCATCTACGGAATTGCTAAGCTCTGTGGTAAACTGCCTATTCAGGGAACTACCTAACAGCTAATCCCGTTCTCTCATAATAAAAGCAAAACATGCTGAATTTCGGATGCACTTTAGAAGCGGAGTTAGCGTGCAAGCGAACCGGGGCAGCCTCTCCGCAAAGGCGGCAGCTGGCTGTGAGCAGAAACGCGTTTATCACAACTCTCGCTCCTACCAACAACTATGTAGTACCGTTCAGCTATCTTCAACAAGCATTACTTTTGATCATTCTGCTTTTGATTTACGAGAGCAACAAAGTTTAGCACCCTTTTCTTAGCTGCTGCAAGAACGCGGACGGTTAACATGAGGCGCAGCCGGCCCGTGCAGTGGCGGTGGGGAAGTGCTGCCATCGGCGACGGTCGCCTCGTCACTGCTCCGCGCTGACGGCTCACATTGGCTGTCTCAAACCTGCTTGGATTACAGGAGACGCCGTAGTGAAGGGCTAAGAGAATTTTCGCAGTCTAAGGTTCTGTGACATTCACTGACATCGCACTGTACACAGGCGCCTTGCTTTTCGTCCCCACTGAAAAAGCGGCCGCCGCTAACCAGGATTCGATCCCGCTTCCTTGGGTTCAGCGACCGAGCTTTCTAACCACTGAGCCACCGTCCCGGGGTAAAAGAACCTTCCCGACTGCTTTTGTATTGCAGTCTCGATGTGAGTGGTGGACATTAAAAACAAAGTTGATAAAAATGAATAACATTTAAATGTAGCTATTTGTTTAATTTGGGCCCCATGCAATATATTAACAAAATTCATACTCTTTCATATATTAGCATCCTTCATCACAATATTTTTTCTTTATTCTGTACGTTTTTAAATTAATTTTCTCAGTGAGGTCTTAGATGCCCTTCTATAAGGCATTACTGTGCAAACTGTAGGCCGTAATTAGTCATTCTCATCTTTCTAATATTAAGCTCAAGATGTATGCTATGTAGTTCCATTAGGGGTCCCAGCTAAACGTCGAAAAGCTTTTACAAACCACGCAGTCAATACATAATAAACTAACTGTGTAATTTCTGCTTCAAGGAACAGTGTTCATTTAGAAGCTGTCAATCACCTTAAAAGATGTTCACTGGCAGATCTACACTAAGCTACCGTTTACGTAGGGCAGCGCTTTTTAGTGAATTTTAAAAATAACTCCCGCACAGAAAGGCTTCCACTTGACTGTGGTTCTCTTTGAGCATTTTGAAACGTATCTCAAAGAATAAAATTGACTTTTGTCTAGAACGCTATCCCCGCTGAGAATATACGAGTGCACTGAACAAGATTGCACTGCTGCAGCTGGTCGTGCATTAGATTTCTTCTAAAGCCAGTAACTACACCTGTGTAAATTTTACCTTGACGAAAGGACAGCTGCAAGTTCTTAATCAAGACGATCTACAACTTTGCACTTGTCACTTATACTCAAAATTAATGTTTAAAAAGTTTATTCAGCAACCTTCACACTATAATTATCTTTGACAACAAAATACTGTAGACTATTATTATTATACTGAAATTAACATTTAAAAAGTTTATTCAGCAACCTTTACTCCGTAATTATCTTTGAAAACAAAATACTGCAGACTGTGCAAGGGGACTTTCAAAGGCACTTAGTTGGTTTCAGTAGGCTAGGAGGTTCCGACGTTGCTTTAAGTTGGTCACATTTAGTTGGAACATCTGGCATAGGGATGAAAGAAAGCGATTTCGAGGTTTACATTTTGATGTGCACAAATTTAAGGTGCGTATATTGGGCTTCTGATAGCCCGGTTCAAGGCCGAGCACCATATACGATTTCAAAACGAAAGTTGCAGGGTGTACATGTGGTCATTTCGTCGGAGCCTACGCAGTTTACCGCTTCTGTTCGCACGCGCATCGCGGGAGACTCGCAGCGCACAAGAGACCGCCAGCGCTGAGCGCCACGAGAGCGTCCGACACCCTAATGAGGCTCCGATGGGAGCCCTAATGCGGACCGCTGTGCCTTCTGAGTATTCCAGCTTCAAGCCGGTCTTGCAGTGACGGCGCGCGTAGAGTTTGAGATCGACTAGAACACGGAGGAAGTGGGGCTCTATTCATGCGTCTACCTCACCCTCACTCTCAAAAGAAAATAATTAAAGTCTCTAATCAAGCTCTCTTAATGGCTGCAATTAAAGCCTCTCGTGCACGAAAGGCAGATATGTGGTTATCGTGCTAGTTGACTGTTACGCATAACAGTTGCCTTTTCAGCTGCCTTTTTTCTTTCACAAGTACCATCAGGGAGCAGTAATCTGGGGCTATAGTACTCGTAAAATAGACTCCTATACGCTCGTTGTGAACGATTATGAGCTGTACATAATGCCACTGTATTCCAGACACCTACCAAGGTATATGTACAATGGTAGCGAAGGTTCCATAGGCTCCCATTGGTCCAAAAAATGGCGGCTCATGGGCACCGCCATATTGGGGGGCAACTACGTATGAGTGACGTTGAATGACGTCACGCATACGTATGTTTTTAGCGCGAATTTTAAAGTGGTCTTTTTAAAGAACCCGCCTTTTCAAGCCGGTATCTCATGAAGGTTGCCTTTCAGTGCGCACCAACCTTTTCCAGTCAAATGTGCTCGAGTTCCTGCTGGTTATGGCCTTGCTCATGTGCAATTCGGAACCCAATGAAAGTTACTGGCAAAGAAGGCAGCATAGAAAGGCAGCAACACTTTCAGACGCTGGCTTATCTTGGCTGGCTAAGAATGCAATCATGCATGATTCGTAGGGGAAACCTTTGTGGAAATACTGGTGCTACTACTTTTGAGTACAAGGTATGATGCACAAAGCACAGGCTCAAGTGCACAGTTTGCAATACAGTGTACGGCAAGTATGGTTTTCATATTCATGCTTTATTACAGCAACCAAACAAATACAGTGATAAAGCACACCAACAAAAAATACACCTCACAGGCAGCTCAAGCAGTAGTTTCTTTAAGCTGGCTATTCATCTTAATGGTCACAGTGCGGATAGAAAAAAGCCCTGCAGTTCCACGAACGTTGCCAGGTAGGAAATTGAAAAGCATAGAAGACAGTGCTGCTTCAATTGAGGCAAACATGACATGACATAAGTAGGCGCATCAACACGGGTCGCAGCTTTTTTGACGACAGATACGCAGACGGTTCGAAGTGCTTGAAAAAAAACCCCGCAAGTCTCGCAGCTGCCATGGTGTCTTCTTCTCCAGGCTGACGTTGTGGTAGCACCCACGCTCACGCTCGGCACCTGGACGTGATGCAACGTGCACGTTATTCACAATTGCGCCGTAAGGAATACTGCATACTCCAAACGCCAATGCGTCATTATTCCTGTCAATGCTAACTGCAGTACATTATATTTCCATTATATCTGGACTATGGTAGTAAATGCTCGCCCCAAGCTCTCAGCGCCTAAGAGTGCGGTTACGTACGCTCGTCCTCATGGCATGCGGGTAGCTATACTTTTCTATGGTTAAGATTGACGAGAATGAAGTGCGTTTAAAGTTACCCTAACGGTCATGCATATGCAGGATAGCAATAAGAAGACAGGCAGTAACTCCTGAGTGAATTCAGTTAAAGCACCCTCAAGGCCGCGCATATACACGTGGCTGAATTTTGATACTACCAGTTGCGAGGGTCAAATTGGCTTCGCGGTGTTGGAAAACTATACAGTGTTGTGCTCAGACTTGTCAGGCAGCACAATTGGTTTTAAATTGGCCTTCCGGTCAGTGGCATGCGCGTGGTTGCTCCTGAGAGCCCGGTATCAAGTTAACGCTGGTGATAGCCGGCTGCATGAAACTCACCATAAATCAGACAAATGGTGGGCCTGGGGGGCCTCCTTCGCACAGCTCAGCACTTAAAGTGTGTGCCCTGTAGTGTATTACATAAATATCACCGAAAAAATGAAGCCACGTGCGCACGAACTGGTTACAGAAACAGAAGCCCAAACAAACAGAAACAGAAGAAACAGCCCAACGAAAGCATTCGGAGCATACCTAGAGCAGACGCCTTGTAGCAGACGACACTGACAACAGCTCACCTGTGAAAGTCCAGCGGGAAGCGGTGTAGCTTGACACCGACGCCACTGTCCATGCTGTCGCAATGTGCCACGGCGCATCGTTTCTTCACACGCCGCAAGCTCATCTTGAAATAAAGCGCTAAGCGCTTCAAAAGAACAGCGCGAAGCGTGCAAAGACGGAAAAAGACTTCGCACTGGCCGCACGTCGAAGGAAACGACAAAAACCGAGAAAACTGCCGCAGCGGTGCGGCGGGGTGCAAATTTTACAAAACGGTGACAGAGACGCGACGCGCAAGGACGACGAAAACTTCGCAAAAGGGGCATTTCGAGACTGGCGATAAGAAACCGCTTCGTGAGCTCCCGCGGCCACTGTGGCTGGGTGCCGAAACAAGGCCTGCAAAGTCAAGCTGCAAATGCACCGCACACTCATCAACAGGGGGCGTAACAAGAACGTTGCAAAAAATTAAAAATGGGGAGTAATATTTTGCTAAAATAGTTTACCTATTTTATAAAACGTGGCATTAAAATGTGTATTTCTTTATGTTGTTTTATAGCGTTTTTATTTGTGCTTTTGAATTTCATTATCTAAGTGTTTTGGCCCCCCCAAAGTGGCTGTGCTGCAGTCGCGCTGGACCGTTTTTGGGCCCAGCCTTCGCTACCATTGTACATATACCTTGCACCTACTTCGAAGTGTATGTCGAAATTCTATGACGTAAGAGGAGCGAATCATGTGTCATTCCACGACAAAACACTAACGAAAGAATTTAAAGTAGCATGCATTAGACGGTGTCCACTGAAGTGAAACTGCTTACTTGGCTGACAGATAAGCTTTCACGAAAACGACCCGCGCTTTGTCAGCAGAATTGTAGCGTCTTAGAAGTACTGTAGAAAAATATACAAAGAAAAAGTCAATGGCAGATCAGTGCTTGGTTCGACTAAATGCGATTCTAACAGAACGGAAAACGAGAGATAAAGTACGACGCATAGAAATAAGCGATCTTCTATGTACGCGACCATTTTCTACCAAGAAAGGAGAGGAAAATAGAGAGCTGCCTTGTGAAGAACAAAATCGCTGTCGCACTTTATTTCCCTTTCTGAATAGCCTAATCGACTAAGAGAACTCGAAAAATATCGCCACCATACAATGTTCTCAGTTCTAAACGGCCCTGTCAACAAAGACGGAAAAAGAACAAAAGTTGCATGAACGAATCTCTTGTCCTATTGTTGCCAGCACGCTGATCTTAACAGCTTGACTCTATTTTCTGTTCACCCTTCCCAGTCTTCTTTTCAATAACGTACTCCCAATTTTTCATCCCATTTCTTTTTCCCAGCTCACATTCTAGCTACCTAAAGATTAAGACTCGTTTCAAGCTTCGAACGCTTCATTGAACTGCGCCGCCGTTCAGCAACCCCTGCCGTCCTTCCTTTCAGAGCGAGCGCACTCTGTAATATCGATTCTAGAAGGACACACCCCGCACCGAGACTCAGCAGCCTTTCACTTTCTCATCGATTCAATCTGCTTTGTCATGCTTGCTCCCCGCCTCTGATTGACCTTCCTCACTTCGTATTCTCGACTTGCTCGTTGCCATCGAGAAGCTTCGATTCTTTGTTACGCAAGTTTCTTGTTATACTATATCACTGTTTCTTTTAATTGCTCCACTCTCTCTAGTACCGATTCACAATTTTCAGCGCCGTCTTCGTTGCATTCCCTCCCCGCAGTAAGGACGAAAGGATTTTGATTCGGATGGCTCAATGAAGCCCAACAAAAGGACCGCTTTGCGCTGGCCCCTCAATCGCCGTTTCACTGAAAACTAAATAAAAAACGTTAAGAAAATATCATGACGAGAACACCTGCAGCGCCAGTGAAACAACGCAGAAGTATCTCCTGGGCGAGGAATTCTAACTAGGTCTGTTACGACTTGGTTTCGTTTGGTTTGTAGGGTTTACTTCTCAAAGTAACTCGGGCTATGAAAGACGCCGTAGTGGAGGGCTCCGGAAATTTCGAAAACCTGGGGCTCTTTAACGTGCACTGACATCTCACAGCACACGGACGCCTCTTCGTTTCGCCTCCATCGAATATCATATTACCACTTCCATACAGGTGTTGTAGCGCACTTGAAGTGGAAATTACCTGCGTTATAGTCCAGTTTTCATCTACTAATTCTTGCAATCCGCGAAAAGTTTAATGCTACCCGCGATTCAGTTCTTTTGCTCACGTGTCAACTCATGCTGACAGAATTTTGTGCAAACGAAAACGGGAACAGTTGACGGGCGCTGGACACTAGTGCTTGCTGTAGAATGAAAGCCCAAATGACTGCAATTTATACTCAGGTCCGTAGCGTCCATATGCATATGCGTGTTTAATTGCACCATTAATTAAAGTCTCGTTAAGAAATTCCGCACCCTTGGACACAGTATTCGAGCGCCCTAACAACTGCACCACCACGGCGGGGCATAGGGGCACAAAGGAATTCGCGAATGGCGGCAGACCTGTTCAGCTCTCAAGCTGGCTTTATATATCGGGGAAAACAATAGCTTAATTTCCTAAAAGCAAGTTAGTATGTGTCCTTCCAGGTTCCCCTCCATTAATATACATAATCATTTCATTGAAATATTTTATAATGTCAATCATCGGTTATGCGTTTTCAATCACTCGTGGATATCTGAAACGCGTTTTTTTATAGATTGATAAAAAAAATGGTTAATCATAAATATCTCGTAGTGAACACTTCTTTTTCATAAGCAGGGTATTTTGTTGTATTTGTTGTTGTTTGTTCTATTTTGTTGTATTTTGTATTTTGTACTATTGTTAGAGCGTCACTCACAAGCTGCGCTAGGCAGCAGTGAAAATAACGCATTCTATTGTGAGGCGAACGCTTCACTACGATAGGTAGAACTCTTCAATTTGACATTCATTTGACCTTCAAGAAGCAGAAGGGCAAACTGTTACAATGGGTTTCAGGTGTTCAAAGAAAAATGTGACAGATACTGTACATTTCCTTTCCTGTAAACCAGCCCACAATGTCAGCGTGTGATTGCCGCTGTGCGATCGGGGGCTCGCCGCCTGATGAACAGCTCAAACTGAGCGACAGAGCGCGCAAGACAGCAAAGGCCACTGGGGCCCTCGAGTGAGGGTCCCACCCACGCCGGGAGAATTCCTTTTTTCTAAATAAAGTTTTTATTTAATTCATTCCGGTGTCCAGAAAAATGCTCTTGTTGTGACTGTACGAAAAAGAAAATGCAAGAGCCTGCTACTGGTTCTGTAGATGAGCCACCTCTGCTGTCACAGTAGCGGTGGCGAGTGCAATGACGGCCTACAACAGGTACAGACACCAGTGTCAGGCGAGCCCCCGCTGCAAACGGCAAGGGGCCTACCATTCACATCCCCATAGGGCCAGGAGCAGGCACTCGGAGGCTGTGCCTTTACTTTCCTATAAACCAACGCACAATATCAGTGTGGGCTCTCCACTGACATTCAAGGAGCCACAGGACGAAGTGTGGCTATAAAACATTCATAGTGGCTTAGCTGTAGTTAAGCCTAGGAGATTGCAAAAGCAAGAGAGGAGGTGGTGGTGGTTAAAACATTTATAAATAACAATTAAATCTACAGAGGTGTTTGGGTTAGAGACGTATCGGTCTCCCCCTCACAATACTAGGTGGAGCCCCTATTCCGGGGCCCCATTGGCAAGCAACGCCGCCCGCGTCCGTTGAACCAAGGCCTTTTGAGCCTTGAGTTCTTGACAGCCGAGCAGGGCCGCCTCCCAGTCCTCTCTAGTTGGATTGGGGTTGGGGGGAATGGATGGGTTTGACTGGCACGCCCAGACCATGTGAAAGGTGTCGGCCACCTTCCCACAGTACTGGCACGCACCATCAAAGGACGGGTTGAAATGTTTAAGCACCGCCGGGCACAGTACTGTATTGGTAAAAATTTTGATGAGGAGGCGCTCGTCAGCGCGATCCAGTCCCTTACAAGGGGCCGGGTAGCGCCTGCGCTCCTCCTTGTAGTAATCGGTGATGTCTTTGAATGTAAGGGCCAGATTGTCTGATTGGGAGTAGGCTTCCAAGGACAAGGAGATAGCCCGGGGAGAGAGTGCGCGGGCGGCCTGATCGGCCTGTTCGTTTCCCCTGAGTCCCTGGTGACCGGGTGCCCAAATAAGATTATGCGGAGTTGGGTCTATGTATCGGCAGCTAGATTGCAATATACGCCGGGCAAGCGGGGGAGCCCATCCCAGCCTATAATTCCGACAGGCCCCTCGCGAGTCGGTGATGATGTGTTTCGAATTGGGAATACTGAGAGCCAGAGCGATAGCAATCTCCTCCGCGTGAGTTGTGCTGTAGGCTTTGAAAGTTAGCCCGTTAACCGTGTTTGTGTTGTGTACGACTGCAGCCGTATACCACCCCCCATGGTAAGGGCCGGCAACATCCACATAATACACGTGTTGCTGGTGACCATAGTATCGCTCCAACGCTTCCGCGCGCGCCTGGCGACGACCGTTATGGTCTTCTTTGGACATGTTGCGGGGAAGGGGTCGGACCTGGAGGGCGCGTCTCCAGAGTTCTGGCACTCTCACCCTTTCCTCAATGTGGTAATCGTGTTTGATGTGTAGCCAGTCCAAGAGGCGGCGACCGGACGTGGTCTGTGTAAGACGCGTGTATTGGCTTAGTAAGTGGGCTTCTCGTAGCTCCCGGAACGTGTTCACCACGCCCAGAGCCAGAAGTCTCTGGTTGGACGTGCTGACCGGAAGGTCGAGAGCCCGCTTGATGACTTTCCGGTGGATGGCCTCCAATTGATCCTCATCGTGTTTACGCAGGTACAAATAGGGTGTCGAGTAGAGGATTCTGCTCGTTACAAAAGCATGGGCAAGCCGCAGTGCATCCTTGCTTCGTAATCCGCCCCGCTTGTTGGAGACCCGGCGGACCATACGGCCCACCTGGTCTCCCACCATGCGAAGTTTGGCCAGAGTGGTGTCAACTCTGCGTTGATGGTGTATGAAGAGGCCAAGGACGCGGATCTCTTTGGCCTCCCGGATCGGTCCCGAGGGGAGACTGATGCGAAGCTGAGTTGTGTCTCGAGGGGATGGACGTACGTGCACAAATTCAGATTTAGCTGGGGCGCACTGGAGTCCGCAGTAGGTCGCGTAGTCGTCGACTACGGTCGCCGCTGCCTGCAGGCAGGACTCCATGTGGCCCAGGTTACCTTGCGTGGCCCAGATTGTGATATCATCCGCGTAAAGTGCGTGATGTATCCCGGGAAGAGAAGCCAATTTGGAGGGAAGATGAAGCATGGCTAAATTGAAGAGGAGGGGAGACAAGACAGCGCCTTGAGGTGTTCCCCTCGAGCCGATGGTGTATGGCCCGTGTTCCGCATCTTGTATGCGTATGTAGGCTTGGCGGTCTGTAAGAAATTGTTTTATGTAATTGAAAGTTTTGTTACCACAGTTGGTGTGACTGAGGTGATCGAGGATTACTTCGTGCTTCACATTGTCAAATGCGCCTTTAAGGTCCAAGGCCAGGACCACCTTGTCATTATGGGGGCATTCGACAGGATCTAATATGTCGTGGTGGAGCTGAAGGAGTATATCCTGTGCTGATTTTTGAGGGCGGAAACCGAACATGGTGTCCGCGAAAATGTGCTGTGTTTCAAGAAATTCGGAGAGTCTGTCGCGCACCATTGTCTCCATCAGCTTGCCGACACAAGACGTGAGAGAGATGGGGCGAAGGTTCTCCACATCAATAGGTTTGCCGGTTTTCGGGATAAAGGTTAGGGTGCCTCGATGCGCTCGCCCTCGCACGGGAGGGTTGTGCGCGCATCGAGGCACCTTACCACCTGTTAGACCACAGCGCACCTAGTGGAAGAAGCGCGAAACGCCGGGCGTGGCTACGAACCACGCTACGCTGTTGTTGATATTGTGGCCGTAGGAAGAAGAGTGAGAAGTTTGGGCTTAAACTGAACATTAAAAAGACAAAGATCATGGCGTCTTGCCCTATCCAGTCCTGGAGCATCAATGGACAAGTGGAAGCTGTGACAGATTTTCTCTTCTTGGGCTCCAAGATTACCTCGAAAGGAGACTGCAGCCATGAAATTAGGAGACGCCTGCTTCTGGGAAAGAGAGCAATGGTTAGCCTTGACCGCCTAGTAAAGAGCAGAGACATTAGTCTGCCAACCAAGATCCGTATAACTCGTGCTATGGTCTTTCCAGTTGTGATGTATGGATGCGAGAGTTGGACTGTGAAAAAGGCTGACCGCCGAAGAATTGACGCGTTTGAATTGTGGTGCTGGCGAAGACTCTTGAGAGTTCCTTGGACTGCCAGAAGATCAAATCAGTCGATATTGTCGACCTTAAACCCTGACTGCTCATTGGAGGGTCAAATTCTAAAGTTAAAGCTCAGCTACTTTGGTCATCTGATGAGAAGAGAGGAGTCGCTGTAGAAAGATTTGATGTTGGGAAAGGTTGAGGGTCGCCGGAGAAGGGGTAGGCAGCGAACGCGATGGTTAGATGGTATCCTCGAAGCACTGCAGATGAAGTTATGTGATGTTAGGAAGATAGTGAGAGACCGGAAAGCGGGGCGTGACATGGTCCATAGGGTCACGAAGAGTCGGACACGACTGAACGACTGAACTGAGGAAGAAGAAAAAGAAAATGCACGGGCCTGCTACTGACTGTAGCTGAGCCACCTCCGCTGCCTGATTGATTGATATATAGGGAGGGAAAGGCGCGGTAAATGTCTCGCTTTCTGTGGACACTTCAACCGCGCCGTAAGAGAAGGTTTGGTTTGGTTTGTAGGGTTTAACGTCCCAAAGAGACTCAGGCTATGAGAGACGCCGTAGTGGAGGACTCCGGAAATTACGACCACCTGGGGTTCTGAAGGGAGGAAAGTGGGAGTGAAAGTGGAAAGAAAGAGGAGCTATAGTGGAGGGCTTCGCAGTAATTTCGACCACCTGGGGGATCTTAAACGTGCGCTGATATCACACAGCACACAGACGCCTCTTCGTTTCGACCTCCGCTACCGCGTGCAGATATAAGGGAAAATAGAGAAGAAAGAAAAGGAAGCGGAAGAGAAAGACGCGCGCCGCAACAACAGCCGCGTCCACCACCGAAGCAGTGGCGGATGCAATGACGGCCTACAACAGATAAAAATTCGGTAGCAGGCAAGCCCCCGCTGCAAGCGGCGGTGACCTACCTGTCCCAGCCCCATCAGGTAAGGACTACTGCAGCGCCAGTACTGCACTGGATCACGGTACGCTGAAGAGCCAACTTGGTAGCCCATCTTCGCCTCGCTTATGACGTCACACCACCTGTTAGACTACAGCACACCTAGTGGGAGGAGCGCGAAAAGCCCTGCGTGGCTGCGAGCCATGATACGCTGGAGCCGACTTAGTAGCCCAGCTCTCGCGCTGGTATGACGTCAGTAGTCCCGTGGTGTAAAGCGTAACTACCGGACTACGCTACGCTGAAGGCTAGAAACCTAGCGTAGTATTGCTCTCGCAATGAAATTGCTAGGGGGCACTTTGGACCACTGAAGTTGTTGCGACTGTAGGATTGATTAATTTTAGGAAGGGAAAGGCGAGGTAACTGTCTCACTTGTTTTCTGTGGAAACCTCAACCGCGCCGTAAGGGAAGGGAGGAAGGTGGGAGTGAAAGTGGAAAGAGAGAAAGAGGTGCCGTAGTGGAGGGCTACCTTCCTCCCACCTTCCCCCTTCCCTTACGGCGCGGTTAAGTGTGACAGATACGGCGCCTTTCCTTTCCTGTGAACTGGGCACGTTGTTTAGCACGTCTTTGTTCACGCTATTCGTTTGTCTCCATAGCTCGCCGTCGTTTCATCCGCACATTACGGCGAGCTGCCTTAGTAGTAGGCGGCATCGTAGTCATGCGCACCGCAGTCTCTCACGGACGTCGCGAGTCGGTCGCCGCTTTATACAGCTGTACAACGTCACAACACCTGTGGCGCTCCTGGCGGAGAGAGCGGGAGTTAGGCCGCCATTCATGCGCACCGCCGTTATAGTGCTCTAGAAGATTGGGCAGTGTGTCGACCGCGCCGCGAAATGCATGGGAGCGAGGGGCCGCTTTTGCGATGACGGAGGCGCCGCAGCGCAGAGGGCGCCACCAGCAACTGGTGTGTCAGTCGTCCGGGCGCCCGCGTATGCGCGCTGTGCGGCGGGGCGGATACCGCGCGGACTGTACGTTCTTGTTTGCTTGTGCGTCGTCTCGAGCTGTTCGCGACAAGATTTTACAAATAGGCCGGTTAACGGTGCTCAGTACTGTTAGCAATCACCTAATTTATTTTCCATTTTGGCCGTCGGCAACTCCTCGGGGAAGTAACATGACAGGAATTGGCTCCGAAGAAAACAGCTTGGGGAGGGCCGGCGTACGACTCGCACAGCACGCTTCACTCGCCGTACAGCTTACTTTGGCATTCCTAAAGCACCTAATTCACGTTGCAGAAATGTAGTCGTTTTGAAAAGAGGGCAGGGTGGAGGCAGGATGTATGAAGAAGTGAAACATACAGCATGTGCGTTCGAGCGCTGACTAAAACTGATCACAGTAACCCCATTATCAAAACAGTCCAAAATGGTATATTCTGTTGTTTTCCACGCCAACTATGCCGACTACAGTACGTCACTGAAGCCACAAAAGAAGTCGGCATTCAGTTGGAATGAATTAAATGTGGACTACCCCGCATGGAGGTAGAGATATAGTAAAGTAAGGACATGAAAAACGAACGACACCACGCCGACTGGCTACTGAATAAAGGAACACAGTGGGTCAGGAAAGGTGGAAGTGGGAGGTAAAGGTTGCACACAAAAATAAAAAGAAACGTGTCGCCTACCAGGGAGGGAGAAAGGGGTTGGTGGAAGGCACGCAGCGCCGTGAAAAGAGCGACCGCGAATTTGAACAAAGGTTCAGAATTTTCGTGCGGCACGGCAAACGCACGACGAAGAAAGCAGGCAGCTAAAGACGAAGAAAAATGGAGATATATTAAAAACAATAAAAAAAAGAGGAAACAATCGAGCATAAGAACCAAATGAAGCCCCGGGAAGAAGAAAGCAGTGCACAAACAGGCTGCAATCGAACGCGTATAAAGATATAAGCATCGAAACTTAAGAGACAACAATTTGTGAAACTGTACACTAATCTAAGAACGCACCATTTTCTTTTCTCTCCATAAGCTGAAACATTGTTGTAACGGGTAGCTTTATAAATACCCAGAGATGTGCGCTATACATATGACATTTAATCTCAATGCGTTATAGTTTAACAATCACCTAATTGTTCAAGAAAATGTTTCCATTCTAGGGTGCGCAAGTCACCGGTAATATGCAAGTCATTGCCTCCAGAAGACCGCTCTAGTCCTGTTTTATGTACATACAAAATAAAAGAAAAATGAATAGCTTTAAAAAAGAAATAACGACGGAAAATAGAGGACGCAGAGGCTATAGGGTACGCTTAATTCGCTTCCGCTAGATCATCTTTCTGCGAAAGAGAGGTTGTGAGGCGGCACGGTTTCTCACCACGAACAAAAATAGCGCTATAGGTTCGAAGCTAGGTCGCAATTTACTCAAAAATTTGGCTCGGATGCACGGTCCTTTTCGACCGCTTCGCACTTCAGATTTTGCAAACTTTCTGTAAAATGTGAAGGTTCAAAAAGTTTATCTACTTGGAGCACCAGAAAAGCTTCCACTTGAAGCAATGAAATTTAATGTGTTTTTGCGGCTTCGCTCTTTGCGAAGTAAGCGAATCACGACAAGAGTTCCCAAAGGGAAAATAATTAAATTCCCTTGGAAGTATTTCACGTGTAATATCAACCTTGTTAACAATTATAGTCTGGTTAATACTGCAAAGAGCACCCGCGGCAAGTAACCCGATTATATATAGTCCGGTAAGCAGTAGTTGCAAGTATATCCAGTCGATTACTCATATTTCATAACACACACTCAAAGAATAAACACGCATTATGTCCGCATTTGATTTCAGCATTATATTAATTGCTTGCGTATTAGATGCTCGTCATCGTTTTCGCATTTTTCCGCTTTCTCTCGGTGCGCGCCAAGAACTGCATCATACCTGCCAATTCGACGCGCAATTATCAGTGCTTTTATTTTTGTTTGTTTGCTCTGTACCATTTGATGCCAGTAAAGCGTCCGCACTCAAGAGCCCACTATGAACGTATTACGTATGCGACAGGTTTAATTTTTCACATTTTATTTGAAGTAATGCCGTAGCTGTACTTGAATTTTTTTTTTTTTCACCTAAACAGCTGGTTCACCCTTTGGTTAGTGGCACGCAAACAAATGTCCGTGGTATACGTATATGTTAATCACGAACAAAGAATAAATGCTCGAGTCGCGTATATCTTGTTTATTTATTTATTTATTTATTTTCCGGATAATACCACAGTGCTTTAAATTAGCACGGTAGTGAATAAATGTGTTTTGCTCGCACACTGTATTTGTCATTTATATAAGCGGTGATTATATGGCACATAAAGAACACCGATTAAAGAGATATATAACAGATTATTGACGATTTAAGATAAACGTTGTTATGTATTAATAAGCGAAAGCTGCAAAATGTAAGCAGGCGTTCGCAAATAAGGTTTGTAAAAAATAAGTGTTCCTAAAGAGGCCTTACGAAGCACAAGTTTTGATTCGCATGTACACTGTTTTTCTCCGCGTGTTAATAGCGCTCCTCGGCAGTAGCCTTTATTCCCTTACGTGAAAAACGAATGCAAAACACCACGCTTCGTTGCAAACATTAAGTACAAATTGCTCATCTGGACGATTTGTAACTGTCCGCAGGAAGAAATGTTGAGAGTTTCAGATAGCGATTCAAACATCGCGCGCTGCTCCGAAGGACTGCCCAAGCGTGCATGCTGTCTCCAGATGTAAAAGAATGGCAGGGATCAGTTTAAGCACCTGAAATAAGTAGCCTCTTTATAAATTATCACACTAATTGCGTAGCGTCTGAAAATCGCTCCAAAGAGAACCGCACCCCTCCTCTGTACCCCCGCTATCCCGCGGCCGCTAAGCGCCGAGCGGCGAACGTGGCACCCCTGTTGCACGTCGCGCCCTCTCGCGGGAGTCGGTTCCTGTCATCGCAAAAGCGGCCCGCTCTCCGGCGCCGGTCGTCACACTGCCCAATATTCTAGAGCACTATACCGCCGTCTCTCACGGACGGCGCGAGTTGGTCGCCCAGCTTTGAGGCGTGACGTCACACAGAGGTTATGCGAAAGGTCATTTCATGTGCACCGCCGTCGCACCGCAAAGGCTTGAAAGTAGTATTGCTTTCGCAATAAATTGCACGGGCCTGCTACTGGCTCTGTAGCTGAACCACCTCCGCTGCTTCGTGCAGACGGAAGAGAAATAGAGAAGAAAGAAAAAGAGGCAAAGACGCGCGCCGCAACAACGGCCGTCGTCCACCACCGAAACGATGGCGGGTGCAATGACGGCTTACAACAAATAAACATTCTTCGACAGGCTAGCACCCGCCGCAAGCGGCGGTGACCTACCTGTCCCAGCCCCAATCCAAAGTCTCATTCCTGACAATGTTGGAAAATAAATTCAAAAATAAAGCGGAATGAGAAAAAGCCTGCACCAGCTAAGCTATATCAGGCTTAAACCAAAAAAATAAATGAATAGGGCCCAATCGGCCAAAGGGTTAATTTGGTGAAAAAAGCCAATTGTAAAAATAAAAGTGGGCACGGTAACGCATCTGTGTCCGAAGGGTTCAACGAGCACAGAGGGTGGGCTAGCCTCGCAGAGCTATTCTATTTTCTGGGGGATAATCATTGAAGGTGCCAAATTTAAATATTAGTTACATATACTAGAAACATAGTAAAGGTATACAAAGACCACCCCGTCCCCCTACCCCAAGAAAGAACAACTAATTTTATTTTCCAAATAAATTTTGCGTTGTTGGAAGGATGGATGATTTCCTGCGACTTTTCAGAAGAGGAGGTCCGGAGCGATCTGTAAATAGAAATTGAAGAGAGAACAGAACAGCAGAGGAACACAGAAGGAAGAGAAAAGAAGGATAACATAAAGGAGTAATTGTATAAATGTAGAGAGAAATCTAGTATGTACATTAATATAATTTGTACATTCGGTATGTACAGGTCTATATACAAAATATATATAAAGAATGGGTGTATTTACAATATATACATATATATACAATATATACAGTATTTACAAATGTACATTTTATACAAATATATACGCTATATACAATATTTACAAAATTTAAATCGCAAGTTCACTGATTCTTGTCAGGGCGAGCACGGAAGTGCTCACCTCATTTGGCCTGATTGGCCCTGAAAGAAAGACTGAATTTTGCGATGTTACAAGAAACAAGAAAAGATAAAAGAAATGGAGGAATAAAATAAAATTAAAAAGTACGAATCTAATAATTGACTGAATTTTGGCGTTTGAAATCTGGTAAGATGGAGCTAATAAATTTAACAAGCCGAATCAACCAAGCACAGTTTCTTTTGGAATCTAGCCAATTACGCCAAACTCTTGCGTCATGGTTAGGAGGAGCCGGCGGGTTTAAATTTTGACGATGTGTTGATGTTAATGAACATGACGTGAGATAATGAATGATGTCGCCCTGTGGGGCACCGCAAGGGCACCGCGACGATGGTGAAAGACCGAACCGATGAAGGTAATGAGGGAATTGGCCATGACCAGTAGTGAGATGAATGGAAACGAGGTGGGCAAATTATACGTGTCCGGAATGAAATTAAATATTCCGGTTCCCTCGTTATTTTCCTTCCACCATGTTGCCCATCTCGCTGCAACGACCCGGCGGAATTCGGCACGGACCACAGTTTTGGAAGCTAATGCCAATCTGGTCCGGCTCGACCTGTGAGCTCGCGATGCAACAATGTCCGCGAGCTCGTTGCCTAGCACGCCTGCATGTGCAGGAACGTGATAGAGTCTGATCGGCCTCCGTGTGATAATAGATTTAAGCAATCGCTTGATTTCGTAAATTTTGGTATTTAACGTTTTTGATGCGGCTAGAGATGCAAGAATCGACAAAGAATCTGTGTAAATATACACAGGTGTCGATCCCTGCAGACCCTGTATATAGCGGAGGCATTCCTCAAACGCTATTTGTTCTACGCCGTATGCACCAGTTGCTCCTTCCACCCTGAAGCGGCCTACAGATGTTATTCGGCCTGCTGGTGACATAACGACGTACGCCGCTCCGGCCGAGACAGAGGTAAATGCGCCATCCGTATAGACATGGTAAACGGGCGACGACGCCGACGCCCGCGCCGCCTCCACGTCTAACCGGACGTACGCAAACGAAACTACCTCTGCCGGGTGTTCGAGAGAGTCGTCGAAAGGTCTCGCCACTTCCGATGCGCGGTATGTATTTCGTCCAAAAGTGACGTCAGATCGCTGCGTAAATAGCGCGAACTCCGCGTTGAATCTGTCTAGATCCAAAGCGAGTGGTGGCGCGTGCAGCAGAATTTGGAGCGCCCTGGTGCTCGTTGTAGAATAAGCTCCCGTTAGTGCCAATAAAGGAGCACGCTGCACTGAAAGCAGCCGAGCACGCAGTCCCGAATGGGGCGATTCCGTCCACCAAACGGGTGACGCATATGCGAGTGAAGGAAGAACGACCTGGCGGTAAAGCGCTCTTCGTTGATCCGGTGCCGGTGTACCGCTGAGCCGCATGAAAGTGTTGAGGCGTGCGGCAAGCATCTCGGCCTTCTCCTTGAGCATGTCGCCATGAGGTATGAAGGAGAGAGTTCGATCGAAGACCACACCGAGGATTCTTACGGATGGCTTGAATTGTAATCTTACGCCGTCCAGCATTACGGTGGGAAGTGTGCGCCCCATTCCACCTATGTGGGGAGCAATAAGGACGCACACTGTCTTCTCTCGTGAGATGTTAACTCTCGCCTCCTCCGCCCATGTCGCAACTCTGGCGAGAGCATTTTCTGCCAATTGCGTCAACAGCTTTCTTTCGGATGCAGGCACAAGGATGACGACGTCATCCGCATACGCCTGCACCGATACACCCTCTGGCATGGGCAACTCGAGCAAACCGCGCACGTCTATATTCCACAGAAGTGGCGACAGTGGGGTACCCTGTGGGCTGCCCAAGGTGGGACGCGCGACCGCGTCTCCCGCCTTTGAGCGGAATACCACCTCTCGGTCCGATAGAAAGGACCGGAGCAGTGCACAGAGGTTCCTCGGACACCCCCAGTCACCGAGCGAAGCCAGGACCAAGGGGTGCCACACACTGTCAAATGCGCCACGGAAATCTATGGATATAAGTCGTGCGTATTGGCCGCTATTCCTTACATCTCGTAATTTGGAGACGAGCGCGTGTAGAGCCTGTACGGCTCCACGCTGTCTGGTAAATCCGAATTGGTTAGAATGTAATAATTTGCATCGCGATAGAAAGTGGTACAAGCGCCCGTACAACAGACTCTCTAACACCTTGCCGAAAGTTGAATTCATTACTATTGGCCGATAAGAAGTGGTCATCTCCGGAGGGCGACCTGGCTTTGGCAAGAAAATTATGCGTCCCTTTCGCCAGGCCACTGGGAAATGGCCAAGCTTGAGGGAAGCGTTAAATATAAATAGGTAGAAATTAGGGTGACGCTCCCAGAGTTCGCGTACCACACGCGGCGTTATCCCGTCCAGACCCGACGACGTTCCCGGCACGACGCGGGACACCGCCATGCCCACTTCGTCGCGCGTGAATGGGGCGTCGTCCGGTCCTCCGAGGGACGGGGACGCCGCAGCGATACGTATCCGTCTGTGAGCGTCGCTATCGTTTTCGTTTGAATCCGATGCGACCTGACCGTCCAACAACGTCTGTGCTGTTTCCAGCACAGACGATGTCATGGTGCCGTCAGGCCGCTCCACCGAAGGAAGAATAATGGGTGCTGTGTATTTTTTAAAAGCTAATTTATACGGGCGCCCGAATATGCCTGATTGTAAGGATCGTCTGGCCAATTCGCGGAGGAACGAATTACGGGCGTCCGATACTTTTGAACGAAAGTTTGCCAATGCGGTGTAATAAATGTCACCGTAAAATTTTCGCATTTCCAGATCTCGTGTTCTTTGGTAGCGCCTTCTCATGGCGCGCACCCTGGAGCGCTCGACGGTCAGATCGCTGGTTCACCACTGTTTCGAATTGTTCATTGTATGTCGAGAATCCTGACGGGTGGTTGATAAATTTCGTTTTCTAAAGTGATCAAATAAAGATTGAAATTTTTGAAGAATTAAATCTAATGCTGCCGATGAAGCCAAATTTGCCCCTACAACGGCATCCATGAATCGTGTGGCAGAGAGTGAATGTATTAATCTTGTTGTGTCTCTGTATGTTAAACGACGCTCTTTTACATGCGGTGAATGGCCGAATCGGATTTCAATGTGTTTATGTTCCGAAAATGTTCTGGTATCTGTGACTGTCCATGTGTAACCTGCCCTAACCAATGTGGGTGTAGCTAGTGAAATATCTATCCAGCTGTCTGTGTATGGTGTTGTATAAGTTGGAGGGGAAGACGTATCGTTCAATATTATTAGTCCGGAACTCATTGCGAAGCTTAGGAATTCTCCGCCCCTCGCATCGCAGAGTTCCGGACCCCATGCGGTGTGCTTGGCGTTGAAATCGCCAGCGACCACCGCAGGTGTCCCCTCCGTTGTGATGAGTGATTGTCGTATGTCGTTCAGGGTAGGTGTCTTTGCAGTGTGGGGTGGAGCGTATGCTGATATGAGTGTAAATAATGCCGTTGTTGACGAGCAAGTGATCGATGTCACGCAAGAAGAGATGAACGATGGGAAGATGTCGAAACGATTTGTGGCAACGACGATGGCTGTTCTGGGAGCAGACGGCGCCTTGAAGACTAAGTAATTTTCCGGAATGTCGCTTCCCCTCGTGTAGGGATCGGAGAGAAGTGCGAAATCGAAATTAGCCTCTCGGATTCTGTCTAATAAGATTCGAATTGCGTTTTTGCAGTGATCTAAATTTGCTTGGATAATAGAGAAAGAAATTTGGGAGGTCATGTGAAATGTTTGAGGCCGAATAGGAATTTGGAAAACATGTTACAAATTTGCAATTTGAAAACAATCCGATCAATTGTTAAAAGGTAGGGAGACGAGGGGAAACGACATTTTCCGATACCTAAATCGTGTATCTGTGTTGTTATGAAGAAAAAATAAAGGTAAGAATTAAAAATAACAAGGAGGAAAAGGTAACGAATGAAAGATGGATGACATGAGATGTAGAACACAGATACACGTTTCAGGGTTAATACCTGGCCACTCATACTGTGATATTTGTTTGCGGTTATTGTATTTCCGATTGAAAAATTTAGAGAAAAATAAAGGATTTTAAGATAGGTATATAAAGGAAAAATAATTAATCGAATATAGAATGTGGCCAGGAATGTGCTTTTGAAAGAATGAAACAATATTCTGATTGGTTCAACAAGGCACCGTCTGTGTGCGTGATTAAGGAGTCCAAGTCCGGACGCACCGCTGAATGCATACCTCCTGACAGAAGAGCAGGGGAGCCGCGCAAAAGTAAAATCTAATGAGCAGCGAGCTGAGAGTTGTTTGATAGACGAAAGCACGAAGGACAGAAATTGAGCGCTCAATACTTTAATAATAAGAAAAGGTAAGGCTGAGGAAAAATAAATTTGAATAAATAAACTAGCGTATTTTGAGATATAGAAAAGGCAAGAATGAGAAAAAGGAATGTGAGCGCTCAAGTGTGATTAGGCGTTTAGAAGACGAAGAGTTAAATAGAAATAAAAATAAAGAAGCTCGCTGCTGAAGAACTACGTAGAAGAAGAAGAAGGAACGTGAATAAAGAGTGAAATCCGCGCCGCAAAGGAAAGGCGCGGAGACTGGTAGAAAGAGAAAGAAGATGCGTGGCCCCCCGCTCCCTCGGCCACGAAGGCACTTTTTCAAGTTGTGACATATTCTGTCCTTTGGCGCATGCGCGCCAGTCTTGCAGCCAGTATTGTGCACTCTCTGGAGCCGGCCCGGTGCGGCGCACCTTCGCGCCCAGCGCGGCGGCACACCGCGCACGCGACCGATGCTCCGCCGTCTGCTGCGGTGCAGTCTGAAACCGCGTGGGGCCCCACGCACCTTGTGCAAGTCGGGGCGCCCGCATCCGCAGTCGAGCGGCAATTTCGTCGAGAGTGCCCATACATAGCACAGTGCGTACACATGGGCACGTGTAGGTCCTCCGCCACCTGTGCAGAGGACCAGCCCACGGTCATCCTTCCCTTTGCTATGACTCTCGCGAATGCGTCCGGAGCCAGAGCTATTACGTGAATTTTGGTACCATCTCTCGCTTTGAAAGTATATCTCCTCGTGGTTGATTCGGCATTAAGCTGTAAATCTGGATTTTTTTAGATAATGTTCTGTACCAGTGCGTCGTCACTCACGTCAGGGTCGACCCCCCAAATCCTGATGTGTGGCCGTCTACGCTCGGCCACTCTTATTTTCAACGTTGTTTTCGTGACCTCATTTCTTTCTATGGCCACACGCAGGTTTTCTACCGTTGCTCTCTCTCGCGCGAGGACTGTTACTCCGTTTGGTGTTGGTTTTAACGTGACTGGGCCAATGCCCTCGTCCTTTGGTACTATGTTGCTTTTTAATGCCTTAATGACTTCGGTCGCGGGTGTATTAGGAGTTGTCGCAGAAATAAATGCGACGTGGTTGTTTACTTGCCGGTCGATGGTTTGGCCGCGGTGAATGTCTGACGCTGTAATCGCAGTAGGTGTCTGGGGTTGGTGGTCCCCCCGGGTCGACCGCAAGACGTTCGCGAAGGACTGCGGCGCAGCGGACACCGTCGCCGCACGAAGCCGCTCCTCCGCCACCAATGCGCGAGCCTCGGAGGACTCCCTCCTCTCCGCGGCCCACATCTCGCGCAGGACCTCGGCGCGACCCCTCGCGTCCGATGCCAACGCCTTGTATTCGGCGCAGCAGGCGACCACTGCACCGAACAGCTGGGCGATCGACGATCGGAGCGCGAGGGCCAGCTTATTTTCTGGCGCGTTGATGATCCGCGTCAGTTCGTCCTGCAACTTGGCCACGCCGTCGAAGGACGGCATGGCCACGAACGCGAGGTTGAGACGCTCCGCCGCCGGAACCTCCGTCGCAGAACTGTCCTCAACAACACCAGGCGACGCAGACTGTTGCCCCCGCAGCGTCGTCTGCACGCGGCGAGGGAGCGCCCGCCGATGGCTCACCGCATGGTCGGTCGCTCGTCCCCGGCGGTCGATCCTCGGAGTCGCCCCGCGGCGACGCCGCGGCACTGCCCGGGGGGTCCAGGACGCTCGCCATGAGAGCGTCCCCGCCGTCCGAGAAAGGGGACGCCGATGCTCGGGACGGCGCAGGTCGGGCCGAAGACGTGCTCGACGCACTCGGCGATACCGCGTGCACCGCCGCGATGTTTTCGCCAGATGTTGCGGGCGAGGCGGCCGCGGGCGGTTTCTTCGCCGGCATGAGCGTTGGTTAATACACCGGGAGGCTTACCGGCGTATAGTGTCAATGTAGAGGGGCGGATAAGCCTAAATAGGCCCACCTTCGCCCCTCGTAGGAGAAGTCCTGGCCGCACAGAAAACGGGCCAAAAAAGGCCAGCGGGCCGCCAAGGCCGGCAGCAAGGACCGCTCCCGCAACCGGGAGCGCAGCGTTCAGGTGCGCCAAAAGCGCACCCGCACGATGGGCCCGAAGGCCTCGGTTCCGATGATCGAGCGCCGGCAAGCACGGCCCGTCGCAGACAAAGTCCTGGCGCAGCTCAAAAACCGCCGGACGACCGCAAAGGGCGCCGGCGGGAACCGCAACAAGGTCCAAAAGCAGTGGTACCTGGATAGAAAAGGCGCAGTAATCAAAAAAGATAGGCTGCGGGCAAGCAGCGATCGAACACAGGCACGGGCTGTTGCGCGTGCCTCGGGAGCGCTGCACCAGCACGTCTGTTCGCTTCGAGCTGCTCGAGTTGGTCGCCCAACTTTGAGGCGTGACGATCATAACACCTGTGGCGCTCCTGGCGGAGAGAGCGGGAGTTATGCCGCCGTTCATGCGCACCGCCCTCTCTCACGGACAGCGCGAGTTGGTCGCCCAGCTTTGAGGCGTGACGTCACACAGAGGTTATGCGAAAGGTCATTTCATGTGCACCGCCGTCGCACCGCAAAGGCTTGAAAGTAGTATTGCTTTCGCAATAAATTGCACGGGCCTGCTACTGGCTCTGTAGCTGAACCACCTCCGCTGCCTCGTGCAGACGGAAGAGAAATAGAGAAGAAAGAAAAAGAGGCAAAGAAAGACGCGCGCCGCAACAACGGCCGTCGTCCACCACCGAAACGATGGCGGGTGCAATGACGGCTTACAACAAATAAACATTCTGCGACAGGCTAGCACCCGCCGCAAGCGGCGGTGACCTACCTGTCCCAGCCCCATCAGGGGAGTACTTAGTGCGATGAGGCGAAAGCTTTTATAGCGCGATGGTCCGTAGCCCTCCGCTACGGCGCCTTCCCCTCTCTCTCTTCTTTCATTCCCACCTTCCTTTCCTTACGGCTGGGTTCAGGTGTCCGCGGAGAATTGTGACTGATAATGTGCCTTTTCTCCAGAGAAAAGGCCCAGAGAGTGGTTGGTTTGTGGAAATAACTTTTCGCAGAGTGGGTCAGAGAAATAACTCATGTTACGGACATTCTAGTGGAAATCAAGAAGAAATTGGCATGGGCAGGACATGTAGTGCGAAGAGAGGATAACCGATGGTCGCTTAGGGTAACAAACTGGACTCCAAGGGAAGGAAAGCGTAGCAGGGAACGGCAGAAAATTAGGTGGGCGGATGAGGTTATGTTTGCAGGGGTCAAGTGGATGCAGCTACCACAGAACCGGGTTAATTGGAAAAATATTGGAGAGGCCCTGCAGTGGTTATAGTCAGGCTGATTATTATTATTATTATTATTATTATTATTATTATTATTATTATTATTATTATTATTATTATTATTATTATTATTATTATTATTATTGTCGTAATGATGATGATGATGACTGTGCCTTTTCTATCCTGCAGGCTAATTTGAAACGCCCGTGACAGTAGTCGGGCGTCTTACCACTGCACCACACCGGCGGCTGCGTTTCGATCAAGGCGAAACGAAGAGGCGTCCGTGTAATGTGCGATGTCAGCGCACGTTAAAGATCCCCACGTGGTCTACTCCGAAGCCCTCCACTACGGCTCCTCCTTTCCACCTTCCTCCCTTCCCTTACGGCGCGGGTAAGGTGTCCACAGAAAACAAGTGAGACAGTTACCGCGCCTTTCCCTTCCTATAAATCAATCAGCAATCAGCAATGCCCGTGATGCCTGTGTACTGCGTCTGCTGATTAATAATAATAATAATAATTGGTTCATAGGGAGAGAAAGGTGCAGTATCTGTCACACTTATTTCTGTGGACTCCTGAACCGCGCCGTAAGTGGAAAGAGAGATAGAGGAGCCGGTAGTGCAGGGCTACGAAGGAATGTCGACCACCTGGGGATCTTTATCGTGCGCTGACATGGCACACCACACGGACGCCTCTTCGTTTCACATCCATCGAAACGCAGCCGCTGTGGTCGGGTTCGAACCCGGGTACTCCAGTGCCAGCAGTAGTCGGACGTCTTACCACTGCACCACCCTGGCGGGGCGCGTCTGCTGATTCCATATGCTCTGTGGTGCTGAATTCGAGGAAGCGCTACATGAAAGACAGCGCACGGAAGTCTGGATCCGATCGACTTCACGGTTGACGAAGTGCCATGTTATGACGTCATAGTCAGTCGTCTCTGTCATTACTCATGACTAGCTAGTCACGACTAATGGCTAATTAGTACTAGTTAAGCATTAGTACTGGTTAGTGACTAGTTAATCATTAGCCATAACTATTACTTGCAGTAATTCAGGTGTGACATGACCAAGGCCGGACTGACAGGATCATGGCCGCGTATATGAGCCATTAAAGGCATAGTCTTGCGGTATCCTGAAAATTCTCGCGAACAAGTGCACTCTTCTCGTGGCCGAACGGACAGGGTCATGGCCGCGAGTATGAGCCATTAAAGGTTTTCGCCTTAATATATTCTGACTTCGTTTTCCCAAAACATCCGACCGCTTGAATTGTAACCTTGTGATCTAACTTGATGTCGCATCACAAGGTCATGACCTTGACCCTTTGTGTTTTCGGTGGCCTTTCATCTCCGGGTGACCTTTGATCTTTCATAGTTCGGGCTGAGGAAAGTGAAAGGAAGTGAGCACAGCACGTGATTAATCAGTCATGTCTCGCCATCGCGCGATAGAAACTGCCATGGCGCCATTCGATGGCAAACGAAAGATTAAGGAACCGCGCCTCGACTCAGCTAGTCATTACGCCAGTGGTGATGATGCTGCACTTAGCGCGTCGTACCGATCAGTTAAATCGGTCTACGAAAGAGTTCTACGAGCGTAACCACGCTGTGAACTTTCACTGAATACAATATTTAACTGTGCTAAACGCCTGCTAATTTTCCTTTATTTGCGTTTTTGTAATAAGACAGCGTAGGCCTTAGCACGTGCCCTGTATAGTTTGTATAGTTGGGTTCAGGGGCGTACAAATCTGAGTTACGAGCTTTATAGCGTTCACATGCGATTCCTTGGATGCATTTCATTGCGCAGCCTTCAGAGGAGTTCCCTCAGAGGTCAAGACGTATCTTCATGTCTTCGTAATGCCCGCACAAGTTTAGAGCGTTATACAACGTTTTTGGGCATGAAGCGCCATACTTGCTTCGTTGTTTTACTATTTAAGCTAGCAGCGCACACTCTGTACAGCGTAAAGTGGATGACTCCGAAACACTTTTTGTATGCATTTGGCTATTCTCGTTCATTAAGACATGGCTAACGCTTTTACATCCTTGCACAGACAGATTATTTCCTTACTCTTAAGAACCATTTAGCAAACTAGGCGTGGGTTTAATAAATTATGGTTTTGAACCGCACCATAATTGATGTTCTTACAAAGTATTCCCGTTTCTTTAATTGTTTAGTAAACATGCGACCGTAATAGAGTTGAAAGTTGAGCTAGTTGGTCACACATCTCTTTTAAGAGATGCGACCGTAATCGTCAGATTACTGCTTAAAAAAACAAGAGTGCCTTGGTTGATGGAAAGAGAAAGAGAGAGCAGCCCTTTAATTAAAAGCAGAATTTGGCCTGCATTTAAAAATCGCTGCCATATACTCTGCGTGGGAAAGGGAGGATGTATCGCCAAGTAATGTTATAGCATGAAATGATTAAGTGCATATACCGTTCGCCAAAGGGAAAGGCAAAGATTGTTACGTGAAGAATGCACGAGGGCAACATCAAAGTAAAAATTGGAGCTCATCGAGGTATCTATAGCCAGTTACAGTGCAAATGAAACGTTCGTGACATGTCTCTGTTCCCTAACGCAAGCTAAAGGACCTAAACACTGTCCATTGTTAGAGACATTGGGGCAGAACTTCTCCATGCAGTGTTCCTAGTACGCGCGCTCGTCAGCGGTTGATAGAGAATTTGGTTTCACCTGTGTTTCCGTGGCTGTAATGCTGTCCCTTTTTGATAAACAAAGAAGTGGATGTAACAATGTGTCTTGTAGGCTAAAACCATTTCTCAGTCATTTATGGGCATTGTAAAGAATGTATCCCTTCGAAGATTATTTAGGACTTAAACATAAGAGCTCATAATGCAGCAACTTCATTAAACTTTCCCTTATTTCACTACCACTTCATCTCATTAGTCGTTCATGTAATTCAAGCGGAGGCTGGCTTGAAGCACCCCAAACAAAAGCTAATCTGGAATATAGTACAATAAATAAAACGTTTTAGCGCCAGCTGGAAGGTTAATGCTGCATATTGAAATCTTGAAGTTAAAAATTGGAGGCGGAAGAGCTGTTTTTACACGCGAAACCAGATATTAAAACTAAAGTGCAATTGGCTGCAAAAACAACGCTTCGAGTAAAGAAAGGTTGCCTGGCTGAGCAGATTCAATGGGCTCCGTGGGTCGCTCGAAACGCCTCGATAGGACCACAAGGCAGGTAAGACAAATAAGTTTTGGGTTCCTAAGTGTTGGGATCACCCATCCGCGATGCACACTTCATGCTCCAAGTGTCACAGTAAGCCCCTGGACGAGACGCCTTCTGGAACAGTGGGAGTAGCGGCATCTAATAGAGTCCACTGACTATAGAAAAATTCGAAATTCAAATAAAATTCGCAGTATGCTGCTTGAGGCAGCTTCAAGTTTCTCAGGGTGGGAAAATTCTCATTATTCTTGCGCAGGCTGCATTTTTTAACAGCCTAGAAGGTTTCAAAGCGGCCCCTCAGATTCCCTCGGGCCTTTAAAAAACACTGGAATTCCACTCATCAGCCTTCCATATCCGCGAGGTAGGTGTGACAGTCTAGACTTGATATTTCCTCCTGGCGTTTAGTATTTTCCAGGTAAAATTCAGAGGTACTGACGTCAAAGTTTTTGTCATGTATTAGTTTACATCTGTTTCTGATTCTACTTTGTGATCTTATCTCCAAACTGGATTTTAATGTATTCTGCGCGGTCTTTCAATTTGTGCTGCATTCGCTATTCTCGAAAAATTGTGTTACAGCACGTTTAATGATGCCCCTTTAGAGACCCCCTCTGGGAGAGCCTTGAGGCGTCTTTGAATATATAAATCATGCACTAATTACATACACAGGATGTAAGCATAGTCATGTGTTAAAATACTGGAACTTATCGATAACGCACCTTAATTGCCCCATACAAAATGCAATAAAATCTCAATAAGGAAGGATGTCAGGCAGCGAGACCTCACCTTTGCAGTTTTTTAAACGCGTGTTTACAAGAGTGCTTCAGAGATCATAGCTTGGAAATGTTCAGGGTGAGATTAAATGGCAAATACGTTAGTAATCTGCGATCCGATGAGACCTTTGCCTGCGGGAGTAGCTCTGCGGAATAATTTCAGTGCATATATATAACCTGTGACCTACGAAGGCAAATAAGGGCAGGAGAGTGAGTCTAAAAATTATTATGACGAAAACTGTTGAAATGACTCAAAATGGAACAGTACGTTCATAGATCGCGAAACGATGGAAGTCGCAAGAAAAATTGTCAACTTATGAGAAGAAGTGACAGCATATTAGGACGAAAAAGATTGGGAAACAAAATGGCATGGCTCGTACTCGGCAGTGGCTCCCAAATCATGAATGAAAGTTTACCTATATATGTGGAGAGTAAAGTATATAAAAGCTTTACCTTACCGTCGTTAACGAATGTGACCGAAACGCGACGGCTCCAGAAAAAGGTTCGGTTCAAATTGAGAACAAAGATGTGAGCTGTGAAAAGGAAAATCATATTGTAACGTAAAGGGACATGAAGAAAGCACGAAAGCAAAATAATGACATCATAGACAAAATTGAGAAGAAATGGTCAACTGAAGATCATGCACTGCGAATACAAGATAACCGGTGGTCGCTGAGGGTGACAAGTCGGATTCCCCGAGGACAGATGAGATTAGCAAGTTTGTGGGGATAACATCACCACACCAGGTAAATGACCCAGTTAATGCTAGGATATTGAAGAAGCACTTGCCATGCAGTTGACGTAGCCAGGCTGGAGATAATAAACGCATAAACAAATAATACCGTGAGCGTGTTTCTTTATATTTAATGAATGCGATACACGCATATCATCAATGCACCCGGCTGTTTCACTTTATGTGCGCAAGCGAACATTAACTTACCTACGAAGACGAGGGCAATCGTGCAAATAGCCCACAGTAAAGTTTGGTGTGGTTTGTGGTGTTTAACGTCCCAAAGCGACTCAGGCTATGAGAGACGCCGTAGGGAAGGACTCAGGAAATTTCGACCACCTGGGGTTCTTTAACGTGCGCTAACATCGCACAGCACACGGTCGCCTAGCTTTTCGCCTCCATCGAAAAGCGGCCGCTGAGGCCGGGATTCGATCCCGCATCTTTGTGCGTACACATGAGCTGAAAGATGTGAGGGCAATAAAATTTACGCTGCTATTTTACAGTTTTTTTTCCATTTCGTCAACTTTTTATTATCTTAGTTTGTTGAAACGTAGCGAACCCAATACAAGCGGGCTTCTAATAAACAACGTATGCGCGGATACCGGCGAAGGATGTTTGAAAAACATTACGTATGCTAATTTAATCAAAATGATGCCGAAAATAATAACCGAGACCTGCTTTGTGAAAACTATCAGTCAACAGCCCTTGTACACGCTAGAGCATGCTGCATGCTTGTCATGCTCTAAATAACCTCCGACATATCACGATGCGTTCTTAGAATACAAGCGCGGGTTGATACGAGACGTGCCTGCTATCTTTTCCACAAATACCATAAAAGGATCTCTCACCTGCTAGAAAGTCAAGTGCGATATGGCACCCGATCAGAAAGTTTGGCATCGCTTTTTTGAGCTCAACAGTGTGTGCAAGAAATATCACCTTAAAGATATGGCTTGTTCGACTTTTGTTGATTTGCCTCATGCATTTCCTCTCTATATTTTTCTCCCGGTGGCGATACGATTTGGTGCTGTTATTGGCAGCATTTAAAAACGTTTTCAAGCTGCACAAAAAGTCCGATAGTTCTTATACAATAGTCATAAGTACTATCTATTTCTCCGCTCTATTTACTATTCCCATTTATCTGCTCTATTATTATATTTCGGCTCTTTTCACTGTCTCTATTTACTATTACTATTTCTTCGGTATTCAGTATTATGACCCTCAAGCAGCTTATGCAATAAAACTGTGCAGCAATCAATGGAGCTGGTATATTTAATGCATCTGCTTTAATATTAACTTTCAGCAAGTGTAGATTCAAACTACTTTGTGCGGAGTATGTGAAGGCAGAGCAGCCGCATTGGCGGGGTAATACGTACACTCATTCGCGCAATTATTGCCGTCTTAATGAAAGAATATGAGAGTGATTGTTTGTTTGCGGAAGGCCTATACTCGTATCAGCGTAATCACAATCTGGCCTGGTCATTCCACACCGTTCCTCGAAGGGGGAAAAAAGCATTTACTTCTTTGTTCCTGGAAGCACCACAATTGTATATGGAAGATCTTAAACCCAAACGAAAGCTAACAAGCAGGTCTGCTAACAAGCCGCGTGTTTTCAAATGTTTTTGAGCTTTTCCTCACGAAAGACCAGGACAGGATGAAGCTTATAACTGCCACATTTCCCCCTTTTTAGCTTTTCCTGAGAAAAGACCCGGACGAAACGAAGCCTGTGGCCATGCAGGATGCATAGTACTTTAGAGCTCACCTTTTGGCACCCGTTCATACGTTTCGCGCCGTCTCCGACGCCTCTCGTAATCAGCTCCATAAATAAATCCGATCTCCAGCTAGAATCGAGCGTCCATCCCTTGGAACCCTAGCCGACCGCTTTAACCAACTGCGTCACGCCCTGTATCGCGAAACGCACATCATAATTCTCAACGTCTAGCGAGAGTGATAATGAAAATGATGGCATTAGCAATGATAATTATGGTGCATTTCGTTAATAATGATAATGAGACCAAACGTGATGCACCATGTGCACCAGCAACGTTTAGGCTTTCGCATTTCCGCAGTGTAGATTTCACACCGTTTTCGGAATTTAAGAGCGGAGCTATTTGGCGCCCGTTCCTGCGTTTCGCGGCGTCGCTGTTGTCCCTCGAAACCAGCTCAGCAGCCAAAAAAGAATGATGCCTATGGATAGAGCGTCAAGGAAAGGTGTGCATGACTGTGTCGGCGCTGTAAAGAAAAGAGCTGTTTGGTATATCGGAAAAAAAATGGAACCATAGGACAGAGCGTCAAAGAAAGCTATGCAAGGGACAAAATGGTTGATGTATTTAATTAGGTCATTAATTAGAGCCAATAACAATTATAATTGCTTCACTGAGAAGGAAAGGTGCAATGTTTGTCACATCTGTTCTGTGGATTCCTTAACCGCGCCGTATATGAAGGGAGGAAGACGGGAGTGAAAGCGGAAAAAGTGAAAGGGTGCGCGTAGTGGAGGGCTCCGTAGTAATTTCGACCATTAGTGATCTTTAACGTGCACTGAGATCACACAGCACAAAGACGCCTCTTCGTTTCGCCTTCATCCCAACTTAATTAGAGCCAGTTAAGTGGTTAACAGGAAAGAAAAGGCCCAGTAACCGTCTTTACGTTAAAACAGCGCTAGAAGCATGGCTAGATAGGAAGACAAACACGCATTGCGCTGATGTGTGTTTGTCTCCCTATCTGTCCGTGTCTCTAGCGCTGTTTTAACATAATGTCCAACCAACTCGCTCAACAATCCACTTCGCCCAGTATCTGTCACTCGCGGAAGAGGAACTAGATGGTATGAAATATGTGTGAGAAATATAAAGTTGTCCGTAATTGTACATAAATGTCTTGCTCGGATTCTTTGCCTCAATCTATCGAAAAGCTGAAACAACTGATGAGCTGCGCTCAAATTTCGCATTAGGATGTAACATAATCGTCGGCAACTTTTTCGCCAGCCTCATCCTGCAGCTCTGAAGGCAAGCGCTGCCATTGCACATTGTCTGCGGCACATTGTGTTTCCGCTGCAACCACGGACTGTTAGTTACAGTTTTCCTTGTCCTTTTTTCATCTAAATGGCTCTCGGGGTCTGAAACTGCGCCCTAGTTTTTTGAGGCGCAGTTATACACTTTGCTACCAAAATAAGTAGGCGCAAACGCGACATACTTGCGTGTCTACAGCAGGTCGGTCACTCATATATTTTTTTATATATTACCTGCATTTGACTTCGGTATATAGACTGAGAATGGAATTGCCGAATTCGGCACAGAATGAAATACCGCTTTAAGTTTTTCAAACAGAAATTGAAAACTAAATGGCAGTTCCGTGTCGTGCCAAGATTGCTGCCTCTTCAATCTGCCCCACAAGCGCTGCATTGTTAGGACTTTTGACTCTACTGAATCAAGGTGTCAAAACTGACATGGCTACAGCTAAAAGCGATATACTATTTGCTTATACTCCGATACTAATGTACACTACTACTATACTACTGTACTACTGCTATACTACTGCATAATCCTTATAGGGGCTATAATCACATGTGACAGCAGATATGCCTGTGAAAGAGCAGAGAAAGTGGCTCAGTTCAGGATTGCTTTGGGTCACCATTAACATAATTTTCTCTGTGCTCTTTCTTTCATGTTATGGCTAATAGTTGAATATTTCTTTAACCTAAACATGGTATGAATATTTAGGAGATAAAGGCTTTCTCTAAACTTTCTCAAAAGCATGTAAACCGGCAGGACCATAATCCACTATATGTGTAAGCACAGAGCTTGCTTCTACAATCTACAAGAAGGAAGTGGCAATAAAGGAGACAACTGAGCGGTCCAATACAGCCAAGCTGATGTAAACTACTCCACATATTTTGAACACATCGACTCAAGCCTCCATACAGTGTCTTGAAGATATGCGTCGGTGTTAAATGTCTCATAAATACCATTTTCTCAGTCTGTTTCCACGTTACGTTTTATCTGTGGAAAGCTGAATTACTATACTGTGTATATTAGAGAACACTTTTATTTTACCACGAAGTAAGAAGTTCTTCTATCCACCGCTCGAAAAGACCTCCCTGATATTTTAAAATTAGGGTTTGAACATTGCATTAGCAATAAATATAAAGCATCGCTGTGGCACTGTACATCGTTGAATGTTACGAACATGATTTTATTAAACCTAAATTATTATTGTGTTAGCAAAACTGCTCCAGATTTCAGCCCGTCGCGTAGTCCCGGAAAAGACCTCGTTGGACCTTGCGCCGCAGCCAAGCCGAACATGGCTTTAACCAAGCCGTATGAACGTGCCTCAGTGGCCAATAGGAGTAACGTGAATATCAGGGTCCTGGCAGGCTGATTGTAACATAAACGTCCCATGTGAAACGACAGAACCAAGTTGGCAGCTCCTGCCAGGGGGTCACGAACAAGGACGCGGACTAGAAAAAAAAAAAGAAGAAGAAGAAGACCAGATAAGGGGTTACACTACATGCTGAAACATAAGCGCAGCCATGGAGATATTGCTAACGCAATTCAACCCGGTTTGACCAGAGCTAACCAACAGCCAATTATTTCTATGATCATTAATAACTGTAATATGTTTTTCCTGTCACTCATTCTTTCTAAAATTCATAAGACAATGTAGGTTCGACAGGATCTTAATGTTTTGCATCAGAACCAGGTGCGTTTGCACCCGGCTCTTCATTAATCATTCAAACACATTTTAATAAGAAATGATTTTGCACAGTGGTTCTAACTTCGTATTTATTTTCTGTCCGAAATGTTGACTTAGTTTTCACAAGTGGTGTAATCCTAGCGCTGGTGCAAACGAAGAGACTAATCAGAATCATTCTAAGCAGAAGCTCTTTGGTGCGCTCTCAGCACAAGCGACGGAGCACTCTGTCAGACGTGCTGGTGCCGCCTTCTTCGCAGATAGCCCGCGTATCATCCTATAAGTAGCGCTGCACATTTTGTTTTGGCGCAGGTCTGGAAGATCCAGCACCAGGCATGCGAACAAAGCCACACCAAAGGTCAATGATAGAGTGGAAGCAAGAGCACAGCTAACGAGATGGAGCCACATCGTAATTGTTGGTGCAGATAATACATCAGGTGCAGATAAGCGATGACGATGAAAACTTTATCTCCCCAGATAGGCAATATCATGTGTACTGAGGAGGAGAGGAGAAGATATGCATTAGTCTTTTTTTTTTTTGTAGCAAGGCTGCCGAAAGATCGCTTACGCGATCATCATTGCTTTTGCCTAATGAAAAAGCCTCAGCGATCTCATACGTGACATTATTCCTGTTTTTCTGTATGATCTTGCCGCAATAGAGATTAGGTTCGCACTGTATTTCCTTGCATCTGCACTATTTTCTGTGCGACGGTGTTTGAATTGATGTGTGCTTGGTTGAAGCGAAGCGCTTCGTTTTCCTTTTTATCACTCCGCGTGAAATGGAACGTCAATTGTTAGTAGCGATTATGTTGCGCCCTGTTCTTTTGCGCGGTTTTGTGCGCCGTTTTCAGTCATGCTGACCCTAAACTGACTAGCCCAACTTCATGCCTGGCTCCATTGCATTGCTTTTGGGAGTCTTCTATTATCCTGCCTGTCTGAAACACAACTTTCATAGGAAACACAACTTCTGTACCCTTCCTAAACCTCATCTAAGCTTCTTTACTCTATGTAAGCTTCCTACCCTCAATCAGTCAAAAGCAAATGACTATTAAGAATATTTCAGTCTTTGAAGCTTTTTTACAGGTAAGGTAAAAGAGCAGCAGAAAACACTAACTCCCAAATCGATAGGGCGCAGGCGCGAGGCCAGATAAAAAAACACAGCAATTGTGGGCCCGAAATTGAGGTGACGCGCACCACGTATGCTTCGAAGCATGGCAGATGTCAAAACCGTGTAGATCTCATTCTTTGTGCGTCAGGGTTAGATAGGCACTTCGGGAAATTGAGTCTGATTCTACGCTCCATTGTGCGTGGAACAAGCGTGGTTTCGGAACAGGGAAAGGGGCAAACAGAAAAATGAAAGAAGGAAATAACGCCAAGGTACGGAGTGAATGAAGAAGAACGGGTATGAAACGAGTGCATTAGAACATGGCGTACAACCACGACCGTAATCAAACGAAAACTAAGTAACTTGGTTTTCTGGACCACAATACCATAAAAGAAAATGATCAATTCGCCTGCTGAATGGATGTCTGCTTTGGAGGATCCGGGCCCCAGAGGCCGGTAATCGCTTCATTTTGCTTGGGAGAACAGGTATATCACGTTATCTTCATCACTGCAGTCGATATGCGTTTACATGGTATTTCGCTTTACTTTCTTCACATAAGTTATTTTCTGTTCTTTTCACCGCGTGCTCTCTTCTCTATTTTTATTACGGGTGCCGGGCACGTCGGCAAGTCGACGCACTGCATTGTACAGTCGTCTTCTCTGTTTTTTCATGCACCTCCTCATGCGAGTAAGGTGGCGCTAAGATAAAATAAACAATAAACATCAGGCTAAACAAAAGCCTTTAACTAAACAGTACATAAGGAAATTACTATGAGTTGCAGGAAACTCTGATTTTTTTTTCTCGCGCTTGCTTTCAGGATTTTTGAAGTACATTTTGCCCTTCATTGAAACGTGCAAGCTTTATGATTTCTTTTATATACGTTTGTTGCTTCCTTGCTTCATCATCATCATCATCAGCCTGACTATACCCACTGCAGGGCGAAGGCCTCTCCCATATTTCTCCACTTAGCCCGGTTCTGTGCTAGCTGCATCCACTTGACCCCTGCGAACTTCTTAATCTCATCCGCCCACCTAACTTTCTGTCGCCCCCTGCTACGCTTTCCTTCCCTTGGAATCCAGTTTGTAACCCTAAGCGACCATCGGTTATCCTCTCTTCGCACTACATGTCCTGCCCATGTCCATTTCTTCTTCTTAATTTCCACTAGAATGTCGGTAACTTGAGTTATTTCTCTGACCCACTCTGCACGCTTCCTATCTCTTAATGTTACCCCTACCATTTTTCGTTCCATAGCCCTCTGAGTTGTCCTCAACTTAAGTAGAACTCTCTTGGTTAGCCTCCACGTTTCAGAGCCATAGGTAAGTACAGGTAAGATGCAACTGTTATATACTTTCCTCTTTAGCGATACCGGTAAGCTGCTAGACATAATCTGCGAGTGCTTGCCAAATGCGCTCCATCCCAATCTTATTCTTCTTGTTATTTCCTTTTCATGGTCCGGATCTGCGGTTACTACCTGTCCTAAGTAGTCATATTCGCCTACTACTTCCAGTACTTCGCTACCTAATGTAAACTGCTGTCCCTTCCCGAGGCTGTTGAACATTACCTTAGTCTTCTGCATATTGATTTTCAAGCCTACCTTTCTACTTTTCCTGTCTAGGTCATCAATCATTATTTGCAGTTCATCTCCCGAGTTGCTTAGCAAGGCAATGTCATCAGCAAATCGCAGATTACTGAGGTATTCTCCATCTACCCTTATCCCTAACTGCTCCCATTCCAAGTCTCTGAATACTTCCTCTAAGCAAGCTGTGAATAGTACTGGGGAGATTATGTCTCCTTGCCTAACCCCTTTCTTTATGGGAATTTGTTACTTTCTTTATGCAGAAGTATGGTTGCTGTGCAGCCACTGTATATATCTTCCAGCACTTTCACGTACGGCTCGTCTACCCCCTGATTTCGCAATGCCTGCATCACCGCCGAGGTTTCAACTGAGTCAAATGCTTTTTCGTAATCAATGAATGCTATGTATAAGGGCTGGTTATATTCCGAGCATTTTTCTATCACCTGATTGATGGTATGGTTATGATCGATAGTAGAGTACCGTTTCCGAAACCCTGCTTGATCCTTTGCTTGATTGAAGTCTAAGGTTGTCCTGATTCTATTAGCGATTACCTTAGTAAATACCTTATACGTAACAGACAGTAAGCTGATTGGTCTGTAATTTTTAAGGTCCTTAGAGTCCCCTTTCTTATGAATGAGTATAATGTTTGCATTCTTCCATGGTTCCGGTACCGTCGATGACACCAGGCACTGCGTATACAAGGTGGCCAGTTTTTCTAACACTATATCCCCCCCGTCCTTAAGCAAATCCGTAGTTATCTGATCCTCTCCAGCTGACTTCCCCCTTTTCATAGTTTCTAATGCTTTCTTGACTTCGTGCTTCGTCACTGGTGGAACGTCTGACTGTTTTTCCCTACCGCCAATCTCATTACGGTCCTGACTACTTTGGCTACTGTAGAGATTTGCATAGAACTCCTCGGATACTTTGACTATCTTTCCATATTCATGATAACGTTGCCCGCCTTGTCTCTTATCGCATACATCTGGTTTTTGCCTATGCCCAATTTCTTCTTTACCGCTTTAAGGCTTCCCCCGTTCTTTACAGCATGCTCAATTTTCTCCATGTTATACTTCCTTATATCGGCCACCTTGCGCTTATTGATTAACTTTGAGATCTCGGCCAATTCGATCCGGTCTGTTGGATTGGAAGCTTTCATTCTCTGGCGTTTCTTAATCAAATCTTTCGTCGCCTTAGACAGCTTACCGGTATCCTCTCTAACTATCCTACCGCCTACTTCTACCGCGCACTCAGTAATGATATCTCTGAAATCATTGTTCCTTGCTTCTAGGGTAAAGTCGCCATCCTCGGTTAGAGCAGAATACCTATTCTGTAGCGAGATCCTGAACTCTTCTGCCCTCCCCCTCACCGCTAATTCGTTGATGGGTTTCTTTCTTACTAATCTGTTGCGTTCCTTCTTCAGATTTAGGCTAATTCGGGACCTCACCATCCTGTGGTCACTGCATCGCACTTTCCCGATTACCTCTACATCTTGCACAATGGCGGGGGTTGAACACATTATGAAGTCGATTTCATTTTTAGTGTCCCCGTTCGGACTTTTCCATGTCCATTTCCGGTTCTTCCGTTTGCTGAAGAAGGTATTCATGATTCGTAAGTTATTGCGCTCTGCAAACTCAACTAGTAACTCCCTCCTGCTATTCCTAGAACCAATGTCATAGTAACCTACTGCCTTGTATCCTGCCTGCTTTTTCCCTACCTTGGCATTGAAGTCGCCCATTAGTACAGTATACTGCGTCTTTACTTTTCGCATTGCCGATTCTACATCTTCGTAGAAGCGTTCAACTGTCTGGTCATTATAACTACATGTAGGTGCATAGGCCTGTACAACCTTCAGTTTATACCGCTTATTAAGCCTAATTACGATGCCTGCCACCCTCTCATTGATACTATAGAATTCATCAATATTACCCGCTATATACTTATTCACAAGGAAACCTACTCCTAGTTCTCGCCTCTCCGGTAAACCTCGATAACACAGTACGTGCCCATCCTTCAGTACAGTATATGCCTCATTCGGCCTTCTAACCTCACTAAGCCCTATGACATCCCATTTCATACCTTCTAGTTCCTGTAAGAGCACTGCTAAACTAGCTTCACTAGCTAGGGTTCTAGCATTAAACGTTGCCAGGGTCAGTTTCCAATGGCGGCCTGTCCAGCGGAGCCAGGCTTTCTTAGCACCCCCTGCTGCGTCACAGGTCTCACCGCCGCCGTGGTCAGCTGTTCCGCAGTTGCTGGTGACTGAGGGCCGGGGTTTTATGGAGCTTATCATAGGAGGTTGCGGCCAATTACTGCACCAGGGTGGCCAACTCCTGTTCTGGTGAGGGAGTGCGTTGCCGGAGGTGTTCACCGGCATCAGGTCGCACCCCAAACCTGTTTATGCAATTCCATCGACACGCGAAGTTTTCTTTTTTTTTAATCCGGTGGAGAATTGCGCGGCACCGGGATTTGAACCCCGGTCCTCTTGCATGCGAGGCGGATGTTCTACTGACGGACTCGAAGAAGACGTGCAGGAACTACACGAGGGGCAGGATCAGCAGAACCGCCCTTAAAATACTCAGCGGGGCAACCTCCGCCGAGGAGAAACCCAGGCATAACCTAATCTGGATCCCGGGCCACACGGGCATAGGGGAGAACGAAAGAGCAGACAGCCTAGCTCGAGGTTACGCATTCCGAGCAGGGCAGTCAAATGCTCCGGAGCTCCGCCTACAGGCTTGCAAGGGGGGATACGCAGAGATCTTGCACTTGCATAGGGGAGCTAGAATTAGATATCCACCACCACACAAAGCCCTAACAAAGGAGGAAGCGACCGGCTGGCGCAGATTACAGACCAACTCCTTTCCTAACCTACACATACTTAATAAAATGTTCCCGACACAACACAGAGCCACCTGCCCTTGGTGCGATGCCACACCTACACTTTATCATATCACGTGGGAATGCGAACGCAACAAAGCATTCCACCAACACGAAGACCCGAGTGCGGAGCAATGGGAGAGTCGGCTCACCAGCGGCGAGCTCGCGACCCAAAGGGCCTTAGTGCAGCACGCGACTGATGCAGCACGACTCAGTGGAGCCTTGGAATAGGGGCCCACCCTTGCTGACGAGAAGTCTCAAGTCGCCAGCGCCAGAGAAGACGACGGAGACTTCACAACCGCGAAACCCTTGAAATATTCAATAAAGTTTTCACTCACTCACTCACCGCTACGCCACCGCTGCTTGCTTACCTCACGGATATTTAACTCCCATGTTATTGCGCACGAAAGCATTCATAGCTTACATGGGCAGTGCAGAAATTAACCTGAGGATTCTGTGTGCATTAGATTTCGTAAAGATGGTCGCCTTGGCAGCTCCCACAAGATGAACTTGGAATGCATGTGGCTTTCGAAACAAGTATTGTGTGCTTCTCAGAAGAGCCCATTAGTCTTACCCGAATTATGTTATCTGGTTTACAGTAACTGAATTCAATCAGCGGGAATGGCGCGGTGTATAGAACGCGTTGTAGCCTTACTCATTTTTGCCAGATAAATGTATCGTCATACTAAGCGTCCGTAGTACCGAACAGGGGAGCTAGTATTATTGTCATCTGGCCTACCTTCCGGTTCTCTTCAGTGCTTCACAAGTGCGAGATGCCGGGCTAGTTGGTGTTGATTCTAGTTGGTATTGTATTTGATTATCGTTCAGTCGTCTGTGAGTGATGTCAGGCCATAAGCACTAACCTCCATGGTACATTATTTCAAATATCGAGCAGCTATCATACCTTAGGTGAAATACACGTTATATTATTGGCAGTCAGATTACCTCCGTTCATGCTGGAGACAAAATTAGGCGATTTCCATTGGCAACATTATGCTCTGTTCAAGGAATCATAATAATAATAAATGGTTCACTGGAAGGGAAAGGCGCAGTATCTGTCACACTTGCTCTGTGGACATCTGAACCACGCAGTAAGGGAAGAGAGGAAGATGGGTGTGAAAGTGGAAATAGAGAAATGGGAGCCGTAGTGGAGGGCTGCAAAGTAATTTCGACCACCTGGGGATCTTTAATGTGCGCTGGCATCGCACAGCACACGGGCGCCACTTCGTTTCAAAAGCACTGTTCAAGGAAGCAGCGCTGGAATCCTAACGCAAGAGTGTCTCGAGATGGGCAGTGATTACATACTTGTTGGGACCAACCTAGCATTCTTGTACACATTAAAAAAGCCCAACGCGCAGCTCGTGATCATATTTTCTTTTTTTTTTCGGGAAATTATTTTTTTCTTGGTTACATTTTCTTGCTGCAAGCTACCGGTAAGCATTGGGCTTGCTTTTCATATCGCACTGCTGGCTTTCTTTCTGTCACTACCAACAATATAATGCTACAAATACAACACTCAGTCTCGCATATTTTGTTCGTTTTATTTCTATAAGGCGCAAGGGTGTCCCTTGCAGTACACATAAAGTGATAAACTTATGTCACTTAACTGAGAGATGAAAAGCATAAGCAGAGGCTGAAAGAGTTTCAGCACTAAGGATTTGTTTCAGACCACTGTCCTTTTTAGGCCGTCTAATTGGCGATTTCGAGCCATCTTTTTATTGGGCAATCTCAGTTTCAATTAATCAGTCATTAAATGAGCACCGCGATGTTTTGGACCCATGCACTAAAAACTAGGCAGGCTTGACGCGTAAGCGTGCGGTTGGATAAAAATTAAGAGGCACAATTTTCGAAACTGGCGTATGATAAGAGCGGTGCACAACATTTCCCCGGTGAAATTTAGCAATGGCACCAAACTACTATGCAATTTCATCGACGCACTCGAGAAGACAAATGTATCCGTTACTGCTAGTTGAACGTAAATTCAGGCTTTCAGATAAATGTTCGTCTGTAACCTCTAAGACCTCGGTTTTTAATTTTTATTTATTGTTCAGAAACCTATTTTACAGCGGTAAAATAAAAAAATTAAGCCCATTGAAAGACTTTAAGCCGCTGCTTTTTTATACTAAAGTACAGTTTCTAATTTTCATCTTTGATTTAAGTTTCTTCTACGATAACCACTTACGTTAGACATCGCCAGATTAGTCTTATGCGCTTAGAGCAATCGCTGTTTATCCTTTAGCGCTGGAGTCAGTTAATAAAAAACAATCGACCTAGTGAAGTACCTTTTACCGCGTGGCGCCCCTCGAACCAAAAGCCGCGCTAGTGGTGCCTTCACCGTGTATCTGTAGCAACCGGCTAGCCTCGGTTATTTCGGGCCTGGCGCGCCATGCAGGCGTAAAAGCGAGCGCTGTAATTGGGCGAAAATGGGTGCTGCTAGGGTGGGCTGTCAAGATAGTCGTAGTTAAGTGAGAAAGAGAGAAGAAAAGTAGACAAAAAAGAGGAGTAAAAATTTTCATCAAACCGGGTACAAAGATGATCGTGGAATGAAAAAAAAGCTGTTGAAAAGCGGGATAACAGCAGCACCGCGATAAGCGAAAAAGTAACGCAAATAAAATTATTCGCCTCAAAAAGAAATTGCTGCGAGGTTTTCCCACTCTGTACGCAGTTTTGTTTTACCTGGAGCTTAAGCGAAATTGCTCCTTGGGCTCGTTGGTGCTGTGTGCTAAAGTGAGTCATCGGGTCATCGGGGTCAAACGGGGTCATCGCTCCTCGTTGGCTCGAAGCGACCTAATTTTGCCACCACTGTGGGCACTGTCATTGCTGCTGCCGTTCCATCGGCAAGAAGCCATTCACTTTTTCTTTTTTCTTTTTTTTTGCCCTCGACCCCGCATGCCGGGAAGGCGCAGCGAACACTGAGCAAAGAACCATTTCTTCAGGTTAAGTAGGCGCAAGGTTGCTACCACACAAGACGATTCTCCTAGCGTCTGCGCGTCCTCAGTCTTTGTTTCCGCGTCGGTCATGCAATACTCCTAACTCCCATGCATTCATTGTGGTTTGTGCTGCAGAAGTCGGGCCGTCACGTCTTTCTTACCCATCGATAGGCCCCAAGCACTTTCAGTTCTGCTCTCTCCTTTCCACACGTTTACGTCCACAGATTAGAACGGCATCCTGCAATAAAGGTATGGCTGAATCATCTGTAACGTTGCTCAGCATTTAGTGAATGGAACCTGCTACACAGTGCCCGCTGTAGCTCAGGTTTCCTCTTTGTTCAATTATCCGGCAGGAGGTAGGCAGCGCTAGGATCCGTTAGCCTCTGTTTGTTATTCAGAACAAATATCCTATCTTCCTATCTTACAAAAAGGTTTATGGTAGTGCCTGTCACCGCGTGGTAAGAGCGCCAAAGAAGCGTATATGAAAGCCAATGCACTACCAGGCTTGTTGGCTGGGCGTACGAGAAAACTTTTAGTCCAGACGTTAGTGATTCGCGGACTGCTTTTTAACCACATGTAGCTTAGCTGTTTGTAAGCGCAGTCAGTGGTTCAGTTGAAAAAAAAAAAAAAAAACAGCTAGGAGAACGTGGGCCTAACGCGCGTATGGCAGCCTCTTTGAAGGGAGAGTGGCCCGTAATTGCATTTTCTTGTCCGTGGGGTTGCTTATTTCGCTGAGGAAAAATGCTCTAACCGAAGCACCAGGCTGCATAAACTTTCAGCTCTCTTAAGATCATTTTGTCCTTCTTAATTTTGATATCAGTTGGCATTGTAATAAAAGTAGATTTGTGTAGGCTCTCGGATATGTACATGGCCCTGTCAGAAGTACTATTTTATTTGTTTTTTGTTTGAAAAAATAGCCACCAATCGATAATTTAATAAAACCGCAAATAGTGTTTGTACCAACCCTTCGAATACGGCATAAATATGGATGGGAAACTCTAAATACGTTTGCATTATACTTTGTACATTGTGGTGTGCTGCCTATGTTTATTCATATAAGGATTTTTATGAAGATAAATGTGTATTCTGTTCGCCCATGGTTTGTCAGCCTTGGTGGAAACATTTATTTCATGATGCTCAAAATGGCAAGCTGTCAAGGTTTCTTGCAAATGATAGTATCGTTCTAGTTCATTTTCGCAGAACATATAATTGCTCATTCCTCCTATTTCTCTCTCATTCTCTTTAATTACAAAGTATAACCTGTACTAACGCAGGTTCCTTGCTAGAGGGCAATGGAAACATTACGTAATTTACGCGCAGTAAATTCTATTCTCTGGGACGTTTTGTAAGGTTTGTAAATAGATGCCTGTACCTTTGACAAACTTTATACGTTTTGATGCGGATGAAAAGGTTTCGTTACAAAAATCTGGCAAATTATTTTATTTACGTTTCTGGCATAGTTGAAGTAAAATCAGCATACCCAGGAAACTTCTAGAATAATAGAACATCGTCCTTCAGAGTTATGTCGGCTGCCGCCCTCGAAGCTGGCCCTGCTGAAATATTCCCTAGCTTCTGCGTGGGCGGCCACGTGAGAACCGAAGTGGTCAGACGCAAATTGCGCAACTCTGCTCTGAACTCGATGCCATGCGTTTCTCGTGATGGTCGGAAATTACACAGCGTCTCGTTTTCACACTTAGCGGCTTCCCTTGATTAGATGTCTCACGCAAACGGCCAGTTTGGCCGGAGGACTTAATAGGCACACAAAACCTTCCATCCACTATCTTGCTTAGTTTCTCAACTTCAGTCCGAGCTTGATTTCTCAATGTCACTTTGAGCTCGGGAAATGAGGGGATGGCGACCCCTTGGAACTCTTGCTAACGTTAACGGTGGTGAAAAGGCTCTAAATTATGCGGCCCAAAGAAACTTTGCCAGATCATTATTAAGTTGGCGGACACGGAGCCTGCATATCGTTCTTCAAGGTTATTATTAGTAATACTGCAAGTGAGCTTAAATATGGGCTGCCTAATGAACAAAGTCGCATATTTAAGGGAACAGAGGTGGGCGTAACAAGACTTGGCGAGAAGACACTGTCATCAAGGGCATCATAACGGCGGGTTACGTTGAGAATAATGTCTGTTGTGCGATCGCGGGAGGCAACCTAAGCAAAATTTTCAATTTTCAAGTGAAATGCCGCTACTTTTACGATTCAGTTCACCGCTCAGCTCCAGAAGAACAGATGCATTTCGACCAGACACCCAATTTGTACCGCCTGCAGACAGCGTTTGTGCTAAAGTCCATCTTGATGGCTTCTAGTTCTCAGAACAGCATTGCTAAAAAAATTAAAAAAACACATTCGTTTCAGTGAGAAAGCACTCATGCTCTCACCACCACCGGCCAACCGTCTTGTCTTGTTTGTGCTGTCGCTCTGATTGGCTAAGCTGTTTTGTGAGGTCACAAGCACGTGACTTCGCGCGTGTAATTCAAACTAAACCCGTATATTGAATCAAACATGCTAGTCTTTCCGACAGGCCCTTCGAGATCGCCAGCCAACAGAGAGAGTGATGGTGCCGACGACTGAACAGTGACTGATCAGCACATCTTGTAGTGCTTCAACACTAAAATAAGAACGTCGCAACGCATTCGAACCGGCCGGATTTGATACCGAGCACTCGCGTTCAGTAGCCAAGCATGTCGTGTTTTTTTTTTTTGTCTTTTTTTTTTAATGATTACCCTAACAGTATGTCTTCATCTGCATTGTGTTGAGTGACGAATAAAGGGAAGACGCAGGAAAGATGATTAGGTCAAACTTATCGATTTCTAAAGATTGATATTTTTTCGTGAACCTCATGTCATCATTTGAGTTGTCAGAAAAAATTAAGGAAAATTAAAAGTAACACTTTAATTTCAGGTGTGGTCCTCGAAAATTGTGAGCGAATCGCGCTTCTAATGGTCCCGCCACGCTATGAATTCCGCGGGTGTCGGACGAGAGAACACGATCTATATCTATATACCCCCTTTGTAGCCAGTTTAAAAACGAAACGCAGAGGGCGATTGATGGGTTATTGTAATTCGAGTCTATTGCAGGTCACTTCATTCGTGTTCTCAGGGCTGCATATGGCTTGGTGAACGTCGTTGAATATCGTCAAAAAATGATACGATTAAGTTCTTTAGACGTTAGCAATGAGCGCTCATCTTCAGTTTGGGCCTCCCAACATGTTTTGTAAATGTGTGAGTGTGCGTGCGTGCCTGCATGCGTGCGCGTGCTTGTGTGTGTGTGTGCGTGTGAGAGAGAGAGAGGCTCGTTGTCTCGTCGGTTTCACTCGTAGAGTATTGTGTGTACTAGCAGCAGGGTACAGCTACCGCCCAATTTTTGAAAATGGATTAGAAAGCCCGAAAGAGGATTCAGAACTGCAGGCTGAGACTATATCAGGGCCAATTTCTACTTGCCTGGCACAGTGCAAGTGTAAAATAATGCGCAACATAAAACCTTTTCTTACTAATCGGGCGCCAAAGAGCGACGCAGAGTTGTTTGCACATTGGCAATAACACTGATTTAGTCACGTGTGTGGAAGTCACGCGAAGAAGGGCAGCTGTCTTTGTGTCAATTCGCAATTGTGCGCCTTCGTTCTTGTTCCTACCACTTTTGGGCCATTTTCATGACGCGATTAGCGGTTGAGCTTATTTATTTATTTATTTATTTATTTATTTATTTATTTATTTATTTATTTATTTATTTATTTATTTATTTATTTATTTATTTATTTATTTATTTATTTATTTATTTATTTATTTATTTATTTATTTATTTATTTATTTATTTATTTATTTATTTATTTATAACGTTCAACAAATGTCCTTCATTTTCTGCCCAAGTATTATGTGTAATATCACTGTGGATACCATGAGAAATAAGTAAATAGGTAAATAAACAAGATGCAATGTACCCTCATTATCCACTCGGAACACAGGGGAGAGAAATGTTTTAATGCACTGGTGCTAAGTGCGTGCTATGCGTTGTCAAGTGAAACACCTTTTCATTTGGTGTGCATGGCAATGGGTTTAATTATGTTTCGGCTAATGATAGCATAACGCGTACTATATGGATGTGAACCGTGGGAGAAAGCTACACGTTCACTACAAGTAAAATTGATACTACGAGTTGGAATGCAAAGCTAGGCCTACAACTTCCAAACAAATAATAAGAGAAAGTTCCCACCCGCCTGTTTACATGAAAGAAATTCAAATAGTTCAGTACGTAGAGAAATGAATGCCTAGATAAACATAATTTGAGGATACTTAGTCATACGCTGTTTTATTACTCTTTATATTTATTTTGTTCAATCGGAGTGTACGCACGTCTGACAACAACCCTGTGGTTTTGTTCCTTGTTTTCATTTCCCATTTCCACCCTCTACTTTATTTCTTCTAACGCTCTTCGGCCACCACCACCGAGGCAACTGATATTCGACTCTTCTACGAAAAAAAAAATTCCCAAGCACGCTGATTCATATATCACTTTGATGTCTACTGCACCCGTGTACGTCACTCATGCATATTTCCCTCACGCACGTTCTTCTGAGCCTACGTCGTCAGGCGAAACCTGGTGCGTCCAGTCGCGTTCTCTTTTGCTGCTCCCCGTATAGCAAGAAGCTCGCTGAGATGCGCACGACTTCAGAGCGTTTTGAGCCTTTCGTTGGAACTTGAATATCCAAAAGCCGTGATCACTTCTCCCTAGACAGAGAAGCGCTTGTTCCTTTCATTCTGTAATTGCTGAATTTTTATATTGGACTTCTGCAACGGTTCACTGTTTGAATCTTTTAAAAAGGAAGCAAATAAAAATTGAGCGCGCAGCGACAGAGAAGGAGAAAGAAGGACGAAGTTCTCCTTGGTTTAAAATGCCATCTATCTCCTCTGTTTTTAACGGTTCGTTTGATGCCGTCCTTTCAAAGTGAGGACAATTATTTATATCTCATTGCGCAACGAATCTTCTGCATTGGGCATTTGTGGTGTTGCTGTGAGAACGACGAAGAACACCGCGATTCGCATGCGAAAATTACATCCTAACCTCCGCGGCTCCTATAAGATTGAGAAAATCGATGCCGTTCAAAGAAATGCGTTTCCAGCCTATCATTTCTTTTTCAGCATTTAATTGCTGATGACTCTCCTTCATGCCATGAACGAGTCATTTCCATTGCCATTGATTTGCGCTATGAAATGTTGAAAACGGAATACTGAATAAAATAATAATTAAATCATAATGCTTTTACGCTATCGCATTCTACTAGCAAATAGAGATGACGGCAGCAGACATAATTGAAAGGCTCTAACTAGCCCGTGTGCTGCAGGGCTCTCTCGTCTTTTGCACCTAATATAAAGGTGAAGTTTAACCACGCTTAGAATAAAGAAATGAATGGCGACGGCAGTGCACTCGCTACTTTCCACGGAACACTACTCAACTATCGTGGCACTACGCATGTTGCCGTCGTTGTCTTTTTCTTGCTTGGGAAGAGGTAAGTGGGTGAGTGACACAGTTTGGTTGACGAATTTTACTAACGGCAGTTGACATTTACACATTAAAACTGAAATGATTAAGTCGCACCAAACCCGAGAACCACTAACCTCCTCGTAAGGCCTAGAAAGCGAATTTGCGTGTCACTACGTAGCTGAAGCTAGCGCTTATAAGTGATCCATTTGCATAGCACATCAAAGCAAGCCCAAGAGTAGTGGAGTGGGACAAGCTAAATGAACTGAACGGCGATGGAAAACGTTACAGAGAATGCAGACCCTACCTACACTTTCTTGTGCGTGTAAACCATTTTTAAAGATACAAACAACCGCCTATTTTCTCCCTGCTCAGTTTACAATAGCGCAGGGCGAAGTGAAGCGGAGCGAGGCGCTTGCATGTAGAAGTTACACAATGAAGATGGGCAGGATTCTGAGATTATATGGGCCAAAAACACGTGCTTTCTTATTTGCACATTTTAAATTTCTAGATATGTATAAAAAATACATCCCTCTAATATGTATAACTATATACAACATATAATGTCCTGTATTCACGGGAGGCTTAGCAGTCAGCCGCAAGGGAAATTATGCCCCATTGTGGTACAAGTGGTTTGAGCGCAATAGTGCTCGCTGCCAATGCTGACCACACCTTCGCACAAAATGTTAATTGTAAGCTGTATTCGTGACGTTTATAATTAAGGCGTATGATTCGCTTATTTAATAACTTATTTACCTTAACAAATATAACAATTATCACTTAAAATAAAAGCCTGAGATCTACAAACTATGACAGATCTCCAGCCTCCAAACACTTTATTATAGCCTTGATATTATAACCGCCAAAATTTAAATCACGGGAGCATTGACGCAAATTTCTCATACTGCACAACCCTGTAGTCGGGCCCTGACGCGCGTGTGCGAAGCGTAGGTTTCCACGAGATTGATTTTTGCGAGATTCTTAGAGAAGCAAGCGTCAATTTTTGTTTTGTCTCAATGCTGACACTTTACAGTAGTTGATATTATTTTTTTATCTTGTTATACGTGCCTTGGCTTTCACACTCTTCTTGGCAGATTGTTTTACGGCTCCACGTGTGATTTGCGTAATCCATCCCTTGAAGAATTTCTGTGGATAAAAACGAAACTCGAAGCCCGTCACGTATTGAAGAATTTCACAGAGAGGTAAGAACAAACCTCGCACAAAACGGAGAAGATCGACAAAACTAGGATAAAGCGAAGGCACACGCAGAACATCGAGTGATGAAGAAGTCCAACAACAGGAAAGAAGAAAGCTCCTATATTAATCAAATATGGCCATGCTTTCTTAGAACGAGTAGGTTTCCCTTCTCCACCTCAGAGAAAGAAGAAGCCAGTATTTGCGTCCGCAGAGAAAAAAAAAATGGGCGCGCACATTCATCTGTTTCTGTGCAAATCTCTTCCATCCGCTATAAATCATGCATATTCTACTTGTTGGCCTCTTTCCTGCGTGATTTGAAGAGGTGTTCGAATTTATGACTTTCCTTGGAGAGCATGCATTCCTGTTGGGTTGACTTTCACGGTTTATATCGCCATATCCCTCCGAGATGGGAAATTCAAATGGGAGGCCACATGGATTGCTTAATCAGATTGTCCATCATTTTTTTAAAGTTTCTATTTCAAGATTCCTTTCAATATGACTTGTATAAAAAGGTGCTTTCGTTTCTTTTTTTTTTTGGCAAAAGCTTGAAGCTGTGTTCCAGTTTATGGGTGGCTATTTCGAAGATCTTTTCGGACTCATGATACAAAAATATAAAACCGTTGTCTATTTTCCAAGTAAATATTGGCGCGATCTACCCGCGATGTGTGCAATGGCATTTTTCTGTGCTGACCTAAGTTTGTGTCTATGTTCGAGCTACGGATAGAAATAGAAGGTTAATTTTCTACGGTGCTCTTTTTGATCGGTTTTCTTTTTTTCATTTTCAGAGTCACTATTATAGAGCACGCGCCCGTCTTATACTGCCATTCTCTACCGGTAGCTCGCCACTATTGCCAACGAACTCAGATTCTTTTGAGGGAAGCTCAGTGTAGAGTTTACCCTCTAAAGCTTTTATGCCTGCGTGTACACGCAAGCTTGCCTGAGTGCCTAATTATTGCGGAGTTTTGGATAGCAATGGAAGGTTAGGATTCTACAGTAATCTGTTTGCTTCATTTTTCATTTCCAAAGTGACTATTATAGCGCACGCGCCCGCCTTCTTCGGTTGCTCACAGCCGGCAGCTCTCCACTATACTGCCAGCGAGCTGGCAGCTCAATAAACAGTTTTCTGTCTAGTGCTCCTTTGACTGCGTTAATTATGCAACTTTGCCTAAGTGCCCTCACCGGCACAAGAAGACATATTTTCTAGAACTTGTTCGGAACCAGCCAACTTCGTTCCCTTCCTGCATATCCCTCCCTCATTACTAACTCATTACCTGCCTCACCCTTTAGTTTCGGTTGTTGTTGTTGTTGTTGTTTTGTTTTTTTTCTGGTGAACCTGAGCATTAAAGAAAGCTTTGGCAAACAATTGACTCCAAACAAACACGTTCTTTTGAGCTAAGAATACACTTTCACGCAGGTACTAACGTTCCATAAGGCCCTATTTCCTTTCACGTCACTATTTCTATCAGGCCAATGAGCTCGAGTTCCGCCCCGCACACCTGTCACCACAGGCCCATGATAAAACGCTAACCCCAATAGTCTTGCGCACGTTTTAAACTTTTCTCGGACACAGCTTCCCGTATTTAGCTGCTCTAGTCAACTTCGCAGGCAGCGTCTTTACCCTGCAGCCGGGACGGAACGGAAACGCAAGCACCTCTGCATATCGTGCCGTCTAGTTACGTTCTTATCTCCTACAAAATCAGGGCAATACCCCCCCCCCCCCCCCTCCCGCGCCTATAGTCCTGCATCACTTTCTCGTTCGACCGACTACGTTTTCCGAGTCGGTCACGGTCCCTGACGCTGCCGGCCGAGGTGGCGCGACTATGGAAGAAAAAAAAAAAAAGAAAGGAAGAGGGTAGGGGGGGCTTAAGGTTAATTAATTATTCGAGCGAAAGCTCTGTTAAGCCTGGTTTTGGATGGCTTATTAAGGTTGACGACTTGAATAAGATAAACGCTGAAGCTTCGCATTAGACGTACACATGATAGCGCTTTAATCACCGCCTTTTTAATCGGAGGTTTCTTTATATTTTTGCTTAACCCCATACTGCACATTTTGATTTATCAAATTGCAATAAAAACGATCTTTTAGTTCGAATAAATTGGTTCATAGGAGAGTGCAGGCGCAGTACCAGTCAAACTTTTTTCTGTGGACACCAGACGGGCAACCTCGTACCCCGCCTCAAAAGAATCGGAGGCGACGCCGGCTTATACACTCTCAGGCAAATAACTAAACTATATTAAAGATAGAGCGGGAGAAAAAAGATGGCTACACAGTATCAAAGACCACGGAACAAGTGTTATGGGGGAGCCACAGTTCGCAAGCCGAGCCAACGTTTCGACATGGGAAATTGCCTTCGTCTGGGCAGCGCGATCATCACAGGCGGGGGTTTATATACGCTTTCTCTTGCGAAGAAAAGCCAGCAAGGGGAGAGGGAGAAGAGTTGGCGAGAAAGAAGCAGGGCAAAGAGTGAAAGAATGTTTTCATGGGCATGAATTTCTGAGCCTACAACCCGTAATCCCGTGGCCTCAAAACTAAAATAAAAAGCGGCAGGAGCAGGAAAAACTACAATACTGGGTGGAGGATCAGTCAGTAACTAAAGCAAGTTCGATGCTGACACGCATTTCTTGAAGGAGGATAAGCATTCAAAATGGTCCTGATAAAAAACGAAGCTGCAGGGGAATACTTACCAACAGCTTTCCGCCAGGAGGGGAGAAGGACAATGAAACATGATTATTACCAATCAAGTGAATCACACTTGCCACATCCTACAATAGCTGAAATAAAATATTCAAGGGGGACTCACTTCGTACTTTGGTTCCCCCGGGTCACGTGACAGACCCGCACAAACCGACGATAAATCGCCAAACATAAAAAGTAAGAGCTAATGCTTTCAAAAGGTATACAAAATCAGTAAAGAGGGCTGACGGACCGTTTTTATTTTTAAATGACTCAGTTGCTCTTGATTTTTCACATTCTTTAGGTTAAAAACTCCCACCTAGAGAACAAAGCGACGAGGAAGGTATATCGAACGTCGACATAGCAGCCAGACTGTCTTTGACGCGGTGTAAAAATTTGTTTGAAGCTTGCAACATCAAAGCAGACACCAGCTCTTCGCAATAAAAATGAAACGAAGAAGCACGCTGTTATTATAAATGCTGCATCGGGGCTTAAACAGAAGTAAATACGAAGCATATTTTCGATATATTTCAATCTGCGGGAAGCTTTTTATGCGTTCTGTGGCCTCTTGATCTTAAATGATATACGATAAATCGCAACTTTACAGACTGAAGGCTTAGAAGTTTCAGTCGGATCGGTCCAACTCGCAGTCGCTTAGAAATATATGCACAATTTTTATTTTTTCTTACTTTTCAGACTTCTTCAAGCTGGTTCAGTTTCTTATATGGTTTAAAGTTCCAAAACAACATCGACTATGAGGGACGCCGTAGTGAGGGGCTCTGGATAATTCGACCACCTAAGGTTCTTGAACATGCACTGGCATCGCACAGTACACGAGCGCCCGCTTAAAGTTCCGCCTGCATTAAATTCCGGCCGAGATCGAACTAGCATTCTCGAGAAAAGATTTCTGCTGTTCCGACGACATCTACATAGTACCCTTTTTTGTCACTTTCTGTAGTGACATTAAAGAGTGATGTTACAGTGACATTTACACAGTGACAAAGACATTACAGTGATATTTACAGTGACATTTACTTACTCTACAGTGACATTAGTAAGCCGAGATAAATGAATACTGCCGTCTGTTACATATAGACTGCTTGTCTGCTCACCATATAGCTTGCGTCGAAACGGGAAAGCCCGCTTGCGGCCAGCCTGGCGAGAAAATAGGGCGCTTTAAAGCTGACTTGGCAGCGGTTTTTGAGTCCTTCGTTAGCCTTACCCGATGTCGTATGGCGTTTCGTAATGCAACATAGATCCCTTCTAACAAGCTATCCTGAGAACTTCGCATAAATTTTTTATATTATCTATAGATTTCATTTATGCAATAGCTAGAGGCTTCGTTCGTCCACTTTGTGTGTGTGTGTGTGTGTGTGTGTGTGTGTGTGTGTGTGTGTGTGTGTGTGTGTGTGTGTGTGTGTGTGTGTGTGTGTGTGTGTGTGTGTGTGTGTGTGTGTGTGTGTGTGTGTGTGTGTGTGTGTGTGTGTGTGTGTGTGTGTGTGTGTGTGTGTGTGTGTGTGTGTGTGTGTGTGTGTGTGTGTGTGTGTGTGTGTGTGTGTGTGTGTGTGTGTGTGTGTGTGTGTGTGTGTGTGTGTGTGTGTGTGTGTGTGTGTGTGTGTGTGTGTGTGTGTGTGTGTGTGTGTGTGTGTGTGTGTGTGTGTGTGTGTGTGTGTGTGTGTGTGTGTGTGTGTGTGTGTGTGTGTGTGTGTGTGTGTGTGTGTGTGTGTGTGTGTGTGTGTGTGTGTGTGTGTGTGTGTGTGTGTGTGTGTGTGTGTGTGTGTGTGTGTGTGTGTGTGTGTGTGTGTGTGTGTGTGTGTGTGTGTGTGTGTGTGTGTGTGTGTGTGTGTGTGTGTGTGTGTGTGTGTGTGTGTGTGTGTGTGTGTGTGTGTGTGTGTGTGTGTGTGTGTGTGTGTGTGTGTGTGTGTGTGTGTGTGTGTGTGTGTGTGTGTGTGTGTGTGTGTGTGTGTGTGTGTGTGTGTGTGTGTGTGTGTGTGTGTGTGTGTGTGTGTGTGTGTGTGTGTGTGTGTGTGTGTGTGTGTGTGTGTGTGTGTGTGTGTGTGTGTGTGTGTGTGTGTGTGTGTGTGTGTGTGTGTGTGTGTGTGTGTGTGTGTGTGTGTGTGTGTGTGTGTGTGTGTGTGTGTGTGTGTGTGTGTGTGTGTGTGTGTGTGTGTGTGTGTGTGTGTGTGTGTGTGTGTGTGTGTGTGTGTGTGTGTGTGTGTGTGTGTGTGTGTGTGTGTGTGTGTGTGTGTGTGTGTGTGTGTGTGTGTGTGTGTGTGTGTGTGTGTGTGTGTGTGTGTGTGTGTGTGTGTGTGTGTGTGTGTGTGTGTGTGTGTGTGTGTGTGTGTGTGTGTGTGTGTGTGTGTGTGTGTGTGTGTGTGTGTGTGTGTGTGTGTGTGTGTGTGTGTGTGTGTGTGTGTGTGTGTGTGTGTGTGTGTGTGTGTGTGTGTGTGTGTGTGTGTGTGTGTGTGTGTGTGTGTGTGTGTGTGTGTGTACATGCGTGCGTGCGTGCGCGCGCGCGCGCGCGCTCGGGCGTTTTACAAGGATAGGCTTCATATATATGATAGCGAGGGCGGCCAGAGCGCTTGAGCATGTGCTGGTTGCGTAGGCCACATGCTACAGAATTTGTTTTCACTTGCCTTTTGAATGTAGATTAGTGGCGTGTAAGACGAGGAGAAGGAGTTGGAGGGAAAGGAGGCACCGGATATGTCGTAGTTCTTTCAGTCTTTCTCTGCGATGTTTTCTGCACACAGCCCCCATCCCCTACCCACCCTCGACGTTTACATCATCCGACCACGAAAACTGTTACGGCGACGGCGGCTGGGATACTTGTCGCTAGCAAGGTCATGTATGTTCCAGTTCTTTCCTTTCTATGTGATGGTAACCTGGGATCTTTCTAGAAGAACTTCCAGTTTAAGCGCTGGTGAAGGTAAGGGCTTAGCTAGACGTCAATGTGTCCCCCAAAACATGCTAGTGGCGAAGTTACACAGGACGTTCTGGCTATCCGTGCGCATTATGACATTGTTGGTATTGTGAGGCGATGAAGGAATGCTACAGCGTTTGTCTGTTACTCATCTGAAGTGGAGTCATGAAGGCCGCTGTGATGACGTATTTCCTGATGGCGGGCCTATACACGAAGTTGTAGCGTTATAGTGAGTGACGGTTCCACCTCTGTGCGATATGTGTGGAGTAAAATGGTGCAGATAGATAATAGATACCGCTTTGCCTCTGGTAAACTGATAGTAATACAAAAGACTATACACAGTAGATACAGAATAAAAATAAACAGATATCGAGAGCATTTGCATCCAATTTGTAGCATTCATTATAAACCACCTGAAGAATAAATGTGTAATAGAAATCCCACAAAGCTATGAGTAGACCATTACCACCCTCTACAGTTTCTCTTAACTAGAGAGAAACCTTCCTTTCTTGTAACTGATTCTTGAAGTGTAGTTCTAATTATTTAACTTTGAAGGATATTTTCAAACACGAATTTCTAAGCTTAAAGAGAGGCGAATAGCAGCGCCACTTTTTGAAAGATCAGCCTTTCTTTGAGACAGGCAGAACTTGTAACAGTTCGCGAGAAGGAACGCCCTCTCTTTATGAAAACTTGCAGTCATTGCAAGCATGGTGCCAGCAAGCAAACCGATCACCTTTCGAACAACTTTTAACACTCCAAAGACGCAGAACAAGCAGGCTACTGTCATGCGTGCTAATACGTTATCAGTCTTCCTGTCGTCTTAAGAACAAGAAGTCAAAGTGAACGCAAAGAAGCTCACTGCTTTTGTGGCCCTTTTATATTTTTATTTAGGTGCCTGCTTAATACAGCGCACATAGAACCAAACCACTGATGTGTGCGTGCCTGACGAGAAGTACCTGCTCGCCGCCGCGTCAACAACCTGGCTCACAGCCGTGGCGGTAACAAGGGTCACACTCTACAGGTCGCAGTACTTTCCTGGAGTGGATGGCACTTCCCTTTCTCGGAAGTGTTTGAGTAAATGAATTTGTTTTTTCTTGAAACTTTATTGCTGCTGTTTGGTGTGGTTCCTCGAACGCCACAGAAAACAGAAAAGTCGCCAAAGTTGGCAGTTCATGCACGTGTGCAGTGCGTCTGCCACAAATTTGCGAGGACTTGAAGACTACTAAAAAAAAGATAGCGAAAGAAACCTTAGTAGAAACCCAAACTAACAGTGTCTTGAGTGTCTTTTTACGCCTGCTTGTCATCGGTGATTAATATTGAAGGACAGAGAGAAATTAAGGGCTCGTTATGGCACTCATATGATGAAAACCGTCAGTCACAGAAACTCAGAAACTCACCGGATAATATTTAACCTTTATTCAATTTACGCGTTTGACCAACGGGAAATCATTAGTGCAATTACTTTGATCCGAAATGTGTGCTATTAAACATCTGAAAAATAACCGCATGCCTACAGTGGTGTTCGAAATGAAACCTTGCACGTAGAGTACGCTGCTCTGCAAATGAGATGTGGTGGTGGATGCTCAACCATTTGTACAGTGTTGTGTTGCGTGTAACCTAATATTGAGATTGTCCACCAGTATTCATTTGGTAAACATCAGCGGACGTAGGATACAGCAGGCGCTACTCGGAAGGCAGTCGAAAGGTGAGGGCAGTGGCTGCGACAAAACTCTTTGGTGCTAACTATGACGTCAAATCTTATTGTGCACCAATTCACCAGACGTTCATAATAAAAGCAAGCGAAAATCGCAAGATTTTAAACTTGGACTTCAAGTCCCGCTCTCCAACACTTCTTTGGTCGGGATGTTAGGCCCAAGAAGTCCTCGGCTCATTCACCATTTCAAAATCGAATAACATTTCTGGAGCGGTGCGGTATACTCTTACGAACCAAGGGACTTCATGTGCTAAATGAGCACTTTTATTAGCTTTAGTCGAATCTCTATTATTAGAAAGCTAGAATGATGTAAGTCTCCCTGAACAATTCTCGCAACCATGTTGTTTTTGTTTGCTTTTTTTACCTTATCGTAGTCTCTCGACTAAGACAGGCGTCCACCCAAAAACTGCTAATTCCTCGCCTTCCTGAGAAAAGCAAATATCCAGTTCTTATTCCATCTTTCCCCTATTTGTATTCGCTCAAAGCGACGCAGATAAGCGTCCACATCACCACGCTTATCAATAAAGTGGTCATCAGATTTCCTGGACCGACTGCTGTTCGACATGGCGTCCTAGCAGCTGATGAAAATTTTGTTCATTTTGGCACGGCTTCAACGTCACGTTAGCAAGGCGTAATTTGGGCTCAAGGGCATTTTCTTTGTAGCTACTCCTATTTCTTCTCGTTATGCCATCCACAAAGCTCTCACTCCTGCTTCTCTTGCTTGCTTGCAAGTTCTCTCCCTCTCTGCGAGCACCTGCTAGGGTGCGAACTTTAGAAGCTACATCTTCACTACATGAAATAAAGTCAAAATCACCGTTTGCTTCTGACGACCTTCAAAGAGCTTCAAAGTAAAGTTTAAACTTAAGCCACAAAAACTTTGGGCGGCTATGTTCCCACCAAAGATCAAGGTCAAAGGTCAAGCGACGTGGGAAGTAGCTCAACTCGTGAGCAGCTGTGTGGTGAGACACATGATTGCTGACGTCAGCCTTGAGTATATATAAACTCTGAGAAAGAGCAACTGGGCAGCCGTGCTTGTTACGATCGTCGGTTGGCTGCATCTCAGGATCCGGAGGACATTGCGTTGCGAACTGAAATTTTGCGAAGGAGAAGGGAATGGCCTAAAGCCACAGTAGCGGTGAAGACATCGTAACAGCGCGAGGAGCATCTTGCGACATGCCTCCGCGACGTTGCTGCAAGGTGCCAGCGGCCAGCAACACAGGTGGCCTTTGTAGCCTTTCTAGGCTCATCGAACGAAATCCCGTGCGCGAGAGTTGCGTGCGGGATCTGTGCGCTGATTTTTCACTTGTGATTACGAATGTATGAAAAAAATAAAAATCTTGCCTCCACCGGTAATCTAACCTCCATACCTTAGATCCCCAGCCCTGCGCTTTAACCAACTGCGTCACGCCCGGGATTTTTTTTTTTTCAGCATGGTATTTATTACACTGAAACAAGAAACGCACATCATAATTCTCCTTGTCTACCGTGAGGGTGATAGTAGCGATAACAATGATGCTGCAATTAGTGATAATGACAATGTCGACAGTAGAGATGATAATGACGGTGCATTTATTTGATAATTATAATGAGAGAAAACGTGATGCCCGTGTGCAGCAGCAGCGCTCAAGCTTTCGCATACCTGCAGCGTAGACTTCACAGTGCTCTCGGAATGTGCTCAGCTGTAAGTGGTAATGGTTACAATGTCTAGGCATGACTCAGCATGACTACGAAACGACCTATATGTCAAGCGACAACTTGAATGACCGCTATTGACTGGAAACGAGGGAAAACGGTAAACGATAAGAGACAAAGAATGAGAACCAAGTGATAGGAGCAGAAGAGTAGGCTTTTGTCGTTATCCTCTTAAGAGACCCTCTCATTTTTATCATTTTCTCCTTGCCAAATTTTGCGGTCAGAGTGCGCAGAATTTAAAACGCAGCTGTACCATGCAGAGAAGACGCACAAATAAGGTTTTAATACAAAATGTAACGAAATGAACAACAAGAAATTTTTTTTCCTTGCTTTTAGTGCGGATTTTACTATGAGCAAGCACCTCTTTTAAAGTTTAAACAGCAACATCAGCCATCTAGACATCTAGACATCTGATTAGGAGTAGAATTTAAAAGCTGCTGCTACGTGTATGGCTAGTCGCTTGACCTAATGACCGCTCTCCACCGCTCTCGGGATTCGGGACGCACTTCTTCTAGAAGCTGCTACATGAACTATCCGCGCCGAAATGGAGAAGTTGGCGCGCGTGTTCCGTTTTAATGCTCCTGCGTCAGGCTGGCTTTGAAAGCTGACCATGGCCGTTTAAATCTCCCCTAATGGCAAACTGTTCTAAAGCTCCAAAACAACAAAAGTCGGATACGTTCCTTTCTTTTTGTGGCTCCTGTGCAGTACTTGTGCAAAGCATGAAATGATTGCCATAATCATAGCAGCGACGTAAGGATGGGAAAAGAGAAGGGAGAAAGGGGGGGGGGGTGCTAGCCTTTTACCCTCAGCATAGCAGAAGAAATAAGCAGATAAAAACAGCTTTTAACAAATGCATAACACAATTACAGGACCTGCAAATATCAAAAAGACTTCATGCAATGCTACTTCTCACATTCTGGGTTTCCACTGCTAAAAAAAAAAGAAAAAAAAAGCACTGCGTTAGGGACAATGCTTGCTCGCTCTGCTTCCTGATCTCTGTGAAATGAAAATAAGATGTTCATACAAAATGTACCGAAATGAGCAAGCAGCAAGATTTTTTTGCGCTTTTAGTGGGGATTTTAAAAAGAGGGAGCACCTCTTTTAAACGGGTTCACAATGGCGGGTGTTTAACCGCACATATATTTTCTTCCCAAGTACTGCGGATATATGTTCTCAACGTTAATGCTGACGTGATACCTAGGTAAAGATGTATGCTGTGCATGAATTAATAGCACTCAAGCTGTCTGCGCCGCTTTCCTCTTGGCTGACCTCGCGGGTCAAAGAAATGACTGCATTGCAAAACTGTAAGCGTTGCTACAGTCATTATGGGGTGTAGCCCACACGATTAAAAGGCAACGCTCGTCTGTCCGTTCGAATTTCTTTGCTATCGACTGGATTGCGTACTTTGATACCTGTGTTGTCAATGGGTGCCTGCTTGTGACAATGAACATTCAGCTTCTTATTATATGTTCTCATTTTCTTACATTTAATTATGCAATATTGCTCCCTCTTCTTCCAACGATACCGCAAATTTGCTCTCTTAAATAGAGGCGCCTGTTTACTTTTTCTTTGATTTGTGTTAAAAGCTTGTAATGGATAATATCTCAATAGATGTCAGGGAGCGCAAACATTCAAAGAAATAATCTGGCGGCATCTGCCCGAAATTACGGTTCAGAGTAAAAGCGAGCAGGTTGTGACACAAGGAAAAGCGCGTGCTTAAGTAAAGTTCACACAAGGGTTATTCTGTGTGGGGTAATGCGAAGGCCTACGAAGAGCTCGGGAAAATTTTCTTGACAATGCTGGCATTCTTTTCTATCAGTTCAGCCCTTTTCTGCAGACACTTTTTTTAATGTTACCTTAGACGCGTTGTTCTTATTAATACGTTGCCATAATATTATCTTATACACAAGACCCATCGCGGTGGCCCTCTGTCTTTGGCACTCAGTTGTGGATCCTAAGCTCACAGATTCTATCCCGGCCGCACAGCCGTGTTTTCGTGGAGGCGGATTACAGAAAGGCGCCCGTGTGCTGTGCTATGCCAGTACATAATAAAAAAATCACGGGGGGTATAAATTAATAATGAGCCATCAACAACGACGCCCCTAAAAGCCCATGTGTCGAGCCGGGATGGTATAGGCCTATAGCAACTGCGTATAGGCCTATAGCAATTTTTTTATGTACACATGCCCAAAGTAACCTTATTGTCTACGTATTTTTTTTTTCGATTCTCAAAATTGTATGCTGTTGAACATCCCTAAGATATATCCATTGTCGGCGAAAAAAAAAAAAAGGAAAAAAAACGGCTGGCCGAGACCCAGGCCTGGCCCTGGGCGACCACCATCTTTGCATATCTCGACGCGACCCGCACGCAGGAGACCCGACTCAGCGAATTAGCTTGCACGACTCTCTTGTTTGCACTACGGCATGTGTAAAGGTGGACAAATTAATCTGAACTCCCATCTTAGCATTTAAAATAAAAATGAACGCTCAAGGGAAAAATAAAGGAAAATACTGTGTGGCCGAGGCTGCTTGTTTGTGGAACAAATAAGTATTTTGCTTTTATTTGTGCACCCCGAAAGTTAGTTATTTCAGTCAGAATAATGGCCATGAAAGCTTATTTTTTCAAATTCTAGACTTTCAGTACATTTTAAGGACTTCGAGTGCCAAGCCCATAAGAATGTTTCACTTATGGGCTTTCACTTTTGCTTTATTTATCAAAGTTAAACTAGACCTGAAAATAGACACACGTCGCATGTAGCTTTAATAAAAGGAACTGGCGGCCAGTGAAATTACACGCCTTTTCACACGGCCGGATTCCGCTGTAAGCATTGTTGTGAAATGTTTCAAAAGAACCAGTTTGGAAGCCAATAAGCCTAAATACATTGGTCTTCCTTTTTACTCTTCTAAAATGTTCTCGTCAACACGGCAATCAAAAAGAGAAAAAGGGGGGCGGTTGATGATTATTGCGCGCAAAGTCAGTCTGTTCATAGCGCTATGGCTTTTTAAACATTAAACAACGTGCGCCGGGCTGCCAAAAAGAAACTTTTGCTTTTTAATGTAGATTTAAAATTATGTGTGTTCGATTTTCTGCGCAGCCTTTTTCATTAGGGGAGAAGTTTATTAATGCTTAGGCACCTAAGCAAATTCACAACAGTCAATCCTGCAGTAAATGTGTACGTACGGTGTGCAACGGCTAATTTGAGCTGTTTTAAATAATGACTGCATTTTGCAGAATTTATGCTCAATGAATATCTTTGAGAAGCTTTATTGTGTTTTATTGATGTTCGTTAATGATTTAGAACAGTAATAAGTTCTTAAACACCTAAATACGCATGACAGAGTTGTGAATCAACAAAAATGATGCTGCAGTTTTTGAAAGGCAGTTTTGTTTTGAAGTAATTTTCCGAGAGCGGGATTAACAGTCGCGAAATCGGCCTTTTGCGGGACGCGAATGCGCATGCGCCCAACCCCTAGCGGCGTAGTCACGAAGCGGACTGGTGGGTTCGTGGCCGCCGCGATCGGCTCCGGCTGTAGGGTAAACAAACCGGCGGCTGCCCACGGCGCCTGCATTTCTGCGGTTGTTTTGGTGGTCCTTGTTGGATAGTACGACGCTCCTGACGATGCCGACAACTTGTATAGCGTTTGGTTGCCATACACAATGTTTAAGGGGAAGCGGCCTCGGCTTTTTTCGCTTTTCAAGCGCTTCACGAGACCATCTTCGACGCGAAGCTTGGATAAAAGCTATTCGTCGGCAGGGCTATCAAGGGCGCACTTGGGAGCCGTCGAGCGCATCAAGACTGTGCGGGAACCACTTTGTAACACGTACGAACTAGGTACTGAAGTTAAATATTTGTGCAAGCTGTAGTGAAACCTTTTATTAATGAGCAGGAAAGCCTTCCATGTCACCGCGGCACCCTGATTTCATTCCGACGATATTCAACTTTTCGAGCAACGATGCCAAGCGGGCTAATGCAATGAGCCGTTTTCAACGTGCGAAAAACCGGACAGCGAAACAAAGGCAACCAGAGGAGTCAGCGACCAGCTACCACCTGCCAGAACAATGCTTGTGGGGACAAACGTGCACACGTTTAAAAGCTATGGAATGTAGTAAACCTTTCACTTAAAACAAAAACACGGAAGAAACTTTTCTGTCATCAACCTGCCATTATTTGAAGCTTGTTTCTAGGTGTCGAATACTGTTTCCTTCGTCTCTCGGTTTTCTTTTTTTTTATGAACTTGAGTTGCTGCAAGACCGTACTCAAAGTCAGACCCCAGAGATTTTGATGGCTGTCCCCTAGCACCACCAAGTTGGTTGCCTTTGAGAGTGTTGATTGAAATTTCATGTAGCATGGACTATCCACATTGTTTGATTACCATTTGCTCGTAATGCATTGAAACTTGATGGGTTATTGGTGTTGCTGCATTATTTGATGGACATTTAGTGTCACATGCTGACTGAGAAGAGCCAGAGAGCTGTTTTGGAAACTGCCAGATATGTGGTTGCAGCAGAGTTGCTAAATTTTCTTTTCTCACATATGTTGTCGCTGCTTCTGCATCAAAAAGTAGTCATAGCAGTGCATCTCAGGGTGTCAAGTCATTGTTTAAGACATTAGCATAATGTACAGAAGCATGGCATGATTCAGTCACTTCAACTTGTCATTTTTATTTATTTGTACATTCTGCAGTCCCGTAGGAACTTTGCAAAAGTGGGATGGAGTACATTTCAAGTGGGATAGAAGTTCACAACTATTACAGACTGCACAGTTTCTTTCACTTACACTGCTAATTAGAGCACTGCATGGGCCGTAATTATTAGCCTGGGAGGAGCCAAAGAAATTCTTAACTACTTGCCCAGCCCTCAATGTGGGTGGGCCCAGCTGAAGCCTGAAAAAAAAAAAAAATGAGCTAAGCACATTTCACTAATACAGATGGTCTGGTTACTTCAAATTTCAGTGAAAAAAAAGGCCGGAATAGTAGCATGAAACTAACTCCTGGTTCTGGTTTCATTGGTCTTTGTTTTTTTCTTGCCTTACATCCCATTGATACGAATGTTTCGAAACATTACGTTTCGTATGTAGCCCTCATCTTTGAAGCGGCGGCCCTTGCTCAACTGGCGACGGCATCGCATGCCGGACGACTGGAGGTACCGCTTAATTTGTTCGTCAGTGGGCTTCGCTGCATTCCTCGGGCATGACACCCAGCCATCACTTATCCCTAGATACCCGCCAGGTATCAGGTGCTGCCCAGGACACGCCATCGTCGACAGAACCAAAATTATGTGCGCCAAGAAAACGTGCTCCGCAGCGGGGCTCAGCGTGCGGAGGAGTGGTCCGTGCGGTGCAGTATCCCGCCAGTTAGGTTGCGGCGTTGTGTACGAGGTGGCAGCACAGGAAAACGCAAAAGGCCGATTCGCGCTCGCCGGACTGTGGCGAACATATCGATCCCCAGAGCAGCTAATCCTAGACCACGAAAGCATAATGCATGCGGCTTGAATAATCCGAGGCTTTATATCTGTGTTAGTTGATATTGTATATTGTGGCATTTTACGAATATACAATGCAGGAACAAATGCAGGTTTTATTGCTTAAGCGAGTACTTTAAAACTCGCTTAAGCTAATGTACATGAACGGAGATCTGTAAGTGGAGCCGGAGAAAGGAGCCAATAACGTTACGAGTGTCAATAAAAAAGTGCAACCTCCCCCCTCCCCTCCAATCCCCCCCCCCCCCCGCCGCCCCCATCCCCGTTTTGTTTTATCTTGCCTTTTTTTTGTGTTCTATTTTTTTTTTCGCCCAAGATTTTCAGCTCCGAGGACGGCTTTTAAAAAATTGCTTCCATTATGGCTTTCTATGTATTTCGATAGAAGCTCAAACAGCCCTGCATGTACAAACTGTGGGTGCGACGAGTCCTTAGGTCACATTCTTTGTGAGTGCCCCATATACAGAGAGGAAAGACAGTGTCTATGCCGTGCGCTGGAACATCTAGATGGACGCCCATAGACTGAAATTAAGGTTTTAGGTCCTTGGCCAAGGCGATCGTCTGCGGTGAAGGCCTCCCAGGCACTGCTCCGCTTTATGAAAAGCACAGGCCTAATCGAAAGACTATGAGTTTGCTGTTATGTTACGTGATATGACTGTGACGTGATGTGATGTGACTGTACTAACTTCACCCATCCCTCTCTCGCAACTTTTATATCCACTCACCCCTTTCCCCCAGTGCAGGGTAGCACACCGGTTTCTTTTACGGGTTAACCTCCCTGCCTTTCCTCCTCATCTTCCACCTCCTCCTCCTCAATAGAGGCGAAAAGCAAGGCGTCCCCGTGCTGTGTGATGTCAGCGCTCGTTAAAGAACCACAGGTGGTTGAATTTTCTGGTGCCCTCTACTACGACATCTCTCATATAGTCTGAGTAGCATTGAGACTTCAATGCAGCAAAACTAAACCAAATCATTCTCCTTCAACACAACATGAAACAGATTTTAAAAAGACATACGCGTTAGGGGTCAAGCAATAAGACATGCAAGAATGAGATGCTATATGAAACCCAAACGACAGACTTTTTCTGGTACGGATAGCACCCGCTATGATTACCGTTTCCGTTAATTCAGTAGTGTGCTTGTGAGAGCGTGAAATTAGGCGGTAATCAAAATCCTTTGGGCTTATGCAAAGTATAGTAAACGATGAAAAGGGCGGCAGTGACGGTGCCGGCCGCGATTTCTGAAGCGTAAATAAGACCATCCCGGTCTAGGCGCTCATTTTAAACCTTGAACTATAATACGCCTGTGCCTCTCAGGAGTTTGGGTTCCGCATGGGCAGGCAGCAAGGGAAGTAATCTTTCATGATCGTGATGGCCAATTTGCTTTTCTTAAAAACGAAACTGAATCATTGCCAACATTAAAAGCCGCATCAACGCGCGTGCGCACACTGAAACAAATCAAATATGTTTTAATTAAAGGTGCACCCTGGAAAAAACATAATTGCAAGCAAGCCCAAATAAAATTTCAGATGGGAGAAAAAGCTGCATGTCGCTTCAGTATGTGAAGGAAGCATATTCCGCACTCAAATGATACTATCTCCGAAAGCGGAAGTGGGAACAATCTTGTTCATTTATTCTCAATAAATTTCCTCCGTTGCAACGGCCATGCGCACATGCACATTTCTGAATTGTGAAACTAATGTCTTCTCATTCGACTATTTCACCGAATCAAATGGTCTATAGTTGCGGGCAGAATAATATGAGCCTCGCTTCAGCAGCTAATATCTTCCGACGCGTTTTCTAGCAAACGTTTTTGAATATCTCACATATAAAGCCAGAAAACATTTCTATTTACATTGTACGAGGTTCGAATACGGTCCGGTTATTATTTTTCTTTTTACTGGTGTTCTAAAACAGGGCCCACATCGAGGCCCCGTAACCTCCTTTCTATCACAATGAGTATGCTCGGGATGAAGAATTGAGCATCGTGACGTGGTGCGTTGGTGTGGCGACATTCATATTACCTACATGCTTCCGTGTGGCCGCTAAGATTGCACGAATCGGCCGTTTTCTACCCAGAATGTATTCTTAGCATTGCTAATGGCCAGAACTGTGACAGGAAGTAATTTTCTAAGGAGAATATTTTTCTAGCCCCATCACTATAAAATCCATCTGGCGCTAAAACTTAATAATTTCGCATCGTTCCGCGCTGTTGCCTGCAGGTTCCGTGCGTGTAGGATGCTGAACGGAGACCTGAGCCGGTCCTATGAATCAGGGTGGCGCTTACAACAAACAGCTGTTCCCCTCCGTGAAGCAGCACTTCTCTTGCTACGCTTTTATGAGTCTCTTCCATTCGTTTCCCCAAGTACTACATATCCACTGCACGCAACTTAAGACTCACAGTCCCGCTATCCGGCATGTAGGCAGCAGGCATTCAACTGGTCCGGTTATTTTTCTGTTCATCAAAGAGCTCGATGCGGAGGAAATCTTGCGTGAAGCGTGGCACCTCCTCTCCTTTAAGGATGGCGCTTACGTTGACTGGGCGGCTGAGTTAGCTGGGCCAGAGGGCGTTTATGGCCGAGGACGGCCACTGGCAATCGTTTGCAATATCTTGTAGCGACTCGCGTGGCATGCGTCCGGCACGTGTCGAAGAGAAGGAAGCAGCGCCGGCACGAGAGCTTAGGAACGCTCGCGACCTTCGCCTCGGCCGGGCGCTGCCGTCATCACAGTCTTCAGCTTTTCCTCAAATAAATGTGGCCGCGGTCGCCCCTGCCTGGCGATCTCTACATTTGTTGTGACCCGGAGAACCGTGTCTTCACCCCGGTGGTGTCCTAGGATGGCATATTGGCAAGGCCCGGCTTTCGATCCGCCGCTTCCGATGTTCCGGCCTGCAGAGGTCGGCGGGTGGTTCGCTCAACTGGAGGCTGCGATGTACCAGAACTGCATCACCATTCAGCAGTTCAAGCACGCAGTCCTCTCCGAAATCTTACCACCTGACATCCTCTGCCGGCATGCCTGCCCTGCCTCGAGTTGCCAGCCATACGATGAGCTGCGTGCTGCCGTCCTGGCGTACTTCAGCGAAAGCTACTGCCCTCTGCGGCTCTACTACGTGGTAGACCCGCTTTCGCCGCCGCCAGCATCCGCAACCTCACCAGTATCACTTTCGTCTACGGCTGCATCCTCTGGGCACAGCACGCCGCAGCTGTCTCCGGCCAGCTCCCTGCCACTCCTGCCTAGCGCATCCGGCCCGGCTACTCTCCCACACGTATCTATCGTCTACGACATAGTAAGCGCCGCCTCAGCTGTTCCGTCCTCCTGTGCCATCACTTACACTCCCATTATACAAGTGGCAATGTTTGCCGTCATTCAAGTGCTGGCATGAGAGTCATGTAAGGCAGCAGCACCGGACTTCAGCACGTGCCTCGATTTCTCGCACCAAGCGTCCTGCTCCCCGTCTACAATCGCCCTCCATCGCGATTGCGCATCAGTTGGCTCCGCAGCCACCCCGCTCGAACACCACGCGCTATGCGACGCAACATCTCTGGTTCGTGTCAAAGAGCCTATGGCCACTAATTTTAAATTTGTTGAGCACCTCCCGCTTTTCCAAGCCCCTATATGTACAACTCCTGCAGGGAGGAAGTAGCATGCATGGCTACCAATTCCTGCGAACACTTACGAGCTGCGCAATACGAGTGGCTCCGTTTCCACCATGGCACCAGCCATGATACGCAAAAAAATTGGGCGCCACTTTTTATGTTATACACATATCTATTAGAAGCTAACATATCAGTAAGTGCCTAACTATCTCATGGCGCTATGAGAAATACCATATTAATTTAAAGATACCGGGATCTAGAAATAAATTTGCTTTCCCTCATTATGGTAGACCGAGTGTCAGAGCAAGCTTTATAGGGTTATTGAAAATGAATATTTTTAGGTATAGCGATTGCATTGGCTTTTCCACATAATGATAACTGATGTGGCAGAGCACGCTTTACAGAGATATTTTTAAAAAAAAAGACAGGAGGGTGTGGAGGGACAGGGCATATTTTAATAGTTGCAGACGACAGGATAGAAAGCCATACTTAATCATTGGGGCTTGCTATAGTGCTACGGCTTCTAATAAAGGGATCGTATTCTTGGGTTGGGACTGACGTTCGGGCCGTCTGAATGTTATTAGGGAACAGATCTGAACGGGTCCAATAATATAAGCGAGTGAACTTGAGCGGAAGCATGGCTCTGATGACCCTGAGTTAAAGAGGATCACCTTTGTAAAGAAGTAAACTCTATCTAACAGAACCTCACCACGCAGAGGAATATGTGGTACGTTTTCATCAAGCGCATGCTTGTCAATGGTACGCCAAAACATCTCGAAGAGCAAATAGCCGCCGATTGGCGTTCGTAACGTTCACTTTATTACAAAGTGCAACAATATAGGGAATAGGTTGTGCTTTCATTCTACGAACAGGTCAGAGTTCATGGCAGTAGTCGTAGGAAACTGAGCATGACCTCCTCTCATTGAGAGAAGCAAGAATGAACGTCGCTACATAGTCAGAGACAGAGGAAACTAGCTTATCTCAACATATGACAAAGTGGCTCTCGCGCCTGTTAGGTGTTCGGCGTGAGACACGGCGGGACCTGTTGGACACCACGGGATGTACGCAGCCAGACAGTACCAGAAAAGGGTTTGCAGTTCAGGAAGAATTTGGTCCAGATTTCTACCTCTCCTGGTCGTACTGAGAGCAGTCTGGAAGCGAGTTAGAAAGCACCTTTCGGTCTATATTGTACGTTATCCGGTTATTTGAAACAATTGAGGAAATTTGGCAATCCAGTGCAATTAGGTGGTTGTCTTGTAACTTCTTCTATTTATCTATTTCGAATTCTATTATGTCAATTCTAAAAAATAGAATGCTTGAGGCACATACTGTAGAGATTTAGAATAAAAAAACATATTCCTGATACAGCGCTTTGTTTTCGAAATCTGGACACCCGAGTAATATGCCATTCGTGTGCCTTTTATACTCTGCCATCTTTGAACTGAGCTTTACTGTCAGGCTAGACTCATCACAGGCGTGAGCCGAGGGGAGGTCAAATTCATCATAGCGAAGTCTCTCGAAACTGTTTCCTGAAAGCTTGTATGGCGCTCTTTTTACTGGGTTAAGTCAAGGTTAATTTTTCTAGGGAGGCGGATCAGTAAAGCGACCAGCCAAAATGTTGTTTTATGGATGCCTACGCGATTAAATACTCAATGTTTCAACTGAGTGTTTGGCGATTACAAATAAGTGATAAGCGAACTATTTAAGAAAATAAGAAGCAGTCGTGTCCAAACTTCCAGACATCACACTTGCAGAGTTCCCGCCTATGCGTGTGCCGTTACATGTCCAACTTGTACAATAACTTACAAATGTATGAAATGTTTTTGCTAATTCCGATTTTCTTAATACTTTAATGGGCGCTCGTAGTCGCGTTTATGGTGAATCAACTATCTTCGTTAAATCAACTGCTTTACATCTCCCGAATGTATTCTTAGCATTGCTAATGACCAGAAGTGTGATAGAAAGTAATTTTCTAAGGATAAAATCTTTCTAGCCCCATTACTCTAAAATCCATCCGGCGCTAAAACTGAATAATTTCGCATCGTTCCGCGCTGCTTCCTGCTGGTTCCGTGCGTGGAAGATGCTGAACGGAGAACTGAGCCGGTCCTATGAATCAGGGTGGCGCTCACAACAATCAGCTGTTCCCCTCCGTGAAGTAGCACTTCTCTTGCTACGCTTTTATGCGTCTCTTCCATTCGTTTCCCCAAGTACTACATATCCACTGCACGCAAATTAAGACTCACAGTCCCGCCATCCGGCATGTAGGCAGCAGGCACTCAACTGGTGCGGTTATTTTTCTGTTCATCACAGAGCTCGATGCGGAGGAAACCTTGCGTGAAGCGTGGCACCTCCTCTCCTTTGAGGACGGCGCTTACGGTGACTGGGCGGCTGCGTTAGCTGAGCCAGAGGGCTTTTCTGGCCGAGGACTGCCACGGACAATCGTTTGCAATGAGTAATGGCAGGAGAGGATCAACGGATGCATGCTCTTTCCGGATTTCCACCAACCACAAAGGAGTCCTTGTGTGTGATAGCATCCTTCTGAGAATATAAAGCACACCATGCTCCTGCGGCACAATACAACCCAGATGGTTGCGGACAGCGGCTGCATTAAAGGGCCGGGCCTTGTTATTCTGTGTGAATCACCAGGCAGAGGGCAAGCGTCTGAAATGACAGCTGCTGGATAGATTCCATAAAAACAGTAAATTTGAGGTTGCGAAGGAGTAATACTGAGTAGATATGACACTCTTTAGGATACAATATATTGATATATATTCTAAACACTTAAAAACAGTAAAATATATTTGTGAATATGATAACAAAATTTCAATTAGAAAAAAATATTTGTTCTTGACAAGTTCATCAAAAAGACAAGGCCACACATAAAAAGACCTTCGTCTAATTCGCTAACTGCTCTCGTTTAAACGAAAGACTGTAAGTACTTGTGATTTTAAATACATCCCATCTTTGGAGAGCAGCAGCAATTTCGGCTATTGTCAGACTGCTACAGTTCGCAGTATCTATTACTTGCTCAAGGACAGAGTAGGATGCAACGCGTCTGTTGGCAAAACGGTTATGTTAATCTGTTCGCAAGTGGCTCAGAGCAACGAAAACTGACGACGACAAGTCTTGTCGAACATTATTTGTCTTAACTTATAGACTTAGGCTCTTCCTCGACGCTTGTTTGGTTACCTTTCATACTGTGCAGCCACCTTACTCCCTTCCTTTTACCCTGGATTCACAGCAACAAAGTCATTCGCGCATTCAAAACCCAGGCATATATAATGGGAGCTATCATATAACATCTAATCGGTCCCACATATCAGTGTGCTAGCTGATGCTGTACAGCCTAGCCGATTTCGCATCATATGGCGCCTCGATTTCCAGATTTTTGTCACTAGTAAAAGCGGCCAGGCTTAGCGAACGAGTTTGAATGTAAATGCATTTATCTTCAAACTTAGCATCATCTCTTTGGTGCATGATGGTTGCAGTACTAGACAGCACATATATTAAAAGTATAGAATAGACAGTGTGTATACGCGCGAAGAAAGATTTAAGCAGTTCAATAGCACTCAGCGCAAAACATTTTTTGCAGTTCACATAAAAGAGAATAACTTCCGCTTATGGAGATACGCTAGCATTTACATATTTTTAATAGTAGGTATCTCTTTAGTAGCAGCTCGGACAGCAGACGACTCAGCATTACAACGAAGGTACCCGTGCTGGCTTGTGCATCATGTAAAACAATGTACACCACGATAACAAAAATCAAGAGCGAAAGGACTGTAAATCCCCGCTTGCATACGGCAAAGTCTCTAGTTTATGATAGCGATCAGTGTCCGTTATGGCACAACGTACGATGCTGCTGTTTTATCAGGGGGCACACTTGACACATCATTTTGTATTGCGGGCTGGGGAGACCTCTGAGGTTTATTTGTACTGTTTTTAAGCGTGTGTGATGATGGTGATTGTGGCGAGTGTGCGGGTGGCTCGAAAGGAAGTGAAGTGTGGCCGCGTGCGGGGCGTGCCAGTGCGCGTGAGTTTGTTCCGACAAGCGAACGGGTCGGACGTTCCTGGGCGTCGCTGGCGGCGGAGTTCATCGTCCTGGGCCTGGCGTACAAGGCCGGCTCACCAGCACCTGCCGGGCACCTGGTCCGGGGTCTGGTACTGCCCAGCTCCATCGTGCCTGGCCGCCACACTTGTGCTGCCGCACTGGTGCCGCACTTTGCAGTACCCGGGCGTGACGCGGTACCCCGCGGTACACCGCAGTACCCCGGACTGTGAAGCAGACGCCGGACACAGACGCCGGAGCGTGGCCTGCCGCGCTACCGAGTCATCGGGCGACTGGCGTGAACGGAGCACCGGCGGACTCGCCTGCACCGGCATCTAGTCCACGAGCGGAAAACCAGAAGTTGGACGGTTTTGTGTTGGGACATATCCTATTAGGATAAGCTAGGCTGTATGCATGTCTGTTGCCAGTTACGTTAATTGGTCAAGAAAAGAAAAGCGTCCGTGTGTCTGTGAACCTGCTCTGCTACCTGCCCAGAGCTCCTCAACGGACCTGGGCCCATATATAACATCACAATTTGGCGAGCCTGCCAGGATCCTAGAAATTAGTAGATTCAAGGAACTAATCATTCAGAGAGAGGGCAGAGAGTCGAGGACGGGTTCACACGCATCGCGACGTTTGAGCAAAGATGGACCTAGAGCGTCTAGCCGCGTTGGGCGCTCAGCTGGGTTTCTCAGGCTCCGAGCTGAGAGACTGGATAGATAAGGAACGCGCGGAGCAAAGGGCCGAACGTGCTGCTGAAAGAGAGCAAAGTCGCATAGCCGCGGAGAGAGAGAAAGAAATCTTGGAATTGAAACTCAGACTCCAAGAAGGAGCGAGGAGCAACACGACAGATGATATCGAGCCCATAGTGTCAGCGCCACAAGTACAGCTTTTCAACCCTCAAAAACTGCTACCCCTATTTGACGAGCGACGAGATGACCTGCATGCCTATTTGCAACGGTTTGAGCGTGTGGCAGTGGGACAGGACTGGCCTCAAGATAAATGGGCGATGGTTGTAAGTATGTGCCTAACTGGGGAAGCCTTGACCGTGATCGGCAGGATGTCAGCTGCAGATTCATTAGATTATCAAAAGGTCAAAAAGGCTCTTCTGCAGCGCTTTAAATTCACGGCTCAAGGTTACCATCAGAAATTTCGAAAAGCTCGAGCAGAAGATGGCGAGACGGGAAGGCAGTTAGCCGCCAGGCTTTCGGGTTACTTCGACCATTGGATCGAAATGGCGAGTGTTCCCAAGACATTTGAAGACCTGCGCGATCATGTGATCGGTGAACAGTTCCTGCGGTGTTGCCACCCGAAACTCGTTGTGTTTCTGAAAGAACGGGAGTGCAAGACACTCGACATCATGGCAGACGCAACCGATCGATACTTGGAAGCTCAGAACTATTCGAACATCGGTAAAGTCCCTGACGAAGAGAAACCTCATATCAAGAGTTCCGTCAGCCTGCCGAATAAACCCCAGTTGCGGTGTATGTTATGCAATCGTCCAGGACATCGGGCTTCCGATTGCCGCACGTCCACTAGACCGGTGCTCAAGTGCAACTCGTGTGGAAAGGTCGGACACAAGGCCGAAAACTGCAGGAATCGACACCAAGAGGAAGAACAGAGTGCCGCATGCTCTGCAATTCAGGCTCCCAAACGTGCTGATCATCTTGACTGGCATACGGCCCGGAGCCCATCCGACTCTAGCAGTTGGGCGCAGGTCAGTAAAGACGCACCTCAAAATTCAACAGGAAGAATGCCCATTGTAGAAGGGTTTGTGATGGGGAAACAAGTGTGCGTGCTTCGAGACACTGGTAGTAATGTCGTTATTGTCTGCCGGGGTTTGGTCCCAAAGAACTGCTTCACAGGGCAGACCGAGAGGATAGTACTTGTCAATGGTACGGTAACCCAGTTACCGGTGGCAAGAGTACCAGTGGACACGCCATATTTCAAAGGCGAGGTGACCGCGCTTTGCATGAAGCGGCCCTTGTATGATCTCGTGCTTGGGAATATACCAGGTGTCAGGGCCCCAGATGATCCCAATCACGACTGGATGACCTCAAGCAGCCTAGAGCTTCATACCTCGCAAGATTCCCGAGAACAGGAGCGACCTGTGAATTTTAGACGATGTGTTGCAGCCTTGGCCAAGCCAACAGAAAAGAAAACACCGCTGTGCGTGCCACCCATTCTTCTGTGTGACATGACAAAGGACCAGTTAGCAGAAGAGCAGCAGAAAGATGTATCCTTAAAACGGCTCTTCCTTAAGGTAGATAAGGAATTCCGATCAGGTAAAGGTAATTCGTACCATTTTTGTGAAGAAGAGGATATTCTTTATCGATATTACTGTATGACATCGGGAAGGATCTTCAAGCAGGTTGTTGTTCCACAAAAACTCCGGCAATCAGTCTTACAAATAGCACATGAAAGTATTATGGCCGGACATCAAGGGATCAGACGTACTACTGATCGTATACTTCAGGACTTTTATTGGCCTGACATACATGGAGATGTTAAACGATTCGTTAAGTCATGTGATAAGTGTCAGAGAACAACACCGAAATGCAAAGTAAGCATTGCCCCTTTAGGCAACATGCCACTGATTACCACTCCTTTCGAACGAGTGGCCGTCGATCTCATAGGACCTTTCTCACCTACGTCTGATAAAGGAAACCGATATGTGCTCACCTTGATTGACTTTGCAACACGGTACCCAGACGCCGTCGCCCATCCAGCTATTGATGCTGTGCATGTTGCTGAAGCGCTCGTTGAGATGTTTTCCCGCATTGGCATACCGAAAGAAATGGTGACCGATCAAGGAGCCACGTTCACCTCAGAGCTCATGAGTGAAGTTGGTCGTCTTCTTTCCATCAAGCTTCTGAAGACATCACCTTACCATGCCATGGCAAATGGTCTTGTGGAGAAGTTCAATGGAACATTGAAAACTATGCTGAAGAGGATGTGCCAAGAAAAACCTAGGTCTTGGGATCGGTATCTGGCACCGTTACTGTTTGCATACCGAGAAGTTCCACAAGCAAGCCTTGGGTTTTCTCCTTTTGAGTTGATTTACGGTCGTCATGTGCAAGGACCACTAACAGTACTGAAGGAGCTCTGGACCAATCAGCATATCGATGGAGATACTCGGTCAACGTACACCTACCTCGTCGAGCTCAGAAACCGTTTGGAGGATACGTGCCAGATTGCTCACGAACAACTAGCACGAGCACGTCAGAAACAGAAACTGTATTATAACCGGAAAAGTCGGCCCAGAAAACTGTTACCAGGTGACAAGGTTCTGATTTTGTTACCGACTGAATCCAATAAGCTGCTCATGCAGTGGAAAGGTCCATACGATGTGATAGACCGTAGAAACGATGTGGACTACATCGTGGACCTAGGACATAAAAGGAAAATTTTTCACATTAACATGCTGAAGAAGTACGAAGAACGAAACCCGCCGACTATTCATCCAGTCTCAGCAGCTGCTGAACTCGACTCCACCTCACTGGACATAGAGACACCTGAAGAGGACTCAGTAGAACTACCTTCTGTGAGCTTGCATCGAACGCAGTGCGCAACGGACGTCAAGTTGGCGTCAAGTCTCTCGGAAGTGCAAGCTGAAGAAGTGCGTGGCTTGCTCCAAGAATTCGAGGGGATTTTCTCAGACTTGCCGGGAAAGACCACATTCACAGAGTGCGCTCTCAGATTGACATCTAATGAACCCATACATATTCCGCAGTACCCTATTCCATTTTCTCTACGTGAAAGTGTAGAGAAAGAGGTGCAGGAAATGTTGAGGATGGGGATCATTGAGAAATCGAAATCCCCCTATCATGCTCCAATAGTAGTCGTAAAGAAACCTGACCAGACACTTAGACTCTGCATCGATTTTCGGGAGCTGAACAAAGTATTAATTTCGGACAGCGAGCCAATACCACGCATTGAGGAAGTTCTTTCCAAGTTTCCAAGTTTGACTTCACAAAAGGGTACTGGCAAGTGCCAATGGCCTACAACAGTCGTGAGAAAACAGCGTTTTCTAGCATGTCAGGACTGTACCATTTTCTATACATGCCGTTTGGAATCAAAACTGCCCCTGCGGTGTTCGCGCGACTCATGAGGACTGTGCTGGGCGATGTGAAGAACGTTTACCACTACTTCGATGATGTTGTCATCGCCACTGACACATGGCAGGAACATATGGAAACGCTGAAAACAGTATTCGCGAGGATCAAGCGGGCACACTTGACCATAAAACCGAGCAAGTGTGAAATAGGAGAGCCGTCTATCTGTTTCTTAGGTCACCGTATTGGAGACGGCAGGGTAGAACCCCTTATAAAGACCTTAGACAAGATATTAGGGGCGAAACGGCCGACAACAAAGAAAGTTATGCAGTCGTTTCTTGGATTGACTGGTTATTACCGGAAGTTTATTCCTCATTATGCCGAAATCACCAAGCCCTTGACAGATCTCATCAGGAAAGGACAGCCTAATGCCATTTCTTGGCAACCAGTGCATGAACATGCGTTCACAGTCCTGAAAGCAAAACTCAGTGAGACTCCTATTTTACAGGCTCCTGATCTCTCGAAAACCTTCGTGCTTCGTACAGACGCATCCACCATAAGTCTCGGAGCAGTACTCTTGCAAACGGGCAACAATAGTATTTTACATCCAGTTGCCTACGCTAGTCGCAATCTGCTGCCCCGAGAAACACGCTATTCAACGATTGAGCGAGAATGTCTAGCTCTTGTCTGGGCAGTGCAGAAGTTTCATATTTATGTGTATGGCAAACATTTCACCATCCAATCTGATCACCAGCCGCTCCAGTACCTGCAATCCGCGAAGCATATGAACAATCGAGTGTTGCGGTGGAGTTTATTCCTCCAGGAATACAACTTCAGCATAGACTACATAAAAGGGAGCGATAACGTTGGTGCCGATTACATGAGCAGTGTGTGAAAGGTGTAGTAGTGTGTTTTGCTGACTGGAACGGGATTTAGAAAAAAAAAAAACGAACTCGTGTGTTGCATTGTGGATTGTGAATGGTGTGTGGATTGTGACGAATTTTTGTGTGTTTCTGCTTTGTGGTTATTTGTGTAGTTTGTGCATTTATTTCCCGCCACGTCTCCCCCCTCCTGGCGCCAGAACAGTTGCAAGAAACTGTCTTGGAACGGGGGGAGGTTGTGATGATGGTGATTGTGGCGAGTGTGCGGGTGGCTCGAAAGGAAGTGAAGTGTGGCCGCGTGCGGGGCGTGCCAGTGCGCGTGAGTTTGTTCCGACAAGCGAACGGGTCGGACGTTCCTGGGCGTCGCTGGCGGCGGAGTTCATCGTCCTGGGCCTGGCGTACAAGGCCGGCTCACCAGCACCTGCCGGGCACCTGGTCCGGGGTCTGGTACTGCCCAGCTCCATCGTGCCTGGCCGCCACACTTGTGCTGCCGCACTGGTGCCGCACTTTGCAGTACCCGGGCGTGACGCGGTACCCCGCGGTACACCGCAGTACCCCGGACTGTGAAGCAGACGCCGGACACGGACGCCGGAGCGTGGCCTGCCGCGCTACCGAGTCATCGGGCGACTGGCGTGAACGGAGCACCGGCGGACTCGCCTGCACCGGCATCTAGTCCACGAGCGGAAAACCAGAAGTAGGACGGTTTTGTGTTGGGACATATCCTATTAGGATAAGCTAGGCTGTATGCATGTCTGTTGCCAGTTACGTTAATTGGTCAAGAAAAGAAAAGCGTCCGTGTGTCTGTGAACCTGCTCTGCTACCTGCCCAGAGCTCCTGAACGGACCTGGGCCCATATATAACATCACAGCGTGCTTCTCCTTGCTTTTAGTAGCCACTGAACCACGGATATAAATAACTAAACGGAAGGGAGCATCGCACCCAATCCCGAAAGTAGCAGGCTGACCGTTCAGGCAGGGCTATATAAATCACAAGGGGAAGCTAGAAATTTCCACTTTTTGGTCGGGTCCTCGGCTGTGCAACAACCTATTCATAAACGCTCACAAAACAAAAAGATGCCATATTTTTTTCTTGGTCAGCTACAGGGCCTTTTTTTTGCGCTCTAATGACCAGGTTGTAAGTCGGAAAACACCTTGAAGAAAAACAAATATTCGTAATAACTTGCAATGACTCTTCATCCATAACTGTGCGGAGTTATTGCAGCCCATGAATTTTAGTTTCGCCCGCGAATATTTTCAGGTAGGCTCTTACATTGAGTACCTACATCCGCCTCTTATTCGTAGGATGGTGTAAGTTATCCTGGTACATTATACAAGGACCAAAGAAGAATGAATGGTTCTTTACAATTTCGAGCGTCACCAGTTTGATAGTCTCGCCTTCCAAAGTGCCTGGACAATATTCAGCAGGAGCATTAAATAGCCGGCCACTTCTTCATCTTGTTTTTTTCTTGCACTGCATAAAAATGAGGATAGCTAATTTACTGCAGGTATAACTCTCAGGTCATGTAGTCATTGTTTAGCGCTCGAATTGTTCGAGCTATAAGTAATAATCTTAACTGAGCGACTTTGAATGGTTTGTACAGAAATTGAATCGGTGTTGTGTTCCCCCAGGCACAATACCGTTGGTGATATGGGAGTGGATGAATGCGTGGTACAATGACAACAGTGTATCATGCGAAAAAAAAAAAAGGCTCGTGCCCAGGTTAGAATGCGTATTCCATTTGCTAGTTTAGCTTTGACGTGGGATGCTTTATATCTCTTTCGGGTAATCTTTACATTTATTGCGATATCATACCATTGTATGGTTATCATTGTGTATTTCATAATATATGCACACAATAAAAGTTTACTGTTTATGTTTGTGTAAAGTGAATGTATGCGAACGAGGATCCTCGAGGGCATCCGACAAACCGGAGCAGTCTACGCTGTCGTGTCGTGCCCGTAAAAGTTAACTTAAATGTTCCCCCTGTTTTTGTTTTTGGGATATAAAACATGCATTCAATTTATCGAAATTATATAATAAGCGACTGGCTTTCATGCAAAGAGACAGACGTATGAGCGCTCATTTCACCTTTTGTTCCATGGCTGATTCATCACCCCTGTAAATATAGTGTCATCAGCGTATGAAACCAACTGCCCGTTGCCAGTCAATGACAAACGATGCGTAAGAGTGGCTTAAAACTACTGCCTTGTCTAGCTTGTGGCAGATAGTAACAGGAGATTGTTTCTAAGATTTGATATTACCATTATTACCACATTGCACCCTGTTTTTCAATTATGATTCAGAAAGGTTAAATTTATTTCAGTCACACCATATTTCACTGACTTAGAAATTAAAATTTTAAAATTATGAAACTCTGCACTCAGACGGTACTTTGTAAAGCATGTTCATCCAAACAAAAAAAAAACATTTTACTCTTCACAAATATTTCCAGATAAGATTTGCAGACACACAAGAACACAAAAAATGGCAGGCTTATTCACGATCATTGCATACTTGTTTCAGCTACGAGCAACATGATGCAGTCCTGCTGTGTCTCGGCGGTTAAGGCTCTTGTTTGCTGAATTCTAGGACTTGGGATCTAATCCCGACCGCCCATGTCCGCTTTTCGCGAAAAGCAAGGCAGCCGTCTACTATGAGATGTCAGTGCAGGTAAAAACCTCAGTTGGCTAAAATTTATTGAGCCCTGTACTACTGCGTCCTTCATATCCCGGATGGCTTTGGGATGGTAAAGCCTACAAACCGAACCACCACTGCAGGCAACGCAGCAGATTCTGTTGAGCTTTTGAACTGATCTGTTTGCAGCATTACGCTGCCTATTTGTTGACCCCAATGACACCGCAGATGTCTTGAGCAACTGGTTAAACAATGTACGTTGTTCTCAAACCACACCATTCTTTTAAGAAATAAATATATGACCTCTCAAGCGTGGTATGAAATGTTTTTAGTAAGGTTTCTTTAAATATTATATTATTAAATTATTATTATATAAAAAGTGTACTGAATTTTCCTCTGTGTGGTGAGGTTCTCTTAGATAGTTTAGTTCTTTACACAGGTGATCACCTATTAACTCAGGGTCATCAGAACCATGCTTCCATTCCAATTCACTCGCTTATATTATACCTGAAAACTAGCATATCCTTTGGACCCGTTCAGAGCTGTTCCTAATAGCATTCAGACGGCCCCGAACGTCAGCCCCAACCCAAGAATAACACCACTTTATTAGAAGCCGTAGCATTACAGCAAGCCCTAATGCGTAAGTATGGCTTTCTATCCTGTCATCTGCAAGTATTCAAACATGCCCTGTCACTCAACACCCTCCTGTCTTTTTTTTTTTTATTCAAATATCTCTGCAAAGCGTGCTCTGCCACATCAATTCTCTTTCTGTGTAAAAGCCAATGCAAACGCCATACCTGAAAATATACATTTTCAGTAACTCTGTAAAGCTTGCTCTGACACTCGGTCTACCATAATAAGGGAAAGCCAATTTATTTCTACATCCCGGTATCTTTATATTATTATGGTATTTCTCATAGCCCCATGAGATACTTAAGAACTTACTGATATGCTAGCTTCTAATAATATGTGTATAACATAAAAAGTGGCGCCCAATTGTTTACCTATCACAGCTTGTGCCATGGTTGAAACGGAGCCACTCATATTGCGCAGCTCTAAGTGCCCGCAGGCGTTCATAGCCGTGCATGCTACTTCCTCCCTGCAGGAGATGTACATATAGCCTGTAAATAAGCAAAATGCATTGCAACCCATTTGTCTGGCAATTCTCTGCTGCTGTCAGAGGTCGACTCAACGCAGAATTTTAGCGTAGGGTGGTGCAAGGCACCCGTCCTGGCCAGCAACGTCTTGTATGCGGGCCACCCTCTGAAATAGGACCTCCTTTGCTGTGGTAGACTTCCAACATCTTTTTCAACACCCGCCCGCCTCAGCAGGTCCTTGCTGAAAAATATTTGTGAGTGTGTAGTCCCTCTGATGAAGCAGAATCACTCATTACCAGAAAATAGTCAGCTCGGCCGACAGAAATGGGAGCGTCCAAGCAACGTTATGTTCTGCTTGAAAAATAATTGGACCACACTGCAAATGATAATCTAAAGAAATAACAAGCAACTCCGATTAGAAAGGTATTAAACAGAGCAGTAGGCACTTCAAGCTGAGAGCTCTTGAGAACACACGTGAAGAAATAAAATGTTCCAATTGAAAAAAAAAAAAAACGAAATCTGAAGGTTTGCATTTACGAACATTTTTCATGCCGAGCTTGACATTCCGTGAATTATAGGCCGGGTCTCTTATTTTACAGCACGTTTCATGTAGCAGCATGCCCGAGTCACGGTTAGCTGAAAGCCAATTTCCATCCACAACAAAACCGTCAAGCGCAAGCCGCCTTGCCAGGATCAGCATGCAATACTAATGGGTTTCTCTCCACGAGATGCCAAACATCTACAAGCGCTTTGTTTTTGACCACTGCAAATAATTATGGATATAAAGAATAAGTTCACCTTCTGCCCCTTTATCTGTAGGATTGCTGTAACTCCGTCGTTTTGTAAATTTTCTACCGTCTCGCTCTTCATCATTTCTGGTGCCGCGGGAGTTTGGCGCGGAACGGGTCCACGTGCGGCATCAGCGTGTCACTCTCCTGCAGAATCCTTGCAGGAAAATCGGCAGAAGGGAGAGTATCTATAATAGCAAGTAAAATTAGCCACTGTCCGCATCCATCTGGGTTGTACTGTGTCGCAGGAGCATGGTCTGCCCTATATTCTCAGAAGGATGCTATCACACACAAGGACTCCTTTGTGGTTGGTGGAAATCCGGAGAGTGAATCCGTTGATCCTCTCCTGCCATCAGGCATTGCAAACGATTGCCCACGGCCACCCTCGGCCAGAAAATCCTTTTGGCCCCGCTAACTCAGCTGCCCAGTCATCGTAAGCGCCGTCTTTAAAGGAGAGGAGGTGCCACGCTTCACGCAAGGTTTCCTCCGCATCGAGCTCTGTGATGAACAGAAAAATAACCGCACCATTGGAGTGCTTGCTGCCTACATGCCGGATGGCGGGACTGTGAGTCTTACGTAGCGTGCAGTGGATATGTAGTACTTGGGGAAACGAATGGAAGAGACGCATAAAAGCATAGCAAGAGAAGTGCTACTTCACGGAGGGGAACAGCTGATTGTTGTGAGCGCCACCCTGATTCATAGGAGCGGCTCAGTTCTCCGTTCAGCATCTTCCACGTACGGAACCAGCAGGAAGCAGCGCGGAACGATACGAAATTATTCAGTTTTAGCGCCAGATGTATTTTATAGTAATGTGGCTAAAACAATTTTGTCCTTAGAAAATTACTTTCTATCACACTTCTGGCCATTAGCAATGCTAAGAATACATTCGGGAAAGATGTAAAGCAGTTGATTTAATGAAGACAGCTGATTCCCCATAAACGCGGCCAGAAGCGCCCATTGAAGTATTAAGAAAATCGGAATTACAGAAATATTTTATACATTTATAAGTTTTTGTACCAGTTTGGCGTGTAACGGTACACACTTAGCCGGGAGTTATGCAAGTATGAGGTCTGGAATTTTGGACACGACTGCTCCTTATTTTCTTAAATACTTCGCTTATCACTTATTTGTAGTCGCCAAAAACTAAGTTGAAACATAGAGTATTCAATCGCGTAGGCATTCATAAAACAACATTTCTGCTGGTCGCTTTACTGTTCCGCCTCCCTAGGAAATCTAACCTTGGCTTAACCCAGTAAAAAGAGCCCCATACAAGCTTTCAGGAAACAGTTTCGAAAGACTTCGCTATTATGAATTTTACCTGCCCTCGGCTAATGCCCTTGATGAGTCTAGCCTGCCAGTGAAGCTCAGTGCAGAGTATAATGGGCACACGAATGGCATGTTACTCGGGTGTCAATAAGATTTCAAAAAACAAAGCGCTGTATCAGGAATATGTTTTTTTTTTATTTCTACAGTATGGGCTTAAAGCATCCTATTTTTTTAGGATTCACATAATAGAATTCGAAATAGATAAATAGAAGAAGGTACAAGATGCTCACCTAATGGCACTGGATTGCCAACTTTCCTCAATTGTTTCAAATAACAAGAGAACGTACAAAATCGACCGAAAGATGCTTTCTAACTCGCTTCCAGCCTGCTCTCAGTACGATCAGGACAGGTAGAAATCTGGACCAATTGTCTTTCAGAGCTGCAAACCTTTTCCTGGTACTGTCGGACTGTGTACATCCCGTGGTGTCCAACAGATCCCGTCATGTCTCACGCATTGTCTCAGACCGAACACCTAACAGGCGCGAGAGCTACTTTGTCATATGTTGAGAAAAACTAGTTTCCTCTGTCTCTGACCATGTGGCGACGTTTACTCTTGGTTTTCTCAATGAGAGGAGGTCATGCTCAGTTTCCTAAGAATGCTGCCATGAACTCTGACATGTCAGCAGAGTCAAAGCACAACCTATTGTCTATATCGTTGCACTTTGTAATAAATTGAACGTAACGAACGCATATCGGCGGTTATTTGATCATCGAGATGTTTTGGCGTACCATTGACAAGCATGCGCTTGATGAAAGCGCACCGCATATTCCTCTGCATGGTGAGGTTCTGTTAGATAGAGTTTACTTCTTTACACAGGTAATCCTCTTTAACTCAGGGTCATCAGAGCCATGCTTCCACTCCAGTTCACTCGCTTATATTATAATTGAAAACTAGCATATCGTTTGGACCCGTTCAGAGCTGTTCCCTAATAACATTCAGACGGCCCCGAACGTCAGTTCCAACCCAAGAATACGACCACGTTCAGTTCATTTCAGTCGTTCAGTCGTATCCGACTCTTCGTGACTCTATGGACCATATCACGCCACGCTTTCCGGTCTCTCACTATCTTCCTAACATCACATAACTTCATCTGCAGCGCACGAGGATGCCATCTAACCACCGCGTTCGCTGCCTATGCCTTCTCCGGTGACCCTCAACCTTTCCCAACTTCAAATCTTTCTCCAGCGACTCCTCTCTTCTCATCAGATGATGGCCAAAGTAGCTGAGCTTTAACTTTAGAGTGATACCCTCCAATGAGCATTCAGGTTTTATGGTCGACAATATCGACTGATTTGATCTTCTGGCAGTCCAAGGAACTCTCAAGAGTCTTCGCCAGCACCACAATTCAAACGCGTCAATTCTTCGGCGGTCAGCCTTCTTTACAGTCCAACTCTCGCATCCATACATCACAACTGGAAAGACCACAGCGCGAGTTTTACGAATTTTGGTTGGCAGTCCAATGTCTCTCCTCTTTACTAGGCGGTCAAGGCTAGCCATGGCTCTCTTCCCCAGAAGCAGGCGTTTCCAAATTTCATGGCTGCAGTCTCCTTCCGGGGTAATTTAACAAAACTTGAAGTTGGGCTAGATGGTGCATTGCAACTTGATTGAAGAAAAAGCGCACAGGAAGACAAACACAAGAGAAGCGCGTGTCCTGTGTCTTCTTCTCTTGTGTGTGTCTTCCTGCGCGCTTTTTCTTCAATCAAGTTCCGGGGTAATCTTGGAGCCCAAGAAGAGAAAATCTGTCACAGCTTTCACTTCTTGTTCTTGATGCTCCAGGACTTGATAGGGCAAGACGCCATGATCTTTGCCTTTTAATGTTCAGTTTCAGCCCAAACTTCTCACTCTCTTCTTGTGCCACTTGTACGACCACTTTATTAGAAGCCTTAGCATTATAGCAAGCGCCGGTACATAACTATGGCTTTCTATTCCTTCATCTGCAAGTATTCGGGCATGCCGTCACTCCACTCCCGTCGGTCTTTTTTTTTTTAATCAAATAGCTCTGTAAAGCGTGCTCTGCCACTAAAAGCCTCTTTCCGTGGGAAAGCCAATGCAATTGCCATATCTAGAAATATTGATTTTCAGTAACCCTGTAAAGCTTGCTCTGACACTCGGTCTAGCATAATGAGGGAAAGCCAATTTATTTCAGCATCCCGGTATCTTTAAATTGATATGGTATTTCTCGTAGCACCATGAGATACTTAGGTACTTACTGATATGCTAGCTTCGAATCGGTATGTGTATAACATAAAAAGCGGCGCCCAATTATTTGCTTATCATGGTATGGTCGAAACGGAGCCTCTCATTTTGCACAGCTCGTAAGTGCCGCATGAATTCGTAGCCGTGCATGCTACTCCATCCCTGCAGGAGCTGTACATATAGCCTGTTAATAAGCAAAATCTGTTGCAACCCATTTGTCAGGGAGTGATCTGCTGTTGTCAGTGGTAGACCCAACGCAGAATTTTAGCCTAGGGTGGTGCAAGGCACCCGTCCTGGTCAGCAACGTCTTGTATGCGGACAACCCCCTGAAATAGGACCTCTCTTGCTGTGGTAGACTTCCAATATCTATTTCAACACTCGCCCGCCTGAGCTTGTCATTTGCCGATAAAGTTTTGTGGTGTGTAGCCCCTCCGGCGAAGCAGAATCGCTCATTACATGAAAATAGTCAGCTCAGCCGACTGAAATGGGAGCGCCCAAGTAACGTTATGTTCTGCTAGAAAAATACTTGGACAACCCTGCAAATAATAATCTAAAGAAATCACAAGCCACTCCGATTAGAAAGGTATTAAACAGAGCGGTAGACACTTCAAGCTGAGAGCCCCTAAGATCACGCATGAAAAAAAAAAACGTTCCAATTGCAAAAAAAAAAAAAAAGAAAAACGAATTCTGAAGGTTTGCATTGAAGAAAGTTTTTAATTTCACATAGTGTATCAATGGGTTTGGCATTGAAGAAAGTTTTTGATTTCACTTAGTGTTTCAATGGGATTGTCAGAGAAAATATTTTACCAAAAGGATGAAACAAAGTGAACAGGTTCAACAGCATTAAGGACATCGAATTGATATGCAGCATGCACGTGAAGGCTTTATACCTGCAAACCGTGTCCATAAACGCAGGTGGGGACAGCAGCGGTCAAGAAAAGACAAAAAAAAAGACATAGCCAAGCGTTCAAATCTTTTGAATTTTACTTTGGATTAAGGTTTGTGGTGTTCGTGTTGTCACCCTCTAGAGTAATCGCTCAAAAAAGGATAAGCTTTTGAAGCACAAATATAACCGTGCTGTGTTCAATTTGTTATGAAGTGATTCGTAACATTAAATCAACTTAGAAATAAGGTGATTGTACGATGACTCAAATCTTCACTCAGCCTTCTTGTAAGATGGAACAAAGAAAAAACTAACTTTTGCGATTTCATCTAACAACGCACCGGTCTCTTCAACTACCTCATTTATATCCAAATACTGATGTTTCTCTTCTTCCAGACACTTTAGGCGCGTAACGGATGCATGTAGGAGGACAAGATGAGACGTGAGACAAAATGAGACATAACTCTCTTATCTTGATATAGCGTAAAAGCTGCTAAAGAGACAATGATCATTAAATAAACGAAAGATGCCACTGGATGCCCCCTCTTTTTCGACCGAGAACGGCGACAATCCTCGGATGCGCTCTACCAGAAAAACAATATGTGCCAATATAAAGAGCACTGCAGAATCTGCGTTTGAGTAATGTGAAAGCACGGATGCTGCTTATGGTTGCTTCTGGTTGCTTCTAGTTGCTTAATTGACTTCTTGTTTACCCATTTTAGTCTTTGGTACTTTCAAATTCTGCGCCAATTCCTTCCTATGCCCTTTTTCGGCTCTACTTCTGGTTGCGTGACGTCACGTCCTCTTCAGTTCAGTCGTTCAGTCGTGTCCGACTCTTCGTGACCCTATAGACCATGTCACGCCACGTTTTCCGGTCTCTCACTATCTTCCTAACATCACATATCTTCATCTGCAGTGCCTCGAGGATGCCATCTAACCATCGCGTTCGCTGCCTACCCCTTCTCCGGTGACCCTCAACCTTTCCCAACATCAACTCTTTCTCCAGCGACTCCTCTCTTCTCATCAGATGACCAAAGTATCTGAGCTTTAACTTTAGAATTTGACCCTCCAATGTGCAGTCAGGGTTTATAGTGGACAATATCGACTGATTTGATCTTCTGGCAGTCCAAGGAACTCTCAAGAGTCTTCGCCAGCACCACAATTCAAACGCGTCAATTCTTCGACGGTCACCCTTCTTCACAGTCCAACTCTCGCATCCATACATCACAACTGGAAATACCATAGCACGAGTTATACGAATCTTGGTTGACAGACTAATGTCTCTGCTCTTTACTAGGCGGTCAAGGCTAACCATGGCTCTCTTTCCCAGAAGCAGGCGTCTCCTAATTTCATGGCTGCAGTATCCTTCCGGGGTAATCTTGGAGCCCAAGAAGAGAAAATCTGTCACAGCTTCCACTTCTTGTCCCTTGATGCTCCAGGACTTGATAGGGCAAGACGCCATGATCTTTGTCTTTTTAATGTTCAGTTTCAGCCCAAACTTCTCACTCTCTTCTTGTACGCGCATCAGAAGTCTCTTGAGTTCCACTTCACTTTCTGCCATTAAAGTGGTATCATCCGCATATCTAAGGTTGTTGATACGTTTTCCAGCAATATTCATTCCAGCTGAAGACTCGTCCAGACAGGCCTTCCTCATGATGCACTCTGCATATAGGTTAAATTGGCAGGGCGACAGTATGCAGCCTTGCCTCACTCCTTTCTCAATCGGAAACCAATCAGTAAGACCATGCCCAGTTCTGACTGTGGCCTCTTGCCCTTCATACAGGTTCCTTAGGAGACAGATGAGGTGAATTGGAACTCCCATCTCTTGGAGAGCTTGCCACAATCTGCTATGATCTATGCAGTCAAACGCTTTCGCATAATCAATAAAGCAGAAGTAGATGGGTTTCTGGAACTCTTGCTTTTTCCATGATCCAGCGAAGGTTGGCAATTTGGTCTCTAGTTCCCCTGCCCTTGCGAAACACAGCTTGCACGTCCGGAAGCTCCCGATCCACATACTGCTGCAGCCTACCTTGGGGGATTTTCAACATCACCTTGCTAGCATGCGAAATAAGCGCGATCGTGCGGTAGTTGGAACAATCTTTGGCACTGCCTTTCTTTGGAATGGGGATGTAAACTGATCTCCTCCAATCCTGTGGCCACTGCAGGGTTGTCCAAATCTTCTGACATAATGTATGCAGAATGTTAACAGCGTCGTGGTTGAGGTTTTGAAGCAACTCAGCTGGAATACCATCAATTCCGCTAGCTTTGTTCTTAGCAAGGCTGGCTAAGGCCCATTTAACTTCACTCTTCAGGATGCCCGGCTCGAGATCAGTAATCACAACCGTCTTATGTTGGGTTTGCACATTCGAGTCCTTCTTGTACAGTTCTTCTGTGTATTCCTGCCACCTTTTCTTTATCGCTGAGGCTTCAGTGAGGTCCTTGCCTCGTTTGTCCTTTATCACGCCCAGCTTAGCACAGAAGCTTCTTTTGATATCTTTGACTGTCTTATACAGAGCTCTTGTGTTCCTTAATTGGCTGTTGTCCTCAACTGCTTGGCACTGTATGTTCAGGAAGGCATTCTTATCTCTCCTTGCTATTTTCTGAAAATCCGCATTGAGAACCTTGTATCTTTCTCTTTCCCCCATAACTTTTGCCGTCCTCCTTTCTTCAGCTATTTGCAAAGCCTCTTCAGATAACCAGTTTGCTTTCTTGCATTTCCTTTGTTTTGGAACTACCTTAGTAGCAACTTCTTGTATTATATCACGAACATCAGTCCACATCTCTTCAGGCTCTCTGTCTTCTAGATCTAATTCTTGAAATCGATTCCTCACTTCCACAGCATATTCTGAAGGAATTTGATCCAGATCATACCTGAAAGGCCTTCTAGTTTTCTGCGTTTTCCTCAATCGAAGCTTAATTTTGGCACCAAGAAGCTGATGATCGGTGCCACAATCAACCCCAGGCCTTGTTTTTACTGCTTGTATAGCGCTTCTCCATCTCTGCCGGCAAAGAATATAATCGATCTGATGATTCCTGTACAGACCGTCCGGTGAAGTCCATGTGTACAGGCGCCTCTTGGGCTGTTGAAACTGAGTATTCGCTATGGTCAGGTTGTTTTCTTGACAGAACTCTACTAGCCTCTGCCCAGCTTCATTTGGCTCACCAAGACCGAACTTGCCTGTAATTCCGGATATTTCTTCACTCCCGACCTTAGCATTCCAGTCTCCTATGAGAAAAACGACGTCTGATGATGGAGTGCGGTCTAAAAGGCATTGCAGGTCCGCATAAAATCTCTCAACTTCAGCTTCTTCAGCAGTAGTGGTTGGTGCATAGACTTGGATAACTTATGTTGGAAGGGTGACCTTGGATCCGAAGTGAAATCATTCGGTCGTTTTTAGGGTTGTACCCTAGCACTGCTTTGCCCATTCTTCTGTTTACTATGAGAGCAAACCCATTCCTTCTCTTGAATTCGTGCCCACTATAAAAGACATAATGGTCGCCGGAGTTCTCCGGTCCCATTCCGGTCCACTTGAGCTCGCTGATACCCAAGATATCAATGTTCAATCTGTCCATTTCTCGCTTGACGACATCCAGATTACCTTGCATCATAGATCTTATATTCCATATTGCTACGTGATATATCTCCTTGCAACATCGGACTTTCCGGTCGCTTCCCGACACATCCACAACTGAGCGTCCTTTTGGCTTTAGCCCAGCCGCTTCATTCGTCCTGGAGCTACTAGGAATCGCCCTTTGTTCATCCCCAGTAGCATGTGGGGCGCCTTCCAACCTGGGGGGCTCATCTTCCGGCGCCATATCCTTAATGCTATTGTGACTGGCCATAAGGTTTTCTTGGCAGGAAATACTGGAGTGGGTTGCCATTACCTTATCCAGTGAATCACATTTTGTCAGAACTCTCTGCCGTGACCTGTCTATCATGGGTGGCCCTACACAGCAGAGCTCACAACTTCATCGAGTTTCGCAAGCCCCTCCGCCACAACAAGGCAGTGATCCATGAAGACGTCCTCCAGATCGCATTAATTCCCGTGTTGTTTAACCATTTTAGTCTTTGGTACTTCCAAATTGCGCGCGGATCCCTTCATATGCCCTTTATCGGCTCTACTTCCGGTTGCGTGACGTCACTTCCTTGAAGTCACAATATTTCACTTCTTGGTTACCCATTTTAGTCTTTGGTGCTTTCAATTTGCGCGCCAATCCCTTCCTATGCCATTTTTCGGCTCTACTTCAGGTTGCGTGACGTCACATCCTTGACGTCACCTTAATTGACCGATTTAATTAGCTATTTAGTACGTCACACATTTTGACGTCACCCTAATTGACTGCCTTAATTAAATATTTCAGTATTTGATATATTCATATGTGGCGCCAAGATATTGGCTAATGAGACACTTTTCGCCTTTACTTTTACATTTTTGTCTCTAATTAATTACCTAATTACTTATCAGCCCTAAGTATTTTTCGTACACACCATTACGTCCCCCTCTATCGATTGACATCACCCATTAACCTCTATCACTTTTCAATTACAACTGCTGCGGACACAATTTTGCGAACGCGGTATGCGGACAGAAATCTGTGAACATAGCGAAGTAATGCTTTCGCATTAATAAACCTCGGTGGGTGGCTGTCTCGCCAAGGAAGTCTAAAGTTAATACTGTTCTATTTTCTTGAAGCTGTGTAACAAAGCCGCTTTATCCTGCTGCGACGAGGTGCGCATTTACTTCGGTAATGTGTCCGATCAGCTAACTGTGCACAAAACTTAGCTCTCTATGCCGTCGTGTCTGTGACGATGAAATTTTATATGTAAAGAGCCGGCGCAAGAGTTAAACTTGACATTTACCCGCGTTTCAATTTCGGTTCGTGCACGGTTTGTTGCTGAATTCAGTAGTTCTAAAATAGCCCGGACGGGCACAATATACAAGCTATCAGTAATGCATAGCTGTAATGAAGAAAGCCCTCGAAAGCGTTCGCCAGTGAAAGAATTCTATTAGCCCAGCAAAGAAAGCTGTCGCCAACCTTGAGAATGCTTTTCACAGGCGAGCAAACAAAATTAGCACCGAGTGGTCTGAAAGTGAATTACTGCAGACAACTTGGACCAAAGAGATGAGTTTTTCAGTGAAGCAAGCCGAAGACCTTGTACAGCATAATCTACATATACGGAGGTTTTTTCTGGGCCCCTCAAGACAAAGCAAGTTGCACGAAAATATTCCAATGCGTTAGATAAGTTAGAAGAAAGCGAAACGGGAAAATGAGATGGGAAAGCTGTCGGCAGCAAGCCTAATAGTGTTCTGTTAGTACGCGATGTTTCCCTAGATGAAAAACGTTGCGCAAAACGCTAGACAATTAACAGATGCGACTGGGAGTGCCTCGTGTGCGAGTAATTATTCAGCAACACGGCGCCTCTTTCTGTGTAGGCCCAATGAAAGACAATTTAAGTGGGCTGCCGAAGATTGCATCAGGGCCCATGGACTGCGCTTCAAGTGCCCTGAGTGCACGAAGTCTAATTTTGCCCAACTTCGTGTCCCGTTTTTCTCCGAGGGTTGCGATAGGATGAGGCAAATTTGACTTGTTTTAATTTCAATTTACTTGCCATTTTTATGTGTACAGAAATAAATGCGAGAATAAGAACAAAAGGCTGCTTAACGAGCAGCTCTATGACGGTTCTTACAGTTTATGCTTATAATGCTAGAGCAAACTTGTCAACTCTACCGGGAGCTTAGCTGGATGCCAAGGAAAGCTTCTCTGTAAAATACTCTACATTTAGAATATAATACATCAACTTGCAACTTTTTTTCTTGATTTGCTCCGCCTTGTCCTGCTTAAAATTATTGGCATTTTCTACAGCTATGAACCGGGTATATTTTGGGTGTCACACCCTATCTCTCTTGGCGTCGTTAACGTGGTACACCTTGGCCGAAAACTTGCATGTGCTCTGCCGCCTATCGCATTCACATGATGCCGGCGCGCCTAAGAATGCGTGCCTTGTGGCGGCGGCAGAATTAAAACACTTGACAACTCTTCGCTGTGTTTTGTTTTTAGAACGCAGCTCTTTGGCGCCCATTCCTAGCTTTTGCGTCGGCGTCGGCCTCGTAACCAGCTCCACCCCCCTTTCAGCCCCCCTGCTCATCCCCCCTCTTTCTGCGTGGCGCCGACCGCGCGTGTTATCTGATGGCTGCGAGCACTCCCCCGTTCGCCGCTGCTTATACCCCCCCCCCCCTCTTCCTTCGTGGCGGCGAGGGTGCTTTCCAGTTGCCGAAACGCCGGCTCGCTATCAGCGGATCACGGTGCGTCCATCCTAAGCCGAAACGTAGAGTCACGTTCTCTTCACACGTTAGCGGCGTCAGCGGCATCAGTCAGTCGCTGCTATCTGTTCGTCGAGCAACGTTCTTATGGGCCCACGCGCTGCCTCCCGCAACCTGCCGATAACTTAATTGCTCTCTTCATTTTTCATGACAGCCAAGAACTGTTAGTGAAGTGTTTCTTGAAGGAATACGTGTGAAACATTTAAAAAAGTCTGTAATTGTACATACGTGTCTTGCTCGAAATCTTTGATTCAGCCTATCGAAAAGGTGAAACAGCTGATGAGCTACGCTCAGATTTTGCATTAAGAAGTAACGTAATCGTCGGCAATTTTTCCCCTAGCGTTTGTGCGGGCTGACCATAGGGGCTCTTTTGTTTTTTTTTTTTCAGACCATTATTATACATCAGCTTCGGCTTGGGATGGCAAATGATCTTTATTTTAAAACCTGTAATAGATAGGTCGGAGCGGTCTTTGCAGTTGGATTGTACTGCACGGAGGAATGTCAGTGTCAGATTAAATGGATAATTAAGTAAAGTTAGTGAATCAACTTCTAAATATTTTATTTTAAAAATCAATTTTGGTAAAATGAAGCCCATCAGTACCGAAGGTGAGCCCAATTGTTAAACAGTAACATAGGCCGAAATAGTGAATGTCAGGATGCGCATTTAAACCTCGTTAAGTTCGCTTCCCCACATTCATAATTACCATGATGACATCGGTTTTGTTTTGTGCACATCAAATACAGACGCCGTTTCTGCGTTTGATGATGTATAAGGTAGCATAATTTTGGCAACATTACCAAGCGTAAACACACCATTTAAAAATATGCTTTACGTGAAAGCTCCCCCCCCCCCCCCCTTCTTTCTCGACGAGCTTCGAAATGCCGTTTTTTAGCATTCAATATTTCGAACTAGATTCGCGATTGAGATAATTTTAAAACGGGTTTACCTTCATTGTTAATGGCTTTCATTTTCACTCTAATACGTCTCTCTCCCTTTATATATCGACAAAAAACTACCTATATGAAATAAAGAATTTACTACTTTTGCTTGAAAGCATTTGCACCATTTCGGTAGTAGATTTATTACCTCGCCCGCAAAAAAAAAAAATGTTTTATTTGAAGACGCCCTACATGCACTCATTAAATTCTACAGCATTATTAATTCACTCTAGCTCTATGTCATCATGGCGTCTTTTATGGAAAAATTGAAAGCAACAAATACATTTGCGCAATAACACCGTGCGTGTCACAAATGACGAAATAAAAAGAAATCGGGAACTCAGTCACGAAAATAGTATCACGCTGACAAATATTTTGTTAGATGCTATTCTCTGAAAGTTTTACGACTCACGTTTGTTTTCAGATCAGCTAAGAATTTCGTCACAAAGCCCACGCACACGTTCGAAGCCGAAGGAGGGGGCCGTCAAGCGACGATTTGCAGAGCGCAGAGCACGTAGTGTTGAGGCGTGATCTGAAAAAGATGAGGTTGGCGCCGGTGCTCTTCATGCTTTATAATGTGCTTTGGTTGGACACGAATCGCGCCGCCAGTAAAAAAAAAAAAAGAAAAAAAAAACAAGAAAAAAAACAATCATTTCCGAACATAGGAATATTACTACGGAGTTTCAAAAGCTAATGCTAAAGAAACGAGCAACGCTGCCTTTTGCGATCGTAAATTTCTCACCCATCATCTTTAGAGCTTTAAAGGAACCCAGGAGCCGACTGTGAAACGAGGATTCAATCTACAAGGCGTCAGTTTAGAAGCATCGCGTGTTTACTGGCCCCTGGCGTCCCTCATTTCATTTCGCGGTCAGTCCTCTCAGCTGGAAAGTGATTCTGTTGCTAGGCGTCTGCCCTGGAAATATATTGCTTGCGAAGTGCGCTAAATGTAACGCGGAGCAAGCGAGTGTTGGCAAACCTGCTTCCCAGCATGTTCTATCAGCAGATGCACATGCAGGCAGCGTACATACATCTTGAAGCTCGGATGGTCGCCTTACCTTCGGCGCTGGCGCAGGCTTGCTACTTCCAGCAGAGTTCATCGGGGGCGCTTTAAGTACTTCCTGAAAAGGGTGCCTCGATGTTGCCCTCGCGCCGCCGTTCAGGGTGATGACAGCACCGCGGCGTCGCCATTTTAGTTTTAAGGGCTGCAGGGACGAGCGTGGCAGGGACGGCCGCATGTACAGCCGCATAAAACCAAAATGACGCCGCGTCAGGCCAGCGGCGGCACAATGCGATACAAAGCTTGTCATCACCCTGAAGGGCGACGCGCGGGCAACATCGAGGCACCCTATTCCTGAAAACATTTGTCACAGCTGACACGGCGTGATTCGGTGGTTTAAGAATAACCGCGAAGCGAAGTGCGTGCCACGTCATGCTTGCAAGCCTGAAGTCTGAAATTGGTCGAATTGGTGACCAAGTCAAAATTCTTGGGCCACCGTAGTTAAACTTTTTCAGCAACATGCATGCCAGCGATAAGTCCCTGTGTAGGCCAGAACCACATTGTCGGCGCGCTTCCCCATTAGAGCGCACTTTAAAGTGGTTTACATAGCGCTAGTGTGCTCCTTTTTACTTTTTGAACATCTGTACATGCCGCCTGTGTACGTTTAAGATAATTACACCAATCAAAAGTTATAATTTTGGGCTCTCCGCAGCTCGGACTTGGTCAGCACATTCATTAAAACGGCCGCATAGCAGTGATTTTCAAATCATTCTTGCCGCCCATGTAACGCGATCTTCTGCAGCACCTGTTTGTGGTAATAAATGAGCAGTTCGCCGCTCTACACAGTAGCGTCCTCTCTGCCCATTTTTGCAGGAAGGTTCGCACTTCGCCTTCGTTGCAAACAATGCTGGTGCGTTGAGAATACGTGCCTCTTTGATTCACTCGATCTTCAGCTTCTAGCAAAAGGAGCTGAAAGCACCAGTAACCTTACATGTACCGCATACTTAATATATATCTCTGTTGGGCATGTACTCACCTGCCGCTAGCCCATGCAACCCATTTTACGCATTTATCTTGTCTCTTTGTGATCACAACCACCTCCGTCGAGCCTTGGTTCCAAAACATAGACAGGAGCCTTTATATATCTCTCTACTACCTGCATACTCTTGTCTTTCATGCTGTCACGTTGTTAATCGTCATAAGTCCACGTGCACAGCATACGTTTTTCAGGAGTTCACAGAGGCGTGGTTTGCGTGCTTCTGCGGAAATGAGTATATTAATAATCTACCCCTTACACCAAACGAGACTTTTTTTGCTGTTTTCTTCTATTTTTCTCCATCGCTTCCCTTTTGTTTGCCGAGGATTCTATTGGCTTTGGTCCGGTCCACTTGAATCGCTCGGTGGTATAGAGATTATTTCCGGTGCGATGCATGAGAGGTGTAGCGTAATAAGCTAATATAAATGGTTTCAGTGCAGGAGCATGTGAGATTTTCAGACCGTATATTTTTCAATATACGGATGCCTACCAGTGAACGCCTCTAACATTATGAGAAAAATACGTCAGCGATGTCTATAGTCAATATAAAAACTTGTTTGTGATATTAAATATTTACTATATAGATATGCAATGCACGTATCCTGCCGCTAATAATGCTGTTCGATAGTAACTTCTAACGGCTATTTCGTAAGCAGCTGTAACTGAAATCAGGGCATGGCGCGTTCTATGCATTTTATATTCTGCAAATACATATTGTCATGGCAGTGAGAAGGCCCCTAGTATTGGTTGGCCACACAAATATACGAAATGTCGGAAACCGAGTGCTCACTCGAAGTATGAATAAAGCATAAATGCCCTTTAAGGGGCGGGAACAAGCCCGAAATTCTCACTTTTTATTTTCTTTTTCAAGAAATCATAGAAAGCTAATTATTTTTGCTCGTCACAACTGAAACTATGAGAAACTGCATGTACAGTAGGTCATCGCTAGTGCAACTCAGGCGTGAAGCATTTTCTTACAAACCCATTCAAGGTATATAAACAAACAGAAACAAGAATGGAAGCACTTCATAGAGATAATCCAACTCGTGGACGCCTATTATGAAACCGAATATTTTTTTATGGTTATCACGCAGTATGATCGACAGATCAAGCGTGTTGAAACACAACATTGAGTGTGAGGCTCCTGCTGCTCCCATACGTTGAACAGCTATCTTGTTAGAACTTGTTAGCTGAGACCCGTACCTCTGTACACCTTGCAAAATGATCTGAAATATGAAACAAATGCTTACGTAAAGGCAGCGAAGCTGCTCCATCGTTCTTACATGTTTTTTTTTACCGGCAGACTCGAGTTACACTCTATTGGTCTGATGTTTCTTCGGCGGGTACACTCGACTTACATTTTGCGAAGAAGTGGACATACCTGAATCCTCAAAGTGCCTGTTGTTTGAACGACGCGATAGAAAAGCGGAATTGACAAAGCGTGACCATCTGGGGAACTTTCTAAAGTATGACCTTTGAGTCTTGAAGGTATGCGATATAAGAGCCCTCAAGTAATATGCTCTACAAGAGTATTAAGCCATATAGGTTTGATGGCTGATTTTGGCAAGCTGGAATCATTTACCGTGCACTGGAATCAATCAGTACATTGGTGCCTTTCATTCTGCTTTCGTCTAAACGCGGCAGTAGCGGTCAGAATCGAACCCACATCCTCAAGCAGCTGAGCCCTCGAGCGCCGTAATCACTGTGCCATCTTGACGGGGTACGTGTACGTCTTCTAGAATATTTTCTAGTCTTTGCGATCATCGGACACAACATCGAAAACGAATCAAGACAGGTGGGAAAGAAAAGAAGGCAAGGAGGGCTGAGGAAAAGGCGACGGTGCAACGCCTCCACAGCCCCAGGCAACAGCTGTGTATAGGCGCCATATTGCGACAGTGCCTGCATCCGAATAGGGAAAAAGTTGAGCGCCCGGAGAAGGGTAGGATTTCTCGTCGATTCTCTCTCGCGCGTTTCCTCACTATTCCTGCGCTTTCTCTTCTAGCCATTATTGGCGCTTCGTTCCGGCGGAGCGTGTCGACAGACTGGAGTAGGCGGGGAAATGTGCGGCTTTGACAGCCTCGGCTTATGGATGCTCCAGCAGGAGGAAACGAAGGCAGAGACGTCAGTCGTCGTCAGATGCGTCTTACTTGATGGGAACGCTAGGTTTCCTGTGGGACGTGGATGGGTGTTTGCATCGCTGACTTGTGTTGTTCTTTGTCGCGATTATGCGTGTCTATCTCACCGTTCTCGAATTCTAGGAAGTAGGCGTCCACGTGTGCTTTGGCAGCCGCTTTGTGGCGCTTGCGTTATGCAAGCTCTCTGTTCCCTGCTTAAACGGAGAGCCGCTATTCACCGCTAAAGCGAAGCGACAATGCTTGAAATTTCGCGGATCTTGTGCAGTCGCCATGGAGACTGGAAATTAGTTTACTTATTGCTCTCAAAATTCAGACAGTACTGCGAAGTTTTTTCAGATAGAAACGTCTAAAAGGGAGCCATAGGTTGGTAAAGCGGGTAAGCGGGAAAACTTGCGCTCCCTTCTGGACATACGTAATCAAGACGCGACGATTTATAATAACGTAGAATACTGCGTGCGATCAAGGTCTTGTCGTTGCTATGTATTTCTTATGTTTAATAACAATGCTATCAAAATCTAACCTTACGTTTGGAAACCGACAAAACTGAGAAAAAGAGAGGAGCCCCCTTAATACAGTGTCTGTATTTCTCGTAGTTATTCACAAAAATAACGCACCGACTCTATTTCAAGTGTGTAGTAACCACTGTCAAGCCCAAGGCTTACCACGATGTGATGGCCACAATGCGACGGACATAAACAGCATTATCAATCATCTCCATTGGTAATGGGAAGGGAAAAATTATTTAAGGCCTTTGTTTCTAATCAAAGGACATCAAACCTATTTGTTCCCTCTAGCGGGTTAAAACCGCTGAAATGCTTTGAAATGCTTGCGCTTGAGGTTACGTGAATGGCCGTTTTGAAAACTATTCACTTGTGAGCTTTCTGTACTAGCCTAGAAGACCTAACAGTAGTGAGGATATTTTTGTATTGCGCAATCTGTCAAGTCAAAGAGAACGAGTGAAACAGTCAGCAAGAAGTTCAAAGACAAGTGAATGCAAGGTACACTATACGCTCCGGCGGCCAATGTTTTATGATATGTTACCTAGCAAAAATATTTGCCGCCTAATGTATTCAAAAATGATATTTACTCTTTCCCTTATACAGTAAACATTATATGCCCGTTAAATAACGCGACGAAAGAGGTTGAACGCGGAAGAGTGGTCCGTATTTTCCAGTCCATGTCTGTAGAGACACCCAAATCTTTAACTAGCGTAATCGACGGCAGCCTTTTCTCTGCTCCTGTGCGTCAAAAAGTTACTAACTGGCGAATACATCCTGCCTAAGTAGAGGTTTAGCAAGCCCTTGCATAACCTTGAACCTTCCGCAAGTATTGTCCGCCCTAAGGATCAGGGGCACAAGAAAGGCGGCCATCACGCACGCCAGTTAAAGTTTTGGGCGGCTGTACATATTCGTTACACTGAAGGCACACAAATTAGTTTCCCAATTATTTTGAGAAGTACTTTTATGTGTTAACAAATAAACATCTGCACAGGTAACGAATGGCGAGCTTTTTATAGCAATGCACTCGCTGATATGCTTGCTGTGGAAATAGCATTAATGCGAATTTTAACTTTTCATAGCAATGGCAACATTAAAATTTCGTTTCAGTGGTTGTGTTTCAGCTGCGTTTTCAACAGGGATTTTCCTTCTGCATAAACAGAGAAGAAACAATTAGCTGTGGTTTAGCTCTGGTTAACCCCAGTTGAATTGCGAAAGCAACGGCGAAAGCTTCTTTTGCCTGCTACATTATTCCCCTATAATGCCCTATCAGTGTAAGGTGCTACATTATTGGGGACCCCTAAGCTCATCCTTTAAGGGTATGACGCGAGAGCAAGCTACCAGCCCACATATAAAGTCACGCTTCAATCAAGCCGTATGGATGTGCTTGCGTGTCGTAGGGGTAACGAGAATGCAAACGGTCCTAGCAAGCTGATTCTGATATCACCTTCCCATATGAAAGGAGCGACCCTAGTTGGCACTTCCTGTCCGTGTCATAGGGGTAACGTGAATTCAAATGTCATGGCAGGCTGATTTTTTTTATGAGGAGACCGTAGCTACGCCTCTTCACGGCGCCTCTTCACAGCGCCTATTCACGGCGTAGCTGCGACCACCCGAGGTCTCGCTTTGGCTATCGCAGTATTGTTTTCGCAATATTTTTTTTTTTCAGCATCGAATGCTCAGAGGGTATACTGCCAACACTACCGTCATTACAAAGCGGTTAGTACAAATGCACTATAGCATAACGCCCACCAAAACCAACAGCTAATTAAACCAGCACCTCAGCTTCTGAAGTGCTGCATGTATATGTACAAATACACTATTTGACGCATAAATCCTAGTGCGTTCATATTCCCACGCATTGCACATTCAAAGCTGAAACAAATGAGTGCGTTCCTGCAGGCGTTGGCCAAAAGCCCGAGACTAATGAACACCAAATCCCGTTCACCGCCGAAACTGCTGAATTCGTTGCCTGAGCTGAGCTTTTGGATTCACTCATTAGTTGCTCCTCAGTCCCTTGCTTCGAGCCAATCATTGCAGCAAAAGCAATTAAGCCCTCCGGAGCGAGCATGTGCAAGAGGTGAAGCAAACGCATGTGTTTATAGTTCGGCACCTCGTCGCAGCGAAAACAGCGCGCAGCGCGCTGTCTCACCTCCTCCTAATGGATGGAGGGAGCGGACATCGAATATTCGCGAGTGCTCATGTGCTTACGGAAAAGCCACCAGAACGTTTTTTTTTTTTTTTTTCCTTTCGGCGTAATTCCTTTCCTAATTAAAGATCGGCGATGCGGGCCGCGCACAGCCTGAGCGCCATCTGTGCGGCCGTGTCGGGAAGCAGCGCTGCACATAGCCCGCAGGAATGTATAGCTGAATTTAATGACATACACATAAGAGATTGGTGTATTGTTTTTCGGGAATTCACAATCAGATTATCACCCTCGCCATTTAAATATCCTCTGATTCTTATGGGCACTCCGCAGTCCTCATTCCATGCAAAAGCTGGCGCCATTAGCATCGTAGTCATGGTGAAATTGCGCAACAAACGACACAAAAGTAAGAGGGACACGTAGCACGGGAATCCCGTGCTACGTGTCCCTCTTACTTTTGTGTCGTGTTTGTTGCGCAATTTCACCATGACTACAGTAGACATTCACCAACTAGCCCGCCAACAGCTCCTGTTAAACCATTAGCATCGCCCCACCTTCTGCCTTCTAGACTGTGCTACGACTTGCTATGGCTCCATATGTTACGATCGTAATGCACCGCACGTGTTTTACAGCCTTGTTGTCCATTCTGACCGCTGTTTGTGTGCAATTGTCACGTATTCATGTGACGATCTGCAAGGTATAGAAAAGCGTCCTTATGATTGGATAGCGGGCAACCGTGGTTATATGTTGTATAATATGACGTACGCGGCTCGTTTCCTCAGGGCGTTCATCCGAGCACAAGGCGCCTTAAGGTTGTTTGGCCGAATATATTATTTTTCCTGTATCGTGTATCAGATATTCAAGTATTTTTTTTTTTTTTCAACTGTCAAACACCTTTTTTTTTTTTTTTCAACTCGGCAATCAAACTACTGAAACCATATAACATCCCAACACTTCAATTAAGAAGAACTATTCAGAGATTTAAACTTCTGTTCTTGTTTAAACATTTGTTAATGAACCCATTTCCTTACCTGAAACCGCTTAACACATATCTGACGAGAAAGAATCAAACGCATCAGGTTTTAGCTGGACAAGGCTGCCTCCCATCCTTCCCACGTTAGCTCTTTTGTGGTGACTATAAGGCATTAACTATTAGCTTGGCAACCCTATACCATATGGTGTAAATCTGCTTTCTGCTCACAAAATTATACATTCCGCTAAGAAGGATTCTGGCTTGGTATCGTGAAGCTTTATTGGATTGTTAAATTTGACACAGTTAGTAATCGGCGTAAATTACACGGTTCTGCCTAATCTAAACCCTTGGCTTGGCGCGGGAACATTTTTCTTGATAAGCGCAAGTACTATAATACGTCTGCATAGGTTATTAATTAATATCTGTGTGGAATTCGAGACTTCGGAGAGGGAAAAAAGCTCAGGCGGTGGGTGCCAACAAAATCTGCCGGCTTGCAGGCGCCCCCCCCCCCCCCCCCCTTCCCGCCATCCGTGCTAAGCGATAGAGGGTTGGCGCTCCTTCATCCGCTGGTGTAAAGGAGTTGTGCGGCGGCCTGTACCAGCATCACCTTGGCCTCAGCGCTCCTTTCTGACGTCAGTGTCACATCACGGCGAAGAGGCCTGGGCCCGTATTCCAAGTTTGCGTCGTTATCAGAAGTGTCGCTAACTCCCTGGACTTGAGTCATCTGATTGGTGGAAACGCTAGAACCGGATGTCACAACCACTTCCTCTTCCGGCGCTTACACTAATCAGATGACTCAGGAAGATAACTACACTTTCTATAAGACGCAAAATCGGAATACGAACCCTGCTATGCGACAATCGGCACACAACTACTGCCGAAATGAATTCTGCGTTCGCAACAACCCAACCTCAAGTTTGCCTACGCGATTGCAGCGCGCGCTCCTCCCCAAGCGGCGAAATTCAGCGGCGCTCGTCGGGCACGACGCATTGAATGACTGTGCAACTATGGATGTGCAAGCTTCCTCTCTCCGCGTACAGCAGGCGCGCGGTCGCAGCACCGCGCACCAATAATTCTCCGGCGGGCAGTTTTGGGATGCTTGAAGAGCTCCTGGAAGGCTCCTACCTTCTGCCATCCCCTTCCAAGTTCCTTTCCCGTCGAGACTCCTGCCTTGTCCGACAAGCACAGACACAGTCTTCCCACCCTTCACATCCTCCATTATATCGCCGGATGCCCCTTCCGCTCAGTGCTCTTAATGCTCGGGATACCCTGACACCATGCCCGTGCTGTGGGACTGCCCACACAGCCTCCAATCACGCCAACAGTACATAAACTCTCTCCCACCCAGTTATCGACCTAGTTCACTTCGGGAGTGGCTCGCTCCACCTGAAAGGGCAGACGCGGTGGCATGCTGGAGGGCCCTCGTGTGCCATATCAACAAGGTCCTTCCGGATGTTTAATCCTTTTTTTATCATTTTTGTGGCTCTGGGCTAAGAGCCCACTTACGTTACCTTTGTTTCTGTCTTAATTCAATAAAGTTTATTCGCTCACTCAAGCGGCGTCGCGGCTGCCTAAAAGCGGGATGCGTCTTGCTAATGATGGTGATAAAAACTTTATTCTCCCACCAGATAAGGAGGCCTCCTAGTCCCCGTCCCCAGCACGCAGGCATAAAGGCGGGGGCCGGGACCTCCGCGATTAGAAGCAGGCAAAGGGGTCTTGGCTCTGCGGCTTCCGCCAGGCGGATGGCTTGTTGCTGTGGAGCAGGGACCTCGCTCCGCAGCAAGGGTTCCCAGGCTTCTCTTCAATTTATATTTGCTTTAGCCCCTGCGGAGCTAGCACATTCTCAGATTATGTGGTCGAGCGTCCCTCTCGCCCCACAGTGCTTCCATTTATCGTTGTTTTAATTGTCTATTTGGACATAATATGCCCAGACCGGGTTTATGAAATTCCCAGCTTGCAGCCGCTGCCATGCGACTACCTCCCCATCGTTTAGACTTTTATTTGATGGTGGCACCAGTCTCCTGATTAGCGTAAAATTTTCGAGAATCTCCGCATAATTTTACAGAAGCTCGTCCATGTCTTTGCAGTCGGGCGGCTTCACAAATAGCCGGAAGTTGAAAGCTCGGGCTAAGAACGGGCGCATGTGCAAGGGTGCAAATTAAGCTAATTTTTTCTGTTTAGTCGTCTATTGGACAGAATCATTGCCTCTTCCGGCGAGAACCTTCCATATCTACAGCACGATAAACGAGACAAGAGAGAAAATATATAACGACAAAAAAAGCGCTGACAACTATTTTATTGCTTGTCCAGCCGGTATATATACCCCACTGGAAGGCAGAGATAGAAATCAAGGCACACAGAACATGAGCACACATAATATTCACATTACTAAAGGGACGCGTCAACATTCGCATTCGAGATAAGCTGTTTATTTTTTTTTTATTTTTTTGACAATGCCACAGCCGGCGCACTTTACACTCTTCCGAGGGCCTTGCTATCATTTGGGCTTCCACCACATCCCTTGTCAACTGATCACGATGACTTCCTACTATGATACACTCAGTGTACAAAGGTTGGCAGGCACTCCTATCGTCATCTTCGTCACCTTCCTTGCAGCTGCTGCAGTGCTTGGCTACATGACCGGTAATATGGACATGCGTAACGTTATAATAATGTTCTTTTAATCTTTCGTTAAGACATCGGCCAGTCTGGCCGATGTAACGCTTCCCACATGATAGCGGCAGGGAATAGGTCACACCTTCCTGGCACTTTACGAATTTTTTGGCGTGTCTTCTTTTTTTTTTCTTTCTTTTTTTTTTTTTTTTTTTTTTTTTGCAGCCGCGTGGTTCATCGTTAGCCGAATTAACTTCCATGACCAATTTGGACAGCCGGTTAGGAGCCGAAAAAACAACGTCGACTCCGGCATGCTTGCCAATCCTTCTCAGCTTATGGGATACCTGAGAAGGATTCCCGGTAAAAATTTGCTACAGCATTTCTAACAAAACCGAAAATTTAGTCATCAATCTTCCCACTGCGGAGAAAAAAATCGAGACCTAAATTCCAGTGCTCTGTCCCTTTAAGGATCGACACTAGAATGAAATGATCGCTGCTGAAATTTTGCTCCGAATTTTGACAATAGAAATCTGTCACAATTTTCTAGGAGGTCAAGGGTTCAAGTCAGGGGAGGTGTCTGCACGGACGCTGATATCCACCCTGAATGCACTACTAGGGTCCGTGTGCAAGGTGAGTCCCAGTTCGTGCGCGTCCTCCGATAACTGCCTTACTTTAGGATCTTGTTTAGCGTAACCCCATTCCGGGTGCGCCGCATTAAAGTCGCCGACTATTAACATAGGGTTACTCACGGCTACCATTATCGCTCTGCGAAAGAGGGCCCTGAATCTCACCTTTCTCTGCTATGGGGTTGCTATCGGAGTGATCGCCGCCATCTTAAGCTTGGTTTGAAGCTGTTTTCTTCGTGCGGAATTTGCGCCACCTCAAAATGACTTCTCTCAAGTGGACTGGCTTCGCGCGCCGATTTTCCGAAGGACGTTCGTGGTCTCTGATTAGCTCTCACGCGGCGCGCTTTTGAAGCGCGCCGTTCCGTGTCTGCCATTGGCTGGCATGATCGGCGCGTTATTTGTTCTGTTCTGTTTTGCGTTCGCCGCCGTCGCTGCCGCTTCGTGTGCGTATGCGTATGCGCTCGTGTTTCGATGCCCCGCTTTGTACAGTTTTCTCTAGCGATTGAGATGCCGGGAAAGAGTTAGATTGTAACCGTGCCCGCAACGAACCCCTGGAAGCAGTAAGAAACGGACGTGGAACAAGGATTAGAGGATCTCTTAGATGTCTCTTCAAGAGGAGAATGACGAAAGCCTACCCTTGCTCTCCTATCATTTGCCTCTGATTGTTTGCCTTTTATCGGCGTTCTTTGCAGTTCTACATAGAATTATAATTGGTTTGCAGGAAAGGAAAGGCGCAGTATCTGTCACACTTTCGCCAAGTCTGCGTTTGGACGGTACACCGTCGCTACCGTCGCTCCTGTCGCGTGGCGTTCCTTGACGCGCGTTCAAGTGTGGGATTGCAGATGGCAGGAACGCTAGACAAGATCTTTTGGTTGGTCGCTTCGAATTTGGCGGCTGGTGACGTCACTTTTTTGTCGACCAATCAAGTGCGCCGCTCACGAGGACAGCTTTTATCGAGGACAGTATGAGCCATTAAAGGCTTTCGCCTTAATAACCAATTGACGCCGGCCCTAAGCGTGCCGTCGGGACCTGCGTTACACCCGATGTGCAGGGAACTCAACCACGCTGCCCGATGACGACACCGCGGGTTCAAATTACAGCGCGAATTGCATCCCGTGATTCGAGATGAGCCGGCGCACGGTGTTGAATTGTCGGCGCAAAATCCGTTCTGTCAGGAAAGTCAGCGACCCAACACGATTTTTCACCTCGCCGTTGAAGTAACATATCTCGCACCGCCTAAGCTGCATCCAGGACCGCGCGCTCAGAAAAAAAAAAAAAAAAAAAAAATTATGCATCAATAACATACTTGCTGTGCACCACCTTAAAATGAAAATGCACTGCAGAATATATCGTGCCATTTTCCCTGACTTGGCGAAATTTTTGTTGGTTTCCCTGACTTGTCCCGGTGCATGAAATTTCCCTGACATTTCCTGGCTGCTAGACACCCTGTTTAAAGACCTCGACGATATATTGGGGCGTTTTTAGCTTTAACCACAGCAACACGTTATATAGTTGTGTGGCTTATTTTGAGTATAATGCACTCGATTAATCGTAGATCTTAAACATAGTTTCACTACAATTCATTATGGGCTTTGTGCAACATTTTGCGAGATATATTGTTAGCTAGCTTATGTCCAGTATAATTTCACAGGGCTGATTCTAGGCCTTAATTACTACTAATCATGTGAATTCTAGGCCCTAGATACTACTAATCATGTGAATAAAATTCACTATAGCTGCAAGTAGTATACCATTGGATAGCTTGTGCAGAGTACACTTGTAATTAATGACTGCACATAATACTGCTAATTAGTTGACTAAACTTTATCCATGTACTTTTCAGTTATATTATTGTCTAGCTTACATCAAATAGAGTTGTACTGAACTAAGGTCCTGTTTCAGTTTATTAAACTAAGAATCTAGATATTTCAGACTTCACAGTAGCGCCAAGTCAGCACAATATTTCCTTAAAAAAAGTTGTTAGTAGAGATGGGGAAAATGAATTTTAACCCAATTCTTTACACATTATATACAGGCGTGTGTGCCTGAGAAAAAAAATAGAGCACTGCAGAATCTGCATTGGAGTAATGCGAAAGCACGGGTGATGCCGTTGGTTGCTTCTATTTGCTTAATTTACTTCTTGTTTACCCATTCTAGTTTTTGGTACTTTCAAATTGCGCGCAATCCCTTCCTACGCCTTTTTTTTCGGCTCTACTTCCGGTTGCGTGACGTCACATTCTTCACATCACATTAATTCACTTCTTGTTTACTCAGTTTAGCGTTTGGTACTTTCAAATTGCGCGCCAATCCGTTTTTATGCCCTTTTTCGCCTCTACGTCTGGTTGCGTGATGTCACATCCTGGTACGACGTCACACCGACAGTAGCGCCACTGGTGAGCGGCGCGTGTCCACCGCAGTCCAGAGGAGCCGAGCTGTGGCCCCTAGCTTTTCTCTGCAGCTGGTATGAAGTCACACCGACAGTAGCGCCATTGGTGAGCGGCGCGTGTCCACCGCTGTGTACTCAGACGAGCGGGCTTTTTTCTCTGCAGCTGGTATGACGTCCCTTTGCTTAAGGTCAAACGTGTCCACCGCAGTGTTACGAGAAGGGCTTGAAAATGCGCGTAATATTGCTTTTGCAATAAGGAAAAACAGGCAAAGCAGTGCGTGAATTACCCTTAACGCCCAGCCGAAAATTCTAAACAGGGCTAAAATCATCAAAAATATCACTTCAAAAAATTTGCGGTAAACTTTTTTTTTGTCAGCTACAAGAGAGTCAAAATTTTCAGACTCCAGACATTTGATATGAAGTGAACCTTCGGTACTGCAGTTTCTGCCCCGCCCAAGACGGCTGATGCTAGCTTCACTTTTTTGAGCGCCATTCCCACTCCAGCAATTTTTTTTATAACCTTCTTGGTTCAGACAAACTGGCTTTCTATCGATCTTGAGCAGACCCAGAGTACAGTTGGAGTTATCTGAAAACTTGAATTTTCCAAGCATAGAATTAATGAGCTGGCACATAGAGGATCATGTGCAATTAACCTCCTAACAGTAATTAACACAAAGCAGTGATATGCATAAAATTTAACACTACAAATTTCAGAAAGCTAGATTAAAGCATAGAAACTGACCTTGACAGAGATGCAACGTGAATCATAAACATACATTACCTTGCTTCCGCAGCCCTGCTTCTTCAGAGCTGCCATATTTTGTGTCTACAAACATGTCACACAGTACCAAAAACAAGTTTATTGTAATAACAGTGAAATAGAAAGCTACATTTGCATCGGGTTAAGCAAGTGCAGTAAATGTCTGGTTTTCAAAGCCAGAACCTTGCACCAAGTCCACTTTCTCCCCCACATACTATCAATTCACTTGTTCCAGACTCTCATAGAGGCTACAGGAGGGGTAATTTGATTAATTGCTTTAAAAACTCCTAACATGCAAATCTAAAGTGTTGAACATAGGTGTGAAGAAAATCACTTGGAATGCTTTACTAACACGTATCAATAAAATAGGGCACTTAGTTACAAACATGGCAGGTGATAGCTACCACCATTTCTAAGATTGGTATTGATTAAAAACACTAACAAGAGCACTTAATTTCCCATTGTTCATCATATTCCAAGCATAAAACAGTGACAAACTTAGATGTGCACACCAGAGGAGCTAAGACAAACTCCTACATGGCTACTTCAATAAAAACTGACATTCTCGGAACTTGGCACTCAAATGCATCGACAGCTCAT